>NC_139142.1:182933251-183619084 GCF_964270905.1 Leucopleurus acutus | reverse complement strand
AAGGCCCCTCAAGCAGAGGCCTGCTCACACATGCCAAGCTCAGCCCAGACTCCTCAGCGCTGCATTCCTCTGTTTGGCCCCCAAATCCCCTCCTCACTCAGACCCTTGCTGCCTCTGTGGCCTGAATGCTTCCTGAACCTGCACCCTAATCTGCCAGAGTTGCTCTCGTTCTGTACCTTTAAAGATCTTGCTGGTCCTTTTGAAGCTCAGCTTGAGTGTGGCTTGCACGTCCCCCCAAAATCTCCACCTACTCCTTTCTCTCTCTCTCTCTCTTTTTTTTTGCCGTAAATATATATATTTTTATTTATTTATTTTTAAAGGGGAAGAGTTTATTTATGTTATGCATTCATGCATGCATGATCTTAGTCCCAGGGACTGAACCTGCACCCCCTGCAGTGGAAGCACAGCATCCTAACCACTGGACCGCCAGGGAATTCCCCCAAGTTTCCTTGACTTTCTAAAAATGCCTTACATAATATGACAACAGCCATCCATGCTCCCTACAGACAAGTAGACAATACAGAAAGGGTGAAGCGGGAAAATTAGAGAACTCCCTTCTTGGACCACAGCCAACAGGTTGGTGCTTTTGCTTGGAATATTTTTGTGTGTGTGGGCAGTTGGTTACCTTTGAAAACACGGGTTGCTAACTCCGAGGGTCCACCTGGGTGCACAGGCCCTGGGGAGCGCACACGTGGAGGCCCCAAGCCTGCAAACTCTGTCCCTCCCAGCAGCAGACAAACGGTCAGGGTCCCGACGAACAGTCGCGGCCGCGCCTATATTTCTTTTTTTTTAAATCAAAGTATAGTTGATTTACAATATTGTGTTAGTTTCTGGCGTATAGCAAACTGATTCAGTTATATATATATATATATAGGTGTGTGTATGCGTATACATATTCTTTTTCAGATTCTTTTACATTATAGGTTATTACAAGATACTGAACACAGTTCCCTGTGCTACACAATAGGTCCTTGTTTACCTATTTTATATATAGTAGTGTGTGTATGTTAATCCCAACCTCCTAATTTATCCCTCGCCCCCCTTTCCTCTTTGGTAACCATCAGTTTATTTTCTATGTCTGTGAGTCTGTTTCTGTGTTGTAAATAAGTTCATTTGTATCATATTTTAGATTCCATATGTAAGTCATATCATACGATATTTGTCTTTCCCTGTCTGACTTACTTCACTTAGTATGATAATCTCTGGGTCCATCCATGCTGCTGCAAATGCATTATTTCATTCTTTTTTATGGCTGAGTAATATTCCATTGTGTATATATATCACATCTTCTTTATCCATTCACCTGTCAGTGGACACAGGTTGTTTCCATGTTTTGGCTATTGTACATAATGCTACTGTGAACACCGGGGTGCGTGTATCTTTTCAAATTAGATTCTCCATCTTTTCCAGATATTTGTCCAGGAGTGGGATTGCTGGATCATATGGTAGCTCTATTTTTAGTATGTTTAAGGAAGCTCCATCTTTCTTTCTCTTTCTATAGCACTTGAAACATTCTGCCTGGCGGCGTGGTTGTCTCTACCCCCATCTAACTGAGCATCCACCAGTGGGTCGGAAGATCTTTGATCTCTTAGGAGCCAGGCCCATGCCTTCTTCCCCCTGAGCCCCTGGCGCATGGAACACACCATTTTGAAAATTACGCTTATTTGGAGTAGATGGAAACCGAATTGAAGGGGGTTAAGGAAGAGACAAGGGGTCAAGAGGCGGAGGCGGAAGGTTGGCGGCCAAAGGAAGGGAGCAATAAGATGACTGCTTAGAGGGCAGCAGGGTTGAGTGCCACTCGTCAGCAAGTGTGATGGAACCAGTGTGAGGAGAGGATGCAGTGGGAGATTGCAGAGAGAGACGGGCTAAGCCCTGTGTCACTGATGCGTGTTGCTCCTCATGAGGGCTCACAGGAGCTTGGGGAACGGCCAGAGCGCTAGCCTCTCAGAGCATCATGTCTTCAGGGAGTGCACTATAACAAACAAAATGCATGGTCAGTGTTCTTGGAATAGCTGAACGGTAAGAGTGCCGGTGCTGAGGAGGGGAAAGATCACAGCGTCCAGGGCAGTCACGACAGAGGAGACGGTTCATGGTCCATCCCAGGGGTTCCCTGTGGAGGTGACCAGGGCTGTTTAAACCACACGGCTGGGTTCTGGATCAGAGGATCCCCCAGGCTCCAGGAGACATTCCACTCAGCCTCACGCATCCTCCAGCTACAACAGATGAACCTCTCACCTATTTTTAAGGATTCCCAGGCGAGGGGATCTCGTTCCCTTTTTCGCGGGGAAGGGAAAGAGCATGGGAAGCTTTCTTTCCTGGGTTAATTGAGGCCGTGTCGGTGAACGTCTCGAGGCTGCCTGGATAGTATTTTGTGAGGTTCTGATTCAAGGAGGGTGTGTCAGGCTGCTGTCTGGTCCTGGGTGCTCCAGAAGTTGGGAAGTGGAGGGGACACTGCCGTTTGCTGAGTGATGTCACTACGTATAGAACTTACCTCCTGCTCTCTGGACTCTGAGACCAGCCCAGCAGCGAGGGTGGTGGGATGAGGCGTGGGGTCAGGATGGCAGGATGCGAGGCTATTTCCCAGAATCAGGTGGAGTCACACAGCCCAGAAAGGAGGGGCTGAAAGACCTGGAGTTGCTTTTCATGAGGGGCCTCAGAGTGATGCCATTCCTACAGCCTGGGGGGCAAAGAGCTGCAAACCCTGACTAAAGGCCATTCTTTGAAAGGTATGCAACCCAGGTAATGAAACGTGAAATAGAGCCGGAGGGGTGGCCCCCATCAAAGATCTGGGCTAATGCTGCCAGCGTCGGATTTCCGTAATCCCTAGAATTCAACCAACAGAGGGAACAAGGACTTTTGATTTTATTTCCATGGTGGTGCAATTTCTCCTTTTAATTCTGAAATGCTTTAATTGATAGTCTTCACCTGGGTCTACTGCTTCTCAGAAAGTCACAGGATGTCCATCACCAAAGATGCCCAATCCAGACTAGAAGTCATCTTGTGGGTAAAATTCAAGATACCCCTGCAGAACCCACTTCTAATTCTGACCAAATAAAGAAACCCGTGAATTGCCTGCAGGGTTGGTCTCCCAATTTAAAGGCACTGTGTCCTGCCTAATGTTCTCCAGGAGAACTTCAGACTAGAAAATCCTGGATCTAGGAAACCTGCTCTGATAAATTTGAAATGGATGTAGGGGCAGTGTTTCAGGATGGGAGTCAAGGGCCTTTGAGGGGACTCTTCAAAGTCAGGTATTGTTGTGGGCTGAGTTACGACCCCCCAAATTCACATGTTGAAATCTTAACCCCCAACACCTCAGAATGTGACAGTATTTGGAGATAAGCCCTCTAAAGGGGTAAGTTAAAATGAGGTCACTAAGGTAGGCCCTAATCCAATAGGACTGCTGTCCTTATAAGAAGAGGAAATTTGAACACAGACACAGAGGGAAGACCCCATGAAGATGTGGGGAGAAGACAGCCGTCCACAAGCCAAGAGAGGCCTCAGCAGAAACCAACCCTGCCCACCCCTTGATCTCAGCCTTCAGCCTCCAGGACAATAAGACAATACATGTCTGCTGTTGAAGCCCCCAGGCTGTGCTACTCTCTCAGGGCAGACCTCCTGAGCAGACCGATACAGGTGTGTTGAGGCATAACTGTTACAGGGGAGCGGGGCACAAGGCCCAGGAGAGGCAGGCATAGCCTGGAGCCTGAGGGACTGCTCTGAAATGACCAGAGCTAAAGTGGACTATTCTAGGTTAGGGTGGAAGCCTCAGGGGGTGGAGAAGTACAGACAGTTGTAGGTCAGGCTGGGTTAAGACAATAGCAATCAGCTCATCTAACCTCTGCTCCCAGCTTCAGCTCACACGCTCACCTGCCCCTTGCCCAGCCGCCCAACTTGTTTCTCATTGGTCAGGGCCTTGACCGCCAGGGTCTTGTTATATATCCCAGGAATATATGCAATATATTAGGGGACCCCTGAGGTTGGCAGAATACCTGTCCCTCCCCCAGTGCTCTCCGTTCATGGAATTTCACAATAGTGGTGGAGAAAACATTTGGAGTAAAGGCCTTTCCTAGGTAGCCCTCAGATTATATCACTTTGGGGACTGCTGACCATTTCTGCTCTTAAGGCTTCCCTGGTTAAAGAGGAAAAGATTGAAAAGAAAAAAATTATGGACCATGGGATGCAAAACTGAGTTGAAAAATTGAGCAGAATCTTCAGTGTGGCGTCCCCAGACGGAGCCCTGTGTCTTACTCAATCTCAGATCTTGATTCCCCTCGTTTTTGTCTTTAGTACCTTAAAACAATCAATGGCCCAACACAGGGACAATATTGGAAGTTTTCCTGTTGAGTGGACTCAATGCTCCCCCAAAAGTGAGTTATTTCACTACTTAGAGTCTTGATTTTCCATGTGCAAAACTGTGGGTTGTGCTAGCCATTGCCTCCTCGCTCAAAAAACCGTCAGGAACATTCAAGTTGAAATAAATATTCAGGTTCCCAGTAAGTATTTGTTAAATTGGCAGCTCCAGCATACTTACTAGAAGTGGGAAATACAGTGACCTGAGACTTAAGTTCCCCTTTTTAACTTTTGAGGTTGGAGGGAACTACTTATTGCTTTTTATGAAAAAAACCCCATTCATTTTGCTCATTAAATTGTTATAATTTTCTTTTTTAATAATAGGTCTGTAATAGGTAGAAATTCCCCCAAATTGTGGAAAGTATGGCTTCTCATCTCACTATAATTTTGATAATTATAGCTAACAGCCATTCATTTAGTTGGCATCATTTGGGAGAACTGAAACATTTCTTTGAGTGTCTTCATTGTAATAGTTAACGTTTTGATAGAATCTCTTCAAAATCCATTAAACATCCTTTTATCTTCCTAAACATTGTCCACTGGATACAGTTTAAAGGTTTTATTCCTCAGGGTCATCATACCATTCCTGTCACACTGAGGTGTAATGAGGGTGTCATCACTGAGCTGCTGTGTTGGTCTTTTTGCCCTGTGGCTGAATGATCATGTTTTTAGGAATCTTGTGTCTACTTGGTGCCATTGCCCGTTTTTGTCAATCTATCTGCTTCGAGTGCTGTCCACTTGCTGTGGGCTGGGAGAGCAGATATGAAGCTTGCTAGAATATGTCTATAGCTGGATAAAATCGGCTCTGAACTACTCTTTGGTGAAAAAAGGTACAGTGGACATTTGTGAATGCCATCCCAGCTTGCATTACACCTTTCCAATCGTCCCTGACTTCTTTTTTTTTAAACTTATTTTATTGAAGTATAGTTGATTTACAATGTTGTGTTAATTTTCACTGTATGGCAAAGTGATTCAGTGTACATATATATATATTCTTTTTCATATTCTTTTCCATTATGGTTTATCACAGGATATTGAATATAGTTCCCTGAGCTATTATGGTATGACCTTGTTGTTTATCCGTTCTGTATATAACAGTTTGCATCTGCTGATCCCAAACTCCCAATCCAACCCTCCCTCACCCCCCTCCCCCTTGGCAACCACGACTCTGTTCTCTATGCCCGACAGTCCCTGGTTTCTCTTCAGGGATTCGTGTGTTTCTACCTGGGGATCCAAGGTTGGAGCACTTGAGCTCAGCTAAGCCAATGAGCACATTGCATTCCCCTAGGCATGTGGTTGGCCCAGAGGTGAGCAATGGACCCACGCAAGTCTAATCGGAGTGCTCTCAGCATCTTTAGCTCATGATGCTCTTTCTTGGACATGAAAGACGAAGCATACAGCCTGCATCTATGGGCAGTCATCTTGCCACCATTAGTGAGTCAGCTTTAGGACGAGGCTGATACCAAGGAAGGCAGAATGGAGAGAAGAATCAAAACAATACTTTGGTGACACCCCCTAACCCCTGAAGCAACCATTGCTTAAAGCTCCTTCTACTTACGAATTTTTTAAAATTGAAGTATAGTTGATTTACAGTGTTGTGTTAATTTCTGCTGTACAGCAAAGTGAATCAGTTACATATATACATTCTTTTTTATATTCTTTTCCATTATGGTTTATCTCAGGACATTGAATATAGTTCCTTGTGCTCTATGCAGTAGAACCTTTTTGTCCATTCATTCTATATGTAATAGTTTGCATCTGTTAACCCCAAACTCCCAGTCTATCCCTCCCACCTCACTTCCCTTTGGCAACCACAAGTCTGTTTTCTATGTCTGTTTGTTTCTGCTTTGTAGATAGCTTCATTTGTGTCTATTTTAGATTCCACATATAAGTGATATCATGTGGTATTTGTCTTTCTCTTTCTGACTTACTTCACTTAGTATGATAATCTCTAGGTCCATCCACGTTGCTGCAAATGGCATTATTTCATTCATTTTTATGGCTGAGTAGTATTCCATTGTATATATGTACCACATCTTCTTTATCTATTCATCTGTCGATGGGCATTTAGGTTGATCCATGTCTTGGCTATTGTGAGTAGTGCTGCTATGAACATGGGGTGCATGTATCTGCCTATGGATTTTTAAAATGAGACTTTACATGATAAATTTCCTTATTGTGTAAGCCACTTTGAGTCAGCGTTTCTGCTCTCTACATCAAAGAGAGTTCTAATTGACTGATAACGGGAAATAATTTAGTACTTGGACTTGATCAAAGATCTATTTTGGTACCTCAGAATATATCATTGGTATACTTTGTGGTAATACATGGGTGCGCACTTATTCTTTAAAGAGTACATACGCATTGTAGGCACTGTTGTATTATGGTATTTCACTATTAAAAAGAAAATAGTTAATACCATTATACACCCATCTAGGCAGACTAACCAATAGCATTCATTCAAAAATATTTATTGAATGTCTGTTATTTGTCAAGACACATTCTGGGTCTTAGGGATATAGTTGGGGAACAAGAAAAAAATCCCCATTCGAAAGGATACAATTTAAAAACACAGAGGATCTATAGGAATGCCAGTTAATGATGTGTGCTATGGAAAAAGTGAAGAAGGTTAAGGGAAGGATGAACAAGGGCTGTTATTTTAGGCAGCATGGCTGGGAAGGCCTCTCTGATGAGGTGACATATGAGCAGAGACCTGAAAGAAGTGAGGGTGAGCCTTGCAGATACTGAGGGCTTCAGAAGGAGCTCTCCAGACCTGGGAACAGTGTGTGCAGAGGTCCTGAGGTATGAGTGGGCTTGGAGCGCTCTGGACATAGCACGGAGGCCAGTGGGCTGGAGTGCAGGGACTGGGGTAGTGGGTGTCAGAAAGACAGCCAGGAGCACAGCCTCATATACAATGTCAGGGACTTTGATTACCTTCAGAGAGAGGTGGGGTCTGTCTGGAGGATTTTGAAGGCATATTAGGATCTGACTCAGTATTCAAAAAATCGCTGTTGGGTGCGGAGAACAGTCTGTAGAGACTAAGGACATGGGGTGCTTTGATGTTGCTCCCTTCAGCAGACTTCTATTTCTTTTTTTTTCTTTTTTTTTCTTTTTGGCTGTGCAGAGCAGCTTGTGGGATACTAGTTCCCCGACCAGGGATGGAACCTGCACCCCCTGGAGTGGAAGCCGGGACTCCTAAACACTGGACTGCCAGGGGTGTCTCTCAGCAGACTTCTAAATAGCAAAAAAGCACTGACCTGAAAGAGAACAATGCACAAGTTATTGCATTTTATTTTTGCCCCCAGGGTTCTTCTGCACTGTGGGTTCTGTCCTTCTGCAGGATGCCGTTCTCCCTGAGTGACTAGGGAGCCTGTAAATACAGCTGGAGTACCGGAAGCAGATGATGACAGTGGTGCCTGTGACTTTGTAGAACGTGGGAGTCCCTGCCCTGGGTGTTTGATAACCTCTAACCTCTGACCTCTGACCTGGGAGGCAGCCCTGGGCAGCAGAAGCAGCAGTGAGTCTGAAACCCACGGCCCTGCTGGACCCCTGGACTCCGCTTCTTCTCTTCTGTCAGACACATCTATACCTTAGCCCGTGGGCTGATTCTCTGTAAGATGATTTCAAAATGAACACAATATAATGTTCTAGGAGTTGAAATTAAAAATGCTCACTTAGGGACTTCCCTGGCGGTCCAGCGGTTAGGACTCTAAGCTTCCACCGCGGAGGGCATGGGTTTGATCCCTAGTCGGGGAACTAAGATCCCACATGCAGCGCAGCATGGCCAAAAGAAAAAAATGCTCGCTTAACCTAGCTAGATTCCTTCTCTACTTTCCAAAAGGGAGAGGGCAAAGAGAAGAGGTTGAGAGAGCATTAATAAGTCTCCGGATGATCTCTGAATACTCCTGCGGAAGGATTGAGGGTTCTTTTGAGGCATCCGGCCAAAATACCCCTCTGTAGTGTTGCATTGAAATTAACTAATGAGATAAGCCTCCTGTTTTAGTTTCCTGTCTTTGGTTATAATTGCCGCTGCAGCCTTGCTCATGGTTTCCTGCGGGTTTTCCTACTCTGGCTGTGATAAATATTAATGCCTTTAATTTTTCATTCCTCCCTTCGGCCTGGGATTCTGTGAAGAGGGAGATTTTCTTGTTCTTTAGGCTGCCTTTCTCAGTGATGAACAATTTTCATTTTCTACAACAGATCTTTCTAGGTTAGTTTTGTTTTTTTTTTTGCGGCATGCAGGCCTCTCACTGTTGTGGCATCCCTGGCTCACGGGCCCAGCCGCTCCACGGCATGTGGGATCTTCCCAGACCGGGGCACGAACCCGTGTCCCCTGCATCGGCAGGCGGACTCTCAACCACTGCACCACCAGGGAAGCCCCCTCTAGGTTAGTTTTTAATTCAGACCTTCACTTTGGTTTTTCTTTGACTATTTTAAAAACAATGAGAAGCCTACAACAGCCAGAGCTGAATCCAGGGCTTCGAAGCTCATCATGGGCTCTTTTTCGTTGTTTGCTCTCAAGAGTCCTTAACCTGAGGGTGTCAGTTCCCTGTGATTCTAGGCAACGTTTTGTATATTTAGGAAGATGTGGTTTATTTCGCCTAGAAAAGATGTCATAACTTCATCAGGTTTTCAAAATATTCTTACTAAAATAAATTTTAAAACATTCAGAAACCCTGCTTAACCATTCTGGGGATCATTGCTTCGGGCAAATCTAGTGACTAATCCTTGTGATACATGGGAACAAACATAATCATATCTCTAGAGATTGTAGGAAAAAGGTTCTCTCCTCTCTTAGAACCACAGGGCATTTGAACCAAAAATGATTACCACTTCCCCACCCCTCCTTCACTGCACAGATGCAGAAATGAATTTCTCAAATCTCACAGCACGGGAGTGGCAGAGCTGGGACGTGGTATTCTGTTTACTATCCACGTTCCACCAGCAGCAAGGTGACATCTAGCACTCCCTAGTATTCCACTTCCCAAACTCTTCTCTCTTTATTAAGGTACACTAGTTTATTCCTTCCAATGAAAACAATTTCATTCCAAGTACCAAAGTAATATTTAGTAATTGACAAGAAACCTGACAAATCATATAAAGGGTCTGTATGTCATAAACCTGAGAAATCATTTCTTGTCCTTCCCAGCCTACAGAGGACATCCCTGTGCTTTATTTTTGGCCACACCATGCGGCATGCAGGATCTTAGTTCCCCGACCAGGAATGGAACCCCCACCCCCTGCAGTGGAAGTGCAGAATCTTAACCACTGGACCCCCAGGGAAGCCCATCCCTGTGCCTATCGTGGACTCCCGCCATTGCATTGTTAGTTATCTCTTTGTATCCATGCTCCCCATCTCCCCCAGGATTTTCGGGGCTTTGAAGACAAGGACCTTCTCTTGAATGCTTTTATATTCCAGAGAATCTAGCACACAGGCCCGAGCACCATTTGTACATTCCATTGCACTTTAAGGACATTGTCTAGGTGTCACCACTGTGGATCATAATTCCTAAGCTCAGTGCCTTCAAGGGTGAGGCAGGGAATGAAGCAGAACAAGTGTAGGGCCATAGGGACAGTGGAAACAGCAGAAAACTGGGAAATTAGTGCCCCATCAAAATTAAAAAGAAAACGAACTTCAGAGGCCAAACTTCCAGCTATCGTGACATGAAAAGGTCAGTAAATCCTCTCCTCCCCAGACAGTATGAAACTGGACAATATTGTCAGAACCAACCATTTCTGTGCTTTGGAAATTGGCCAAAGGCAGATAACAAACTGAGAAGCACTTACTCATGAAAAATGGATAGAGCTTCAGGCAAGAACAGGTCTGCAGCCTTTTTGTCTGGTCTGTTTCCATCCCAGCCCTCTTCCCAGTTTTGTCCACTGTTTTATCAGCAAGGGGCTGACCAGAAAAAAATATCAAGTTTACTGCCAATGGGGTCAAATAAATTTTGAGCAGAGGGTGAAAACCTACAGCACTGACAGCAACAGAGAACTTGGCAGGAAACAGATGGGGAAAACTCACATCTCTGCAAGTTCGAGAATGTGCTCCTGATTGGGGTAAGTGGTGAACCAGCTACGTATTTAACAGAAAATCTTGGAATGGGAGAGCCAAAGGGTTGAGATGGGCTCTCCACACATCCCTGCTGGCTGGGAAACTCTGCACATGTGCAGGAGAGACCCAGGAGAGCCCGGTAGAACGTGAATGCTGTTTCTCCAGGACCCAGCACAGTGCCTGGAATATAGGAAGTGCTCTGTTTATGTTGAATCGATGAATGCTAGTCGCCATATGCAGTATATCTGTCTATGCGTTGCCTTAAGTGCTTTTCAGAACAAGACAGGGTATAAGTAAACACATTAAGAACTAATATTATTATTAAATAAGATATGTTGGGAGAGGGCTCAGGAGAAAGGAGCCATTAAATACCTGAGAATCCAGGTACATGGGAGCAAATCCAGGGAGAAGCAATGGACGTGGTGATGGACAAAGCATTTGCTCCCCTGGAAAAGCTCTTTCCCTGACACCCTAAATACACAGGCCTTACTCTTGGTTCTTTTCTAAATGCAGGCTGGCTCCTTTGTGTTGAAATCTTGCTTGGGAGAAAAAAGTGCACGTGAAGTGCTTAACACAGTGTTGGTAATGAGAAAACTCAGTGGAAGTGTTTGTTTTTAGGAATGGTGTAATAAGGTCTTCTGGACTTTCCTGCCTTGATCCAGATTTCATGGCTCCGAATAATTTTGCCAGGAATGATAAAGACACACATGTTAAGACACCTCCTCCATTTCCAACTCTTGGTCTGTAACTTCCTTGGGGAACACAAGTAAAGCCCATTAGACCAGAAGTTTAGTCAGAATTTGGGGGCTCATTCAGCCTGGTCCTTGGGCAGAAGACTGGCTCCATGTGTGCTTTGCTGCTCAGGGCTTGTAAGACCAAGAAAGGGCTTCTCTTGAGGTTGGAACAGGGCCCAGGAGTATGTGAACATTTGGGTACTTTGGGCTGGCATGAGTGACTGATGACCCCAAATACACCCCCCACTTCCCTCCTCAGGGGACAGTGGCTTCTATTTACAAGGAGGCAATGAACTCCCAGGAGAAAAGACACCCAGAGAATACCTGGTGGAAAGCACCCAGCTAGATTCCTGAAGAGCAGTGCTCCCTTCTTCAGGGTGTTGCCTGATGAGAGCGTTTTCATCGTTCTTGGCAGTGTAGGCTTGCTCCTCTCCAAGAACCATAACTCGGATGTTAGGTGTATTAGTCAGCTCAGGCTGCCACAACAAAGTACCACAGGCTGGGTGGCTTAAACAATGGACTTTTATCTTCTCACATTTGTAGACTCAGTGTCCCAGATCAAGGTGTGGGCAGCGTTGGCTTCTCCTGAGGCCTCTCTCCTTGGCTTGTAGATGGCTGTCTTCTCCCTGTGCCCTCACGTGGTCGTCCCTCTGTACCTGTCTGTGTCCTAATCTCCTCTTATGTCAGGATGCCAGTCCTGTTGGATTAAGGCCCACCTATACAGCCTCACTTTATCATAACCACCTCTTTAAAGGCTCAACGCCAAATACAGTCACATTCCGAGGTACTGAGGGTAGGTCTTCAGCATAGGAGTTTTGTTATGATTCAGCCCATCACATTAGGTAACCGAGGGGCACGGGCAGGGGCAGCTTAAGGCTGTAACTTACTCAGCAAGGTTGGAAGAAAAGAAGAAAGAGTGTACAAAGAGGGGCTTTGAAGGGAATAAGGGAATTAACATTTGTTTACTTAGCCTCTACATACACAGGCAGTATCCTAGGTGCAGTTTAATGAAATTTCACAACCGTCTTATAAGGAAATTATTCTTCACCTTTTAAAAAAAATTTACCTTCCTTTCGTCTTTGTTTTTAAAATCTTATTCTGATGGTGGTGGTTGAATCTCTGAAAAAACTTAAATTCCAAATGTTCAAACTCGTTTTGACATTCAGCTCTTCTCTTGGCTCCTCTGAGCCCTGGCAGAAATGTATGAGCCTATCAGCCGAGCATTAGCTTATTTCCCTGAAAAGCAATGAAATACCCTTCAGCATCCCTAAACGCTGGCCTGATCCCACCTGGACATCAGGGGGCTGCAGTTTGGTGTGGTCAGTTGTGTGAGGCGTAAGCCTGGGACTGTACATGTGTGTACCTTCATGCGGGGGTTGGGAGGAGGGTGGGAGAGAATTTTCTGCTGAATTTTGTCTGACTGAATGAATAGATAAGAGATCTACCTCTTAAATGAGACGCTGAGCATTTTATTCCTTCTTCACCCTTCGTCCTACACAGACACAACGTATCCTGCATGATACACCCGGAGACCAGCTATGTGGTTTGAGGGGGCCAGTGAAAAATGAAAATGAGGGGGTCTCTTGTTCAAAAATTGTTGCTGAACTAAACTTGGATCCGCTTGCCTGACGCGCAGCAAAGCCAACCCACTGACACCGGGCTGTGGGGAAGGAGAGTGCAGCGTTTATTGCAGGCTCCAAGCAGGGAGTCCAGGCAGCTCATGCTCAAAAGGCCCGAACTCCCTGATGGCTTTAGGGGAAGGGATTTTAAGGGCAACGTGAGGGAGAGGGTCCCCAGGTGCATGACCAGCTTGTATACGTCCTTCTGATTGGTTGGTGGTGACGTAACAGGGTGGTATTTCAGGAGTTAACATCATCAACCTTCTGGTTCCAACCGGTCTGGGGTCTACCTGGTCAGCAGTTTCCACCTGGTGGAGGTTTCAGTATCTGCAAAACAACTCAAGGACACGACTCAGGATATTATCTGCAGCCCCTGAGGAGGAACTAAGGGTCCTTGACTTTGTTTTATGGCTAAACTATTTTTATTTTGTCTTGCTCGACTGCTTTCCCTTGTTTCTGCATTTTCTCACTTCTCTGATTAAATTTGCTCTCTGGAACTTGGGGAAGGCCTAGGAGGCTAAAATGTTTCTACAAACAAGAGGTGGAGGACATAGAGGTCTGCCCCGGGGAAAGTCTCGCAGGGTCCTGTTCGGTTTCAAAATGATGAATAAGTTTAAGATGGTGACAGCCGAGCTTGAACCCAACCGTGAGATCCTTCTGGGTGGGGGCCCTGGGGGGCTGCCCAGGTCACACACACGTGAGGCCAACCGTCTGACCCTGCCACTTGTCTCCTGGGGTCATTGGACCGAAGGGGACCCTCCTGGTTAATTATTATCCCTCTCTAGATGAGCAGCTGCTACTTTGTCTTCACTTGCAGACTCTCCATCCCTCATCCCTAGTTACCATGGATGCATTCTCAGCTGGCTTTCCCAAGAGAAAGGAAAACCCGCCTCTGGCTCCAGATATTCCTGTTAGTCTGCTCAGCACTGGGGATGCGGGTGGGGCTTGGTTCCCTGGTCATAGCTGACACCCCTCTGTCACTCTCCTCCCACCCGGCTCCTCCTCTCTGAGGCCCCCAGCCTTCCCGGACTCTGCCTGTGGTGGTAGAAAAGTGGGAACACCTTTGGAATTTTATCGTTTCCATGGCAACGAGGCTGGCAGGATTGCTGGTGCATGTTTTCCGGGCGGAGTCCTCTTCTGTTTCTTCTCCAGCCAACCGTTCTGAGTGGTCGGTGGAGGTGACTCAGCTGGCAGTGCTGGGTGGCCAGCCCTTCGCTGTTCCCTGGGCACAGGCTCCTTTGTCCTGGCCTCACCCAGACCTACTGACACCACAGCTCAGCCTGCTTCTCTCTTCCCTACTCTCCTGATTCCCTTCTTTGCTAGCTTCTCATCAGCATGGCTGGTGGGCATTTGTACCAGCCCTCGGGTTGCTCCCAGGGCCTTGCAGGTATCAGGGTGCTTCATCCTACCACACTCAGATTCCTGAGAGGTACCCCCGGGATAGTCAGCAACACTATCTTTATACCCCCAGCCCTTTTCAGTGAGCCACCAGGGGCCAGCCCCATCCTTCTGAGGCGTGATGTAATGTAGGGGTGGTTATGGGGTAGCAGGGGTATATGGGGTGTGCACAATGGTAAACCGCCACTTTAAGAGGAAATCCTCTGCTGCTGTGCAATCCAGCTTCTGTCTCTGAACCTCAGAGATGACCTTGAACTCAAGGGGTAGTGAGGGCCTGAGAACCATAGGGATACCTGGGCTGGGAGTCAAGGAACCTGGGTTCTGGTCCTCTGTAGCAGGCAGAGTAATGGTCCCCCAAATGTCCGTGTCCTAAACCAGTGAATATGTTACCTTACGTGGCAAAAGGGACTCTGCATATGTGATGAAGTTCAGGATTGTGAGGTGGGTAGAGATTCCTGGGCTATCAGGTGGGTCCAATATAATCACAGCCTCTTTATAACAGGGAGGCGGGTGGGTCAGAGCCAGAGAAGATGTAATGCCAGGAGTAGGGGCTGGGGTGATGTGATCGCTGGTGGGAGTCACGAGACAGAGAACGTGGGCAGCCTGTAGAAGTTGGGAAAGACAAGGAGACTGGTTCTGTCCAGAGCTTCCAGGAGCAGCGCTATCCTGCTGACACCCTGGTCTTAGTCCAGGGAAAGCCATTTTGGGCTTCTGACCTGCAGAACAGTGAGGTCATATATTTGAGTTGCTTTAAGCCTCTAAGTTTGTGGTCGCTTGTTACAGCAGCGAGAAGAAATGAATGCGTCCTGCACCTGCCATTAATGGAGCTACTTGACTCTTGGGTGGGTAATTCCTCTTTTTCGCCCTCAAGTTCTTTACATTAGGGAGTGTGATACACAATCGTTTTCAAACATTTACTAGAAAATTTAAAGGAGCAGGATGGTTTTATTAGTTGAAATCATGTGCAGAAGCCCAGTGTCAAGCAGGTGAGAGTGGAGCTTCTTTGGTGCTTTGAGACCTGCTGGGCAGTGCTGAGTAGTCAGAAGGCACTGGCAGAGCTGGAGGTGGGCCCTCAGCATGTCTCTTGTTATTGACTTTCTCTCTAGGGGGAAGGTGGGAACTTGTGTACTTGATTGGTTGACAACTTCTGACACACACCAAAAACTCATTGGAACTGAGTAGAACTTAAACTACTGTTGTTGTTTTCTTTTTTAACGCTATGACCTTTATTTATTTATTACTTTTTAATTTTTTTAAATAAATTTATTTATTTTAGGCTGTATTGGGTCTTCGTTGCTGCGTGCGGGCTTTCTCTAGTTGTGGTGAGTGGGGCTACTCTTCATTGCAGTGCGTGGACTTCTCATTGCGGTGGCTTCTCTTGTGGAGCATGGGCTCAGTAGTTGCAGTGTGTGGGCTCAGTAGTTGTGGTGCACTGGCTTAGTTGCTCCGAGGCATGTGGGACCAGGGATCAAACCCGTGTCTCCTGCATCGGCAGGCGAATTCTTAACCACTGCGCCACCAGGGAAGTCCCTACTGTTGTTATTAATGAGGCTTTATACACGTATCTTACTTGGGGTGCTCTATACAGCTTATAAGAATAGACCTCATCTTCAAGGTATGTCCATTTCTTGCAAGATCCTCATTTCAAATCCCTGTCTGTTCAGGAGTTTAAGCAGGGAGGTAACGGCCATTAATACAACACATCATCTGGAAAGAACCGCAACTAGTTTGCCACTGTTATTAAAATTGACTTTGGCAGCCTGCCAGCATCCTCAGTGCCCTTGGGGAAGGTCCACTCTCCCTGGAGTTTTCCTTTTGCTTTTTTTCTGTTGCTCTTGAAGTCTAGCCAGGGTCCACACTCGTGCCTCTATACGCGACTCTATGAGTTTCCGATGTCTAAAGTTGGGGACCTCCTACGACATCGTGCTCAAAAAGTGGAAGGGATAAGTAAAGGGGGCAGCAGACTCATTTTCTCAATGGCACAAAAATTCTCTGGGAGGATGCCAAGGCAATGTAAACCCAGCCCGACTGAGAAATCAAAGCAGCATTTAAAAAACAAATAAGCTTCATGGGCGAGTATCTCAACTCCCTTAATAAAAGCAACTTTAGGACTAGACAAAACAAACACAGGAGCGGAGGAGGGTTATTAAATGTGAACTTGTGTGTTCTGTACCGGAAAATTTTCTACTTGGTCTTTCTCTCTTCCTCTTGATATAATGTATAAGGATCAACAGAGGAACTTGTTAAAATTGCAAATACCTGCATTCTTCCAAACCCAGAGATTCTGCTTCAACAGGTCTGGCATGAAACATTCCAGGTGGTTCTAACATGCATGGCCCTAGGAGGAAATTAGGACAATCATTGACAATTGCATCTGAGCTACCGAAGTGAAGATAGCTTTAAGTCCACTCTTGGAAACTCGAACAAGTAGGACCCTTGTGTGTACTTCTTTTTATTTCCTGCAGTGCCTCTTTCTACAAAATTTTTTTGGGTGACTGCATAGTAGTTCTCTAATAAAAAAACATTATCTTTGTTATACAGCATTATGTTATATAATGCCAGCTTTAAACATATTGTAATCCAATACCTTTTGCATATAGCAGTCTAGTTTTCCCAACACCATTTACTGAAGAGACGGTCTTCTCCCCATCGTATATTGTTGGCTCCTCTGTTGTAAATGGACCATATATGCATGGATTTATTTCTGGGCTCTCTATTCTGTTCCATTGATCTAAGTGTCTGTTTTTATGCCAGTACCATCCTGTTTTGATTGCTGTAGCTTGTAGTATAGTTTGAAATCAAGAAGCATGATGCCCCCAGCTTTGTTCTTCTTTCTCAAGATTACTTTGGCTATTCGGGGTCTTTTGTGGTTCCACACAGATTTTAGGATTATTTGTTCTATTTCTGTGAAAAATGCCATTGGAATTTTGATAGGGATTGCACTGAATCTCAAGGTGGCTTTGGGTAGTATGGCCATATTAACAATATTAGTTCTTCTAATCCATGAGCATGGAATATCCTTCCATTTACTTGTACCATCTTCAGTTTCTTTTACCAGTGTCTTATGGTTTTCATGGTACAGGTTTTTCACCTTTGAGGGGAATTCTTGAGTTCCCATGCTTCATCCTTGCTTCTTTGCTTCTATATTCTCTCTCTTTCACTGTTAAGAATTCTTTCTCCTTGGCCTTGATTCCTTTTGCAATCTTCTCAGTGGTTGTAAAGAGCTCTCCAAGCAAAGCTAGAAACTGCTGAACCAAGATAAAAAGCCTTCTCCTCCTTGCTGAGATCTTATTCATTCATTCACTCACTCATTTGTGCATTCCACAAATAATGGTTGAGTGCCTACTTTATGCCAGGCATGTCCTTGAAATGAGAGGTACAGAGATGAAGAAGACAGTCAGGGTCCCTGCCCTCATGCAGCTTATATTCTCATGCAAAAAAATAAACAAGAGAGGGAGGGAAAAGAAAAGAGAGAAAAGAAAGAAATTCAGAGTTGTAGGTGCTGAGAAGGGAATTAAAGGGAGGTGGTGGATGGCGTGACCAGAGGACTCTAGATTGGGTGGTTAGGGAAGATTAAACATCTGAGAATCATCTGAATGTCAAGAAATTATTATGCAAATAGAAAGAGGGGCATTCAGCCAAGCAGGACCATGTGCTCAGGGAATGTAAGATCAGACCAAACAAAACGCAATTAATGGTATAATTTTGTGCCCCCACTAAATACATTTTCAAAAAATCTTATTTCTCTTTTTCGTATATCCATTAAAATGGACTATTCAGAATCAGAGTCAACTGTGGGGAAGTGGAGCTTAGCAGAAAAAAGAGACTACTGGAAAATGTTAGCTGCTGAATGGAATGGTCAATTCTGATAGAATTTCTTTCCACAGTAATTTGCCACCCTTCCTAGGCAGGAATCCTGCCTTTTCTTATTCTCAGAGTAGAAAAGAAGAAGAAACCCAAACCTAACCCAAAACATCCCACCTCATCCCAAACAGAAATAACCCCTATTACTCACCAGCTCCAGCCATGAAAGAAGAGATTGCCATCAGGGTATGATGTCATTATATTCCGCTTTAATTGGAGCAAAGGAGCAGAGAAGAGGTGAGGTTTTGGGGAAGAATGCTCAAAGAACTACACCCTTCCTCCTTGATTGTTTACAGCAGCCTTGCAATTAAATACTAAAAATATACCAGCTATAAATTGTTTGACCAACTCACCAGCTGTGGACTGGACTGTCACCCCCAAATTCATATGTTGAAGTCCCAACCCCCTCATGTGACTGAATTGGAGATGGGGGCCTTCAAGGTGGTGATTGAGGTTAAACGAGGTCATAAGGATGGAGCCCTGATCCGATGGGACTGGTGCCTTTATAAGAAGAGGAAGAGATACCAGAGATCTCTCTCTGCCATGTGAGGACCCACTGATAAGGCAGCCATCTGCAAGTCAGGAAGAAGAGCCCTCACCAGGACGGGACCATGCCAGCACCTTGACTGGCATGGTCTTGGACTTCCAGCCTCCAGAACTGTAAGAAAATTAATTTCTGTTGTTTAAGTTGCCCAGTCCATGGCTGCCCAAGCAAACTAAGACATTACCCCACCTCTAGTTGGCACAGAGATGGTGCAGTAAAATGAGTGAAGGATCATGCCTCCCCCCTCCCTCCCCAAGTCTAGTGTTGGAAAAATATCCAATGAGATCACGGTTCCTCAGGATTTAGTGTCAAATAAAAAAAAAAATCTCTATTTTTCATTACTTAGAACTAATGTATTGAATAGTGTTTAAAGCAAAAGTTTAATAATATTTAAAATTTTAACTTTTTCATTTATAGCAGGCCATTTGAAATGTTTGTTGAGTGAATAAATGAATCCATGAAAATGATACCACTGACCCCATAATAGCTAAGACCTGTACTTTCACATTTTTCCCCCAGTATTGAGGTCAGTCTTATGTTGGACCAAGACTGGCTCTGTATCAAGCAGGTGTGTGTCAGCTACACCCTCACCAAAACTGGAGCACAATGTCGGGGTGCAGGATAACTTTATGGGACCCCAGGCACTTTTGCCTTGATGCGCTCCTTCCTCCATGAAAAAAATTTAAATTATATTTTATAATGACATTCTTCTGATTTTAAAAGAAATGAACACGAAAACACTTTTCCGAGCCCGTGAAAGTATCATGCGCCCTGACAGATGTTCCTTCTCTGTCTGGAGTCCAAGTCCTGCTTACATCACTTTTTGGCTGTATGATTTTGGGGACAATCCCTCGGCATCCTCATCTATAAAAATGAGGTGAATGAAGGTGTAAAAATATGGAGAAAAATCTTCCATGTTAGCAAGAAACTTCTTTGATGGGGGGGGTACTTTGATAAGAGTCTTGGGATGGGGTGTGCTGGAGGAGTAATGGTTTTGTGAGGGGTGCAGGGTGAGCTGGAGCTGAAGACAGAAGAATTTTCCTCTCTACCCACCAGACCTGGCAGAGGAATTTTGGGGTCAAGGACAGAAACGTCTAAGGAGGAGTCTTAAGAAGAGGCCTTGTCTTTGTCTCCTCAGGTCATCTTCAGGAATATCCCCATTTTCCTTTAATGCTTTCTGAGAGTTGAATCTATTTGGGGAGAGTGGAGGGTGCTGAGTTCTGCTCCGAGGTGGGCCTGGGTCTAGAACAGAAGCTCTTAGCCCAGGGCCCGAAAAGCTCTCAGTAAACGCTGCCCTTTGATACTAACAGCCCAAGGCAGGCTTGAAAACATGGTTCTGGCCTCATTTGGCAGCATCAATACTTTGTTTCGCTGATAAACTAACTGGCCCAGATAATCATCCAGGGCAGTGGTTCTCAACTGGGGTGATTTTGTCCCTCCACCCCCTTGGGGACATTTGGCAAAATCTGGAGACAGTTTTGGTTGTCACAGGGGTGGGGGGAGGGTATACTGGCATCTCATGGGTAGAAAGCAGCCAGGGATGCTGCTGAACCTCCTGCAGTGCCCGGACAACCCCACAACAAAGGACTGTCTGGCCCCAAATGTCCACAGTGCTGAGCCTGAGAAACCCTGATACGGAGCCTTTCCTCCGTTGACCACCCAGGAATAAAAATGCAGGGAGCAATCTTTATAGCACACTCTGAGGTCAGCTGACTCTATTATTTAAAAAAAGAAGAAAAGCAAACAATTATATTTATGAGCTTCTTCCTCTCCACTGCCTCAGATGAACTGACATCTAACTAACTTTACTAGTATTGACTCTGCTAAATATGTTTCTTTTATTCTCAGGACTAAAAAGCAAATGTGATTTTCTAGTCCAGGTAACCTGGCAACAGTTGGGCCGTGGAGATGTCCGTCTAGAGCTAAGCTACCACTGCCCTCTGCTGGAGAAGTTTGGAACTGCAGCTTCAAGCGCTGAGAACCAGAGATTCTAATTAAACAAGGGTCTGGCGCCTGGTGGTCACCCTGGGACTCCCTTTGCTGGCATTCTTGGAACTCCCTTGGCCCCTCCCCGGTTGGCATCTCAGCCTGGGTTTCCCCTGGAAAGCAGAGCCTGAGCCCCAGGTCTGCATGGAGGCAGTTATTTTGGAAAACGATCCCTGGGAACAGGAGGGAAAGACATCCAAGGGGTTCTTGTGAGATAAGAGAACATGTATATGCTGGTCTCTGTCCCCAGGTCCTGGCGCAGGGCTCCTGAGACCCTTGTCACTTCCTGAGTGATGAGCGCACCAGGAGCATCTTTTGTCCTAATATTTGCTCCTTGACTGTGGTTCCCTACACAGAGCTCCCAAATCCCTTGGAATTTCCTGGGTGAGAGCAGTGTCTTTCTGTTCTGAGGAGGTGACTCTGGGATCCACTTCAGAAGAGTCTGGGTGGGGACCGGAGGGGAGTGGGGATGGGACAGGTGACACAAGATTGATAAACTATACACTGAGGACTGAAAGCTGGGCCACGAGCCATTCCAGGCTAGATTCATGGTGGTAGGGAAGGTGGAGGAGGGTGTATGAAGGATGAATGACAGAAGCCTCAGCCGTCTCCAGATGCTTTCCTAAAGCATCACCGTGTGCAGACAGTGCATTTCAGGGGCGAGATAAACAGTCCGTCAGGGGAACCGGACACCTTCCTCCAACACCTGCTGGTTCCAGGCTTTTCCAAGGCAGACTTGTCATTCATGGTGAGAACCTGTGGTCTCTGAGAAGTAAGTCCTAGTGATTATTTCACCAACAAGTTCTCCATAATTCATTTTTAAAAGAAACAGAGAATTAAACGTGAAATATGTCTTTAAAAAGAGATGGGGAGGCACCACGCCAGAAGCTGAGTGGTTCACGAAAGGACGGCTTGTTGTCTGAGTTCAGTACACAAGCCTCGGGGCGCTGTCGGCCCGGAGGAATATTTCAGTGGGATTACCTGAGCTCTTTGCTGCTGCAAAGACGGATGCTTTCTAAGTGGAACCTCTTCTCACAGTGACCAGGCATGATGCCGAGTAAATAATGGTCACAAAGAACATCACCAGGCCCCGAATGAGAAGCTGTTGACAGAAAAATTGCTCTAACCTTCATCAAAAAGCCAATAAATGTCAAGGAAGGGACTAGAGATGCAGCAGCTCATAAATTCCTTCTCCAGGGGCCACTGGAGGGGAGTTAGGGGACCACGCGCTTGCTCAGCCTTTTCCCTGAACGTTGCTAAGGAAACTTCCGGAAAGCTTGGACTGTTTATGGGGCTGCTCACCCTGACAGTCTCGAGGGGATGTCACCAGGAAGGGCACCCCAGCGTCTGGTCAGAACATCCTGCGTTGAGTACCAGGGCTGGCTAGGTCTGTTTTCTTTTTAGTCAGCTAGACCTTGTCTGTGTGATGTCACAGTTTGTAAGGTAACTGGGCGCTGAGATCCCTTCCGCTCGGTTCCTGTAATACTTATTTCCTGTGGTGTTCATTTAGCAACCGGTCGGATGGCCCCACTGTAACGCGCCTTCCGTGGCTAAATCTTGTTTCCACTTTTTTGTGAGGGATGGGGGGTGTTCCCTGAGTGACTGATGTGAATCTATCCCTTGACTTAGTTTGGGTTCCCCAAAGGCGGACCCTGAATCAAGGACCCGTGTGAAGGCGGTTTATTTGGAAGGTCATCCTAGGAAGCACAGGTGAGGGCGTGGGACCAGGTGAGGCAGGAAGGAGAAAAGCTGATGAAGTTTGCGTTAATGAGCAGGTCAGCGCTATGGTGGGCTCAGCCCTGCCGGTCCCGCCTCAGAAGACACAGCCCCGCACCTGAGAGCTTCTTCCTCCGACAGCCAGTGTCCGGGGCGGTTATCCACACCCCCCACCTGCTGTGTTGAGGGGTGTCCCTGGAGGCCTTACCTCCCCGCCACTTTGGGGTTTGTGTTGAAGGCTGAGCCCATTACTGGAGGGCCAGCACCACCACAGAGGCAGAGACAAAGTGCTTGGGGGCGGGTCTTAGTCTGCTCACTGTAACAGAACACCTGGAGGACTGGAGGACTTAAAAATAAATGTATTGGGCTTCCCTGGTGGCGCAGTGGTTGAGAGTCCGCCTGCCGATGCAGGGAACACGGGTTCGTGCCCCGGTCCGGGAAGATCCCACATGCCGCGGAGTGGCTGGGCCCGTGAGCCATGGCCGCTGAGCCTGCGTGTCCAGAGCCTGTGCTCCGTCCGTAACGGGAGAGGCCACAGCAGTGAGAGGCCCGCGTACCGCAAAAAAACCAAAAACAAAACAATCAAATGTATTTTCTCCCAGTTCTGGAGGCTGGAAGTCCAAGGTCAAGGTGTGGGCAGCTTTGGTTTCTCCCGAGGCCTCTTTCCTTGGCTTGTGGACAGCCTTTCCTCTGTGCATAAATATCCCTGGTGTCTCTCCTTCTGCTTATAAGGACACTAATCCTTCTAGATTAGGGATCCATCCTTATGACCTCATTTAACCTTACTACCTCCTTATAGGCCCTAGTTCCAGATACAGTCCCATTGGGGGACAAGGGTAGTTCAACATATGAACTTTGTGGGAACACAGCTCATTTCATAATGGGGGAAGCTGTTATCTGTGGAAAGTGCCCACCACAGCTGCACGTGGTATGGAGGTGGGTCACGGGGACGTGGGGGGGGGGGGCGGTCATCAAGTCTCATCTACGTTAATCCTCGAACCACTTAGGAGCCAGGTATCACTATCATCCCCCTTCTAACCATGAGGAACCTGAGGCTCGAAGAGGTTAGACGACTCGCCCCCACGTCACACAGCAAGTCACAGGGTGTGGGCACAGAGGCAGCCCAACTACCTGCCTCCCGTGTGTGACAGCTATTTTGTATTTGAGTTTTAACGTGGTCATGACTTACCTACTAGACTAAGTTCCTGGAGAGTCAGAATTGTCTTAAAAAAACCATCGCATGATGCCTCGCACAGCGCTCTGCAGTTTAGACTCAATAAATACATGCAGTGATGTTTTAAAATCCTTTCAACTGTTTCTTTTGGAAATAGACCCGGGGGGAAAAATCCATGCAACTGAAATAAAGGAAATTAAATCTGCTTTTACAGGAGCATGGTAACTTGTGTGTGTGTGGTTCACCACTAGACTGGCAGGAGGACAGGTGTGAGGGGTCCCTGGGGTGGGTGGGCTGGGTGGGGTGAGGGGCACAGTGAGTGACCCTGGCAACTGTCCATCATCCTTTAGGGACCGGGTGGGGTTGCTGATATGGGACTAGGGCCTTGAAGAAACTTCATGTGTGAAAACTGGACAGACTGACTGGGTAACTTAAGGGATAATTATCAAAGGATCAGAATAATAACTTTGACAGCAGTAACAAACGAGCCAATTTTGGTTTAAATAGGCATATGAACCATTTCAGTAGAGGCTGTCAAGAGCAAATCTATTAGCTGTCTTCTCACCTTGCCAACCAACCATATATTTTCTCTCTGTTCTATCACCAGAAGTGTAAGCATTTGGAGGCCAAAACATGCTTCAGCTGTGCTTTAAAGAAAGAAAATGGGCTTTTTGGAACCCTGGATCTGATTTCATCCAAAGTAACTCCTGAATACCGACCTACACAGAGACACCATCAACTTCCTTGGACCTACAGAGAAAACATGGATTTAATTCACGTTTTGCTGAGCTATTCAACTTTGCAAAACTGATTTAGAAAATGTGGGTCTGAGAATTTTAAGAAATTTCTCATGTCTGTGTCACAAGCCAGGACGGGGTGAGGGTGTGTGGGGAAACTGCACCCTGGCTGCATTCAACTGGACCCGGAAAGTCTCATGGGAGATCTACGCTGTGCCGGGCAGTGTCCAGGAGCTGAGAAATAAACAACAGAGGACTGATGTGGCCCTGTAGGAACGCACACTCTTGTTTGGGGGCAGGGAGCATGATACACTAGACTGTGATTAAAAAGAATAATTCAGGGCTTCCCTGGTGGCGCAGTGGTTGAGAGTCTGCCTGCCGATGCAGGGGACACGGGTTCGTGCCCCGGTCCGGGAAGATGCCACATGCCGCAGAGCGGCTGGGCCCGTGAGCCATGGCCGCTGAGCCTGCGCGTCCGGAGCCTGTGCTCCACAACGGGAGAGGCCCCAGCAGTGAGGGGCCCGCGTACCGCAAAAAAAAAAAAAAAAAAAAAGAATAATTCAGTGTGCTTCCTGCACAACAGAAGTGTCTACAAAGTGATGGAATGTCGCTGTCACCTCAAAGCCAGTAAGAGGGGCAGCAGGGTGGCCTGGGGTAGAGTCCGTGCTCAGAACCCGACCCCCTGGATTTCAGACCTAGCCCTGCCCCCTACCGGCTGTGTGATGACAGGCAAGTCACAGTATCTTTGTGTTTTAGTTTCTTCTCTGTAGAATGGGGTTCATGAAGCCTAGTGCATAGAGACTTTATGAGGCTTCATGTATTAACATCCAGAAAATGCTTAAACAGTGCCCGGCACAGAGCAACCACGACATCAGTCGCAGCATTGATAAGCTTTAAATCACACTCCACTTTTTTTTCTGTTTCTAGATTCCTAGAAATTTCTAAACGTGGCCAGTACCATCTCAATACAGAGTTAGGTAAGGTAAATATTGAAAACATACAACAGAAAAGGGAAAGATTTCTTAAATCTGTGAACAAATACTTGCAAATTGGGTCAGAGCTGAGACAGTCCCGGGCAGGAAAGGCAGCTTGGAAGGAAACATCGTTATGAAAATCAGCGAGGACGTCAGAGGAGCATAAACCCCACAACACTGGACTCACCCAGTCCCCAGCCTTCCCTCCCCCTTTCCTGTGGGACAGCGGCCTCCCCTCCCCCAGGGAGCCAGAGGGGGCCAGGCCCTCCCATCCTGCAGGCCCAGGACGGCCTGCCAGCTTCTCCAGGGTGGGTGGGGGGCGGGCCTCTGTTTGGGACCTGAAAAATACATTCTGGGCTCCAGAACATGAAAGAAAAACCCTTGCAAGACTGAAATTTCATTAAGTTTATTAACGGTAAGAGGTGAGCTTCAATAAGGCTGATTTGAACTCTGGCCTCTTGATGACTGCCAGGAAAGAATAATCATTCATTAGTCAAATATTTTAAAACAATTTAAAAGCTTAGTGCAGTGGGTTTTCAGAGGACGGAGAGAGGAAAGGCGGCCCCTAGACAAAATTAGGATGATGGCCGATTTCACTCTGTAGGTGCTTCCCAGCCGGACATTTTTAAAAGGTTCAGGTGTGGCCCCCAGGCTCCGAGGCTCCTTAATGGATTTCTCGTTCTCCAATGTAATCAGGTGTTTTCACTGTTCACCGCTTCTAGGGAAAGAGGCCCTTCTTCTCCTTTTGTAAAAGAGCATTTTCTCTGAGCAAAGCTACCTGTTTCAGGTTTCACAGCAAGTTTCCATTGCTGTAGAATCTGCAGTGTCAGAACCGGGAGGACACGAGGGTCCCAGAAGGGGACCTGGGCGCTGAAAGAGGCTCCGTCACCTGCACCGTCACACAGCTAGATGGTGGCAATCCTCGGACTTGAACTCGGTGTTCTTCGAGGTTGAATCTGTGCTTCTCCTGCATCCCCTCGGTAAGCAAAGCTGCGTTGCCTTGGCTCTGCCATTTCTGATTGGTTTCCTTTGAGTGCATTGGTCGTCCGTCTCTCCAGGCTGGAACTGTGATCTTTTCGGTACATTGGGAGGACTGCGGTGTGGTGTCAGAGGCACGGGATTCAGAGTCATATAGATCCTGGCTCAACTGTGGCCAATGCACATACCGGGGAGCAGAGAGAGCTCCTTCCGAGGGCTGCCTGGCAAGAGTTTCGGCTCAATAAATCTCCTGGCAGGCCCCCCCATTTGTTGGTGTAAAATTAGTCATTTATTTGCGCCATGTTTGTTTTTTTGGGGGGCTGAGGCCGGCCTTGGGAATGCTGTCTCCCCCAGGCCATGCAGAATCAAAGGCCCCTTTCGCTGACTTTCTAGCCCCTGAATCTGCTGGTGTGGGATCTTCTGGGCTGAGCTCAGCAAAGCTCCCTGAGCAGTAAATGGTACAGAAGGAAAGATGAACACACGAGGCTTTCCAAAAGCAGTCGTCTGTGGTGGTGATCAGTTTTCATTCAATATCCCAGTGGAAGGAAGCAGAGATGCAAATTCACCCCCAATTTGTATTTGCCGTGGGGGTGAATTATGTGACACTGGTGTTTGGGTAGCAGATTTTCCTTCTGGATTATTTTCTGCTCCGGCGATTATTAAGATTTATAGCGAGTCCCTGAGGCACCTCAGCTCACAGGTTGGGAAGCCAGCCTAGTGGCCAGAGGATTTCCTGGTTGGAGGCTATGGTGCCGCTCATACAGAAAGTGGAAAGGCAACGTGGTTTTCCTTGGGACGTGTGAGAAGGCCTCGCTAACTTTCTCCGAAGCCCGGAGTTTATCACACCCTCTCCTCACTGTGGGATCTATCAGCAGCCACACAGCAACTCTCACGGGGGGCAACCCGCAGGGGCCCCACCAGCGGATTATTTTTGAGCAGATCATGATGGCCAGTCCTTCACAGCCTGGGTTGAAATTTCAGACAGTTGTTTATCAGATTCGTAGTAAAACTCCACTGGTGATTTGCCAATTGTCAAATCCCACGTCCCCGGTGCACCGGCAAAGTCCTCCAGGGGGCGCGCTTAGTCCAGCCCTGGGTTCTGGAAAGCTGAGGGGCAGGGGTCAGGTCTTCAGGCCGGCCTCCCTCCAGCCCAGGCTCCCCGACAAGGTGGGCAGCCGGTGGGGGGTGGGGGTGGAGGGCACCCACGGCTTTATCAGCAGACAGAATCTGGGACCCTCCCTCTCCCCGGTCTCCACCACCCATCTGTAAGCTGGAGGTGATGGTGGCCCCGCTCTGCTGGATTCTGGTGGTGACTGAACGAGAATGTACAGGGGGTGCTGGTGTGTACTGGGCTCCAGGGACTGGTGGCTCTGATGATCTTTCTTCTTCTGAGGAACATTCTCAGTAACAAGCTCCTCCTTTCCAAGAAAACATTCTTTTTTACATTTATTTTATTTATTTTTGTCTGCGTTGGGTCTTCGTTGCTGCGTGCGGGCTTTTTCTAGTTGCGGCGAGCAGGGGCTGCTCTTCGTTGCGGTGTGTGGGCTTCTCATTGCAGTGGCTTCTCTTGCGGAGCACGGGCTCTAGGTGCGCGGGCTTCAGTAGTTGTGGCTCACAGGCTCTAGAGCGCAGGCTCAGCAGTTGTGGTGCACGGGCTTAGTTGCTCCGCGGCATGTAGGATCTTCCCCGACCAGAGCTCAAACCTGTGTCCCCTGCACTGGCAGGTGGATTCTTAACCACTGTACCACCAGGGAAGCCCTCCAAGAAAACACTCTTTTTCACCTTTCTAAACTCTGGCAAAGAAAAAAAAAAAGGCCAATCTCAATAGAAACCCACTAGGGGACCTCCCTTCCAGGGGCTGCTTGCCCCCGTGATTAGAATGAGAACCACCGGGTAGAGCCTCACGGGTCTCTGTCTTTGGTACGAATTACATTTACGGCCACTCTAATCATAGGTAAAAAAAAAAATTGGCCTTAACAAACAAGATCAGCCCCAGGTGTGAGCTGGCGGAGGCGAGGTCTGGGCCATTTCCAGGGCCTAAGTGGACCAGAAGCCAGAAGGTAAGACGTTTAGGTCCTGAACCACCTTTGGGGAACTCAAGTGCTCGAGGCTAGTCGGGATTCTTCACCAGAAGCTGAGCAGAGTTTGGAAATGCTTCCGGAGGAAGTGATCCCTCGTGGGGACAATGTGTGTTCTGCGTCCCTCCTTTCTCTCCCTGATGCTTTTATCCTCAGGGTTAGCCCAGGGTCCAGGTTCCCAGTATCCTGGTGGCAGGGACCTTCGTTACAGAGGCACCAGGCACCTACCAGACGTCCATCAGCACAGGCATCAAAGACAGAGTTCATTGATTTTCTTCTCTCAACCAGCTTACAGTCTGGTTGGGGAGTTAAAATTACCAGTCTCTCTAAATAGGTAATCTTTAAAAGACCCCATAAGATTATCCCAAAGCCAGAGGCATGATTATTTCTCAGTAGAATCAGGAAGATTTTCAGAGGGGAGAGCATCTCCTGAAGATCTGCAATGTTTCTGTCGTGGGCAACCAGCACCACCACCTCCACCTTGGGGGCCCTTTCCGGTCACAGAGTCGGGCTGAAATCCTTCCTTCTCGCCTCAGTTTTATCTTCACCTTCTCCCCTGGCGGGGGCATCCCCTCATCTAAGGTCCTGGGAAGGAGCGTCACACATGGGCTTTCTTGTGTGCTCACAGCCCTTCCGCTCACGTTAGCACCCGACTCTCCAGGTCACCCCTTCCCCAGGGAGCGCTGACTCGTAACCCAGACCCCGTGCACTGAGACGTGACTGATGCCGGAAAAGCAGGCTGGCTCTGCTACAGTCATGAGGCAGCGGTGGTGTCTGGGGGTCGGAAGGTCACGGGTGGGGCCGGTGGGGGAGAACCCTGAGCGCTGCCCACTGGGCTCACGGCCCCCGGTTCCTCTGATGAGGCCGCTCAGTGTGACCAGACGGGCTTCCTCTTCTGGAGGAAGGCCTTGACCCCCTCCTGGCCATCCGGCAGGCCCAGGTTGTCCACCATGGTCTGGGAGGTGAGGTGGCAGGCGGTCCTGAGGTCCCGAGCCAGCTGCCCGTAGAGGGCGGCTTTGCCCAGCGACAGCACGGGCCGGCCCGGCGAGGCCACCTTCCTCGCCATCCGCGTGGTCTCGTCCTCCGGCACCACCCTGCTCAGCAGCCCGTGGAGCAGGGCCTCCCGCGCAGAAACGGGCTCCCCGGTGAAGAGCACCTCCAAGGCCACCTGTGGGAGGGGACAGGGGCCGTTACTTAGGCACTGGCCATCCTGCGACCCAGTGCCGCCCAGGCCCCACCCGCCCCGCTTCACTCTGCAGAGACTGTTTGTACCGTGACGCTCGGGCCAGTTACCTGCTCCTCAAACACCATGTCCCCATCACCTCTGAGGTCTTCCATCCCCAGACTCCTGCCAGGGGTGGGATCCATGAGCACCCAGGAGAGGGGGGGACCCTCCTCATCTCCTTCAGGTCATGTGTCACCACTCTATTGAAATCACAGCTCACACCCCAGCACCATCCCCCCTTCGGGCTGCATTGTCTTCCTTTGCACTTTCACCATTTACTATATAGCTTACACATTCATTTTGTTTATTGTATTATCTCCTTTATTGGCACATAAGCTTCACTAGGGTCAGAGACTTTTTTTTTTACTCTTCTGTTTATTTCTGTATCACCAGCACGAGAAGAGTACCTTGCACATAGTAGGCAGCCTCCAGGATATTTACTGGTGAGTGATTTAAGGAGTGGATGGATGGAGGCAAACACAGTACAGGAGAGGTGATGCCACAGTCCTGCAGAGGCCAGGTCAGAAGGTGACACGGCTTCCACTGGTTCTTTCTCTCCAGCTGTTCAGCCTTGGAGCCCAGCTGCCACGCCGTGAGGAAGCCCGAGCCACTCTGAGGCTGTGCTGTGTGTGCCCCTGACCAGCCCAGCCGAGGTCTCAGCTGAGAGGCAGCCTCAACAGCCAGATGTGGGAGCGGGCGGGCCCTCAGACCACCACCCCCAGCTGTCATGCTCCCCTTCCAGATCTTCCCAGCTGAGGCCACGGACACTGTGGTGCAGAGATAAGCCTTCCTCTCTGAGCCCTGTCCAAGTTGCAGATTCACGAGCTAAACAAATTACTATTGTTTGCAGCCACTGAGTTGATGAGGGTGGTTTGTTATAGATCATTGGACTAGCTTGCGGTATCATCAGCACTTAGGTCATGGTTTTTCAACCTCAGGGCTATTGTATGTTTTGGACCAGATAATTTTTTTGTTGTGTGGGGCTGTCTTGGGCATTGTAGGATGTTTGTGGCATCCCTGGCCTCTATCTACCGGGCAGCAGTACCCCTGTCCCAACTTGTGACAATCAAGGCACTGCCAAACGGCCCCTGGCGCCAGTACTGCTCCCAGATTAGAACCACTGATTAAGGTGGTTTTTTGAATCATGAGAGTAGATCGTATCACTGGGGGATTGGGCTTTGGTGGAAGAGGAGAGGCCAGAAGGCGGGTACAGATGCCATCATAGGTGCAGATGGAGCACACAGTGGACTGGACTGGCCACCAGGGACAAGGCGATGTTGGCCCCATTTTCTCCTCTGCAGTTAGGGGAGAGGACTAAATCCCAATGTTGTCCAATTTTGGAAACTTCATGATGACATGCTGGAGGCAGCAGGAGCTACAGTGACTATTTCATAGTTGAAGAGGAACAGCATTGTCACTGCAAAGCGTGTCTGAAGTGCCTGTGTGAATGTGGAGCTAAAAACCGGTGCTGCTGATCCAGGGCTGCTAAGTAAGACGCCTCTGAAGACGCCCAGCGAGTCCCAGTGAAGGGCAGAGGCCAGGGGGTCCGATCTGGGGAAGGAGCAAGAGAACACGAGAGTCCCCCCTGTCCCGGGCACTCATGCTCCTGGCCTGCCTTCAGCTTCCTACCTGGTCCTGCCTAGTTCATGGCCCTCTCTGGCATCAGTGTCCTTACCTGCCTGGTGGGGTAACGCTATTTAGCAACACATTGATTTATAGGGGTTGTACCCACACGGATTAGATAATAGAGTGGCATTCCCTGAGAAAAAGAAAGCCTATTTTATGGCAAATTAGCACAATCTTTACTTACTGTTTCCCCTGAAACTTCAGATGAGAGAAGAAAATACCTCCTCTCACCCTTTTCTGTTATCAACCCTTGTTAGGGTCCCCCTAACAAGGTGGTGATTTTATACTTCCTCTTCCCAGAGTATCTGTATTAAAAGCAACAAAAAGCACTTGAAGCCAAGGCTGACCTTCAAGGCTGACCCCTGGTGTCTGATGTCCCCAAGTTCCAATCCCACTTACCAACCACACAAACTTATGGGGGCAGTTTAACCCTCTGAGTCTGTTTCCTCATCTGAAAAAACGGGAGTAAAGATTCCCATTCTCCTGCAGAATTGTGAAGATTGGAGAAAGCTGTGTAAAACTTATACTACAGTGCGGGGCACCCAGGAGGCCCCTAGTAAATGCAGTGCCTGTTATTAACAGGCTTCTTCCTCCTGTAAATTTGTATGAATCTCCAGTGTTGGCTTTAGGTATCAAGGCCCCTGATTATTTAAAGCAGAGGCGTCTCTGGGGTTCCTCAAGGCACGTGTAGGAGAAGAACTAGCTGGTGGTGCGTCAGCATTAGGGCTGCGATTCGGCAGGACCGGAAGGGAAGGACCTGACAGGGGATCATGGGTTAACTTCATCAGCCGGGAGACCTCCGGTGAGTCGCTGAGACCCCAGCCCTTCCGTGAGGTGGGCTGTTGAACATACGCCTGTGGTGGCCACAGCGTCACCGTTAACATGCAGATTCTGACGCGGTGGGTCGGGGGGGGGGCCTGAGACCCCCGGTTCCCAGGCTCTCTGGTGATCCGCACGCGGGCTGGGTAGCAAGGCTTTCACTTAACATCCTCTCCATCTTGCAAGTTCTACTCTGATCTAATCAATTAGGAATTCAGATCCCGCAGATGCACAGAGTTACTGTGGGTAAACTGGAGAAAGCAAGTGTTCCCGCGGAGACCTGACTGGTTTGGGAAGCCGGGGCTCTGGTCTTTCACGTGCTCCCCTTGCCCGTGGTACCCACTGCTTTAGGGGCTGGGTGAGACCAGCTCTGACTGCGGGAGGGAGCAGCTACACCAGGCAGGTCGTCTATACGTGCAACGAAGATGCATATTTAACTCAAGCTGGGGGAGGGGGACACTTTGCACACGTGATAAATGATTCACGCCCAGGCTCAGTCTGGCTGGAACCCGAGAGCTCCTCGCCACGGTTTCTGCAGGACAAAAGGCAGCGTCCTCCGCACGCTAGGCAGTTCCCTAGGGTGACCAGCAGAGGGCACTGGCGACCCACACCTGCCGCCTCAGCCGTGTTGAAAGGGGCGGAGCTTCCCGACTGGGCCACTTTGCAAAGGCACCTGCTAGTTTTGCTTCCCGGCGGATGTGCACGGGAACGCTGGCATGTCACCCACGCAGGTGGCGGCCCGTGTATGGATGCGTCCCTGTGGGTGCAGCCAAGCACTGACGATAGGCAGGTGTGTTTTGGTCGGTTTTAGATTTTTGTGAATCCCTAGTTTTCCTCCTGGGGCGGGCCACGCAGGTGAGATTTATGCAACATGGTTCTGAGAACTGGGCTTCCTGGGAATTTAAGGCCTGTCTTTGACAAAAATTTTTTTCCTTCTTTCTTCTCAAAAACGAATTTAAAATTTGACACATATGATCAATTTGTAAGTTTCTGGGACTCAAGTATAAGCCTTGATTTTTAAAGTTTGTTTTTAATATTTTTTTTAAATGAGAATTTATTTTTAATTTTTGTCTGTGTTGGGTCTTCGTTGCTGTGTGTGGGCTTTCTCTAGTTGCGGCGAGCGGGGACTACTCTTCGTTGTGGTGCTCGGGCTTCTCTTTATGGAGGCTTCTCTTGTTGCGGAGCACGGGCTCTAGAGCGCAGGCTCAGTAGTTATGGCACACGGGCTTAGTTGCTCCGCGGCATGTGGGATCTTCCCTGACCAGGGCTTGAACGCACTCCCCTGCATTGGCAGGCAGATTCTTAACCACTGCACCACCAGGGAAGTCCTAAAGTTTGTTTTGAGAAAGAATAGATTCTTATCTGGAAAGTAGGGCTGATTTAAAGTTTTCAAATGCTTTAACACAGAACCTTCCAGAATGTTAGGTGTCAAAGCTGAACAGCAGCAGGTTGGCCAAGCAACCACTTTTAATGTGCAAAAGGCCTGGAGATTTGATTTGCACAATTACAAGATACTTCGTTCATAAGCTCTGATGATAACTTTGTGATGCATTTTAATTTAATGTGCTGGCACCAGGCAGGGACTGAAGAAGTGTTTATTGAATTAATACGTAACATTTAAGGTAAACGTGTATCCTGGTGGGATCCAGACACCCCCCTGGGTCTGAGGACACTGGAGCAAGCTGTTGTGTTCTGAGGGTCACCTTTTCCGATGTGGAGCCCATGTCCAGCTGGTTTTCATAAGTGTATGTGTTTGTAGGTATCTGTCACCAGAATTTTCTCACAAACACACATTTCTGTAAAAGCTAATGAGGTGCATGAAAGGCCGGTGTGCTCCCCTGAACCTCTTGGTCCTGTGGCTTGATTTCCCTTGGGGCTCATTTCTTTTGTGCCTCCGGCATATGAGCAACTGCTAATTTTCCTAGTTGATGCTAAAATGGTTAATATATTCTAGAAAGCAATTTAGATTCCCTACTTGCTACGACTCTGGCACCCCCTTTAAAAACAGATTTCCAGTTGAGAATAAGGATGTATTTTTCCTTACAAGGAAAACAAGGAAACCACCGGTTTCCACTTAAGAGCTGTTCAGTAAACATTCTTTATGACGTTATAGGAAGGAGGAAAGTTTGTGAAGAAAGTGGACTTCACTCGGATTAGCAACAACAGAACAACTCTGGCAATGCAGCTCCTTCCGGGGCAGATTCGACACACCATGTACAGGACATTCCTGCAACCACTGCAAACCTGACACACTCAGTGTATCAGCTACTTTCAGTCCGTTCTGGAATGAGACAGATTGCTGGCAAACAGCAAGCCAGCGACGGAATGTCCTAGCCTCTTATACTGGCATATGTCACCATGCTATTATAGCTCATGGGCAACCTTTCCGTGCAACAAAACTGTGTCTGAATTGCATTTCAAATAAGAGTGCAAAAAATGTTCACCTTTATGAAAACAAAGCATATCTAAAAACCTAACCAGCTGTATTGAGGGGTAGGCAAGAATGAAAAGCAGTGACTTACAAACTGACAGCCACTGGGATAACCTCCCAACACGAGACATTAGTACATTCAGCCAGCTCTGCTTTGGGCAGAATGTCCTGAATCAAACGGTACTTTCAACAAGAAAGTTCTGGACCTCACCCTCACAGGCACTGGAGGATCACAGTTAGCAAGGAGGTGCAGGGAGTTCAGTTACCTTTCTCGGCATCGCTCTCCCCAAGGCCACCCCGGGGGTGGAGCAGAAGAGCCCGATGTTCACGCCTGGCATGGCAAAGGAGGACTTGTCACTCGCCACAGCAATGTCACAGCTGGCAACCAGCTGACACCCGGCGGCAGTGGCCAGGCCGTTCACCATGCGGTGATGGGGACCAGGTGGGCCTGGATCAGCATCATGACCTGAAGAGCAAACACACCTGCTTCGCTTCCATCCAAGAGTGAGGTGCGACAGTAACACTCAGGATTTTATGTGACTTTACTGTTTTCAGAGCCCTTTTCATATGCTATCAGTGTATCAGATTCTACGACAAAAAGGGTAGGGGAAGTCACAAAGAGAATAACTTTCATTAAATATCGACGGTGAGCCAGACTGTGTGATTTGGTCTTCCTGATATCCAGGAGGAAGGAACCAGGACACCAAGGCTCACGGGGGAAGTAACCCTCTAAGGCCACCAGATCTGCGAGGGGGGCTATGGGGTCTGAGCCACCTCTGTCTGACTCCAGGCCCCTGGTCTGTCCCTAAGCATGATTTCTGTGAGGATGCTATCCCCTCAACTGCTCCCCTAGCAACCCCGCTGCAGAAGAGGGCTGACTTTGACCTCTGGGGAACAAGCAGTTCTGTCTCAAAGGTGCCTGCATGGAGCTCTTGTGTTAAAAGTCTGAAACAGGTGGGAAAGGGCCTGGGAAGTAATTTCCTTAGTAATTCTCCAATTATCACCATGATACTCTCTCAATTCTATTAAGATGGTGGGGAACACCCTGCTGTCATCAAAATAAACAAAATTCCAGGGCTTCCCTGGTGGCGCAGTGGTTGAGAGTCCGCCTGCCGATGCAGGGGACATGGGTTCGTGCCCCGGTCCGGGAGGATCCCACATGCCGCGGAGCGGCTGGGCCCGTGAGCCATGGCCGCTGAGCCTGCGCGTCCGGAGCCTGTGCTCCGCAACAGGAAAGGCCACAAAAGTGAGAGGCCGGCATACCGGAAAATAAATAAATACATAAATTAAATAAAATAAACAAAATTCTAAAATGCATTGGCACAGAGAGGGTAGCTGGAAACTGGCTCAGGTGAGACCCCTCCCCCCCAAAATCTCCAGAACTTTAACTTAGTTTTGCAGCTTATGAAGTAACTTGGTTAATTTCTCCATTTTTTCCATGACACTCTAAACAGATTGTGTTACTATGGTGACTTCAGTGTATAAATGTTTGCCCTTCGACCCCAGCAGGAGGGAGGGGAGGCGGGGACCTGGCCTTGCTTCCCAGGCAGCCGCTCCAAGGAAAACGACCTTTGCGGATCCCAAGGTTTTGCCTGAGGAACTTACCTTTTGTGCTCATGGACATTTGGTACTTGTTAGCTTTATTATAAAGTGACCAATTATATATTTAGGGATATGATATCATAGTCCTGATATCAGGAATTGGGGGTTCGCCTTTTGAGAACCTGGTAAATGCTAATGACCCTCCTCCAGAGGAATGCACATACACGTACCAGCACCCCAAACTGCTGGCGGGTACAGGGGGTTCGTGCACATACGTGAGGATGGGGAGGGTGAGGGGCAGCGCTGCTTCTCAGGGGACACAGTAGCAAGCAGGCTGCACAAGAGCACGTAAGGTCTGACTGCAGAGGCAGAAAAGACTGTTTCAGCTCTGAGTGTCATCCGTCACCCGATCAGCTGAAGGTAGGAAGAGTCAGTTGGCTGTGACTTGGGTGGCACAGTCTGTCTCCTGCCTGTCGTCTAGGAAGGGCTGAGATTCCACACAAGCTGGTGGGAAATACTTAGGCAATCCAGTAGATCACCAACATTAAAAATATCCTACCCTCGATCTAGGAATTCTAAGAGATAATCTGAAATAGGGCAAAAAGCTGTCTGGACCAAGATGTTCACCAAATCATTACTTTATAATAGTAAAAACTATAAATCATATAAATATACAAAAATAAGTAAATGGCTATATAAACTAAAATATATTCCAATGCAATGGAATGCTACATTCTTATTACAATGAAATTTTCTGAGAGAAATATCAGCATGGTGGTCTGCAGTGAGGCTGCTGGGGGCCGACACCCCGGCTATCACTTACTTTCTTCCTATCCCTCAGTCTTCACATCTGTAAAATGGGTATAATTATAGTAACAACCTTACAGAACAGGAAGATTATGTAAATTAATATGTCTAAAGTTCTCAAAGTATCACCTGGCACATAGTAAGCATTCAGTGCTATGATGATATTATACAATTATACTGTATAATCACACCCATGTATGATCATTCAAACAAATGGGTACACATGGGAAAGGATGAAAAAGAAATACAGCAAAATATTAATTACAGTTCTCCCTGGGTGGTATGATCATGGGTGTAGTATCAGTAATTTATTTTTGTTCTTCTAGATTTTCCAAATTTTCTATAAGAAGTATCTATTACTTTTTTTTTTTTTTCTTTTTGCGGTACGCGGGCTTCTCACTGCTGTGGCCTCTCCCATTACGGAGCACAGGCTCTGGACGCGCAGGCTCAGCGGCCATGGCTCACGGGCCCAGCCGCTCCGCGGCATGTGGGATCTTCCCGGACCGGGGCACGAACCCATGTCCCCTGCATCGGCAGGCGGACTCTCAACCACTGCGCCACCAGGGAAGCCCTCTATTACTTTTATAATTAAAAAATATTTTAAATAAAGTTAGAGAGCAATTCAGGGAAGACAGAGGGAACCTAGCCAATACACCAGCTGGGTAACCAACCCCTTGATTATCAAGAATGATTAGTCCTCCTATTTTGCCTCCTAAATTCAGTACTTGTTTTGGTCCTGCCTACTCCAAAATGGGACATAAATTTAACTCTGCCCCAGCCTCACTGAACAGCATCACGGAGGGTTCTACGCTCGTTCCCAAAGCAAGTGGCCCTGTCCCTTTGTCACATCAGTGGTGGGTGTGAGGAGGAGGGAAGACTCTTCCTGGACCAGGATTTCCACCTTCAAACTTGAATGGGACAAAAGAAGAGACCAGGACGGGCCTCCAGCGAAAGCCCCCCACATCTGCCTGAGGGAGGTGACGTTCGCTCTTCCCTGACCAGGTGTTTCTTCTCATTTTCAATTTGCCCCATTTCTGATTTGTAAATAACTAACCATCATGCAGCACTTGTGGTCTGTGACAAATCTGCTACAGAACTTAGATGCGGAGACAATCCAGATCTTTCTTCCTTTCTTCCATCCCCTGTTCTCGTGCATACACTGAACGGGGAAATACCTAGCTCATTCTGTTCCCGTCTGCCTGCTGATTACACTTGCAAACTGAAATCTCACACAAGTTCACGGTGTTCAGATTTATCCAGGGCAATGTGATTTTCTTCGAGAAAGTATTAGAGAAGTCAGTGTACTTTCAGGTCCTATTTTACTACATCGGGGTGAGGTCCTGTATGCGTCTTTTTTCAGTGAGTTGGAGGCATCCGTGGGGTGGAAGCTTCCAGAAGATCTGGCCTTTGTCCGGGGGAGAATCTCAGCTCCCCTGTGGCCCTTTGCTGTTTAGATCTCAGTTCATGAAGATACCACAGAAAAGTGACCAAAACAGGCCCTTTAGGGAGGATGGAAGGGCTCCCCTGGTTCTCTACGATGATCTTCTATTTCGACCAAACATACCAGGTATTAGTAGAAAAATAACTTTTACAGCACCAAGCTGGCAAAGCACCAGCTGGCAAACACAACAGCGGAATGTCCCATAAACATCATTAACGTGAAACACAAGACTGAAGTCTTGGCTCTGACTTGCTTCCATCTCCATGAAGTCAAGTCAATCACTTTTCCGGTTTGTCCCTCCACGAAATGAGAAAATATAATGTGATCTCCTAAGGGGTTTCTGGAAGGGCAAGGAAAACGAGAATGTATCCCAGTCACCTTCCCCTCTCTGATGCTCACTTCTGTCTGGTCTAAAGTGAAGGTATCGCTAAATATTTGTTGAATCATTAATAAACATTGATAACCAAAGAGATGAATGACTAAGTCAATGTACGAAGGAGAAATTAGGTGAAGTAATCTTAGGGTTAGGTTATGAAACTGCTTTATACGTCTTCCTTCTCAACTAGATTTCCAGTTTCAGGTCGGCTGGAAACTCTTTTTTCCTACTGTTTCCCTCAGTATCTTGCAAGTATGCATACAGCAGGTGCTCAATAGATGCTCATTAAATGAACAATGTGTTACTTAAAGTTGGATTCTATATTTTTGGTTATCTGGGTTGATTTGATGCATTTGTAAGTCACCCCCAACTTTTGTCCTTCCTCCCCTGCATCTGTTGTCAATTTCCCTCCTTAATGTGGTTAAAGAGAAGACGGAGGTGAAAATGAAGAGGGTAATTTTCCTACTTGGAGGCAGTGATTATAAAGGTTAGTTGAAAGAAGCGTTTGAAAATAATTTTAAAAATCATTATTGTTAAGGGCTTCCCTGGTGGCGCAGTGGTTGAGAGTCCGCCTGCTGATGCAGGGGACGTGGGTTCGTGCCCTGGTCCAGGAGGATCCCACATGCTGCGGAGCGGCTGAGCCCATGAGCCATGGCCGCTGAGCCTGCGCGTCCGGAGCCTGTGCTCCGCGCAACGGGAGAGGCCACAACAGTGAGAGGCCCGCGTACCGCAAAAAAAATAAAAATAAAAAAATAATAATCATTATTGTTATGAATGTTCTCTTTGCCATTAACAGAGTTGTTTTAGTTTAAAATTTTAAAACTTTTAATAATCTTAGGTTCTTCCTCTCTAAAGATGTACATTTCTACCCTTTACCTCTTACTTAAGACATGGATACCAAGACATACCCCCTTAAGGCAGAGATGGCAACTCTGAGTCGCAGCTTATGTTTTCCTTTCTTTGGCCTATGGCAAGATCAAAAGCCAACCACGGTCGCTTCTGAAAAGTCTACACCAAATAGTTGCTTGGATGAAGGGTTTGCCAATGACCATAGAGGTTTCAATAGTTCTGCAGTGGTGACATCTCATAGCTTAAGACCTTATCTGTAAACTAGAAGCCTAATTCAATATTTAATACTGTTATCACTCTCAGGCTTGCAAAGTCAACTGTCACCCTGGCTTACCTCAGAACAGGTTCGGAACACTTCAGCGTGATAATCTGGGCCATGCTCACCCGTCAGTTCCTTTCAGTCATGCCCAGAAGAAAATACAGGCCCCTCAGCTGCAGTGTTTCCAGTTGAGCAAAGAAAAGACAGAGATGTAAACAGCCAGAGCTGGGGCTGTGAATAACTTCAGGGAGCGAGCGTATCGATGCTGTGGACGCTTAGAGAAAGTTAATGGCCCGATTTTGATAAGAATAATTCCAGATAGCCTGAAAAGCTGCAGCTAGTATTTTATGATGACAGTGCAGGGTGAGGCATCTGTTTTCTAAAAGGTCCCTGGTGGAAACCAATGAAGACACACAATTACAAAAAGGAGAAGGCTCAGGGACCAAGGCGACGGTACTCTTTTCAGAGTCGTCCCTTTTTTGGGACTTGGTCTGGCCTGAGTATACCGACTGACCCAGGGCCACATAAATCCACCAGGCCTTCAGCAGCGCCCCTGTCATTTAGCCTGTAGACAGCGGGCCACCCCTAGGGCTGGAGTCAGGAAGGTCAAAGTGTGAAGAGAATCCCTTTATTTTATAAACAAGGGACCTGAGGAGGTGGTTTTATTGTCACTGTTGTCATTAACCACCACAACAAAGTGTAATTCCACTGATAAGCCGGAAACACTTCATATTTCCTCTTGTCCTGGCGGTTCTGACAGGCAGCAAGGGAGGAAATGGCGCCATCTGGAGGTGAGCTGCCTTCCTGCATCCGGGTCACGCCCCCGACTGCTGACCTCAAACAGCTCTATTTCTTTTCTCTTCACCACATAAAACAGTTGAAAATGTATATTCAACCACCGATAAGAAGGTCACATTCTCCAGAAACACTGATCCTTATTTTTTTTTTTTGCGGTACGCGGGCCTCTCACTGTTGTGGCCTCTCCTGTTGCGGAGCACAGGCTCCGGACGCGCAGGCTCAGCGGCCATGGCTCACGGGCCCAGCCGCTCCGCGGCATGTGGGATCTTCCCGGACCGGGGCATGAACCCGCGTCCCCTGCATTGGCAGGCGGACTCTCAACCACTGCGCCACCAGGGAAGCCCTGATCCTTAATTTTTTTTAAAAAAAAGCATCACAGAGCATCACCCATATTACTTGTCTGTGGAGGCTTTAAAAATACTGACATTGCTATTATTTATACCACTGCCATCATCACCAGATAATTTGGTAAAAATTCTTACTGGAAGAAGAGCAAGGAAAGAATTGGGCAAAATGTGGCACCCTTTCTGGCACCGTTGAAGAAGACTGCTCATCTCAGTTAAGAGCCTGGTAAGAACTGAAAGACAAACCGATCGAGTGTCCTAGCAGCCTGGTCCTAGCCGACTAGGCAGTCTACCAAAAGGACTGGCGATTAAACCCATCATACAAGGTCCACGAGGAAATCAGTGCTCTGCTTTTGATGGGAAGACCAGCATAGCCACGAGTGGCAATGTTTAGTATCCAACAGAAAGGAAAAGACATATTTTCACTGCACAGTAATCTTTGCCATAATTTCCACAGTTAGTAGTGTCAGCACCAAGGTTCCCACCATACACAAGTTTAGGAGCTTCAAAATAATTCTCCCATTAAATGAGGGAATGCCCTAGTTAACCAAAGAATTTTGAGACACCTCTTCTGGGCTCTGCAGAACACTGAGGATGGACACCTGACCAATACCTGAAATAATAATGGCCTTCAGAGCTTGGCTTTCGGCTTCGTGAAGAATGTCGTTTTGGAGATCTCAGCGTCGCCGGTGACAGCGCGTTTCTTCTCTTTAGATCGCTTAAGACAATGCTCCTGCGAAGAACAAGTTATAATTACCGGGTCACGTGCCAAGTCAAAGCAAGTAAGGACCCCTTGCAATTCCTTTCTAATTTGGGAGCTATTTAGAAAACCCCAGAAGAGAGAGCTGTGGGCGCTCAGAGGCCATTGAGAGGGTTTGTCAACTCTCGGGAGTGACAGCCAGGTCAAGACAAGGAGACGACCTGGGATGCACGTGGGGCTCTCTCTCTTCCCTTGAGTTGTTTCCCTTTTTCTCCAAGTTTGCTCTCAGAACCATTACTGCCACCTCCACAGAAAGGGCAAGACGCAGCAGTTCCAAAATCATCGCCGCCCAGACTGAGTGGCTGCGAGGTCTGTAAGACAGCAGCAGGGTCCGGAGAGAAAATATGGCCCCAAATCTCCTCCCACCCACCCCACAGAAGAGGCAGCTGAGGTGCAGTTGCCAATATGCGTATCTGACAACACTGTCTCCCTCCTCTGTAGTGACATCCTGTAATTCAGCAAAATCGTTCCTGTTTGAGAATGGGGTGATACGTGAAGAACTGTGCAGCAAGAGGGCGTCCGGGACGTCATCCCCCAAAAGCTGGTGTTCAAAGGCCTGCTTGCTGTTTTAAGTACCCCACGTGCTGGTGATAATAACCTGGATTTTCATCTTACTGCCTAAACATAGAAATGTCTTCTTTTTGATCTTATATGGAATGGGCAACGAGCCAGACACCAGATGATTGTTGTATATTTTCTATCTGTTTCCCATCCATCTCCGCCCACGTTTTCTGCCTTCCTCATTCTTTTTTTCTTAATAAGTGTTTTTAATTTAATATAAATTTATTTATTTTTGACTGTGTTGGGTCTTCATTGCTGCGCGCGGGCTTTCTCTAGTTGAGGCGAGCGGGGACTACTCTTCATTGCAGTGCGCGGGCTTCTCACTGCGGTGGCTTCTCGTTGCAGAGCACGGGCTCTAGGCGCACAGGCTTCAGTAGTTGTGGCACGTGTGCTTAGTAGTTGTGGCTCGTGGGCTCTAGGGCACAGGCTCAGTAGTTGTGGCGCACGCACTTAGTTACTCCGCAGCATGTGGGATCTTCCCTGACCAGGGCTCGAACCCGTGTCCCCTTCATTGGCAGGCGGATTCTTAACCACTGTGCCACCGGGGAAGTCCCTCATTCTTTTTTGAATCTGATATTTCCACTGCTGTGTCAACCCAGGGTCACCGGGCTTCTGTGCCTGCTACTCCACTGAAGCTTTGCTGCCAAGACTCTCCCGATTGCCAGAACCAAACCCAGTGGCCGCCGTGGTCCTGCTCGCCTTCTGGAAACATGCTCCTCCCCCCCCGTTTTTCTGGTGCTTCTCTTGCTGCTCCTTCTCTACTCCCGTGACGGGCTCCTAGCCTTCTTCTCAGCCCCAAATGCCACGACCCTCAGAGTCCCCTCTTTTGCCCTCTTCTTGTTCCATACACTCCTCCCGGGCCACTTCACCGTGGCCTTGGCATCAGCTACCACCTCTGTGCTGACCACACCCAGTCTTTGCCCCACTTCAAACCTCTCTCTGAGCTCCAGACCCACAAGTTCACCAGCCTGCTTCCAGGACTCCTCCACCAAGGCGCCCCTTGGGCGTCTTCCCCCAGTGACCTCAGCGGCCCCTCCCCCTTCGCTTATCTCAGAAAGCCATCCTGGATTGCCCAATGGCTCCGTTCCTCATTCCACAGGATATCAAACCCCGTGGATAATACCTCCTCAGAATCTCACGCGTCTGAATTCCCCCAGTGGCTACTTTGGTTCAGAACATGGGATGTCTTGCACCTGGAGCTTTAACACCACCCCTCTTGAGAGAGGATCTCTTTAAGAGTGAGGTCACCACCAGGGCAGTTGATAAAAGTGTAAACTTTCCGGGGCTTCCCTGGTGGCGCAGTGGTTAAGAATCCGCCTGCCAATGCAGGGGACACGGGTTCAAGCCCTGGTCCGGGAAGATCCCACATGCCGCGGAGCAACTAAGTCCGTGCACCACAACTACTGAGCCTGTGCTCTAGAGCCCGCGAGCCACAACTACTGAGCCCGTGTGCCACAACTACTGAGCCTGCGCTCTAGAGCCCGCAAGCCACAACTACTGAGCCACAATTTCAATGCCACAACTACTGAAGCCCGCACACCTAGAGCCCATGCTCCGCAAAAAGAGAAGCCACCACAATGCGAAGCCCATGCACCACAACGAGGAGTAGCCCCCGCTTGCCCACGCGCAGCAACGAAGACCCAACGCAGCCAAAAAATAAATAAATTTATTTAAAAAAAAATGTAAACTTTCCATTCACGGGGCAAGAGATGGTCCCTGTAGATGCCACAGTGAGCTGTCGGAAGGCCATCCTATCGGCGTAAACCACCAGAAGGTCCAGGAGGCAAGACACTGCCAGATTCCCACACAGGGGCAACACTCAACATGTATCTGTTGACTGAATTCATGACCAAAAAGAGCATGTGTTTTACACGGCCAGTTCCACCACTGCTGTGGATTTTAACCTTGTCTAGTTTTTTGGCATCTCTTTTAAACCTAAGTGGCAAGTACCCTGAGATGGCACGGCAAGAGTGATGACAAGTTTGGAGGCGGATGGGCCTTTCTCTGACTCCTGGCAACCCTACCTCCTGGCCATGTGAGCTCCAACAGGCTGTTACCTCTCTGAACCCTGTCAAGGGGCGTTATCTACCTAGTGGGCTGTAGTAAGGGCTGGGATAAGGAGTGTGTAGCGCCGAGCACAGCACCCAACTCTGAGCTGGCCCTCACTACACGGCAGTACTGTCACCGAGAGAAGCAGCTCTGAAAAGGGACACTTGAGTGAGCTGCTCCAGCTCACCCACTTAGTGCCTGACATAGTTCTGCTTTAGCGCTGGCCTCCGGGCTTCCTTGCTACTAAACCATTCCCAGCATGTATGATAGATTGTTCCCACCATGCCCGCTTCTGATTCATGTTTAACTCTGGAGAATCAATGAGATCTTCTGTTGCTTGGCTGCCGTGCCAAATGGGCCAGATTTGCAAAAACAGAAGTGCCCTTGAAAATGGGCGAGAAGGGCCCCTGCCCAGGCCCTCTTCTAGCGGTGCCCCTCCAGGTGTGCAAGGAGTCCACTGGGAAGTTGGGATGTGCCCACCTGGAAATCACCACCCTCCTCCACACCCCACCCCAGTCACCTGAAACCCTGGAATTCCCTGGCTCTGCAGTGGGAACCATTAGGCCCAGAGGGTGGCTGTGAGCAGTTGTCTGTAGGGGGTGAAGGATTAGACAGATTGTGGGCATGCTGCACGGGGTGTCTGCAGACCTGTGTGCCAAGCCCCTGGCAGAGCAGCAGGAGGGAGGGGTGGAGAGGTGGGGCAGGCAGGCAGCACAGGGTGGGAAGGAAAGAACAAAGCTGCAGGCTCTCCCCTGCTTTGGGGGAGTTCCTAGGAGCCTGCGGATTGTAAATTCAAACACAGCCTTCCAGGTCTTAGGACGGCCTACTCGTGAGGGGAGGAGAAGAAAACATATTTCACAGCTTGATTTGTAAGGTCTAAATACTCAGACATGCTACTTAGGCCTCCCTCTGCACTCTTGCCCTGGCCAGGCAAACGTCAGAGTGAGGCCTGGATGGGGCTGGGGCCTTCTACCTTTATCACGCCACTGTCCACTTTCAAGTTTGTGCCCTGGTATGTTTTTGTAAAAGGGTTTTAGGCTTGTTGAGCCGAAGGGCAGAGCTCAGTACCCTGTGTCCTTTAGCCTATTTATTTACCTGCCCTCACGTGGGCACTTCTAGATGATGGCCAAGGAGCAGCTCGGCTATGCCTGACCTCGCCTCGGAGCCAGGTCAAGTTTGTGGGGCACAGAACCCTCTACGGAAGGGCTTTCTCAAAGGTACAGCAGCGGTGGCGCCTCCCACAAGGCTGCCCACGCTGAGCCCAACTGCACTGTCGACTTGGCCTGGGTTTAAAGGCAGTGCTGGAGGCCTCCCAGGTAGCCCCACTTAAATCCTCCGTGTGCGTCCTGCAGGGTCGCGAAGGCCACTGGGCCCAGGCAAGGGACGTCTGTAAACGCAGCATCCGCGGATTCCCTCCACGTCGGACTTCTCCGCCGGACCGATCCGCTGTGATGGATAAACTGGGCTCCGTGGCGGGCGGAGCTGACCACTGACCGAGCCTCGCTGTACTCCGCGTGGGGTGGCGCGGTCGGCGGCCCGGCCTCCTCCGCCCCTCTCTCTTCCCGGGTCCCGCCGGCCACCCTCCCTGGGAACAGCCCCGCACGCCCGCGGGCCGCTGACCTGATGCCGTCCCGCTGCCGCGTGCTGGTGGGTCGCGACCCCGGCTCCGGCCGCCCGATCCCGGCCGGTCCCCCGCTGCAGAAGCCGGCGGTGAGCGGAGGCCACGGGCCGCGCCGGAGCCAGCCCGACCCCTTCGCCCCCAAGGCCCGCAGGCCCGCGGCGGGGGCCATGGCGGCCAGAGACGCGCCGGGTCGGACGCCGCTGAGCTCGACGCCAAGGACCGCGGGCTCTGGGAGCTCCGAGGGGCGCGGGAGCGAGCCGGGCCGCTGCGCTTCGACCGCTCCGGGCAGCGGGCAAAACCGAGTCGGGGATCGCAGGCCCAGGTTTCGACCGGACTCTTCTCCCAGGCCGGACCCAGCCCCCGCCGCCCCGCCCCCGGGTCCCTGCCGCCCCGCCCCACCCCACCGCCCGGGCCCCCTAGTCTTCCGGCCCCGCCCCGACGCTCCGCTCCCCGTAACCCCTCCCCTGGCGCCCCAACCACCCTTGCTCCACCCCGGAGCCCCGCCCCCTATATCCCTACACCGACTCTGATCCCTCCCCCCGCCCCGCCCCTTACCCCGCGCCGCCCCGCCCCCGGGTCCTTGGCGCCCTTCCCGGGAGGAGCTGAGGGGTTGGTTCTGGGGTGAACGACTCTAAACCTTCAGGCACGCTCTGAGGGTTTTTTCCCTTGCAAGGCCAGATGAAAGGGTTTAAAGGAGGCGAGCAGTGGTGTAGCTTGCTCCTTTTTGTTACAACACCAAGAACATAGTGGTTTGCCTAGATTAGGAGAAAAATGAAGTGTCGGCAGGTAGCGAATGATGTGAGCTAGGGACGTCACCTTTTTACAAATTGCTTTATCCTACCCATCCTATCCCAGGCCTCTCATGTGATCCCAGGTCACTACTTGAGCTGTATCCCACTCAGGTATTGGCTTTTAAATGCTTTGTGTCTTCTCTTATCGAGAACCCGTGGGATCTACGTTTATATCTTGCGTTTCCCCAATGCACCAAGGAGGGAAAGGGAGGCCCTTTTCAGGATCTAAGTGGCTGGCACGAGACAGGGCACATCCTGCGGCTGAGAGCTGAAGTGTGATGAGAAGATCCTCATTGTCATTTGCTAGTTAACTGCGTCCTGTATTCCTTAACTTCCTAAAGTCTGGAGATTTGCAGGATACTTGGAAGGAAGGGTCTGGGCCCTCAAAGATCTTCCAGTCTGTAGGGTTGACACCATGCCCAGGACCCTCCTCGGGCTTTGACACTGAGAAATTTTGCAAGGATAACAATTATACAAAGGCATCTACAGGCGGGGCCATTGAGGTTGCACAGTGGCTTAAAATAGTCACACACTGGATTCCTTTGAATGAGGTCCCCTTTAATTCTCAGCTTCATAATTGGACAGATCACTTATGTACAGAATAATATTTTGAAATATCAATTGACATCTCTACCAACACCACCACTCACTCCATTTCCTTGGTCCTCGTTCCATTCAGGCAGTTGGGGCAGAACTCTAAGACACACAGGGGCAATTCCTGGCTTTCAATTTGTAAAAGCCCAGCCTTGGGATTGGAAAGAACACCATGCAGATATAATAGATTTGGGGAGCAGTTGATGAATAGGAACAAGGCCTCTAACCTGAGGCCAGATTAAGGTCCCCCAGGTTTGAGGGCAAGGACAGGGCAAGTAGGGCTTCAGGAAAAGCCAGAAGAGAGTGGGATTTGGGAAAAAGGGTGTGCCAAAGCCTCCTGGAGAAGTGGGAATAGTGGGAAGGATTGCTCCTTTCCCTGGTAGAACTCCAGGTCACTCATGAGACTCTGGGTGGCACGGAATGTCTGGGCAGATGGACCTAAACACCTCATAGAATTTCCCATGGTCCAGTGCGGTGCTGTGACAACAAACTTGTCCCTGTCCTCTGAGAGGGGATTGGAAACAGCTGAGAAAGGTATGGACCTGAGGAGCCCTGAGGTGGGAAACGGAGATGACTCAGCAGGTGTGGACTGACAAGTTGAAGACAAGGTGGGGACGAGGACATCTCGGGTGGATGCTGTCACCTGTACCCTTCTGGTAGACTGGAATATGCTGAGGTGACAAAAACAACTACAACAAAAACAAGTCTATGTGCCCCAAACAACCAAGCCTCATTTCTCACTCACACTACTGTTCTACTGCAGATCAGCTGAAAACTCTGTGCTGAGTCAGCCCTGTCTTTGCCTCGGGACCCAGTGGAGCAGCCTCTATCTGGAAAGTTGCCAGTCTCTGGGGCAGAGGAAAAAGAAAGGATGGGAGAGGACTTCCCTGGTGATACAGTGGTTAAGAATCCGCCTGCCACTGCAGGGGACACGGGTTTGAGCCCCGGTCTGGGAAGATCCCACATGCTATGGAGCAACTAAGCCCACGTGCCACAACTACTGAAGCCCATGTGCCTAGAGCCTGTGTTCCACAGCAAGAGAAGCCACGGCAATGAGAAGCCCGCACACCACAACAAAGAGTAGCCCCTGCTCGCTCCAAGTAGAGAAAGCCTGCGCACAGCAACGAAGATCCAATGCAGCCAAAAATAAATAAATACATTTATAAATTTTAAAAAAAAAGGAATGGATGGGAGAAGCATGAACTGGCACTTGGTCTCATGATTCATTTGCCAAAGCAAGTCACACCACCACACTTACCTTCAGATGTGCAGGAAAGTACAACCCTCCCATGTGTTTGGAAGAAGCAAGTCTTTTTTTTTTTTTTTTTTTTTAGCAAGTCTTTTTGAGCAATGATTGCTTAATGATGGCCACAACTGCCCAAGCACAGAGCCTTGGTGTTATAAATGAACAGATGCTTATTACTCAGGGATCGGGAATAGAATTCCAAATTGGCTTAGTTTCCGCCACCAGGCAGAATGGAGATTTGAAATAGAAATAAGCTGAGAAATAAAAGGAAGTTAAATCCTTAAGAACACTCGAGTTTGCACACAGGGATTTGTGTCCATCCCCCCCCAGTCATGCCAAGTGCTGCAGAAGAGACAGAACATGTTCCCTGAGGCTGAGTCATGCAGGATCAAAAACTCTGACCAAAGTGATCATCATGGGCCAAAGTCCACCACCGGAGGACCTTTTCCACCTTCTTACCAAGATGAAGTGTCATTGGCAGGACAGGAGGTTTGACTAGGAAGAGATAAAGAGACTGCTCCCTCCCAGCCTAGGAGCTGGAGTAGAGGAGAGACCTGGAGTAGAGGGTTTTGGGAGAAGGAACGAGGAGGGCACTCGGAGCATGAACGTCACAGATGAAAATGGAAGGTTTCAGAGACAACTTCCACCTGCTTCTAAACTTTATTTAATAGGGAACTATACTCAATATTTTGTAATAAGCTACAAGGGAAAAGAATCTGAAAAAGAATAGGTACGTATGTGTATCACGGAATCACTTTGCCATACACCGGAAACTAACACAACATTGTAAATCAACTATACTTCAATTTTTTAAAAAAGCACTTTGAAAATTGTAAAAAAATTTTTTTAATTTAATAACAGCCGCTCTTTATGAAGACGCCCGCTCTGTGGCAGTGCCTGCACTTAGCGCATTACTTACGCCAGCTCAGGATAACTTGTGAGACAGGTACCATTAACCTAGTTCAGACAGGCTTTGCCAGCCCCACTCGCGCTCAGCACAGCAGTTACAAAGTTGGGACTGGGCGCTGGGGGTCACCTGAAGGCTGGGCTGTGATGGAGGTCTCCGTGCTCATCTAAATTCCTACGCTTGTTCTCCCATCCCTTTCACGTCTCCTTCCTCCCCTCATATCTTTCTGTGCCTCTAGCCCTGGTTTGAGAGCGGAGAAACACACAAACACGGAAGTGGAGACGGACAGCCATCGCGTTATCCAGGAGGGAGTCGATATCGCTTGCTGAAACGCTCATCCATCCTTAAGCAGTGCGAGAGTCTTTTCATTCGGGCTGTTTCTCCAGGCCTCCTCTGCCTCTCATTAATTTTGGTAGGGGCTGCTTGTCTTTCTTCTCTCTTGTTCAGTGCCCTTCTAATCTATTTTTCCACGTAAGCCCCGACACAATTTGATTTCCAGGTTGCTAGCAGGCTTCTCTCTGGCTTTGATTTATGTGCGCCTTCCCTGTGCCTCATGTCTTTGCCATATGGATGTGTCTTCGCTACCTTTTCTCAGTTTCTTTAAAGACCCACCGATGCTTGGCAGGACGTTGCAGAAATAATGCAGAATAAAAGACAGTTCTAGGGAGCCTGGCATCTCAGGCTTGATGTTGGAATGAAGGAAGATTTAGAACTCCTCAGGGTGCAGAGAAAGAAAAGTGAAGGGCAGATTTTCAGCTGCTTATGGAGCAGTTTTTGAACTTCTTTTTATTGATTTCGGGCCCTTCGAAGACAGGCACGTAATGACACGGTTCAGAGTACAATGTGAAAGATCTGGGGGCTTAGTTTCAGCAGAGATTCCTCTGGCATCTGGCTGATTCTCCTGTTCTAGCTTTCCACCCTCATTCTCCCCACATCTGTCCCTTCTCCCCACCACCGCCACCCCCAGAAAAGTCATAGGAGGATCAAGTCATAGGAGGAACGTTTCAGACGTTCATTGATTTTTTTTTTGCGGTACGCAGACCTCTCACTGTTGTGGTCTCTCCTGTTGCGGAGCACAGGCTCCGGAAGCACAGGCTCAGTGGCCATGGCTCACGGGCCCAGCCGCTCCGCGGCATGTGGGATCTTCCCGGACCAGGGCACGAACCCGTGTCCCCTGCATCGGCAGGCGGACTCTCAACCACTGCGCCACCAGGGAAGCCCCACACATTCATTGTTTTACACAGCTGCAGATGCTGTTCAATGCCCCAGTTTTATTTTGTATTTTATTTATAATCCACCAGTCATTATCCAAATGCCTTTTGCAAACCTAAAACTTCTTCAGAAAGACCCATGCCTCAAGGTGGGTGAAAATTAATTTAGAAACGAAATGGGGTGGGGAGCAAGGTGCATGGATGAAATGAACTTCCTTTATCCCCACTTAGCACAAATTCTTGAGTTTGCTCATATGCCTTAAACCCAATGAATTCAGTAACATCAGGTAAAGGATATGGAAAAGGGGTACAAACAGATGACAAGGGGTGTGTATGGACAACGTTTTGAATGAGTTTGCAAAGTTAAAGGGTCCTGTTAGTGGAGCTGATAGACTTTTGGAGGGCAAGAGGTCATTCAGGAGGCGTATTGAATGTTTGATCCATTAAATGGTGCAAGACAGAGACAGCCATGCAGCTCAACACTGTTCATGGTCTCTGAACGAGCACCGCAAGGACGGGAACCCACTGGTTACTGTCTTTCCCACCTCCTGCAGCTGCATCACACCTCACCATGATTATAATCCTGCAACAGCAGAGGAGGTTAAGAGGAGGTCAGTACTTTATTTATTTACTTATTTATTTTAAAATTCATTTATTTATTTATTTTTGGCTACTTTAGGTCTTTGTTGCTGCGCGCGGGCTTTCTCTAGCTGCGGCGAGCGGGGGCTACTCTTTGTTGCGGTGCGCGGGCTTCTCATTGCGGTGGCTTCTCTTGTTGCAGAGCACGGGGTCTAGGCACGCGGGCTTCAATAGTTGTGGCACACAGGCTTCAGTAGTTGTGGCTCACAGGCTCTAGAGCGCAGGCTCAGTAGTTGTGGTGCACGGGCTTAGTTGCTCCACAGCATGTGGGATCTTCCCAGACCAGGGCTCGAACCCGTGTCCCCTGCATTGGCAAGCGGATTCTTAACCACTGCACCACCAGGGAAGTCATGAGGTCAATACTTTAAAAAGAAAGGAAAAGCAATGGGCATCCTGGCATGGAACAGGTTAACCTTCAGCCAAATGGAACATTCCACCATGCAGTGTGGTCTACTGCCGGAATATTCCAGAGAGCCTCAGCAGCAGGGAGTTGAGGGAGTGTTGGAGGGGAGGAAGGAATGAGGGGGGTTTGCTTGACCAGAAGTGGGAGGTGATTTCCTACTTGGTTGCTGGGAAGGAGGGAGGGGGAAGGTTTAGCTCTTGTAGTTATTAGATTACTAATTGATGACCTCAGCCAGTGACCTCTGAGCCTTGTTCCCTCATCTGTAAAATGGGGGGAATAATTTAAATAATTTGCATAATCCATTCCTGGAGCACGTCACGTGCCAGGTATTGCCCTAGGCACTGGGGAGACAGCAGTGCTCACAACTATGTCTTTACTCACAGAGGACTTGGGTTCTAGGGAGGGAAGTGGCAAATAGATTCGTGGGAAGTGTGTCGGATGGTGATGGACACCCTGGAGAAGGGTAAAGCAGAGGGAGGGGTGTTATTCCGTTGTAAGGGTGGGGTGGGTCAGGGCCTCTTTGATAAGATGGTGTTGGAGCAGAGAACCGGAAGTGTGGGGAAAGCCCAGCGGGGTGCTGGGGCAGGAGGGCTTCCAGGTGGTGGCTGTGGGAGCAGAGTGTGGGTAGGAGAGGTGGCGGGGCCAGCTGATACTGGCCTTTTATTTAGGTGGCAGCAACCCCTTGGCTTTTTCACGCTGAGCAAGGTGGGGACCCATAGGAGGTTTAAGCAGGGGAGTGAGTGGCAGGATTTGACTTGCCCCCCACCCCCAAATAAGGGCATCATCTCCATCTCTCCCATTCCCCAAGTGAGGCAGCTTGGTCAGAGGTTAGAGAATCACAGTCTCTCATGAACCCACAGCTTCTGGCCTCATTTCTCACTCCTTCCTGGACGTCTCCAACTGGGTATCATCCTTGCTTCCCAAAGCTGATAGGCCCCAGTCCAAACTCATGCTCTGCCCTCACTCGATCACACTTCTTCCTTTTGTTCCTACGCAGACTCAAAGCTTTCGTGTCTCCTTGAAGGCCTGGAGTGTCTCCTTGCTTGTTCCCTAGACTGAGGGTTCCCCACCCCAAACTACATCCTGACCACCTTTCCCTCTCGTGGTTCACTCCTATACCCCCATTAAGACAATTGCAATGGCCTCTGAATCTGGCCTCCCTGCCTCTAGCCTTTCCCCTTGAAATCCATCCTGGAGCCAGATTAGCCTTCCTGGAGCCCTTCTCTCCATCCCCATTGACACCTGCCTCAGTGCAGTCCCCACTGTCTCACCTGGCAATTGCAGAAGCTTCGCAACTGGTGTCTCTGACCTGCCCATACCCACTCCTAGTGCATTCTTCACACTGGACCCAAGTGATGTTTTCCAGCTGTATGTGTGGTCACATTCCCCCCAACTCTCCTTGGCACTTAAAGTGCAGGCTCACTGCCGTGACCTGTAAGGCCAGCATGGACGAGTGTCCATTCCCTCTATGCCATCTCTGGCCACCCGCCTCCCTTGCCCCTATCTTTCAACCACATCAGCCTTTTTTCCAGCCTCTTGAGCTCAGCAAAATCATTTTTTCTTTAGAGCCGTCACACAAGCATGGAAGGTTCATTTCCCGAAGCTTCACCTGGCCGTCACCCACCTCTCCTTCAGTTCTAAGGTCATTGTCTCAAAGGGCACGTCTCTGACCCCCAAACTCAGTGAAGTGCCCAGCCCCTCATTATTCTTTATAGGACCGTGTTCTTCATCTGCCTTATCATCACCTTAATCAGGTATTGATATGTATGAATTCTTCTTTATCACCTCTCCCCTCTATAAGCTCTGTAAGAGCTGGGCCCGTGTGTGTTCTTCCCAATGCCGTGTACCAGGCACAGACAGGCACGCTGATAGCTGTTGAACAAGACTGTTGAGTAGATCAAGGAATAAACGAGCGTCCCTTCTCTGGCTCCACTGTATCACCCAGGGAAGTCCAGGTTTGTTGGACCTTAATTCCCATCCTTACTCTTCAAACGTCCGTGCTCCAGGAATGCAAAACTCCTCGCTCTTCTTCCCACAGCTCCTGCACTTTTCTGCCTTGATGGTTTTATTATGCCACTACTTAAAGTATTTCGTAAACGAAGGAATGAAGGACTGGTCCTAAATCATACCCAGTCTTCAAGGCCCGTATCAAATGGGCCGTACCTGCCATGAAGCGTGAACGATAGCCCCAGCTGGAATTAATTTCGCCTGCTCTCTGGCTTTCATAGCGCTTTCTCTGTAACCACTGAAGGCATTTGTCACGTTTTACCTCTTTTTTTTCACGTTTCTTTCTGCGTGTCTGAGTTTCTCTACGAAACCACGAGTTTCTTGAGGGCACGATCCATGTTCTCATCACCTCTGTAAATGCCACCGCGCGATGCTTCAGCGTAAGTGAGGTAAAAAAAATTATTATGGGTTATTGATTCAAAGTGATTATGATTTTTCAAAACACTTAAATGGTAGTTCCCTCTAGAGACACATGGAGGCGCCCTAACCAAGCGAAACGACACGGACTGCTCTAGGTGGATTCGTTTCTAAACTATTTTATATTTATTCTTTAACATTTATTTTGAAATTGAAGTATTGTTGATTTACAAGGTTGTGTTAATTTCTGCTGTAGAGCAAAGTGATTCAGTTATACATATGTATATACATTCTTTTTTTAAAATATTCTTTTCCATTATGGTTTATCACAGGATATTGAATATAGTTCCCTGTGCTATACAGTAGGACCTTGTTTATCCATCCTGTATATAACAGTTTGCATCTGCTAATCCCAAACGCCCAATCCACCCCTCCCCCACCCCCCTACCTCTTGATAACAAGTCTGTTCTCTATATCCATGAGTCTGCATTTCTAAACTATTTTAAAGATGATGGGGTCCCTTCTGAATTCTGTCTCACTGATCATCCTATTGACCAGCTGTGGATGACAGGAAAGAAATGTAAGAGACGATTTAGCAGGTAACGCAAGAGAGTTAATAAATTAAAAACAAAGATTGCATCTGGTCAGAGAGACAAGGCGAAACACAGCGCCTGCTTTCTCTGAATGAGGGGCCCTGCGATCGCAGACTATGGATATAATATTGATATCGTGGGCCTCCCAATAAAGCAGGGCTGGGGGCTGTGTCATGGAACGAATCGTGCCCTCTCAAAATTCATATGTTGGAGCCCTAACCCGCAGTGGGGGTGGTATTTGGAAATGGGGACTTCGGAGGTGCTTAGGTTTACTTGAGGTCATGAAGGAGGGGCCCCATCGTGGAATTAGTGTTCTTATAAGAAGAGAGACCAGAGCTCTCTCTCTGCCATGTCTGGACACAGTGAGAAGGTGGCTGTCTACAAGCCAGGGAGAGGGCCCTCCCCCAAAACCTGGCCATGCTGGCACCCTGATCTCCAACTTCCAGCCTCAAGAACTGTAAGAAAATAAGTCTCTGTTGTTTAAAGCACCCAGTCTCTAGACTTTTGTTGGGCATCCCGAGCTGATTCAGATGGGCTGTGTGAATGGGAGGGGCTGCCTTTCAAACCCTCTTTCCTGTCAAGGAAAGATCGATATTTAGATAAGAAAATGCTGAAACATAAATCAGGAATAAACAACGGGATTTCAATCCCCTATCAGATCTTCTGATTTTGTTTTCTTAAAGTATATGTGGTGTTTTAAAGACCTATCATACGTGTAATCAAGGGGCACCGTTAGCTTTTTCTTTCATAATGGGCGTGTTGGTGGCAAATCTCTTTCATTAGTTTGTTTGGACCAGAATTTTATTTCTATTTTTGAATGTAATCCTTTCCATTCTTAATGTTGAGACATTATGTGGGAAATGGGCTCCGAGAGCTCTGTCACCTGGGCTAAATTTATTTTTTTTTTCGCTATTGGTCTAAATGTGCAAAGCATTAATTATAATTAATCCAGGGATGTCTATACACCAATAGCCATAGAAATTGCTACCTGGGACACTTCGGCATGCCTGGATTTACATGTGTCAAACCATCGCTTTCCCGATCCCTCCTCACTATCCCGTGCTACTGTAAGGCCTTTACATTTTTTAATTTGCATGTTTATTTATTTGGATAAACTGAATTTGAATAAGCTGAATATATTGGTAGAATTCAAAGGTGCAATTTAAAATTAAGGTGGTTTATGGACTTCCCTGGTGGTCCAGTGTTTAAGTGAGACTTCACGCTTCTAATGCAGGGGACACAGGTTCGAGCCCTGGTTGGGGAAGTTCTGCATGCTGCGAGGTGCGGCCAACAAACAAACAGACAAACAAATAAGGTGGTTTACAAGCTGAAATAGAAACTCCTCCTTTCCATCCTCCAGCCCTCCTTCCAGCTCCATCCACCTTCCCAAATGAGCTGTCCTGCCTCTCTATGTATGGGTGTCTGTGTATAATCATACTCTGCATACAGATGGGGCTGAGTTTCACATCTGGGTCAACATAGTGTAGCTGTGATAACATAAGCGTCTTCTTCCTCATCCTTCTCCTTGGAAAAGGCAGGAACCTCAGGGAATGCTTTGAACTTCCGCACGCATGGAGTTGGTGAGGGGGTACTGAACAGATTATCACTAGATCTTAAGAAGTAAAGAGGGCCCAGTTTATAGCTACGTCACAGATCTTTTCTAAATGTATGTATTTTATAACGTGTAATATAAACTTAGAATAATACAGTGTAATATTTTAAAACCTGCTTTTCCCCCTAATAAATGATAAGTACTTCCATGACACTGAATATTCTACAAGTGACTTGAATAGCAGCAGGCTATTTATAATACCGCTTTACTGTAACTTATTTAACCAATCGCTCTTGACAGACATTTAAATTCTTCCTAATTTTTAGTATGAAAGTAATACCACAGCGAGCAAACTTTTGCATAAATCTCTCTGCACATCTCTGGTGTTTCTCTAGGATGAATTCCTAGAAGCAGAGTTGCTGGATCAAAGGATAAGAATGTATTTGATGGCCTCTGGTAGTTGTTGCAAAATTGTCCTCCAGAAATATGGTTCTTCTGGTCTCAAGTTTTTTAAAGAAAAAATGTATTTGACCTATAGGATCAGACTTGGTAATCACCTATTGATATAGTTCATTTGCTCCGCAGAGATAAAAACACCCACTGGATGCCCTACCTTGCACATGTACATCCAGCCTCGTGGGTTGAACAGTTTCTCAGGTGTTTTAAAGACCTCCTCTGCATTCATCACAACGAAGGGAAATGTGGCCGAGATGGGGATAGGCAGAATGTGCACAAGGAGATCTTAGAATCATTGTTACTTTACTATATCGTTTAATGATTCCAGACAGTTCACAGGTTGATTAGCAAAAACTTCAGAGAAAGACCCAAATGTTAAACTTTGAGGTTAGATTATCATTGATTTAAGAAACAAGTTTACAAAATGCTTATTTCAGTAAGTAGGCAATCTCAGTAAGTTACACCCCTTTGGAACACAGGCCGTGTGGTCCTCCTGGCCCACATAGCATCCTCTCCTCTGTCCTCAACTCATGGGACTTTCACTTTCCCTTTGTCTGCACTGTCTTTTTTTTTTTTTTTTTTTTTTTTTGCGGTACGCGGGCCTCTCACTGTTGTGCCCTCTCCTGTTGCGGAGCACAGGCTCCGGACGCACAGGCTCAGCGGCCATGGGTCACGCGCCCAGCTGCTCCACGGCATGTGGGATCTTCCCGGACCAGGGCACGAACCCGCGTCCCGTGCATCGGCAGGCGGACTCTCAACCACTGCGCCACCAGGGAAGCCCATGCACTGTCTTTTATATACGAAGGAAATGCCTCTGACCTCCTGCAGTCAGATATGCCCCCTTGATTTTTTTCTTTTTTGTAAAAACGTTGCTCATACCCATCTGTTGCATTCTGTCCTCCTTCCCGCTTCCCCGTGGTGACTCTGCCATCACCACTTACATCACCCCATTAGCACTGGCTCTCACCATTCTCAGCCCGGTGTATTGATAAAAGAAAACGAACTGAGTCTGGAATCAAGACATCCAGGTTCTAGTGATACTTGTCTACTCGTCTATCAAACAGGACTGTGAAGCTAATTGGGGTTGTTAGAGAAACTCCAGAGCTAGACTGAATGTGGTTGAAGCAGCAAAACCACATTTTACTGAGGACTATTGCAACAGGGGGAAAAGACCTGAGTGCAGAACCAGGCTCAATTCCAAGTCCAGCGTGAGCAAGTGGGAATTTACAGCCCAGGAGTGGGTGTGGGTTGGTGAATGGAAGATTCCTAAGATAAAACATCAGGGGTTGGTGGGGGGATTCTGGCTAACCCACCTTAACAGGTTTCTTGCCAAGGGCAGGCCGGGGTGATCAGATATTGCCTGGGGGGTGGTGAAGGATGAGGACCCTGGTCAGATATTGAGGGTGATCAGATATGGAGGGCGGGGGATTCTAGCTAAACCAAATCAGCAGGATTCTTGCTAAAACTGGACAATGCAGAGATGAAGATGGAAGTCCTAAAGTTGAAGCCTGGAAAAGCTCAGGGGAGCCTGGGTAGAGTTTAAGCAAGGAGGGATCTTTGTCCGGATGTTTTTGCAAACTGTCTTGAGAAGCCCCAGGGCTTCTGAGGAGAGGCCTTGAGACTGTGGGTTGTAAGAGGGTGGAGCTGAAGGCCAGAGCAGACAGCCCTAGCCTCTCGCCCAGCCCCGCAGTTCCACTCGTACCTGTGTGATATACTGGGCTCTAGCCACAATTCCTTAATGAAGTCAGTAGAATGATAGAGCATTAATCTAGAAGATGTGTGAAGACCTTGCAGACACATAGGATTTGGAGTCAGCCTCCAGCAAGCTAAGTACTTCCTTTTCTTCCTAACAGACATCCCAGGGAACTTTGCGTGAAAGGGAGGGAGGCTTTTTATGAATTACAGAAACTCACGATGCTCAGCCTGCCCCTTCCTTCTGTCACACGCATCAAGGACAGACCCTCCTGAAGCACATTTACACAGCCAGCACCGAAACGCTCTCGCTTCCCAGGGATAAGTGTTCATCGCTGCTCCTGACTTGCATTTTAGGGCATCCGTCCTCTGCGGGAGGCCCTGATTATTCATGCATTTCCACAGCACATGCTGTAGTATGATTTAGCGCCTGTTCTGCAGAAGAGGAAACTGGGACACAGAAGGGATGAACAACTGACCTCAAATAGCACGGATTGTTTCCCGGGGGTGGAGGGCGCTTCCCCAAACCAGTTCCCTTCCTGCTAAACGCCACCCTGCTGTGGAGAGACTCATTTCTCTTTTCTCTTGATGGAACCCGGAGTCTTCTCTCATTTTATTTTCTTCCCCTGGGAAACCAGCCAATCACAGTTTGGCCACAGTGGCCAAGGAGGCAGCCTCTGGGCTTGAAAGGCGGGACTCAGAGCTGAAAGACGCACCTTCTAGAGCTCTGGGAGAGCGATGACACCTCTCCTGTGTGGCTGAGTAAAAGGAGGAGATGGTCAGTGAGGTCTGGCCACGTTGCCCCACCCTGACCTCATCTTTCAGTGCCATGGGGATAGTCATGGGCTGCAACACAAGGACATCATGGAATAACCTGGAGACAACCTAGCTGTTGACTGAGTCTCAAATAACATTTAAACTCATCATCATCATTCATGACTTGAAAGCCCAGGCCCATTTCATTGGCAAGAGCTGAGTTTTTGTTTTGTTTTTAAAGGGAAAGGATTCTAGACTTCCAAAAGTTTAACTTTTAATGAAGAGGCAAAGCCCAAAGAACTCAAAGAACAAGGGTTATACCATAAGAGCTTCCTGAATGTTTCCATTTTGTGGCACACATAGAAAAGTATATAATACCGTGTTTGTAGAGTATACTGGGCAATGCAACTGGCCACCAACTCAGGGTGACAGTCCACCTCGAGCTCCACCTGGCCACCGAGAGGCAGAAGAGATCAACATCCTGTCCCACCTGTAAAGAAAAGAATGTTGCCTGCCATTCCAGTTCTACAAGGATCAAGCCATTAGCCACTGCAGTGCGCCCTGGGAGGATTTCAGGATGTAGAAACCCAGGAAGCATTCTGTGCTTTGATGACACGGCCCCTAGATAGTTAAGATGCATATCTAAGGAAAATTTTTGATGCCCTTGGATTGTTGCGTCTTCCTGAATATAGAAAAGCACTAAAATCATTAACTTGAGGTATCTGGGGTTTTTTTGTGTGTGATTAGCAGGAATCTTTTACCAAGATGTATGTTCGACTATATGTATTTCCAGCCAAAAAAATTTGTACATATCCTGACTCCTCCTCTACCTCTTCAAAGCAGTTCCTCAGAGCTGTCTGAGAGGCTGTCCCCAGGGCTATAGTCCTCAGTTTAAGGTCCCCAGGCAAAACTTAAGTCACCACTTTTACATTGCACATTTCTCTCTCAGTCAACACACCCATCCTGGTAACAGCCCACCATCAGGAAGCTCTGCCAGATAAACAAGAGTTGGGGACAATCGCAGTGATGTGACCGTGACATTTCCCATTAAAAAAAAAGACATAAAAATAACATCTAGACAGCAAAGAATAGACTGAGACTCTGATGTGGATACCCTGGACAGGGCTTTCCCTGGGGGAGTCTTGAGGGGACTGGAAGTAAATTTTTTAAAATTCAGGATAGGACCACGGGGAGGCGGGGAGCGGGGGGCATCACCTCACACCCATTAAGGTGGTTGCTTAAAAAAAAAAAACATAAAATAAAAAGTGTTGGGCTTCCCTGGTGGCACAGTGGTTGAGAGTCTGCCTGCCGATGCAGGGGACACGGGTTCGTGCCCCGGTCCGGGAGGATCCCACATGCCGCGGAGCAGCTGGGCCCGTGAGCCACAGCCGCTGAGCCTGCACGTCCGGAGCCTGTGCTCCACAGTGGGAGAGGCCACAGCAGTGAGAGGCCCGCGTACCGCAAAAAAAAAAAAAAAAAAAAAGTGTTCCTGAGGATGTGGAGAAATTGGAACCCTTGTGGACTGTTGGTGGGAATGTAAAATGGTGCAGCCAGTGTGGAAAACAGTATGGTGGCTCCTCAAAAAGTTAAAAATAGAACTACCCTGTGATTCAGCAATTGAACTTCTGGGAATACAGCCAAAAGAATTATAAGCAGAGTCTTGAAGAGATATTTGTACACCATGTTCATAGCAGCATTATTCACAATAGCCAAAAGGTGGTAACAAACCAAGTGTCCATTGACAGATGAACAGATAAGCAAAACGGGATGTATACACATGGTGCAATACTATTCAGACTTAAAAAGGAAAAAAAATCCTGACACATGGTACAACATGGATGAACTTTGAGGACATTATGCAGAGTGAAATAAGCCAGTCACTAGAAGACAGACACTGCACAATTCCACTTCCATGAGGTACCAAGAGTAGTCAAATTCATAGAGACAGAAAGTAGAATGAGGGCTGCCAAGGTCTGGGGGAAGGGGGGTGAGTGGAGAGTTGTTGTTTAAAGGGTGTCAAGTTTCAATTTTTCAAGATGAGAAGAGTTCTGGAGATGGATGGTGGTGATGGTGTCACAACAACATGATTGTACTTAATGCCACTGGACTGCACACTTAGAAATGGTTTAAGACAGTCAATTTTATGTCACATGTATTTCAGCACAACTTAAGAAAAAATTCAACATATGGGATAAAAAAAACCAAGATAAGTTTGGGAGGATCTCAGACAGAAAGGGCTTGTGTCTTGATTTTCTAGAAAAGCCCAAGGAGGCTACAAGCCTTGGAGAGAAGTCACCTTTACTAAAGGAAGTGACATCTCTGCAGAGGCTCATAGGACAGAAGGTGGCCCCTTCTCTATCCCCCTACATCTTCTGGCCTAAGGACCTCCCCTGTGGAGAGAAGCAGGAGCAGGAAAACCCCGATGTGACTGACCCAGAGCGACTGGGAAGTCATTGAATTGACTCAGGTCGCCTGGAATTGACTAGATCAGTTTCCGCTATGAAGACAGAAATGATGCTATAGAAACATATAGAAAGCACATCCTTCCACATTCGAGGTCATGATCCTAAAGCACACAGAACAAAACAGAAGAACGTATGCCAGGAAAAAATAGGACCGTGGCTGGATTTGCCCCGGAGCTCTCAGCCATCTGGCCTTGACTGTAATGGTATCTGTCACATCCTTTCCTTCGTGTGGTCTTACCCAGACGAACTTCCTCAGTAGAGGTGACTGGTAAAAAGGGGCCCAATGTGAGCTATCATTTGAGTCACCCATGGGTACAGAACCCTTTCCCATTTTACAGGGTCCAAGAGTGGTTGCTGTGTGTGATCGATCCTGATAGAAAGTTTTAGATTCTGTGAACTTTTGTCAGAGCGTAGCAAATTTTTTAAAGATTATGTTTGAATGTTTTATCACAACCGGTATGCCCCAAACGTCACCAAAGGTTCAGCCTCATACACATTCATGCTTATACTGCAGTATGGCTGTGCTTTTATCTTGCTTTTCTAGAAGAACTTCTTTCCTAGGGTTTCCCCCTGAGCATTTCTGTGCTGGCTTGCCCACTTCCCCCGGGCCTTGTGCAGGACTCTGAGGTGGGTCCCAGCCACTGCCACCACGGTTGCCTCCTCTTCCTGTGCGGGTTTCTAGAACAAGGAATTCCCTCCGCCTTCCACCCAAGGTGCGCACGAACTCTTCCCTTGCCCCCCTCCGCCAAAGTGACAGCTCGAGTCAGGTTGTCACTTTGGCAAGACTCTATTTTTAAGAGAGTATAACACAGAGTAATATCGGGATGGTGACAGGCACAGGGCGCGGAGTAGATATGGGTGGAATAAATGAATTATGCTCACAGCCTGTGAGGCAGAATCCAACCTACCCTTGAACCAATCCCGACCCCCTGGTCTCGGCCCAGCTTTCTCCTTCAAGGGACCCGAAGGAGGATGCTGTTTCTCCAGCTCTCCCTCCCTCCTTCTGGACTGCTTCCAGGGTGATGGGCAGTGAGTGTGCCCACCCCTTACTCATGGGGGGGCCAGGGTTTTGCCCACTGGCCACCAAGGGGATGCAGTGGCCCAAACCCAGCCCCTTCTGAGTCTTCAATCTTCGACAACCTGGTAGCTTTCACAGCCTCTCCTTTCCCCACATCCTACCCCACTAAGAATAAACAACTCACAAATACAACAGCAACAAAAACACCACACATTCCAACCAAAGGATACGCAGTAGTTCCTGTAAAACAACCTCTCAACCTATTAGCGTTGCTCTCCAGTCACCATTTGTTGGTTCCAACCACCCCTTTCCCAATCAGTGGGAGAAAATCAAAGTCCTTAGCATTCTTTCCCTTTTCTGGCCATCCTTTCCCACCTCCTTGCGCGCTCTCTCTGAGGTTGGGCTCGCTGCGTCAGGCGGAGGCCATGATGCCTCTTTTGTGTCAGACAGGAGAGAGGGCATGTCTGCTGTGGAGGTGCTTAGGTCAAGGCCCTGGGAAGCCTTTTCCTTTGGCCCCTACCGGTCCCTGGCACTGGGCCAGTGCTGCTCTGAGGGGCAGGGGTGGGGACGCCGGGTAGAGAGGTGGCCCCTCAGACGGCTGGACGGGGGGTGCCTGGAGCACAGACGTTCCCCCCTTGTTCCCAGCGCCAGCGGGGCCTCTGTCCCCTCACGTCCGGTCATGCCAGCTCCGTTTATGAAAGGACTTCTTCATTTGGGGCCAAGTAGCCTCCGCTCCACCCATCCTGGCTCCCCAGACCAGGCCATGACTGTGGGACCAGGTAATCACCCTGTGGTCTGGGGTGAATTTTAAGGCAAGTTTGCCTGGGGAGGGGGGATGGAGCCTGGGTTTCTGGCTACGTTTGTTCCTTCAGTTGACATCCCTACTCGGACCTGGAGCTGGGTGTCAGGCTAAGGCCAGCCTTTTGGGCCCTCTCTTTGGGGGCCAAACAGAGATGCCAGAAGGCGTCCCAGATTTTCCGGGCCATACGTCATAATGTCCCAGGCCATTCAGGTACTGGGACGCAGGCCACTGTGGTAGCAATGGTTTTGCCTCTTTACTTCCTAAAACTCCTCCTTCCTAAGTTCAAACCCCAGTAGGAATCTTTTCCAACCAAGATCTTAAAGTTTATCAAAAGCGTCTGTAAGTTCTCCCTCCACTGCATCCAGCAGTCGATGTGTAATGGATTCTGTGACCTCATGCAAGTGCTGAATGAGGGTATATGGAAGATCCAGAAGGTAAAGGAGCAGCGTGGGGTGCCCTAGCCTCGGTCCATGGCAAACCGCCCGGAGAGCATCCTCTCAGTTGAACTTCCCTAGGCTTCCTTTTCCTCAGGCGCGATCGCAGTCTGGCGGATTCTTCTCGGCGTGTGAGTGGACGTTGGTGTGTGTGAACGCGTGGGCAGCCTTTTGTCTGGGTTGCCAGGCCCACTCAGGCCTTCCTCCCGCTAGCATTTGGGTAGGAGGACAAACAGACTCACTCCTGGCCGAGACTTCATACAGATGTCTCGTTTGCTCCTCGAGATGTCACGCCAGCGCGGTGCCTCGTCTGGCTTTTGTATAATGCCCTGAGTTCCGGAAACACAGACACCTACACCACAGCAGGCTGCCCAGAGCAGCTGGGTGTCTGTGGATGCCCCAAATAGCAGCTATTTCTCAAACAAATAAAGCAAGGATGGAGTGATGTTTTAAAGGGGACTTTTCATCAGGAAAGGAAACATAAGTTGATGTTTCTACTGATTCGATGACAGAGATACTGCCATGCAAAGTGAAAAAATACAGGCATGGCGGGTCCCGCACGTCCTTGGAAGGATGCAAGGTGGGGAGGAAGTGATGGGCTGCTGAGGGAAGGCCAGCAGGTACTGAAGAGAGTTAATGCTTTCCCTTGAGGAGGGAGGACCCTCATGTGCTTTTTATTCTGCTGGAGCAGCGCCGGGTATCTGGAAAGGGACAGGGGCCGAATGCAGAGAAGACAGTCGAGGCTGGATTCTAGTTGTTTCTGTTCAGAGATCTCCCTAAGATGTTCCCGAGGTTCTCTCTCCAGCCGTGGTTCAAAATGCAGCCAGGGGATTCCAGAGCGGGTGTGAGGTTCCACAGCGGCCCCCTCTCCCTGCACCTGCCTTTCCTTTTTGGAGGTCAGAATGCCCCCTCATTACCATTCCTCGTCCCCGCAGAAAAGCGGGTGGGAGAGAGGGTGTGACTGCAGAATTCCAGAGGGGCTCTGTTAGGATTCAGCCATACTCCCAACACTTTCTTACACAGTGAACAGTTTTCCTCCCAGCTGGCAGGGCTTTGGGTGATCAAGGAGTCCTATTTCTAGAAGCTCCATATCTGTTCAGCAGGGCAAGGTTCTGCTGCTTCTTTTCCTCCCTCTAATGGCCTTTTCTCCCCCTATGAATAACAACAATGATCATTAAGATTATTCACTCAATCAGTGAAAGTTTACAGGCACCTGATTATACTGGGCACTGTTCTCTGGGGAGATGCCTGTCATAGAACCCGACTCGTGCATAGCGCTTTACAGTTTACAGAGTGCGTTCAGTTCAGATTAGATCACCTAATCTTTTCTTTTCTTTATGCATTTTAAACATTGTGGTAAAGGACACATAACACAATTTACCATCTTCACCATTTTTAAGGGTACAATTCCGTAGGTGTGAAGTATATTCACGTTGTTGTGAAACTGATCTCCAGAACTTTTTCACTTTGCAAAACTGAAACTCTACCCATTAAACAAGAACTCTCCTTTGCCCCTCCCTCCAGCCCCTATCAACTGTCTGCTTTCTGTCCCTATGAATTCGATGACTCTTGGTTTGTCATATAAGTGGAATCGCTCAGTATTTGTCCTTTTGTGTCTGGCTTGTTTCACTTTGCATAATGTCCTCAGGGTCGCTCATGTTGTAGCCTGTGCCCTGATCTTTTCTAAACCTCTATATCAACCCTTCCAGTTGGGGTTCCATGCTTCACAGGTGAGAAAATGGAGCCTCAAAGCAATTAAGCGATTGCTTGGGGCCACATAGGTAGTGTAGTGGGCTGAATAATGTCTCCCAAAAAACTGTGTCCAAGCCCTAACCTGCAAATGTGACCTTACTTGGAAATAAAGACCCTTGAAGGGTCTTTGCAGATGTCATCAAGTTATGGATCTCGGGTTGAGATCATCTTGCATTTTGGGTTGGGCCCTGAGTCTAATGACTGATGTCCCTATAAGAGCAGGGAGAGGAGGACTGAGATACACAAAAACGGAAACACAGGGAAGAAGGCCAGGTAAGTGAGGGGCTGGTCACAGCTCTCCTGCAGCCCCGGCCTTCCCTACCCTACTCTCTGCTGCAGGGGGCTGACCTGTATGAACTGATCCACAGGCTCTCCTGTCCCCTGGCTTCCAGGTGGGGGTGAGGCAGGTGAGGTCAGCAGGCTTATCCAACCCTGCTTGGCTCTCCTCCCGCGAGGTCACTGCCCCTCCGAGCCTCTCTTCCTGGAGTCTGGCATGAAGTCCCTCCCTCCTCTGTCTGGTCGCCACTGTAACTCTTCTCCCTGGCCCCCGATCACACCTTTGAGCTAATCCTTTAGCGATCAAACCCTAATCACCCTTCTGGGCTGCGTGACAGCTGTTTCCTCTTGGAACCCTAAGCAACACAAACCACTAGAATGTGAACTTCATGGGGGCGCCTGTTTCTTACCTAGTTTTGTGCTGTATCCCAGGAGCCTCGACTCGTTCCTGGTAAACCTTTCAGCAGGAAATCTTTGCTGAATGAACTGGTTGTGGAATACTCAGGTAGGCGCCAGGCCTATCTGCACTGTCAGTTCCCAGCGTTTATTTTCTCCTTTATAGAGAGAACACTTTTAGGCAACTTCAGATTTTAAATATGACTTAAGCAGTATTGTTAATAAAGCTTACGGTCATTTTTGGGCCCCCTCACCCACCGTCCTGCATTTGGCTGGAAGAGCAGGGCCTACGGAGATCTGATGGATCCACGATCGTGTGGCTGGAGAACACTGATGTTCCTTCTGCTATTACAATAGTCTGAACATGACCTGCCGCCCCACTGGCTTCCACACGTGTCTTATTTCCCTGCAGACTCTTAGATGGAGTGCCTGACACCAGCCATGTTGCTCTCCTCTCCATCCTCCCCTGCTAGGGCCTCCAATGTCCCTCCCTCGCTGGCACTAGGCTTCTCTTCCTGATGGTCCCGGACGCCACCTTTATTTAAGGAGCCAAAGGTCTCTCTCCATGTCTCTCTCTCTGAGCTTTGTGTTACCCTTGACCTACTCTAGCTTGTCCTCTCTCTTCTGATGAGCTTTCTCCTCTCTCAGCTGTGGTCCTTTCAGTTTCTTTCTGCTCTTTCTGCATGAGAAGTCGTTGCCTTGAGGGCCAGGGTGCAGCCGCTGTTGCCCTGCACGCCCACAGCCCTCCAGCCAGGAGATGTTCATTTGTTCTGATTCTTCTCCATCCGCCTGGTGTCTGTCCTTCTTTTTTTTTTTTTTAAAGGGCATATCCTTTTTTTTAAAAAAAAATTTATTTATTTATTTGGCTGTGTCGGGTCTCAGTTGTGGCACGCGGTATCTTAGTAGCGGCATGCGGGATCTTTCGTTGCGGCGCGTGGGCTTCTCTCTAGTTGTGACGCATGGGCTCAGTAGTTGCAGTGCATGGGCTCCAGAGCACGCGGGGCTCAGTTGTTGTGGCACACGGGCTCTCAAGAACGTGGCTTAGTTGCCCCACGGCATGTGGGATCTTAGTTCCCCGACCAGGGATCAAACCCGCGTCCCCTGCATTGGAAGGCAGATTCTTAAGCACTGGACCACCAGGGAAGTCCCATGGTGTCTGCCCTTCTTGCTCCTGGTTTCATGTGGATGTAGGCTGGCCCCACCACTGAGTCCTGTTCCCTGTGCTGTGTTCTAGATCTTGTGCAAAACTGAATCTTCCCAGGCAAGACGGTCTGTTACCCTTGATGTTGTCCCTTAATGGGTACTTGGATTCCTCAAGCAATAGTTACCACTTGGTGTATTAGTCAGGGTTCTCCAGAGAAACAGAACCAGTAGGATCTATCTATCTATCTATCTATCTATCAAAAGATTTATTATGTGGGATTGGCTTATGCAATTACAGAGGACGAGAAGTCCCACAATTTGCTCTCTTCAAGCTGGAGACCCAGGAAAGCCGATGGTTGTTCCTGTCCAAGTCTGAAGGCTCAGAGATAGAATCAGGAGTGTTGATGTCCAAGGGCAGGAGAAGACTGTTATCCCAATTCAGTTGGGCAGAGTGTGAATTTTCCCTTGCCTTTTTGTTCTATTCAGGACATCAATGGATTGGATGAAGCCCACTGCATTGGGGAGGGGAGATCTTCTTTACTCAGGCCACCAATTCAAATGCTAATCTCTTCCGGAAATGCCCTCACAGACACACCCAGAAATAACCAGATATCTGAGCGTCCCTTGGCCCAGTCAAGTTGATACATAAAAATAAGCTTCGGACTGGAATATCCGCCTTTCTCCTCCACCTTGACTGAGAGTCAGGCCCTGCCCTGTACTAGAATTCACAGTGGATGCTGATTTCACTTTCTTCGGAAAAATATTCTGCTTCCTTGGAAGAGGCACCTTCACTACTGTAGAAGCCAAATGATGGTGCTTCTGATTTCCAAGAGTCCTGGATTCTGAAGATCTATCTGACCTGAGAATGAAGGCTTGGGCATGATGGCAATATATTTATTTCTCTGATGGCAGAAGGGACCGTGAGTCAAATTTCTTTTTATCTCTCATAAAGAAACCATGTTCTGTTCTCTCTGGGACAGGGCTGCAGGAGGCATCAGAACCTTTTAAACTTGGGGCAGTCTGTGTGCCGCAGCATGGCACAGTTGTCTCCCCAGGTGTGCCCTTGTTATCTGGACAGTCTAGCTCCTCAGAGGGCCATCTCTCAAGAAGAGGGTTCCAGGCTCCACTAGGTCTGGGAAATGCTAAGTGAAAGCAAAGTTATATAGGCTGCTTTATTGCAGAACTTCTCAGAGTCCTTAATTTGCTAAATCAGCCATTGAGTCAGTACATACCTCTCTACCACCCACTGTGTGTATGATGTCGTAGGTGGTGCTGGAAACCTGGGGATGAGAAGGTTGGTATGAAGCTTACATGCCAGTAGCAGCTAGACAGGAAATGACTACCTCTCCACGGAGAATGCGGTTGTGATGACCGATAAGCGCCATAAAGGAGAAAAGCCCGCTGCTGTGAGAGCGCTTATCTCTAGGTCCTAATCGGTCTGGGGAATCCTGGAGCGCCTTTTCTGGGGAAATGACGTTCAAGATAAGACCTGAAGAAGGAAAGGCTGTGGACCAGGAGGAAGCAGTCTGGGTGCAAAGACTTTTAGACAGGAGGGCGGTTTATGCAAATGTCTTGAGTAGGAAGGGGCTGGGCGTCTAGGCCTTGTTTTGAAAACAAATCAGATCTCAAATCAGGGAACTCCTCCCTCTGCACCACTTTCCACCCTCCCGTGTGTTGTGGGATCAGCACTTGGCTTTGGTTTTATAGAAGGATCCCTAGCAGGGGTTCGGGGGGCTCGGGCTGCGGTTGCCACCAGTCAGTAATTGGCAGAGAGACGGTGCCCTAACTTCGCTGAGCCTTGTCTTTCTTGCCAATAAATTCAGGGGTGGACAGCATGATTCTGAAGATCCCTTCCAGCTGCGGTGTGCTGTGATTTCTTGGGAATGTGCCTCATTTTCTTAGGGTAGAGAGAGAATGGCGGTCGAGCTCATATTAAACAGGGGAACTTTGAGGCTAGGAGGGAAATCGTTCAGTACTGTGGAGGGTGAGATAGAAAAATGCAGCATGGTGACCGTCCTAAGGCCTGAGGTGACCCAGTCAGGACGTTCTCTAGTCACTGGGGCCTCACTGTGCTTTTATCATTCATCAAAGAGCTGCTATTTACCAAGTGCTCTGGGGCATGCGGGGCCTTGCTGTGAGTCCAGAGGGCAACCTGGAACAGGTGTCCTCACCCCACGTGCTTTCTTCCTTCAAAGGCAGGATTGCCAGGGACATGAAGCCTCAAGGGCTCTACTGGGGACAAAGGACTCTGATGGACACTGAACAGGCCAGAGGGCTGCCCAGGAGAGACTGGCATCTTTTCCTGCCAGCCCAGCCCCCATTCTGGGAGACCCTGGGGTGGGAACAGTGACCCAGAATCCGGGAGTACCCAGCAGGAGACTTTCAGAGGAGCATTTATTTTACAAAGTAAGAGACGTGCTCCGAATGCCAACCCAGTCCTATTTTCGAGCTCCTGCAGGTCAGAAAAGAAGACGCCCTCTGTAGCACCAGCCTAGAAGTTAAGAACAAATAAGGAATGAAAACCATGATCTCCCAGGATCCCCGTTTCTCTCTTTTTCCACTTTCAATCTCTCCCCACCCCCCCACCCCGCCCCTCCACATTTTTCTGCTTCTCGGAGTCAGATGCTTCGTTCCATCCTTCCTCCCTGTCCCAGAAAACAGACACTGGCTTTGCTGCTGCTCTCAGATTTCTTCACTGCAAGAACTTGGTGTGAAAAGCTTTCTCCCTGCTTGGAGGGAAGTAGAGCACTAGTCTTATCTTTGAGCTGTGGCTGGGAACATTCTGGGTGCCCACACCCACCCTGCCCCAGGCCCATGGCAGATACACGTCCTGCAAAGGTCCCTTTCTCCGTGGGGCCGGTGTGTTCATTTACTAGGGCCTCTGTCACAAAGTACCACACACTCTGTGGCTTACATACCAGACAGCTATGGTTTCATGGTTCTGGAGCCTGCAAGTCTGAGCTCAAGGTACCAGCAGGGTTGGTTCCTTCTGGGGGCGGTGAAGGAAGTGTCTTTTCCAGGCTCTCTTCTTAGCTTGTCCACGGCCGTCTTCTCTGTGTCTCTTCATATCATTTTCCATGTGCGTGTCTGTGTCCACATTTCCCTTTCTTATAAGGCCACCAGTCACATAGGACTAGGGCCCACCCTAATGACCTCGTTTTGACTTGATTACCTCTTTGAAGACCTCATCTCCAAGAAAGGTCCCATTCTGAGGTACTGGGAGTTGGGACTCCAACATATGAATTTGCAGGAGATACAATTCAACCCATAACAGCCAGTACGTTTTTTTTTTAATTAATTAACTTATTTATTTATTTTTGGCTGCGTTGGGTCTTTGTTGCTGTGCGTGGGCTTTCTCTAGTTGTGGCGAGTGGGGGCTACTCTTCATTGCAGTGTGCGGGCTTCTCGCTGTGGTGGCTTCTCTTGTTGCAGAGCACGGGCTCTAGGCGTGCGGGCTCAGTAGTTGTGGCTCGCTCTAGAGCACAGGCTCAGTAGTTGTGGCGCATGGGCTTAGATGCTCCGTGGCATGTGGGATCTTCGCGGACCTGGGGCTCGAACCTGTGTCCCCTGCATTGGCAGGCGGATTCTTAACCACTGCGCCACCAGGGAAGCCCAACAGCCAGGAAGTCTTAAACTTCAGTGTACCTATCGCTTCCCTGGGGGCTTATTAAAAATTGGATTGCCAGGACTTCCCTGGTGGTCCAGCGTTTAAGATTCTGTGCTTCCAATGCAGCTTCCAATGGGGGGGATGTGGGTTCGGTCCTCGGTCGGGGAACTAAGATCCTGCATGCTGCGTGGTGTGGCCAAAAAGAAAAGAAAAGAAAAGAAAAAAAAAAACAAAAAAATGGAAGTGTTAGTGACAGCCCCACAGATTCTAATTTGATAGAACTGGGGTGGAGTTCTGGACTCTGTGTTTTCACAGCCCCCTGGGATAAGTGTGATGTGCCCCCTCTTCCCATAAACCCCTCCCAGATTTCATACCATGAACTCAGCACTTCGCTTACTGAGGGCTTATGACGGTGTTGTACCCACCACCTCAAGCCGCAAAGAAATGACTTTCTTTTCTCTCTAGCTTTTCCTAAGTCTCTACTGCAGGGCCAGGCCCCACTCACATGTCACCACACACCCTCTTTAATTTTCCACCCTTGTCACATCTGGAGGCTGCCGAGCCCACTTTGATGGCCGTCATCCTCTCTTACTGGTGGGTGGATGGTGTGACTTGGGCTTGGGACTTTAGGGCCAGCTCTCCTGCTTATTGACTGGTTGATCCCTGGGCCTCTCTGAGGCTGAGTTTACGCACACCTGCATTGAGAAACTTCCTTGGCCATCCCAGAGGGCCCCTGACTGGATCGAAGGAAACAATGTTTGCAAAAGGCGGGGCACCTGGTATGTAGAGAGGGCAGAGTGGATACTGGTTACTATTATAATCCTCTTCCTGCTTCAGATGGCAAAATCCGATTTAACTCATTTCTGCAAGCCACACGTGCTATAAGGCAACAAGGAGAAAGTCTATCCCAGAGACCTCAGAGGCTGTCAGTTCTGGAAATGAAGATGGAGCCTCTCCTTCAAATGTAGCATCCAGTGTTGGCACGTAAGATCTGCAAGGTGTGCTCTGAAAACCTGTTTTAGAAATCCACTGCCTGAGGACTTCTCGCCTGAAAAAAACCTGCCCCTCATCTCCAAACTGGAGGTATAATGGTTATACCAGGATGGCATAATGGTTATAAGCACAGGGTCTGGAGCCTGCCTGGTTTCAAAGGGCCAGTACCGTCATCTCCTAGTTGTGCCACCTTTTGCAAGTCACTTAACTTCTCTGTGCCTTGGTTTCTTCATGTGTAAAACAGAGAAATAATAATTCTGTGATGGTTAATTTTATGTGTCAATTTGACTGGGCCAACGGTTGACCAGAGGGCTGGTAAAACTTTGTTTCTGGTGTGTTTGTGAGGGTGTTTGGGGAAAAAGATTAGCACTTGAATAGGTAGACTGAGCAGAGAAGATCGCCTTCACCCACGCAGGGGGGCCTCACTCAAGCTGCTGAGGTCTGAACGGAGTAAGCAGGCAGAGGACGGGCGCGTTCACTCTCCCTCCTTGAGCTAGGCTGTCCATCTGCTCCTGCCCTGGGACATTGGGGCTCCTGGTTCTTGGGCCTTTGGACTTGGACTAGGACTTACACCGTCTGTCCCCTGATTCTCGGGTCTTCAGGGTTGAACTGGAACCACACCACGGGCGTTCCTGGGTCTCCAGCTTACAGAGAACAGGTTGTAGGACTTCTCAGCCTCCATCATCAAGTGAGCCAATCCCTCATAATATCTGTCTATCTGTTTATCTATCACCTATTGGTTGTGTTTCTCTGGAGAACTCTGACTAATACGATTACCTTCCTCACTGTATTCATTGTGTTTTCCTGCTGTATGACAAATGACCACAAAGGTGGTGACACCCAGTCATAATTCTGCAGGTCAGAAGTCAGGCAGGCTCAGTGGGACCCTCTGCTTAGGGGCTCATAGGCTGGAATCAAGACTGTTATCTGGAGGCTCTGGGGGTGAATCCACTTCCAGGCTTACTCAGATTGTTGGCAGAATTTGGTTCCCTGCAACTGTAGGACGGAAGTCCCTGTTCTGGGTTTACTGTCAGTCCAGGGCCTCCCTGGAGCGGGTTGAGTCAATGAGTGCATTGACTCATTCTTGTGCTTTGCAATTCTGAGACTTCCTCTTCTGCCCCTCATCTTAAGGGCTTATGTGGTTATATCGGGCCCACCCAGATCATCCAGGATAATCTATTTTAAGGTCAACCGATCACATCTGCAAAGTCCCTTTGTCATGTACGGTACCACATTCATGGACAAGATAGCATACTCATAATCTCAGGAATTAGTGCGTGGAATCTCTTGGGGCGCCATAATTCTGCCTACGACAAGGGTATTCCTTAAAGACTTTCCCCCTGGATCAGAGGTCAAGGTGTATTTTACATACATACAATTTCACCTGCAACACATGCTGTAATATGTTTTGTTTTCTCTGCTCTTCAGCACAATCCACATCCAACTTGTGGATGCAGTGGATGGTGAAGCTGACCCCGAATCATCTATGTCAGCCTGCCTCTGTGGCTCAATTCTTGCAAGGCAGTGCGTGGTTTGGGTGGAGTGGCTATTCTACCACCGCCCTCCAGCTCCAGAAATGGGTCCTTGTTTTCTAAGGTAGTCCCACCCTACCCCCAGGCACACTGATTAGTTCAGAGATGGGCATGTGGTCCATATCAGAGGATGCTTAGGCTCTCTGATCCAGTGGGGGGAAGGTATTCTCTTCGTGCTCTGTGGGATGGAGGCATCTTATCCCAGGAGCTGCTCGTGACCATCTTGTAACCAAAGAGGACAGAGCCCTTGGTTGAAACCAATACCAGGAAGACAAACAGGGACAAGAAATGGAAAGCAATATGGGTTTTTGGTGGCATTGTTGAACTGCTGGATCAACCCCTGCCTGAAGCCCACTCCACATTTGGGCTTTTCATTTATGCGAACCAATAAGTTCTTACTGTTAAAATCACTTTGAGTTAGATTGGCTCTTACTTGCCACCAAAAATACCCCAACAGACAGAACTTTTTTAACAATATGGTGATTTTACAGATCGGAGTAACGGACGGGGCCACCAAGAGAGGTGGGGTCTCCTGGGTTTTTCCTCCCCCCACCGCACCACAGGGACTGCAGCCATGGGTCCCTCTGAGTTGTGGTCGACAGTGGGGTGAGGAGTGGCCCTGGCAGAGCAGGAGGAATGCCCAGCTGGAGAGGCAGTGGTCAGAGAGGGGGCTCTGGACCCCGCGCGGGCAACCCACCTCCTTCTGCTGTCACGCCTGCCCAAATGCACCAGAGGGGGTGACACTGAAGAGGGAAGGAAAGGCCGGTACCTGATTAATGTGAGTGACGTGCTGGGCAGAGCCTGGCATGTGTAGCCCTGGGACAGAGTCACACGCCCTGTGTCCTCTGAGGTGCATGGGGCACCAGAGCAGGGGGTGAGTCACCAGAGAATAGATGTTTGCTTTTTCTCTTCTTCAGCAAGGTCTGTGTCTAAAAACCACCTCCTTGTTATGGGCTGAATTGTGCCCCCTCAGAATTCCTATGTTGAAGCCCTAACCCCCTGAACCTCAGAAGGTGACTGCATTTGGAGATAAGGCCTTTACAGAAGGGATTAAGGTTAAATGAGGTCAGCAGGTGGGCCTCTCATCCAACATGACAGGTGACCGTATAAGAAGAGGTGATGTGGACACACAGAGACACACCAGGGATATGCCCACAGAGGAAGGACCACGCAAAGACACTGTAAGAAGGCGGCCATCTGCAAGCCAAGGAGTGAGGCCTCTGGAGAAACCAACCTTGCTGACACCTTGATCTTGGACTTCCAGCCTCCAGAACTGTGAGAACATAAATGTCTGTTGTTTCAGCCCCCAAGTCCTTGGTATTTGTTACGGCAACCTGAGCTGACTAATACACCTGGATTGAATGGTGCTCCCCTAAAAGATATGTCCAGCAGAACCTGTGAATATCACCTTATTCAGAAAAAGTATCTTTGCAGATGTAATTAGGTTAAGCATTTTGAGATGAAAACATTCCAGATTAACTAAGTGGGCCATAAATCCAATGACAGAGGACAGAAGAGCAGAGGCGAAACTCAGAGATGGCCACGTGAAGGAGGTGGAGATCAGAATCACGCAGCTGCCAGCCAAGGATTGCTGGCGGCCCCCAGAAGCTAGGAGAGAGGCATGGAAAGGGTTCACCCTCAGAACCCCAGAAAGACCAACCTGCCAGCACCTTGATTTCACGCTTCCATCCTCCAAACCTGTGAGAGAGTAATCTCCATTGTTCTAAGCCACCCAGTTTGTGGTCATTTGTTACGGCAGCGCTAGGAAACCAATACACAGGGGGACTCACGTTTGGGGCCCTCCGGGCTAGATTTAGTCCCGAGGAAGTGGCTGACCCCACCTCTAAGAGCCAAGCCTCTTGTGCACAGCTCTTGCCAGGTGGTGGACGGAGATGGCTGGCGGAATCAAGCAGGAACGGTTTCCAGCAGCGGTGCTCGGTGGCCTTCAGATGCAAAGACATTTTAGACTTGATGTTTTTCTCTGCTCAGATGGTGTGGACCTCTTGGGGTGAGGAGGGAGAGGGAGAGCCCCATGAAGGAGATAAATGGATTTCCTGACAGTTAGACAAGGTCTGAGTATTAATGGCAAAAGTAGAAGGGATGTGACCATATGTATGTGCACACTGATTGGAGCGCTTTGTACTGGTCACCCAGGGCTGGACCTGCCCCCGTAGGTCTGCTCTGGGCTGTGCTTTTGAACATGGAGATTCCTTACATCTCTATTTCTGCGATCCCTTCTCAAAAAAATGTAATTACAATTCAGGAATTCTGATGTTTGAAAGAAAGCAACTATTATTGGTTAAGCCAGAGACGGGGTGCTGGAAAACAGTGGGCACCCTTCCCCTCCCCCTTCTCCCTCTGTGCCAAACCCTGGACCCCACAAACCACACAGGCAGAGCCAGATAGCTCCATGGCATTGCCAGGGAAGGGAATCACCACTTGTTACAGGAGCATCTGTGGCCAGGAATCAGGTGAGGAATTCCTAACATCTCTGGCAGACATGTGGGTGGGTTTACCAAATAGTGGCTCTCCTTCTTGCCAGATGCCTCCTCCAGCTGCAGGATGCTGGCAGCGCTCAGCTCTGGGTGCCCTCATCTTCTCCCTGTTTGGCAAATTCTTCCTTGGTCTTCTCTGTGCCCTGGTCCACTTCACACACTGTGTGGGTGTAAGTTAAGGAAATACGTGATCACGGCCCATGGGGGTGGGGGAACCTGGTGCCAGGAGAGGCTGGAACTGACCTAAGGGCTTGGAGTCAACCAGGAGCCTTCCTGGGATAAGGTGAAGCCCAAGTCAGGGCAGGGCGTTTGGGCTTTGCCACTGGATGCCAAATGTTAGAGGGTGCAGATTTTTGAAATAATGGTTTTAAAAGACTGTAAAGTTGAAAGCTGGTGACTTTTAAAAAACATTTTTTAATTTTTTTGGCTCCGCGGCAAGTGGGATCTTAGTTCCCCTACCAGGGATTGAACCGGTGTCCCCTGCGTGGGAAGCATGGAGTCTTAACCACTGGACCACCAGGGAAGTCCCTTAAGCTGGTAACTCTTGAGGAAGCGCCCTACCATACTCCTTGCCTCTCCCATCCCCACCCGAGGGCAGCTCTCTGGCTGGGGTGGCCAGGTGACCCCTGTCCCTGTGTCAGCTATGGTGGACACGGGGGTGCAGAGAGGAGGCTTTGTCTATGTAGGGAGCACTCTCCCCTCGCCATCGGGCATATGGTTGTTCCATTGACCTGAGGGCACCTTTCACACTTTGATCTTCTACTGCCAAAATGGCTACTAGAGCGAGCTATAAACTTGGGGAGAGATTCTCTTTAGAGGAAGACGGACTCCTGTGCACCTGGAGAAGGACCAGGCAGAGGGATCGGAGAATGTGGATCCTTGACAAGGTCCTGCTGAGGTACCGGCCACAGAGGCCATCTCTCAGCTTTGAGGGTGGAGGCTCCTAACAGAAACGAAAGGCTTTCTTTTTCTCAGATGTCAGCTCAGTTGAAAGCAGGTCCCTGTTTTCTTGGCTCTGGTTGTGGCCAAGAGGATGTCCGTCTCCAGGTGGGGACTAAGGGCTGTCAGAGGTATTGTGGGGAGGACGCCGGGGCCACCGTCCCGGAGCCACCACAGCCTGGGGGCCTGTTCTGTTCTCTGCTGCCCACACCCTGCTCTGTGGAACGCTGGTCTGTAATTTCATGGACCTGCATTTCCCAAGAGTAAAGTCAGACCACAATTCTCTCACTCCCCAGAGCTTAATGAGATCAACAGAACATGGTCGTGTCCAGCCGCAAACCCCACTGTCGGTGCTCAGACACAGAAAAGAATACAATCCCATACTGTAAACTTTGAAAAGTGGTCCCTGAGGAAAGAAACATGATATACTAAGCAGCTCCTAACTCCAGCTTCACCCCCTGCAAACATCCCCCGAAAGCAAAATATAAAAAGGAAGATTAATCAGTAAAATCAGGAACATTCTCTAGTGAATGAAACAGTTTGACAACATTGATAGGGAAACTGCATGAGAATAAAAACTCTTACCCCGCCCCTCCACCCCCAGGCTCTCAGGATCTTAGCCCCTTTCCAGAGCTCCACAAAATTTGGAGGAATGACCCTAAGACCTGAGGGATCCACACAGCAGTTAGCAATACTCATAATGAGGTAGTGTGAAATCTAGGACATTTCACACCATCTCAGAAGAGAAAGCGAGGTGCAGCTTTGCCAGCAAAGGCTGCTCGGAACCCCACAGAAACTCTCCTCTGTCTCTTCCCTGCCAAGTGACCAGATACAGAAAGTGGCTATGACTGCAAACCCCCCGTCAAAACTATAGCTCAGAAGGGGAGACATAAGCGATCCGATAAGGAATGAAGTATGTCCCAGGGAATTCAACCACACTCTAAGAGAGAGAACCGGAAGCCTGGAACAGCAGACATGCCAAAATAATCAAGAAAGCAAAGGCAGGAATAAATAAACAGCCGTAAAGATGATGGACGAAGAAACCAGTCTGGAAAAAAAACCTCATCAAAGGAACACAAGTAGATTGGAATCCGTGTTTCCGGCTGTAATAGACACAGGTGGATCCCCAGACGGCCTCCGATAGGCCATGTTGGCTGCTGACAGCCAGCCCTTGGCTGCCCTTCTGCCCAGGATGCTATGCAGCCTCCCCAGCCCCAGGGCAGCTGGAAGCCAAGGCTGCCTGATGAGGAAAGGCTGGCCTCCTCGCCTTAAGGTGGACCAACCCCGTGTTCAGGCTCCAGGGTGCTGACTCGTGGGGCCCACAGCTTTACCCACGACTGTGTGGGTGGTGCTCGAGAAACATGTGAAGGAGGCAGTTCACACCAATTGGGACTCATGGCACATCTATTTCTCAATGAGCACAGAAAGCCTTATTCTTTCCCCACCCAAGAAGAAACAGTTCTAAGCCCTTGATGTGGCTGTAAAGGGAGGATTTTCTGCCCAGAAACTGGGTTTCACCGAGGCTTTTCCTGGGCCTGGCATCCGAGCCCAGCGTCAGCAGGCTGTGGGCCGTGAGCAGGTGTAACTGGTTCTCTGGGCAATGACGGTAATGAGGTCACCAACGAGCCATCCCTCCTGTGTGTTTAAATGGCACAAGCCCAGAATACCTGAGTTCCTCCTGGGGCGAAAAGGAAGGGACACACCTGGGGCCAGTCAGACTGCTGATGCCATTTTCTGTATCCAGATACTTTCCTCAACCCTGTGTATGAAGCCCCTTTGTAGAGAAGATCTTGTCCTCTGGGAGACAGAGCCCCTGTCCCCCAGCATGGAGCACTACTGAGGCCACACCAGATAGAGCTGGCAGCACCTGGGTCACCCTTGTCCCCTGGTTAAGTAGCCTATCAAAGGTGGTTTCTCCTGAACAACTGGTCTACCCCGTAGTACCTGGCCTCGTCCTGTGTGTGGCTCACGTCGGTGACACCTCCTCAGTGTGACTTCAGAGCTTCTCTGTGATGTTCCTCCCTACCCCTCATCTTCCCCCGTACCTCCTGTTCCTTCTGACACCTGAAATTCCAGTTAGACCATATTCCTGTTTGTATTAAGTCAGGCCTCTCCAGAGAAACAGGACAAATAGGATATATATAGATAGACAGATATACAAAGGAGATTTATTGTGAGGGATTGGCTCATGCAATTTTGGAGCCGGAGAAGTCCCCCAATCTGCCCTCTGTAAGCTGGAGACCCAGGAAAGCCAGTAGTGTAGTTCCAGTCCAAACCTGAAGGCCTGAGAACCAGGGGGCTAGTGGGTAAGTCCTGGTCCAGGTCTGAGGGGGTGCTAATGTCTAAAGTCAAGAGAAGGTGGACATCCCAGCTCAAGCAGACAGAGCGAGTTCCTCTTTCCTCTGCCTTTTTGTTCTATTCAGGCTCTCCGTGGATTGGATGATGCCCACACACATCAGAGAGGGAACTCTTTACTCACTCTACCAATTCAAATGCTTCCGAAAACGTCCTCATAGGCATGCCCAGAAATAATATTTTACCAGCTACTTGGGCATCCCTTGGCCGAGTCATATTAACAATTAAATGACCCAGCAAGAACACAGATGCTGCTCAGAGAGGCGATAGCTCAGCTGCCAGAGGTCAGCCATTGACATCTTGATGAAAGACCATCACATTTTCCCTTAAAACCTAAGGTTTAGGAGAACATAGGGCTGGGCTGGGACCTGCAAGAAGAAGGAAAGGAGTGAGGTAGACACTAGGGTGGGCAGGTGGAGGAAACTGAAGATTCCTTTGTCTACTTTTACAGTTTGCCTGTGGGCTGGTCCAGCTTTGGGTCAGGTGTGGGAGAGAGGGCCATGGGGTACGGAAGTCCACCAGGACCCTACGTACTTCTTCCCAGACCTGTGCCAAAGCTAACCTTGCTTGAAAAATAAGATCAATGCACTGGTGAACCGTGGTGAGCTCTGGGGACTGTGGAGGAACCCAGCCTTGACTCCCCAACCTGTCCAGTTACAAACGAGGAGGAACCTGGGAGCACAGCCACCATTGGCTTCATGCTCTACGGAGCTGCCTAACGACTGAGGACTTCTCCTCTGAGTCGGGTTTGTTACCACGTTTCGCTCCTGGAATGCATTGTTTTCTTTCCTTTTTAAGACATTTGAAGTCGTTTGATGAGCTGACGTTTATATTTCATGTTCTCTCATGCCAAATGGGCTCTTATTATTATCTAGAATTACAAAAGCATTTGGTGTTTTCCAAGCTGAGCTACCTTCAGATTCCAAGAATATCTTGCTTTTAATACAATATAGGGGGTCTGAAACAGTTGTATGTAAATCAGATTTCTGACAATGTAGTAATGTTGAAAATTCACTAGTGGCCAAAAGGAAACTTCTGATGGATCTGGGGGGGGGGTGCAAAATAAAATAATTATCATTCTGTAATGATTACAGTTGCCTCTGTGCTAGACAATTGAAGTATCGTAAGCTGAGATTCTGGGCTGGCGTTTTTTACAGGAAGGCATCCTGTAATATAAATGCTTACTTGTCTTATATCCTCTCTGTAGTTATCCCGTCTTCTCCTTTATTTTTTTTTCCTCCTCCACTTTTACTTTAATTGGGCTGTGACTCACATAACAAGTCTAGCGCATTAGAAGCCAGAGCAAGACATTCAGGGATAGTCCCAAGAACCCTGGGGCTGGCAGGCACCCCAGCTCCAGGGGAAGCCATCCGTTTCCTCAACTCGTCCACCTGGCAAAAGGTAATTACCGTTTGTGGTGCTTGTTAAAGCAGCTGGTGGAGTGAGAGCAGGTTGGGCTGCCCCTTTGCGCCCCAAACAAATGAAACACCTGCTGTTCACAGCCCCATCCTAGGTGTTGGTGCAATCGCCTTCCCTGGATTCCCAAGACGTCAGCCTTGAACATGAGTCCTTGCTGCCTTGAAGGCTCATAGGCGGGTCCTGCCTGGAAGTAGGGGGGCACAGAGGGGGGTCTCCTCTAGACCTGGCCCCAGGGTCCCCCTCAGCCTGGAGTTCTCTGATGGCAGCGGGAGCCCCAGAGTTCTGGTGACTTGGCAGGGAGGAAGCGTGACTCGTCAGGCTAGTTGTGATCCTAAGGTGTGAGGCTCACTTAAAGGAAATGCAGCCTTCTCCTCTCCCTTCCGAGAGGGAGCCGCCAGAGCCCTGGTTTAACTCGAGTTAAACAGGTGCCAGAAAGAACAAAGAGCTCTCGGCCTGCTGATCTGGTTTGAAAGCTGCTGTGCAAGTGGCCAGGGCAGGGCTGTCCCAGTGTCTCTCAGCCCAGCCCTCCCGGCTACCCTGAGGTGGCCGTGCGTTCTGGGGTGAGGCCAGTGGCCAGCAAGGGTACGCTTATCTCCGTGATCGAGCAGGCCTGGGATCTAAAAGGCAGACTCTTTCCCTTCTTGTTCCAAACCTGTGTGTGTGTGTGTGTGTGTGTGTGTGTGTGTGTGTGTGTGTGCGCGCGTGCGCGCGCGTGTGTGTGAAATTGCAGGGGAAGGGGGGAGCCTGCAGGGCATAGAACAGCATCTCTCATGCCAGGTGCCCTGTCTGTTCCCCTCACGTTGGAGCTGGGCAGAGCAAGAGGCTGAAGTCGATGTCACTCCACTAACAAGGACAGAAGCTTTGAAACAGACCAGCTCAGGCCTCCACGATGGGAGGCAGAGGTTCTGAAAGGAGCCTGATGGGAAAGTTGCTGTTTCTCTTGGCTCAGTGGTGTGGGACAGAGAGGAGAGGAGATGCACCCTCGGGAGCTGGCTCTGCAAAGTGGAGATAGGACGAGGGCAGGTGGGCTTTTGCAGCTTTGTGCCTTTTTAGGAGGTCACGCTATAACTGCTCAGTGCGTTCTCCAAGAAGCAGGCTGGGGAGAGCATCTCAGTTGCCTGGGCTGGGCATGGGACAGGGCATGGAGTGCCGGCAGCCGTTTGGGGGGAAGTCAGAGCACAAGGCAAGGCCAGGCCAGGCCAGGATGGCGGGCTGGTTTCACCTTGTGAGCCAACTCTGACCCCAGGGTGCTGTGTTGAGAAGGATCCTAAGTCTCTATTGCAGCGGTCTTTCATGTTCCACCAAGGCTGTCAGGGGCGCAGGAGGTCCTTAACCAGCAGACTGCCCAGCTCGTGGAGCTGTGCACCTTTCCTCATCTCTGACGTGCATGTGACCCAGGTCACACAGAGCTCTGATTCCTGGGATGTGGGAGCCCTTTCTTTATGAGGCCAGACATATCTGGGCTGGGAGGCAGGGGCAGGCCAGGGCCTGGGAGGCTGAGCCGCGATCTCTTCCTGGTCAGTGAACTAAAGAGCTGGTAGCTGAATGAGGGACCCCTTCTCCTGAAACTCTGGCAGGTTGGGGCAGTTTTTTGACCATTGCCCTGGGGACAGGGGCTTACACATGGTGGGTGCACTCCTCCCAGAAAGGCCCGAAGTCCAGAATAGAGGGCGGTCTCTGGACGCCTGACCTGCTGGCTGCCTTGCACAGAGCCTGGAGGGGTTTTGTGTAGGATTAAATAAATTGAAGCACATCAATTAGGCCAGTGCTGATATACACTAGGTGCTCCATGAATATAAATTCACTTTTCCTTTCTCTCTTTTACAAAAAATGTGGTAAAAATGTGCATAATGTGAAATTTACCATTTTAACCTTTTTTAAAAAATAATTAATTAATTAATTAATTTTTGGCTGCATTGGGTCTTTGTTGCTGTGCGCGGGCTTTCTCTAGTTGTGGCGAGCGGGGGCTACTCTTCGTTGCGGTGCGCGGTCTTCTCACTGTGGTGGCTTCTCTTGTTGCGCAGCACAGGCTCTAGTCTTGCGGGCTTCAATAGTTGTGGCTCGCAGGCTCTAGAGCGCAGGCTCAGTAGTTGTGGAGCACGGGCTTAGTTGCTCCGCGGCATGTGGGATCTTCCCAGACCAGGACATGAACCTGTGTCCCTTGCATTGGCAGGCAGATTCTTAACCACTGCACCACCAGGGAAGTCCTGATATGTCCTTCTGTGACTGGTTTATTTCACTTAGCATAGTGTCCTCAAGGTTCATCCATGTTGTAGCAAGTGTCCGAATTTCCTTCCTTTTTGAGGCTGAATAATATTCCATTGAATGTATATGTACCACATTGCTTTTATCCTTTCACCCATCAGTGGACAGTTGGGTTGTTCCCACCCTAGGCTATTGTGACTAATGCTGCTATGAACATGGTATACGTGTGTCCATTTGAGTCCCGTTCATTGAGTCCATTTCAGTGCTGTTCTGGGCACACACAGAGGTGGATCCTTTCTCCTTTGAAACACCTTTAGCAAATTTGATTTTCAAAAACTTGAATAGATATTGTGGAGGTTGGAGTCGGCCAGCTGTTGTCTGTAGCACTGTCAGATGGCTTCTCACCCTGTGTTCGTCTTGGGGCCCAGAGATGAGGCCATAGCCCAACTGGCTCCTGGCTCTGTACGGGTCCTCTCTCACCCCCAAAGAGCCTTTTAATCTCTCTAGGCCGCTGTCCCTTCCAGTCTATAACACTGATGGATCAGCCTAAAACCTGCACTTTACAAGTCCTCCCTGGAGCGTGAGCTGTAGCAACAGCATTCCACCTGTCCTGATCCTGCAAGTCCATCTTTTCCATTGGCCCTAGTGTCATCCACTTGCTGTGCACATCTCACCCTAACCCCTTCCACTGCCTGCAGGATACAGGTGAGGTCTTCCCTGACCATGCCTCCCCACTTTTTGCAATTTATACCATAGTTGCTCATAGTTTTGCACCTTCTATGCCTTTGCTCGTGTGGTCCCCTCTGAATGCCATCCACCTATTACACCCAACCCATCCTTCGAATATCTACCTGATCCAATTTATCTTTGAAGACTCAACTCAAGGATTCGCTCTTCCAGAAGGCCTTCCTTGTGTGGCCTGGCAGCGTAGGAATTCAGAAATGTCTGATGAATTGACGAGGGAATGGCATCCCCAGCGATCTCCCTCCAGGTGAAATGCGGGTGTCCTTTTAATTTTTGCTTTAGAGGTGGGGTCACGCCTATAAAGGGTGTGGGCTCAAGTAAGTCCCACTGGGCTTCCATCCCTTCCCTGGTTGGACAGTTCTATAAAGTTGAAGGTTAACAGAAACACCAAGGGCTCTTTGAAAGGAAGAAGCCGCTAAAGGACACGATATAATTGGAAGTTGTACGTGGAGCATAGTTGGGTGATGGCAGCTCTTTAAGGATTCATTGTACAAACTTACATGCATAGATCTATGTGTGAGTCTAGATGTGTAGACCTAGCTCTACAGGAGTCTTAGCGCTTTGTCAGTAGCCATGAAGACCACTGCCTCTCTGATTTGTCCCCTGGCCCCCGGGGTCCCCTAGAGTGGGGGAGCCAGAGCAGGGCTAAGCTTTGCTCTGTCCTGGGAACATTGCTTGTTCCATCTAGGTTGTGACTTAGATATTAATAACTCCGTTTCTTGCTGTCCTCAATCTGGTAGGCTAGCCCTCCCCCATGGGATGCTTGCCCTACATGTAAGCACATTCTTCCTTGTTCTCTGCAATAGTTCAGGCTTAAATATCACCCTTTGCAGAGAATGTAAATGCTAGGGCGAGAAAGTACAGAGTTCAACTGGTTGTCGGTTATAAGTAGTGATTATACCACTTTCTCAGTAATGCCTGCACGGTGATTAGCCCCGTGTATGTATTATACCCTATATATGGGGGCTGCTGAAATCTCCTTGGGAGAGACAGACTTCAAATGCAGCTGCACTGGTTTTAAAACAACATCAGTTTAATGTGTGAGAGCCCATTCTGTCACCAGGAAGCCAAAGTCATTGCAACATGGATTGAACCACTTAACCTTGGAGTCATTGCAACAGGGATTGAACCACTGAACGTTGTGGTGGCAGCAGCCTGTGTCTGATGGATATATTTCTGTCTTTGGGATGTTAAAAAAAAAAAAAAGTCACACAAAGCCCTGTGTGAGGAGGATAGAACTTCCCTTCCATTTTTACCCTCTCTCTGAGGCTGGGAAGAGACCAGAGAGAGCTCTCCAAAAATGGCTTCCATGCGTGCGCCAGCCCTGCTGTGGTCCTTGCCCTGTTCTCATTTTGTTGAAAGTCCCATCCTAGCTGGGATTCCATTCTCAACATGGGTCACCCCTCAACCTGTGGGATGTGCCTACAGAATCCCCTCCAAGTTATACACAACAACTGTTCCCACAATATTTCTTCCCTCCACTCTTTATTCTACCTGGTCTCTGCCCTCAGGAAGTCTGCAGACACATAATAGATCGTTATGGCATTGGGAGAGATGAATGCTGGGATGCTGGGGTTCCAGGAGAGCCAGATGAAGGCCCTCAGCCCAGCCCAGGGGAGGGGAGCAGAGCGGGCATTTAAAGGAGGTGACTTTGGGGGTGGGGGGCGCAGTCGGGAATGCTTCTTTTCAACTCCTGGTGTTTCCTTCCATGAAGAGGAAGCTTTGTTAGTGTAATGCTTCTGGTCTCCTTCTGCCATGTTGCTTCCTAGAGGAAGAGGAATTCCTTACATTTGGAAAGAGAAACTGGGTTTGCAGAGTCCAGATATGTCCTCTCCTTTTCTTGGCGAGCCAGCCTACCTGCAGAGAGTGCAGGTCTGCTCTGCCCTCTACCCCATCCCCGGCCCCACGGTAAATATTCCAGGGGCAAGGCATGGAGGTGTGCTCTGACACAGCACAGCCTGTTGCTGGGTGGGCAGCTTTATTTGAAGCTGGGGTTAGTGTCCAGAAGCTCCTTGTTTGCAGATAACATAAGCCACGTTCTCCAATGTCTATTTTGTCAGTCATGAAGATGATGTTTTGGTTTCCAACTGCCTGGCTCCTTTCACTTATCTCTCAAGGACTCAGAACTTGGATAGAGAAGAAGGCTGCTATTTGGGGGACCGTGCTGCATTCCAGTAGTGACAGTCAGCTCAGCCCCAAACCCTGATCATTTAAAGAAAAAGGAGGTTGGGAACATGCTCTATCTCCAAAGTGGCTGCCTGTGAAGTATGTGGAGGTAAACTGTACAGACACAGGGAAGAGAAAACACAGAGCTCAGAGTGGGAAGGATTAGCGTCCAAAGACTGAAACACACCAGTGTGGATGGAACATTGTGACTGAGGAAGGAGTGATTGAGAAAAGCCTCGAGAAATCACCAGACCAGACCATGCAGGCTTTGCAGGCTAAGGAAGAAAAGTTTGAATTTTATTTTAAGAGTGATGGTTAAGTCAGTGAAGGTCTTAACAGGGCAGTGATACGGTCTCATTTACGCTTCAAGAAGTCATTCTTTTGACCCTGGTAGAGAATGGTCTGTGGGCTGGGTGACGACAATAGGAGAATTGGGGATGAATCCTAAATCTGGCTTGATGCGTGGATGGAAGGCCGTTTACAGAGTTGGTGAAGACCAGGAGGAGGATGGGGAAGGTAATTAAATTTCAGGTGCTCCAAGACTTCCCAGTGGCAATGTTAGGTAAGCAGTTGGGTATGGGTTCTGGGACTCAGAGGATCTGGAGGAATCCCAACATTTAGAGGGGTGTGTATGTGCGTGTGTATGTGTGTGTGTGTGTGTGAGTGACCATGCAAAGGAGACAAATGAACACATCCCTGGCCAGTCCATATCACCCTGCCTGGACAGTCACTGACTAGAGAACACTAGCAAAACACCTTTTTTTTTTTAATTTAAATTTTTATTTAGCAAAGTTTGGGGCTGAATGATACCAACAATTTCCTCTGGAAAATTCCGTACAGCATACCTAGCCTTATAAAGAACTATCGTATGATCTTATTTGGGGGAAATTTTCATAACTTCCAGGATATTTTTCTCTACACAATAACTAGTTGTCAATCATTTTCCTGTTGAGGGCAAAGAATGCAGGAGACCTTTCATTCATTACAATTGATGTCTTTTGCAAAAGGACCCCTCAATTAATGTTTATACGGGGCACATAGCTTTTTCAAAGACATCCGGCCCTCCCTAACACACACAGCTGTGTTTGAGAGCCTGCTTTTTCACCCAGCCAAAGGACCCCGCAGGGATCCACTCTTCATCTCAACCCCTGCCTTTCCACATTTTTCATAGTGGAGCCACTTTCCTGCAATGCTCCTGCTGGCTGAATTGCATTCATCGCCATGAAAGGGGCTGCCGATATTTAAAGTTCATTTCAGGAAGGTTTCATAATAAGAACTGGGGAAAATAACATAATCTCATTTTAAAACATTTCCTTCCTCTGTTCTGCTGATAGAATCAAACAATTCAGAGTTCCATCTGTCCTGTAACAGGTCCAGGTTGCATGATGTGGTTTTTGAAGTTATTTGTTTGCTTTGTTTCGGGGCACCTCTGGTGGGATTCCCTCCCCTCCTGGCTGCATTCAGCCAGTGCCATTTGATCCTTGGATTTGCAATTCCAGGAGCAAAAATAATGAGCTAGCATTGTAGGAAAATGTCACTCAGCCCCAACACAATCAGAACCTAGGTCTGGGGAGGGATGTCAAGCTCTAAAAGGCAGAGTGGAGTTTTGCTTAAAGGAACATTTTTAAAGTCAGTATAAAAACACACAAGCATGGAATCAGACAACAGCAATAATAATCCAAATGTGAGTCTATATGTAATGTGCTGACAGGCTCCGTGGTATGTTAATCTTTTTTTCCCCTCCCTGGGCCTCTGAACAACCAAGGCATTTTATGGTGCTAAGTGCTACACTGAGAGACCCTTTCCTGATGTGATCTCAGTCCCAGATGAAGGTGGAAGGGGACCACCTTCTACAGCTTTGCCTGACTTCCTTTCCTGGGTTTCCAACCTGCCCATCCCATTCCCTGTGGCTTCTAGTTTGAGGGCCGGCAAACCGTTTCTGTAAAGGGCCATGTCTTACTGGTTTAGGCAACTATAACAAAATACCACAGACTGGTGTCTTGGAAACAGAAATTTGCTTCTTACAGTTCTGGATACTGGGATATTCAAGATCAGGTGTCTGGTGAAGGCCCACTTCTCAGACTGTGCCTTCTAGCTGTAACTTAGTGTAACAGAGGGGTGAGAGCTCTCTGGGGTCTCTTTCATAAGGGCACTGATCCCATTCATGAAGGCTCCACATCCTAATACCACCACAGTGGGTGTTAGGTTTCAACATATGAATTTTGGAGAGATGTAAACATTTAGACCAATGCAGGCCAGATGGTAAATATTTTAGGCCTTGTGGATCACACATCTCTTCCACAACGACTCAGTTCTGTCACATAGCATGGGAGCAGCCACAGACAACATGTAAACAACAAGAGTGGCTATGATCCAACAAAACTATTTACGGACATTGAAATTCGAATTTCAAATAACTTTCACATGTCATAAAATAGTATTCTTTTGACTTTTTTTTAAACCATTTAAAAATGTAGAAGGCATTTTTGGCCCATGTGTTGTTCAAAAAAAAGGCCGTGGGCAGGACAGATTTGGCCCATGGGCTGTAGTTTGCAGCTCTTGTTCTAGGTTATTGCTTTTGTGGTAATGTTCCTCCTGGCCACTAGGGGCACACGACTTCCTCTTGACCACACATCAAAATTCTTTCTCTACAAAAGCAAGGATGAGAGTAAAAGTTTCTATCAGATTGTAGTTGAAAAGTGAAAGGATCCTTCTTATTTTCATTTTTTAAATTATTTTTTACTCACTTTCCCCTCACTGCTCTCTCTGCTCACCTCTTCACCTAAGTGTTGATCTCCTAAGCTTTCATTCTCTTCCATTCCCCCTTCTCCATTATGTGCTCAATTCTCTTCCAGGACTTTCTCATTAAATTTCACAGTTTGTGTTACCCTTGTGTCTTAAGCCCATGCTGGGCAAATGCAAAACAGACGGCCTGTGACACAAATTTCACAGGTGTGCAGCCAAATGAGACAAATGGGGATGATGGAGGGAGGTTTTCATATAAATTGATTTGATTTAAAGGAGTCTCCTTTATTCTGATGGCTTTCATACTTTTTTTTGGAATTACAGTGTCTGGTCTTTTTTGAAGTGGTGGTACAGTAGATGATAATATATAACAAACAAAAAAATTAGCTATGTGAACTGCCCCTTTTTTTTTTTCTGAGAAATTTTACCAAAATTTGAAATTCAAAGATTGACAACAAATATAAATATGATTCCTACCCCAGCCTCTCTCCTGGGTTCCAGACCCATAAATCCAAACTGCTCACTGGACATCTTACCTTGAAATACTGTAGGCACCTCCAATTCAACATGTCTAACTTGAAATGTTTTACCTTCCCTCTCCTCCTTCTTCCATCCCTCTTTACCACCCTTCCCTGAAATGAACTCAGATTTTCCTTCTTCCTGAATCCTCTATCATGGTCAGGGCATCACTCTCCCCTTAATAACTCAGGTTAGAAATGTGCAGTTTTATCTTACTCCTCCCCCTTCCTCCCCCTCCACGGCTGATCAGTTGCTAAATTCTGTTGATGTCACCTGAGATAAGTCTCCTGAATTGGTTCCCTCCAGCATCTCCAATGCCTCTTCCCCTTTCAGCCCTTAATGGTTTCTTGGTTTCCTACCAATTGCCCCCTGCTCCATGAGTCTTCTCTCCAGCTACCAAAATACTGTCATTAACAATCATCTTTCTAAAACAGATCTGATTGTGTGATTCACCTGCTCAAAGAAACCACCAAGTTCTTCTTATTAGGTACAAAATAAAGTCTTGGATTTCCTACAGCTGTTACTCAAGACTGATTTGTCCACAGCCACCTTGCTAGCTTCATTATATATTTACCTTATAAATGTATTTATTTATTTAAATTTTCTATTCTCTGGTCAAAATGACTTAGTCACTTGACTTCCCATCTTTATTCCTTTGCTGATAGCATTCCTTCCATTTGGAATGCCCTTTACTCTTCTCCAAATAACTAAATCCTGCTCAATCTTCAAGACCTAACTAAAATGTCACTTTTTCTATGGAGCTTTTCCTTGTCTTTTTTTTTTTCTAATTAATTAATTTATTTTTGGCTGTGTTGGGTCTTGGTTGCTGTGCGTGGGCTTTCTCTAGTTGTAGCGAGTGGGGGCTACTCTTCGTTGTGGTGTGTGGACTTCTCATGGCGGTGGCTTCTCTTGTTGCGGAGCACGGGCTCTAGGCACGCAGGCTTCAGTGGTTGTGGCGCGCAGGCTTCAGTAGTTGTGGCTCGTGGACTCTAGAGCACAGGCTTAGTAGATGTGGTGCGTGGGCCTAGTTGCTCCACGGCATGTGGGATCTTCCCGGACTGGGGCTCAAACCTGTGTCCCCTGCATTGGCAGGCGGATTCTTAACCACTGTGCCACCAGGGAAGTCCCAGCTTTTCCTTGTCTTTGTTCCTGCCTATCTCTTCCCTACATAGCAATCAAAGCAACCTCTTCCCAATATTAATCAGAGTATTTCTTTCCCTTTTTTGAAGCCCTTCAATAGCTACCCATTGCTCTTAGGATAAAGATCAAACTCTTAGCATTGCTGACAAGGCCCCTGAACATCTGCCCCACATCTGGCATTCCAGCTTCATTCCTCACCATCCCTGTGGTGGTTAATTTTATGTGTCAACTTGACTGGGCCATGGGGTGCCCAGATATTTGGTCAAACATTATTCTGGGTGTTTCTGTGAGGGTGTTTTGGATGAGATTAACATTTAAATGGGTAGGTTGAGTAAAGCAGATTGTCCTTCATAATGTGGTGAGCCTTGTCTGATCAGTTCAAGGCCTGAAGAGAACAAAAAGCTGATCTCCCCTGGGCATGGAGATTTCCTCCTGCCTGACAACATTTGGACTGGGACATTGGGTTTTCTCCTCCCTTTGGACTCAAACTAAATCTTTTTTTGTTTTTGCGGTACGCCGGCCTCTCACTGTCGTGGCCTCTCCCGTTGCGAACACAGGCTCCGGACGCGCAGGCTCAGCGGCCATGGCTCACAGGCCCAGCTGCTCCACGGCATGTGGGATCTTCCCGGACCAGGGCACGAACCCGTGTCCCCTGCACCAGCAGGCAGACTCCCAACCACTGCACCACCAGGGTAGCCCCTCAAACTAAATCTTTGACTCTTCCTCGGTCTTGAGTCTAATGGACTTGAGACTGGATGACACCATCCACTCCCTTGGGTCTCAGGCCTTCAATCTTGGACTGGAATTACCCTCTTGGCTCTCCTGGGTCTTCAGCTTGCTGACTCACCCTGCAGATACTAGGACAGGTCCACTTCCATAAAGACAGGACCTATCCCTTATAATAAATCGCTCTCTGTATATATCAATGCATCCTATTGGTTCTGTTTCTCTGGAGAACCATGACTAATACAATCCCTTCCCACCCTAATTATCTGCAGCAACCTGATCTTTCAGTTCCTTGAAAGCACTAAGTCCCTTCTCTCTGTGGGGACCCTCCATCCCTCCTTCATGTCCTGGCTAAAGCCAAATCCACCTCAAGCCTCAGCTTAAGCATCACTTCCTTAAGAAAGCCTGACCCCTCTGCATCCCCACCCCCATGGCTAGGCCAACTCCCTCTAAACTTCTTTCCTAATACTTACCATAACTGTAATTTAAATGTTTATTTGTGAATTTACTTGTTTAATGTCTGTGTTCCTCCCAGGACAGGGCGCTTCCTGAGGGCAGGGACCACACCTGTCTTGGTCAACACTGTGGTCCCAGCACGTGGCACAGGGCCATGCATGAATGGATGAATGATTGCGTGGACCCTTGTGCCCGTGGCTGGTATTATACCAGAAGTGATTACGTTCTGCAGAAGACAACAAAAGTGTTAGGGCAAGAAAAAGTAATAAACAACCTGCCTGCCTTCATCTGTGTCAAGAAGAGTAAATCCCAAAGAGAAAGACTGTTTTTCTTGTAGTTAGTAATATCACTATTGCTCTGTCATAGCTAAGATAAAAATCAATCTAATTAAAGCAACAAGGTGTTTTCTGGTTGGGTAATTTTGCTTGTTGTGGTTTTTAAAGTGTGTGTAGAGCTGGATGGTAATAAATGACTAAGAGTCAGGACAGATGAAATTTTAATTTTTGTTTCTTCACTTTTATCCTTCTCCCACTTTCCATAATGACTTCCGTATGGGGATAAACATGACTCATAACTTGTGTTTTTAAGTCAAAAATGTATAAATTGTAGCTCCCCGGTCTGCCTCATTATTTTCACTTTGCAGAGACTTCCTATTAAGCCAGGTTGTCCTTGGTCACTGAGCCCTCCCTGGACGCTGGGCAAAATGAAGCTGAACTCCCTGACGCTGGGTTTCCCACGGGCAGGCCCACCTTTGCTTCTGAAAGACCTTGCAATTCCCTTCTTCCATCTCTTCTGCCTCTTGTTTCCCTTCTTCCTCCCCCACACAGACTTGGCCAGTTTCCATCAGAGGTTTGGAGTAGGGTATTTCTTTTATTCCCCTATCGTGTGCTAAATTCTATTTACAATTCTCCAAAGGACACAACATGCAATCAACGGAAGAAAAAGTTTCCAAAATAATGGTGAAGATTTTGAGACGTGGGAGGCCATCAATGAACAAATCAGTTGACAGAGATATTTTTTAAAAATTTTATTGAAGTAGAGTTGATTTACAAGGTTGTATTAATTTCTGCTGTACAGCAAAGTGATTCAGTTATATACATATATTCTTTTTCATATTCTTTTCCATTATGGTTTATCCCAGGATATTGAATATAATTCCCTGTGCTATGCAATAGGACCTTGTTTTTCATCCATCCTATATACAATAGTTTGCATCCGCTAATCCCAAACTCCCAATCCTTCCCTCCTCTACCCTCCTCCCCCTTGGCAACCACAAGTCTGTTCTCTATGAACAGACATGTTTTGAGAGTCTTCTTTGAGATCCGTGCTGTAGTAAATGATTGAGAACTACAAAAGTATACCATTATCTATTTGTTCCCTACCTAATTAGTATTTATTGAATATTTGTCTTATGCAACTTGGAAGATAGTGTTGGAGCTGGAAAGCCCCACGTGCTACAGTGGGGCATGTCCAGAGGAAAGGAAAGGAGGAAGTCAGTTAGGAAATGTGTCCTCTGGTGTGAGGTGTTGAGTGCCCACACCTGAGAGGTGATAAAGCCTCATGAGGCTCATACCTGATTGGTTCCCTCTGCATGGCTGCCCTGAATGCTGTTTCTCTAAGTATCTTCATGGCCAACTCCCTCACCTTCTTCAACTGTTTCTGCAAATGTCACTGTCTCAATGAAACTTCCTTATCTTTTATGTTCTGATTTTTGTATTTGGTGTCTCCCCCAGAATTTATATGTTGAATCCCTAACCAGTAATGTGATGGTATTAGGAGGTGGGGCCTTTGGGAGGTGATGAGGTCATGAGGGTGGGGCCCTCATGAGTGGGATTAGTGCCCTTATGAAAGAGACCCTGCAGTGCTCCCTCATCCCTTCCTCCAGGTGAGGACACAGCAAGGAGACAGCCATCTGTCTATGAACTTGGAAGTATGTGCTCACCAGACACTGAATCTGCTGGTGCATTGAACTTGGCCTTCCAGCCTCCAGAACCATGAGAAATACGTTTCTGTTTATAAGCTCCCCCAGTCTGTGGTATTCTGTTCTAGCAGCCTGAGGAGACTAAGACGCTCACCGTGCTATTTAAAATTGCACACCCTGTTCCCTCTGCAACATTCCCTGCCTTGTACTCTCAAATTCCCTTTAACCTTTCCAACTTTTTCTTCTTTTCGTAGCATTTGCCATCTTCCGATATACTATATAACACCCATATTTATTTTGTACATTAGTTATGTTTGCACACCGCCCCCCCCCCCCCGCCGACTATCCATTCCATGAGGGCTTATCTGTTTTATTCATTGGTGTATCTTAAGTACCTAGAAAAGTGCCTGCATATGGTAGATGCTCAATCGGTATGTTTTGAACAAATGACAGGGTCACATATTCTTAGCGAGTTTGCTTTTGTGTTCCTCTAGAACATCACTGCATTGAAATTGATAAATAATTTACCTTCCAACACCTGTTAGTTGATGTTTATTGCTTTTGTTTCCTGGTTTTTAAGTAGCTGAGAGGGAATCACGGAGGTGGTAATCTTATTGAGAATGGAGATGCTAAATTTGCATCCAAGGTGCAGGTGGGTACTCTTTCTGGATGTTTACGGTTCAGACTCCAGGCACTAAAGACAAGGAATGAGTGGGGGCAGCAAGACTTAGGCTGGGACTAGAATAGCTGGAACTTAGATCAGTGAAGGTCGTAGGAAGCACCTTCCTGGCATGATGCCCCAGGGGCACAGATGCAGGAGAAAACAGAACGTTGGTGAGAAGACCAGCCTGTGGGATGATGGGGACTAAGGTAAAACAGGAAGGGAGGGGCCAGATGCTGAGAACCAGAAAAGCTGGGCAGAGGAGTTTTGACGTTTTGTGATGAGCCACAAGGAGATAGGAAGTGGCCCGATGAGAGCTTGTTTTAGCAGTCTTGTAGCTGCTCTACACAGGCTGGCCTGCATAGTGGAGCTGGAGAAGGTCAGAGCAACCTGCCTTGATGTTGTTACCCACAAGCCAGCCAAGGTCTGAACAAGTGGTAAGGGGTCATCTCAGAGATTTTGAAAGAAGCAACTGAAGTTCTTCTGATTTTTATTATGAAAAATTTCAAACATACAGAAACATTTGTAATATATTACTCTACATATATATGTACACACACACACACACACACACACACACACACATACACACACACACACACAAACATTGCCTGGATCCAACAACCAAAACAATAGAATTTTAAGTGGGTTTTATTTCATTTACCAAGAGTCTACAGATGGGTTACAGTATGGACATTATATACACGGGAGAATATTTTTCCAGTTATTGCAGTAAGACCTCAGAGTCACCATATGATCATGTTTTCTCATTATAGTTTCAATGGAGTCAAGACTGTAATGCCAGTTTTAGGATACTTAGTTCTCGAATGCAAACCTCCATGTGAGGTCACAATTCACTAGATGAATGAGGAAGGCAAAGGGATGCTGTTTGGCTGAGCGCATCTGTGATTATAATCTCTGCCAGCAAAGTATTTTTTAAATGTTCCTGTTAGTTGGGTTGAAATGGAAAATATTGTTTTGTTCCCCTCTAAAGAAAATAAAAGCTTGTGCGGTTACTTTTTGTTGTTGTTGCTGTTTTGCCAAGCATTCTCTGAGGATAAAGAACTCATTCATCCTTCACCATCTTCACCTCTCGTGTGGGGGGAAAAAAAGTAAAAAAGTGAAGTTTGAAGGTGAAAATACTGACGAAAATAAGACTTAGCAGCTTGATATATACTGTTTTTTTTTTTTCTTTTTCTTTTTCCAGGTTTCTTCCTTCCCCAGTCTTCTGTTTTAGGTTGTTTTCATTGCTGTGTGTTTTCTTCAGCCTTTTTGGTCTGACCCAGCGTTACTTTCTGTGTCCATCAATTCATAGGTCACCGTTGTCACTCGCCAGTTCTTTCGTGGGTGACTTGTTAAAATGCCAGTTCAGTACCTTCAAACTGGTCCGCTGTATCTGTTTTAAAACCACAGATACTGCAGACTCACTGAGGTTGAGTAGTGCGATAGTGAGGGACTTTGAATTCTCTGTGTAATAAAGAAAACCCCCCTGGATGGGGGTCAAGGGAAATGGTCTGACGGTGAGTTTTGGAACTGTAGGTTATCGCGTTCCAGCGAGGTTCCTAACTGTTAAGTTCCCACAACAATGGTTCTCAGGCCTGTGTCTTCCTCATTCTGTGGGGGATGAGGTAATGGTTTGGGTACCACACTGCTTCAGAATAGAGTGCTGGGGCCACCCAGCCAGTAGAGATGGATGGGACCGTGTGCCAAACGTCCAGTCAACTCTGGAGGGAATGGGGGAGGGAGAGAAGGAGGTGGGTACTTTTGCTTCGTTCCCTGGGAAGAAGTTCCACCCTTCTCAGTGGTCGACTCTATTTATTTGCCTGGCTTATGAAGACAGATGCTTTTGTTCCTTCACCTCATTCATTTTTGCTTTTGTGTAAAAAATTTTTTTCTATTGAAATATAGTTTGATTTTACAATGTTGTGTTAGTTTCAGGTGTACAGCAAAGTGATTCAGATATATATATATACACACATATATATATATACATATGTATATGTATTCTTTTTTTAAGATTCTTTTCTCTTCTTGGTTATTACAAGATATAGAGTATAGTTCTCTGTGCTATACAGTAGGTGCTTATTGGTTATCTATTTTATATATAGTAGTATGAATATTTTAATCCCAAACTCCTAATTTATCCCTCCCTGCCCTCTTTCCCCTTTGGTAACCATAAGTTTGTTTTCTATATCTGAGTATATTTCTGTGTTGTAAATAAGTTCATTTGTGTCCCTCATTCTTTTAAAATCCATTTTGACTTTCACAAGTAACACATGAATACATTCTCTTTGTGAAATACAGATAAAGACAAAAATCTCCCTGAATTCCTCAATACCCAACCTACTTCCCCTCCCAGACGTAATTGCTAGTATTATTTTGGTATAAATGTGTCCAGATTTTTTTGTTTGCATTTGAGTGGCCATATGTACATAGAGAAATATATAGTTTTGTGTGTGTATTTACATGAACAGTGTTACGCTTTCTGTAGCCTTCTGCAACTTCAGCTTTCAGTGAACAGTATGCCTTAGAAATCTTCCCATCGATCATTGATGTGGTCTTTTCCATCTGAATTTACTTCATTCCTTCTTCTACTGCTACATTGTATTCCATGGATGTGCCAAAATTTAACCAGGCTCTCTAATGATGGTTTTTAAGTTGTTTCCTTTTTTTTTTTTAAACACTGCTGTAATAAACATTCTTTGCTTCTTTGTACATACACTTGAGTAATTCTCTAAGACAGATGGAAACCGGGACAGACATCCAGAAGTGATTGCTAGCTGAAAGGCACAGGCATTTCATAAAGATAGATCCTGACAAAATCCCACCCCGCAAAAGTGTTATCAGAGTACCGCCGGTGAATAGAAGACAATCTATTTCTCCACCTTGTCTATGGACAATCTTGAATCTTTATCGCTCTGCTTTGCAAAAACATAGTATCTCACTGTCATAATTATAAATGGTATTTTATGAGAATTAGTGGCCATTGAGCACATTTTATTAGCTACATGCCCTCCATCTTCTTTTTTCCTCATTAAAATGCCTTAGATGTTTCTTTTAACAAATGTGCGTAATGACAGAAAGATGTGTGTTATTTGAGGAGGTTGAAATGGAAATGCTTCGATCTGGGACCTGGCCCCCCTCACCGGGTACAATATCTGTGTTTGGGGTCTGGACTGTGGTGGGACCAGGGGTCCTGCCTCTTGTCTAAAATGACTTGGAAAGCTTACAGTTATTAGCTTACAGTTAACTATCTCTAGTTACAGCGAGCGGGGGCTACTCTTCGTTGCAGTGTGCGGACTTCTCATTGCAGTGGCTTCTCTTGTTGTGGAGCACAGGCTCTAGGCGTGCGGGCTTCAGTAGTTGTAGCACATGGGCTCAGTAGTTGTGGCTCGTGGGCCCTAGAGGGCAGACTCAGTAGTTGTGGCACACGGGCTTAGTTGCTCCGCGGCATGTGGTATCTTCCTGGACCAGGGCTTGAACCCGTGCCCCCTGCATTGGCAGGCAGATTCTTAACCACTGTGCCAGCAGTGAAGCCCAATCTGGCGGCTTTTAAAGAAAGAATTCTCTTTTACTTTGGAGGCTTAGTGACGCCGAGTCAGGTTTTACTGCTCACCCATATCCTTTGACGAGGCTTGATTCTAAACTACAGTCAGCTGGTCAACTGAAACGCTCTGGCCCCTGTTCATCGCCTTCTGAGTGGTTTTCATTCATCCACAGAAATACCAAGGGTTTTCTGGGGTCTTCTCATCCCTAAGAGCAGATCTGAAGACATCATTCTCCTAGTACGTTCGATCTTGTCACTTATCAGGACAGGGTCCCTCTGAGCAGGACATTTTCATGCCCTTCACTCCTTGACTCCAATCTACCTTTTTTTTTTTTTTTTTTTGCGGTACGCGGGCCTCCCACTGTTGGGGCCCCTCCCGCTGCGGAGCACAGGCTCCAGACACGCAGGCTCAGCGGCCATGGCTCACGGGCCCAGCCGCTCCGCGGCACGTGGGATCTTCCCGGACCGGGGCACGAACCCGCATCCCCTGCATCGGCAGGCGGACTCTCAACCACTGCGCCACCAGGGAAGCCCCAATCTACGTTTTTAACCTCACCTAGACCCTCCTCTTTCCCACTCCCACCAATCACAAGCATTCTAGAATCCACCTGAGGTTTCTGAGCCCAGTGAAAGTCTTGAGAAACGCCTTGGACCCGAAGGCAGGGGTGGGGCTGCCAGCGGCTGCTGTTCTGTTGTGCTCCCTTCGCCTGTCCCCTCAGAAGAGCTGTCTCTGCTTCACTGTTCTCGGCTGGCCACACCCTCGCTGCTTGCCCTCTGCCCCTCCTCCTCCAGCCCAGCTGTTTACCCCCAACTTCTTCCCTCCTGCAGCCTTCTCTGACTACCAGGAGGACTTGGCCTCTTCCAAGAGGTGTGAGCGGTGTCTGCAATTGAACCTAAGGTCCCTGGGAAACTCAACAGCTACTCACTGCCATGTCCTGGCTCCCCATCCAAGCAGTGCACTGACAGGGACCGGATGAATGCTTCGGTTGGCAGCCACCGGTATGGTTTCAAGTTCCCACCTGCTGTCATTTTGTCCTACCTGTTTGTCCAGGTGAATGCTGTCTACCTTAGAAGGTAAGATCTTGAAAACAAGAGAGCAGTTCTATGCAATTCCTTCTGTACAGTGCTTAGCCCAGAAACACAAGCAATTAGGTACTTAATAAATGCTTCCTGGTGGTAGAACACTACAGGAAATCATTTCTTTAATTATGTATTTCTTAGAGTTTCTTGGACTTATCTCTTGAACTAGGTGGAAAGTGGGTGGAGTGGGGTTAGAATGGTGGTGATTATTTTTTAAAACTTTCCAGGGGTTGAACTTCTAATTTGCATACGTGTGATTCCCTAGAGGGTCTGATCTGATGCATAATTCTGGAAATATAAAGCATATTTACAAAGCCGGGTCCCCAAATGAGCTGCCATACGCAGATCTGAACAAACGTGAGTGAGATCATCCCATTCTTGGCCTCGAGTTATTGCAGTTCTGCTTTGGAGGCTTGTCCCAAACCAAATAAAACACGAAGGGCAAAGAGTGTTTCCCCGTTGCCGTGCCCCGCCCCAGATGCTCTAGAGTCTATGCAGCCAGGGCACCTTGCTTTATGTCCGATTTTTCATTTTTAAATAGAACATTTCTACAATTTAAAGAATTGTTTAAACTTACCCAATTTAAATTTTAAGTGTAACTTGCTTGTTGGGGAGGGATGTGGATGTATCATTTTATTTGAAGACTAGATAAATTAAAAGAGGTATATAGGATTGGAATCAGAAAAAGCTACAAATTTTTATTTTTTGTTGTCTGTTTTAGTTTAGCCAACTTGACCTTTCTAAGCTTCAGATCTCTTACAATAAGACAGGTGTAATAACATTTTAAAAAACATGTGAGTAGACTATTATACTATCTCTTATAGCTTTAAGTTCTTCCTCACGAGGCATTATCGGAATACCACCCCAACGATTGTCCTGGGCCTCTTTGGTAAGACTTAGGTCTGGGGACTGAGGCCTTCTAATCCTGGCTGGACCCAGTGACTCATTTTGTGATAGGGAGATGGTCGGTTTCCCTGTACAAGTTTCAGAGTAGTGAGATGGGAGCCCTAACAGCAGCTAGGATGCTGTCTGCCACTGTCTGCCACCCAGAGCTACTAAGAAGCAAAAGTTGCTACGTGGATGCAGAATAGAAAGTGACCCCCGTGTTGAAAGGACTTGCCCCCAGACTGCATGTCACGGCTAAAAACAAGAGCTCTGGACTTCCTGCCTCATGGTCTAGTGCCCGGGCCAGATGTTTGGTGAGAGAGGAAGTAGAAGGGACCAGCTCCAAAACTCTGTCTGCTTTCGCCAGCTTCCAGTTGGCCTGGCATTAAGGGACTTTCCCAGCTACTGTGTGAAGATGGTTTCTACCTGGCTCCATCCATGAATAACCTTCTGGTGAGGACCAGGGACACTGCTGCCCAGAAGTTGGATGTTGGTGGAAGCTCGTGCCATCCCCCTGCTCACACCCCTGTGTGTGTCCCTGAGGCCTGCAACTTCCTGGGCTTGTCCATCAGAGCCAGGCACAGGGTTTGCTGGGAAGGACCCCTTTGAGGGATGGGAAGGGACAGGGTCCCGCTTGAGCCTGTTGTGAACAGAGCTGGGATAGGAAATCCAACTGGCAGAGAAGGAGAGAGAGAAGGAGAGCAAGAGGGAGAGGCGTGTGCGTAGTAGAGGGGATGAAAAAGAGAAAAAAGAGGCCAGAAGACAGAAAGTGGGCTCTCTTGTCTCATTCAACTTAATTTTCATTTCAAATTTCTTTTCCTGTCTCTCTGCTCTGGGCTGTCTTGTCCACTCTGCTTCCTGATGTTCTGACTCTCAGCTTTGCTGTGTCTCATCTGCGGTCAGCCTGGCCCTCTGTTTGTTTCCCACTTGATCCAGGCATTTTTTCCTTTTTTCACTTTTTTTGCCTTCTACAGTTTCCAGAACACACTTTAGAGACAGCACACTTCTCAGGAATTGGGTGAAAAGCTCTATTTTTATAAGAACATACTTTTTTCTTCCTCCTAAAAACCCTCTCTCTTTTTTTTTTATAGTTTTTTGGGTTTTTTTGGCTGCGTTGGCTTTTTGTTGCTACACGCAGGCTTTCTCTAGTTGCGGCGAGCAGGGGGCTGCTCTTCGTTGCGGTGCGTGGCCTTCTCATTGTAGTGGCTTCTCTTGTTGCAGAGCATGGGCTCTGCGTGCTCGGGCTTCAGTAGTTGTGGCACGGGGGCTCAGTAGCTGTGGCTTGCGGGCTCTAGAGCACAGGCTCACTAGTTGTGGCGCATGGGCTTAGTGGCTCCGTGGCAAGTGGGATCTTCCCGGACCAGGGCTTGAACCCGTGTCCCCTGTATTGGCAGGCAGATTCTTTTTTTTTTTTTTTTTTTTTTATCATTTAAAGCTTGTGTTTCCTTATTTATTTTCATTTTGGATGATCTGTCCATTGTTGAAAGTGGGGTGTTAAAGTCCCCTACTATGAATGTGTTACTGTCGATTTCCCCTTTTATGGTTGTCAGTATTTGCCTTATGTATTGAGGTGCACCTATGTTGGGTGCATAAATATTTACAATTGTTATATCTTCCTCTTGGATTGATCCCTTGATCATTATGTAGTGTCCTTCTTTGTCTCTTCTAATAGTCTTTGTTTTAAAGTCTATTTTGTCTGATATGAGAATTGCTACTCCAGCTTTCTTTTGGTTTCCACTTGCATGAAATACCTTTTTCCATCCTCTTACTTTCAGTCTGTATGTGTCTCTAGGTCTGAAGTGGGTCTCTTGTAGACAGCAAATATATGGGTCTTGTTTTTGTATCCATTCAGCCAATCTGTGTCTTTTGGTGGGAGCATTTAGTCCATTTACATTTAAGGTAATTATCGATATTTGTGTTCCTATTCCCATTTTCTTCATTGTTTTGGGTTTGTTATTGTAGTTCCTTTCCTTCTTTTGTGTTTCTTGCCTAGAGAAGTTCCTTTAGCAGTTGTTGTAGAGCTGGTTTGGTGGTGCTGAACTCTCTCAGCTTTTGCTTGTCTGTAAAGGTTTTAATTTCTCCATCAAATCTGAATGAGATCCTTGCTGGGTAGAGTAATCTTGGTTGCAGGTTTTTCTCCTTCAACACTTTCAATATGTCCTGCCACTCCCTTCTGGCTTGCAGAGTTTCTGCTGAAAGATCAGCTGTTAACCTTATGGGGATTCCCTTGTGTGTTATTTGTTGTTTTTCCCTTGCTGCTCTTAATATGTTTTCTTTGTATTTAATTTTTGACAGTTTGATTAATATGTGTCTTGGCGTATTTCTCCTTGGATTTATCCTGTATGGGACTCTCTGTGCTTCCTGGACTTGATTAACTATTTCCTTTCCCATATTAGGGAAGTTTTCAACTATAATCTCTTCAAATATTTTCTCAGTCCCTTTCTTTTTCTCTTCTTCTTCTGGAACCCCTATAATTCGAATGTTGGTGCGTTTAATGTTGTCCCAGAGGTCTCTGAGACTGTCCTCAGTTCTTTTCATTCTTTTTTCTTTATTCTGCTCTGCAGTAGTTATTTCCACTATTTTATCTTCCAGGTCACTTATCCGTTCTTCTGCCTCAGTTATTCTGCTATTGATCCCATCTAGAGTACTTTTAATTTCATTTATTGTGTTGTTCATCGTTGCTTGTTTCATCTTTAGTTCTTCTAGGTCCTTGTTAACTGATTCTTGCAATTTGTCCATTCTATTGTCCATTCTATCTCCAAGATTTCGGATCAACCTTACTATCATTATTCTGAATTCTTTTTCAGGTAGACTGCCTATTTCCTCTTCATTTGTTAGGTCTGGTGGGTTTTTATCTTGCTCCTTCATCTGCTGTGTGTTTTTCTGTCTTTTCATTTTGCTTATCTTACTGTGTTTGGGGTCTCCTTTTTTTTTTTTTTGCAGGCTGAAGGTTCGTAGTTCCTGTTGTTTTTTGTCTGTCCCCAGTGGCTAAGGTTGGTTCAGTGGGTTGTGTAGGCTTCCTGGTGGAGGGTACTAGTGCCTGTGTTCTGGTGTATGAGGCTGGATCTTGTCTTTCTGGTGGGCAGGTCCACGTCTGGTGGTGTGTTTTGGGGTGTCTGTAGACTTATTATGATTTTGGGCAGCCTCTCTGCTAATGGGTGGGGTTGTGTTCCTGTCTTGCTAGTTGTTTGGCATAGGATATCCAGCACTGTAGCTTGCTGGTCGTTGAGTGAAGCTGGGTGCTGGCGTTGAGATGGAGATCTCTCGGAGATTTTTGCTGTTTGATATTATGTGCAGCTGGGAGGCCTCTTGTGGACCAGTGTCCTGAAGTTGGCTCTCCCACCTCAGAGGCACAGCACTGAGTCCTGGCTGCAGCACCAAGAGCCTTTCATCCACAGGGCTCCTTAATTTGGGATGATTCCTTGTCTATTCAGGTATTCCACAGATGCAGGGTATATCAAGTTGATTGTGGAGCTTTAATCCGCTGCTTCTGAGGCTGCTGGAAGAGATTTCCCTTTCTCTTCTTTGTTCTCACAGCTCCCAGGGGCTCAGCTTTGGATTTGGCCCCGCCTGTGCGTGTAGGTCGCCGGAGGGCGTCTGTTCTTTGCTCAGACAGGACGGGGTTAAAGGAGCCGCTGATTCGGAGGCTCTGGCTCACCCAGGCCGGGGGGTAGGGAGGGTCACGGAGTGCAGGGCGGGCCTGCAGCGGCAGAGGCCGGCGTGACGCTGCAGCCTGAGGCGCGCCGTGCGCTCTCCCGGGGGAGCCGTCCCCGGATCCCGGGACCCCGGCAGCGGCGGGCTGCACAGGCTCCCCGGAAGGGCGTGTGGCTAGTGACCTGCGCTCGCACACAGGCCTCCTGGCGGCGGCAGCAGCGGCCTTAGCGTCCCATGTCCGTCTCTGGGCTCCGCACTCTTAGCCGCGGCTCGCGCCCGTCTCCGGAGCTCTCCCAAGCAGCGTTCCCAATCCCCCCTCCTCGTGCACCAGGAAACAAAGAGGGACGTAAAAGTCTCTTGCCTCTTCGGCAGGTCCAGACCCCTCCCCAGACTCTCTCCCGGCCAGCCGCGGCGCACCAACGCCCTGCAGGCTGTGTTCACGCCGCCAACCTCAGTCCTCTCCCGGCGCTCCGACAAAAGCCGGAGCCTCAGCTCCCAGTCCCGCCCGCCCCGGCGGGCGAGCAGACAAGCCTCTCAGCTGGTGAGTGCCGGTCGGCCCGATCCTCTGCGCTGGAATCTCTCCGCTTTGCCCTCCGCACCCCTGTTGCTGTGCTCTCCTCCGCGGCTCCCAAGCTCCCCCACTCCGCCTCCCGAAGTCTCCACCCGCGAAGGGGCTCCTAGTGTGTGGACACTTTTCCTCCTTCACAGCTCTCTCCCGCTGGTGCAGGACCCGTCCCTATTCTTTTGTCTCTGTTTAGTTTTTTCTTTTGCCCTAACCAGGTACGTGGGGGGTTCCTTGCCTTTTGGGAGGTCTGAGGTCTTCTGCCAGCGTTCAGTAGGTGCTCCGTAGGAGTTGTTCCACGCGTAGATGTATTTCTGGTGTATCTGTGGAGAGGAAGGTGATCTCCGCGTCTTACTCTTCCGCCATCTTCCCGGAACTCAGTCTGGAGGCTGGAAGTCCAGGATCATGGCAGATTCGATGTTTGGTAAGAGCCCACTTTCTGGCTCATAGATGGCACCTTCTCACTGTGTCCTCACATGGTGGAAAGGTCGGCAGGCAGATTCTTAACCACTGCACCACCAGGGATGCCTCTAAAAACCCTCTTGATCCCCCTCTGATTTCTCTCAGCCTCACAGTTCATTTCCTCCTACACTGACTTCTTCTTCTTCCTCCTTTCTCCTCACTGTGGGTTGTGTTTTGATAACAGCTTTATTGAGATACAATTCACACATCTTACAATTCGCCCACTTAAAACGCACAACTCAGTGGTTTTTAGCATAGTCACAGAATTGCGCACACATCACCGCAAGCCACTGCAGATCGTTTCCATCACTCCCCCAAAGAAACCCTGCACCCACCAGCAGTCACTCCCCACCCCCCTCCCCACCCAGCCCCTGGCAACCAGTATTCTATTTTCTGTCTCTATGAATTTGCCTACTCTGGACATGCCGTATAAATAGAATCACCATAGAGTATTGTCCTTTGTGACTGGCTTCTTGCACTTAGCCCAGTGTTTCCAAGGTTCATCCATGTAATAGCATGTGTCAATTCCTTGTTCTTCTTTATTGCTGATACCCAGAGATTTCGTGTGTCCATGTGGCATGGACAAGGCTGGGGCAAGAGTCAGATGTGATGATACGAACATGCGTTGCGAGGAAAAGAATGCAAAGTGATAGATTATTGAAATACAGTGTGGAGCTTTTGCCAGAAATAGTGCTGAAATTATATTAAGGACCATCAAATAACCCTGGCAGAAGATACGACAAACCCTCCAGAATTCAGGAGGGGTCCAGTCTAGAAAATCCTTTCCATGTACATCTCAATGCTCCCAAACTCCCTCCTCTTGTCCCTTTCTCCCTTTTTCCCTCTAGTCTTTTTGTTCAGAGGAGCAGCATCCCCCCGCTTGGAATTGTGTGCCCATGAGGTTGTACCCATACCTGGGAATTTCAGTTCCAGTCTTGGTCAAGAAGGAGGGAAATGATTTCTTTCTTGGGAATTTGGATGGGCTCAAATGAGAAAGATCAATAGATAGGTTGAGTTGGCTTTTTAAAGGAGGAGATAAAAACGGCCCAAGATACTGATAGACAAGAGCTTGGAGACTAATTATCATTGAAGTCTGATGTCATAACAAGACCACGTGAGAGCCAGCAGCACAGGAGCAGGGAGTAAATTTTGGTAGGTGTGGGTGGAGGGAATCAAGGAAATGGTGTCTTGAATTTCCTTCATTCTCCTGGCAGAGGTTGGAAAGCTTCCTGCAGCCTCCAGCAGGAAGGCTGTTCTCATACACAGAAACAGCTGGCCACGTTTAAAGTCAAGGAGTTAATAGGAACCGTAAGCTAAGAAAGGAATATAGGAGCAGGACGGGAAAGCTCTCCCCTTGCAAAAATATCTCAAAAATTATATTAATAGTTACAAAATCCATTAAAGGTAAATATCACGAACTTGATTCATGTGGCTACAAAACATTAATGCACAAAAAGAGAAAGACCATTTTAAAGCTCTGGGATGGCTGGCATTAGGATATTTTGAGGTTGGGTTGGAAAGAAAGCAGAGAAGTCAGGGTATGATTTACCATGTTCCACTGTCGGGTGATACGCTGCTGTGCACTCTGAAATTCTGAGACTCAAGACCATCCCAGACAGCCTTCATCCATCTGCCATGTTCTCTAAAGGGCCCAAGTGGTGCTGCTTATGCCCCTGGAGTTTTACAGAGTTCACAGAGACAGTTATTCTATTTATAATCTTCTGTGACCCCAGGACCCAGACGTGCCTCCCCAGAGCTGGGCAGGAACAGATGTGCTAACCACCACCACACAGTATTCCGAATTCATTCCCTCACTCAAGTAGGGAACAAACAGGTATTAGTACTACTGCGAGCGTAGTAAGCTGGGTGCTGGGGACAGAGCCATGAATAAAATAATCATGGTCCTGGTTATGAACTGAATGTGCTCACCCTCAGTGTGGTGGTGGGGTCTCTGGGAGGTGATGAGGTCATGAGGGTGGAGCCCTCATGATAGGATTAGTGCCCTTATCAAAGGGACCCCAGAGAGCTACCTCACCCCTTCCACCATGGGAGGACAACTGTCTATGAAGCGAGAAGACAACTGTCTTTGAAGAAGAAAGTGGGTCCTTACTTGCCACTGAATCTGCATGTGCCTTTAAATTAAAAAAAATTTTTTATAGAGTTTTAAAGGTTACTTTCCATTTACAGTTATTACAAAATATTGGTTACATTCCCCATGTTGTACAACACATCCTTGTGCCTTCCTTACACCCAATAGTTTGTACCTTCCAATCCCTCACCCCCTCCCCACTGGTAACCACTAATTTGCTCTCTATCTGTGAGTCTGCTTCTTTTATGTTATATTCACTAGTTTGTTGTATTTTTTAGATTCCACATGTAAGTGATATCATACAGCATTTGTCTTTCTCTGTCTGACTCATTTCACTTAGCATAATGTCCTTCAAGTCCATTCATGTCACTGCAAATGGCAAAACTTCATTCTTCTTTTATGGCTGAGTAGTGTTCTATTGTATATATACCACATCTTCTTTATCCATTCATTTGTTTATGGACACTTAGGTTGCCTGGCAATTGTAAATAATGCTGCTATGAACATTGGGGTGCATGTATCTTTTTGAATTAGAGTTTTTGTGTTTTTTGGATAGATACCCAGGATTGGCATTTCTGGGTCATATGGTAGTTCTATTTTTAGTTTTTTGAGAAACTTCCATACTGTTTTCCACAGTGGCTGCTACAATTTACATTCCCACCAACAGAGTACAAGGGTTCCCTTTTCTCCACATCCTCGCCAACATTTGTTATTTGTGTTCTTTTTGGTGATAGCCATCCTGACAGGTGTGAGGTAATATCTTGTGGTTTTGATTTGCATTTCCCTGATGATTAGAGATGTTGAGCATCTTTTCATGTGCCTGTTGGCCATCTGTATTTCCTGTTTGGAAAAATGTCTGTTCAGTTCTTCTGCCCATTTTTTAATCAAGTTGTTTGTTTTTTGATGTTGAGTTGCATGAGCTGTTTATAGATGTTGGATATTAATTCCTTATTGATCATATCATTTGCAAATATTTTCTCCCACTCAGTAGGTTGTCTTTTCATTTTGTTGATGGTTTCCTTTGCTGTGCAGAAACTTTAAAGTCTAATTAGGTCCCATTTGTTTATTTTTGCTTTTATTTCCTTTAGGAGATAGATCCAAAAAAACATTGCCTTGATTTATGTCAAAGAGTGTCTGCCTATGTTTTCCTCTAGGAGTTTGATAGTATCTGGCCTTACACTTATGTCTTTTATCCACTCTGAGTTTATTTTTGTATATGGTGTTATAAAATGATCTAATTTATTCTTTTAGTTGTAGCTGTCCAGTTTTCCCAGCACCACTTATTGAAGAGACTATCTTTTCTCCATTGTATATTCTTGCTTCCTTTGTTGTAGATTAATTGACCATAAGTGTGTGAGTTTATTTCTGGCCTCTCTACTCTGTCGCCGTGATCTATGTGTCTGTGTTTGTGCCAGCACCATATTGTTTTTATTACTGTAGCTTTATAGTATAGTCTGATGTCAGGGAGTGTATGAATCTGAAAATGCCTTGATCTTGGATTTCCCAGCCTCCAGAACTGTGAGAAATAAATGTCTGTTGTTTATAAGACCCCCAGTTTATGGTGGTCTGTTACAGCAGCCCGCATGAACTAAGACAGGTGTACTCATGCAGCTTTGAGTGAGTGGAAGCAACAGGCATTAAACATGTCTTTAGCTATAACTGCAGGAAGGGCTATGAAGACGCTAAAAGTGAGGGTGTATTGCAGGGGACACTCCCTGAATTGGAAAATTGCTTTTCCCCTGTGCTGAGCCAGACTGTTTCTGGGTCAGCTTCCTGCTGCCTGGGTCTTTCTTCCTTTACAATGAGTTCCCAGCCCGCTTGCAAATGAACTTCTCTCAGGCCACCCCAACATTTTCCGAGACTTGCCTAGGTATATCCCACCACAGGACGTGGTTATAGTCTGAACTCAAGCTGAGGTCCCTATTGTGTATGTGAACTTTAAAAGTCTTCTGTTTCTTTTTTTTAAATGGTGGTTAAAAAAAATGCATGACATGAAAGTTACCATCTTAACCATTTTTACATGTAGGTTCAGTAGCATTAAGAACCTTCGTTCAACTATCACCACCACCCATCTCCAGAACTTTTCCATCTTTCTGAGTGGAAACTCTGTGCCCATTAAACAAAACTCCATACTTCCCTTTCCCCCAGCCTCTGGCAACACCATTCTACTGTCTGTCTCTATGCATTTGACTATGCTAAGAACCTCATATAGTGAAATCATATAGTATTTGTCTTTTCATGTCTGGCTTATTTCACTTAGCATAATGTTTTCAAGGTTCATCCATGTTGTAGCATGTGTCAGAAGTGTGTGTGTGCGTGTTTAATTCTAAGTATTATTGATGCCCCATTCCCACTATGTTGTCAGGGTCCCCTGACATGGTTTTGGATAGGGACATAGATACTGAGCAAAATTTAATAAAGGAGCTATTTATAAGGGTGTGGGTTTAAGGAAACCAACAAGGCGTGGTGAAGCACCCCCCCCCCGAACAGAGCTAACAGCCACTGGGGGCTGTTACCACTCCAAGGCCTGAAGGGCAATGGGGGTAATGATTACCAGAACCTGGAGAGACTATTGTAGCTGGAGACAGGGCCACCAGTCAGGAGCTGAAGACTTGGGGAGAAGGGAGAAGAGACCCCCACTTCCCTCATCCCCCACCCCCCAATCTTCTTCCTGTGCTTTACACTACCCAACCCAACCAGGAGCCAGAGGGTAAGACTGGCCTTCCCAGGCACAGAGCATGGGGGGCAAGGATGGAGACTGGACCTAGAGGAGCAAACAGTATATCCAGCCTACCACCTTCTACAAGGAGTTAAGTGTGGGGTGAAAGGGGAGGCAAGATGAGAAGCTAGCAGCACGAGTGGGCTGAGTTCCTCTAAAAGAGAAAGGGTGTGGGAGATAATCAGAGGGGAAAACAGTCTGAAAGGAGAGAGAAACAGCCAGAGAGAGAAAATGAAGAGAAAGTAGAGAGATTTGACAGTTCCAATGAGAGACACTGGGAAGAAACCTTAGGAAGAAGAGATGTCCAAAGGGGATTTACTGTGTGAAGACCTAAAACTCCCCTTTCAGTGTTTCAAGGGACCTTTAGTAAAGATCACTTTATTTTCCAGGCTTTTGTAGAATTTTGAATGTGACACTAAGTTGGACCAGAGTTAGGAACAGGGAAGACCAGTTATACTTGGCATGGAAGGCAGAATAACGGGCCCCAAAAATGTCTGCATCCCAATCCCCAGAGCCCATGAATATGTTACGTCATGGAAATGGGAATTGTTTGCAGATAGAATTAAGGTGCTAATCAGCTGACTTTGAAATAAGAAGATTATCCTGGGTGGGGCCAGTGTAATCATGAGATCTTAACTGGGGAAGAGGGAGGCAGAGGAGTCAGTGTCAGAGTGACATGATGTGAGAAAGAATTGATTGGACATCACTGGCTTTGAAGATAGAAGGAAGCCACAAGCCAGGGAAGTGGCAGCCTCTGGCAGCTGGAAAAGCCCTTCCAACAACCTGACCTCCAGAACTTAAGATAGTATATTTGTGCTATTTAAGCCACTGTGTTTGTGGTAATTTGTTACAGCAGCAATAGGAAACTAATACACTTGGGTTTTATGGGTGTGGAGTATAGGTAGCTAAATTTTGGATTGAAAATGTGAAGCTGCTTATAATTACCGTAAATACTGAATGTAAATTTATAGCTATGAATTTTACTGATAAGAGCTTTGATTAAACTCCTTAACTTCCTCACACTAGGTGAAAACACACTAGCTAAAGTAGGACTTGTCCTTTATACTTGCTTTCAGTGCTGTCGTAGCTGCATGGTTCTTCTAATCTTGGTTCTTGTGTAGCTGCTCTCATCCTGATTCCTTGATCAGTGGAGTGTCTGGATTCTCAGTTTGTGGCTTCCTTGGTCTCCTTTGAGAGACCAGTGCTGTGCCCACTTCTGAGCCCCCACAGTCTGTTTTTAGGGTTCTCCATACAGGTGGATTAATGTCCAATCTGTCATGAAAAGGTTTTGCTCTTCTTTGTAGCCTCCTTGTTGCTGGCATGAGCTTTCACTTCAATCTTGTTGGACACACAAACACAGCAGACTTGTGGTGGGAAGGTTTAAAAGACCAGCTTTCTGGTGATGACAATACCCACAGAATAAACCCTCCACTCTCAGGCACCTGCAACAGATAAGCTTCTCTATGTCAGCATTTCCACAGCTGAAAGAGGTACTTTCAGGCATTGCTGGCAAGAGTTCAAAGCAGCTTAATGACTAAGGAGGAGGACTTAACAATATTTAATAAACCAACATCAATGGATCTCACCGAATTGAAATCAGGGTGTCAGCAGGGCTGCATTCTCTTTGATCCAGCAATTCAGCTTAGATTAATTTATTCTGAAGAAACAACCCCCAAAATGAAAAACAACATATGAAAAAGGTTATTGATTGTGGAATTTCTTATAATAGCAAAACATTGAAAGCACAACCAAAGTTCTTGTCCATAAGAGACTGGTTGAATCCATCAAGGAACAGTCAAGTCATGGAATATTATACAGCCATAAAAAAGAACGACTGAATCACTACGAACTGATGTGTGAGGATTTCTAAGCTATATTATTAAGTGAAAAAAGCAATGTGGAAAAGAATATATAAAGCACATTACCATTTGTGTAAAAAAAGGTTGCAGGGGGATGAGAATGTGTGTGTGTGCGTGCGTGCTTGTTTTCACAAGAATCACAGGAAAGGTAAACCAGAAATAAATGAAAATGATTACCTATAGGGTGTAGGTGTGAATGGAGTGGAAGGAATACGGATGAGAGTGATAGTTTTCACTTCTCTGAGTGTTCCTTTTAGGCAGTTTTGAATTCTGAATCATGTAAAAGTTTTAAGTATTAAAAAATTACATTAAATCTAAGAGGAGTTAAAAAAAAGAAACCTTGAAGTTGAATGCAAACAGAAACAAAGGAATGTATGTGGTTAGCAAATTGATGGCATAACAACACAGAGATAAGAACTACATGTAGTTTTTTGTTTTTTTTTGTTTTTTTTGTTTTGCGGTACGCGGGCCTCTCACTGCTGTGGCCTCTCCCGTTGCGGAGCACAGGCTCCGGACGCGCAGGCTCAGCGGCCATGGCTCACGGGCCCAGCCGCTCCGCGGCACGTGGGATCCTCCCGGACCGTGGCACGAACCCACGTCCCCTACACCGGCAGGCGGACTCTCAACCACTGCGCCACCAGGGAAGCCGTACATGTAGCTTTTAAACCCTGTGCTTTTGCCTAGTGGGATATATTCTAAGGGGAAAAAATCGGCAGGAGGCTTATGAATTAGGCTAGTAATTGAGACTAATATTAGGGTCATCGTGCAAACCTCTCTTGTGTATGTTGTAGGATACAGCAAATGAGTCAATATATTAATTGTGTGTGGGTGACCTAAGGCCCTCACTGTAGCAGGGGGGAGGTAATATAGAATGGAGGTAAATATGGAATGGTAATATGATCCTGCAATGAGAAGTGGGGTATCAGAATGAATTCGTGATGTTCCAGTTCTATCCACTGTTAAAGACAAAGTGGGACATTAGTTAAAGCTGTGAAAACATATTTTATTCAGTAACTAGTGACAGTAGGGAAAAGAATTGAGCTCTGTTCTGATTTGCACAGAGTGACTGGGTGTTTTAACGGGAGAAGGAAGGAGTCAGGAGAGGGACAGAGCAGGGCTCAAGTAAGTGATTACCCTGGGTCGGTCAGTGTAGATGTGATTAGGTCAGCTGTGTCTGTTGGCTGGCAATCATGGAAGTGAGAATTCTTCACCCCACAGAGATTAGGAAACAGAGGTACCTGTACTTCTTGATGATTACATTTCAAAGGAATGGCTGTTAGGACCTTGAAAATGACACTCTTGGGTTGTAGGAGATACACATCTCAAAGGACCTTGAAAATGACACTCTTGGGTTGTAGGAGATACACATCTCAAAGGGACAGAGTAAAGATTCACAACTGTAGGCAAGTTTTAGTGAATGCACTAAGAAAGACTGGTGAGGGGCCTGTCCTCAGGTGTTGGCTGGAACAAACAGTAAATTCTCCTGGCACTGTTGAGTTTTCCAGGCAGGTGTTGAAGGGAGGGGCTGGGGCCATCCTACGGACATGGTCTTATGCTGTTTGAAGCCATGCTAGAGTTTAGTTGTCTCTTGGTGCAGAGGTTTGGATGGAGTTGTTACATGCAGTTCTCACCATTGAACGTGCCTTGAAGCAGTGACACCCCAGGACCAATAGACACAGTAGTACTCAGATCTTGGTTTCTAAATACCATTTCCCTCTAAAAGGAACGAGCCTCCTTGAATAAATTGTCTGACTATGAATCAGGGACAGGGAAGCTATAATGTGTTTGGAATGTCTTCTTGTGCCAGAAATCAATGGGTGGGACCAGCTACATAATTTGCAGGGCCCAGTGCAAAATGAAAATGCAGGGCCTCTTGTTGAAAAACTACTAAGAATGTCAAGAGAGAACCACATAGAAGGCTTTGTAAGAGCAGGGTCACAGGCCCACGAAGCCGGCCCTATTAATAGAAGATGTGTTAAAAGTTCAGAAGAGCCAGCTTGAAGGGGCTCTTGCTGGTGAATTTTGGGACAATTTGAGAACACACAAAAAAAGAATAATAACAATGGATTATAAAACACAGAATTAAAAAAGAACCGATTGAGACTTCCCTGGTGGCGCAGTGGTTAAGAATCCACCTGCCAACGCAGGGGACACCGGTTCAAGACGTGGTTTGGGAAGATCCCACATGCCACGGAGCAACTAAGCCCATGTGCCACAACTACTGAAGCCTGCACTCTAGAGCCCGTGCTCCACAACAAGAGAAGCCACCATAATGAGAAGCCCGCGCACTGCAAGGAAGAGTAGCTCCCGCTCGCCGCAACGAGAGAAAGCCCACGTGCAGCAACGAAGACCCAACAAAGCCAAATAAATAAATGAAAGAAAGAAAGAAAGAAATTTATTTTTAAAAAGCACCATACATTTATAGTGATACTGAAAATGAGTATCACTATACTCCCTTGCACAGAAGGGAAAACTTTATGAGGAATGCCAGCCAATAAATGTAGACAGAATAATATAATTAGAAAATTTACCATTTTTACCACCACCAATGTAATAATGATACTAAAACATTGGGTTAAAGATTGTTGGGAAACAGGATATTCACACAATTTATAAAGTCTCCCCTTATCACCCACTAGATTACTTATTAATTACAAATGGGAAAAGATGCCTCTGTGATAGAGAGCTCTGACAGAAACCATCTTACCCAAGTGATCAGCTTAGCATGAGTGATAATGAGACAATGTTATCATGCATCTCTCAATGTGATGCAATGAAAAGTACATGTGTAGTATTTTGCTCAAAATGTTTAACCTGAATCTAAGCATGAAGAAACAAACAAATATGGACTGTGGGACATTCTACAAGGCAACTGGCCTAAGCCCTTAAAAAAAATGTCATGAAAGAAAAAAGTCAGGGGGAGCTGTTGTAGATAAAAGGAGGGTAAAGAGACGTGAGAACCAAGTGAATTGTATGACCATTGATTGTCCTAGATTGAAAAAGAGCTACGGGAGACATTTAGGGGACAACTCTGGAAATTGGGATTTTGGACTGTAGATAATACTATTGTATCAATGTGAAATATCTTGAGTGTGATGATGGTGTTGGTTATGGAGAAGAATGTTTTTATTTTTAGAAGATACATGCAAAAGACTTAATGCCCCAGTGTCTGCAACTTATTTGCAAACAAAAGGGAGAGAGAAAGGGAAAGGGAAAGAGGAAGGGGGAGTGGGAGGGGGAAGAGGGAGAGAGAGGGCAAAGGTGACAAAATGCTAACGACTGTTTGAATCTGGGTGATGAGTATACAGCTATTCTTATACTATTCTTTCCCTTGGCTATAGGAGAGATATTTTTAAAATAAAAACTTGGGGGAAAAAGTTTTCCTAGCTAAAGTCATCTCTCAAGGAGGAACACGGTAGCACATCAAGGGCAGAAAGACTCTCTAGGTTGGTTGGCAGGACCCTGAGGCAGCAGACGTGCCACCTGGTACTTCAGCATCATTCACGTGCCTCCCAGTCTGTGTGCCCAGCATAGTCATGGTGAGCAGAGCAGAGCTGACAGCAGACAGTGGTGTGAGATGGGCACCTGTTCCCAGTGCGGGCTAATAAGAGCCAGGACCAGACCGGTAGACCAGCTAGTCAAGGGCTGAGGTTCCTTCTGTGCCATGAGAAAGCAGGAAGTCTAGTGCCAGTTCAGGCTCGGACAACTTCTTTGGGTCTTATTTGAAAACTGGGGAGAATATACCCTCTTACTTATGCAACAGAGATCAAATAAGATCTTGTACGAGGCAAAACAGTCTTCATAGATTTTCTTATTATCTTATTTTGTAGATTATCTCATTTTATTTTATAGATTTTAATTCTGGAAATATAGATAGCTTTTTGTCACATATGAGCCGTTACAGATGTACTTGCTGTTGGTAGTTCTATTCCAGTTTGTGTCCTATATGTACAGAATTTATGATCTTTCTATTTTATACAATTCCCACCAAAGAAAGAAAAAAAGAAGCAGTGCATCTAGAAGGGTCTCTGCTGCGTTATTGAGTCCTCCTAACTATTCAGGAGTCAGAAGCAGAGGACTTCTTTTCTGACTGGGGTTCATTGAGAACAGATTGCAAATTTCAAACTTGTTTTTCTTTCACTACCAGTATCCTTTCAGGACTGAGTGCAGTAGGACACATGTCACATCATGACGTGCTTTCTAGGTGAATCAGCCTAATGGACAGTAAGGAATATTCCTGAAAGCCATTCCTGCACCAGGGTGGCTAGCAACAAGCGTACACCCAAGTGACTGTGAACCACATGGATATATCCCGCCAAACCCAATAAAATGCATCCCTAACTCAACTTCCCTTTGGCTAGAACCCAAAATGCCATAGCAATTCCGGTGGTATCTGTGCAAGGGGAAGGAGGATGGAGAGAAAATCCAAGAGGAAAGAGACAATGGTTTTAATTGATTATAGTTGAAATATCTTACTTTAGGGCTTCCCTGGTGGCGCAGAAGTTGAGGGTCCGCCTGCCGATGCAGGGGACACGGGTTCGTGCCCCAGTTCGGGAAGATCCCACATGCTGTGGAGCGGCTGGGCCTGTGAGCCATGGCTGCTGAGCCTGCGCGTCTGGAGCCTGTGCTCTGCAACGGGAGAGGCCACAACAGTAAGGGGCCCGCGTACAGAAAAAAAAAAAAATCTTACTTTAAAGAAAAAGGAGAGAAAAGGAGAGGCAGAGACAGGGAGAGGGACAGACAGGGAGAATCTCTTAGTGTTACGTTAAACAGGAAATGGAGAGGTCCACTGGGCAGTCAGAAATGTGGGTTTGAAGAGATGATGGATGGTAATGTAGAGATTAGGGATGTCATTTCACAATCATAGCTGCATGAGTGGATGAATCCCCCCAAATGAAAGAAAAGAGGACAGAGGACAGAATCTTGGGTAATGCCTGTATTTCATTGTGAGGTAGGGGAGATGGCTATAAAATGAGATGGCTGTAAAATTTTAGACCAAGACACTGATTATAGCCCGGATATGAAGAATGAACACAATCAGGTCGATCTGGGTTTTTGTCATTCATAACAGAAAGATTTTTGATAATACATTCATTTAAATATTTAAAACCAGCTATAAACCTATGTTTATAGCTCTTATACAATTATAAAATCAAAACATATTAAGTACTAACAAAACTACAAAACTCGTAAAAATAGAAATTGGCATTCGGTTTGACAGACAGTACTGTTTTGCTGAAATAAAATCACTGCTATTGACGTTAATAGTAGAAAATCTATTTATGTAGTTGAGATTTCACTTGCTGGTTTGGTTATTTTGATTTTGAGTGTATTTCCCATCATTTGAGTAATTGTCATGATCTCTGGTGATATTTTTCCTTGTGGACAGAATTTATTTTATATCCCCTATCCATTATTTAGAAGAGACCATCTAATGGTGCATCTCAAATATGATGGCAAAAATATCAGTTAACAAAGTTTATTCACAGATTGTTCACTGTACCCACTAATGATCTGTTGTAAGCTGGTGTGTGTTTTCATCATGGACTTCTTACTGTAAATCACTTGCGATGTGAGCATGGAGCTGAGCTCTGGGACACACTCTTTTGAGTTCTGTATGCTTACACCACCATGTGTATTTTTTTTTTTTTTAATATTTTTTATTGGAATAATTATTCAATTGTTAGCATGATATTCACGATAACATTATTCATAGGGTGATTCTTTCCACTTTAAGGAGATCTATTTTTATTTTATTTATTTTTGGCTGTGTTGGGTCTTCGTTTCTGTGCGAGGGCTTTCTCTAGTTGTGGCAAGCGGGGGCCACTCTTCATCGCGGTGCGCGGGCCTCTCACTATCGCGGCCTCTCTTGTTGTGGAGCACAAGCTCCAGACGCGCAGGCTCAGTAGTTGTGGCTCACGGGCCTAGTTGCTCCGCGGCATGTGGGATCTTCCCAGACCAGGGCTCGAACCCGTGTCCCCTGCATTGGCAGGCAGATTCTCAACCACTGCGCCACCAGGGAAGCCCACCATGTGTATTTTGACGACTTAATTCTCCCACCATTTTTCCCCAATCAAACTACTACAATACTTTCATCTCTATAGCATGGCTTCCGATGGCCTACAAATACTTCACCATATAAAGAAAAGAACTAAAAAATATATAATCAACTAAAATTGCATGGTGGAGGGAAGCAAGGGAGGGGGGAGAAAGGAGAGAGATACTAATTCACCATTGCTCAAAATAAGGTGTTAATACTGTCAAAAGAATGTTCACACCAACCTTTCCACGTCAAAGCCTTTATGGGAGTCAGTGTACCAGAAGCATGGGAGTAGGAGTTAGACAACTCTGAATCTGGTGATGGTCTTACCAGCTTTGACATCGGTAAGTTACTCAATCACTTGGTTTTCTCATCTGTAGAGAAGTGTTATGATGATTAAATGAGGTCATGTAACTAAAACGCCTCAAACTGCCTGATCCACAGTTGGTGTTCAATGATAGTAGTTATTATCAGTTTTTGACACTTAGCAGGGCTAGGATAAATGTGGAACTTAAAATGCTGGTAGATTAGGTAAGTAAGGCTCAGAGGTCTGATAGGTCTGGACCCACCAAGCTAAGGGCGGGCGTTGGCTCTTAGGACTATTTAGAGTCTGTGCCCAGGTTATTGCTGGTTCTAAATGTTTACAATGTGATGTCCTGCTGTGTTTGTGTCAAGTTAGTGCACCTGTCCCCCAACTGTCCAAAAACCCAGTGTCACTTACTCATCACATCTTTTTGTAAATTTCATTATCAATTTGGGGAAAGGCTTTGGTACACAGTCCATTGCTGGGGGTTAAAATGATTATTTCCTTCATCTTTGAGGATGATAATTCTTTTGGTTTTCTTTGGAGCTTCTCCTTTTATTCTTTCTTAAAGAACTAATTTCTGTTCTTTTTCATTGCTGTTGTTGGTATGAAGAATTCAGTCCTAATCACTGCAGGAGCAGAGGTTAAGTTCAAGCAGACCTGGTTCCATCCTGGCTGTCACTTAGCTATTGCCTGATCTTTTTGAGCATGAGTTTCCTCTGCTGGCAGATGAGGAACAATAATGCTCACCTCCTGGATTGTTAGGAGGATTAAATGAGAAATGGCTCTGAAACCCTGGACATATCATCACTGTTCACATCTTCCCAGCTTCTCCCACACCAGTTAAAGAGCCCTTTGCAAGATTAGCAGTTCTTTGGCATACAAGAAAAGTATTTAGTTCCTGTTTGGAAAATATTAAAAACTATAGCACCAGGCTGAGTCTTAACCACACTTGAGAAAAATTGGAGAGTTTTAAATTGGAAGCTTACTTTTTTCAGGATTGAGGAAATACTGAAATCAAGGGGGAAAAAATCTGCTGTTAACTTAAATACATGATTATTATCATAATTTCTTTTTTTTTTTTAACTGAGAAGTACAGCTAAAACACAAATGATTTCCAAAGATTATCTGCAAATGCGTTTAGTGCGAGGCAGTGTGGTGCAGAGGTGGTGCTGATGAGCTCTGCTAATGAGCTCTACAGTATCTGCTAGTCACCCCCTCTCTCTCGCCTCAGTTTCCTCACCATAAAATGGGGTGATTGTGCTTAACTGGGGGAGGGGAGGGAGGTTGAGGGGATGTATGAGATGCTTCTGCTCTCACAGTGGTGATAGATATATGGTAGCCATCTTCCCAGAGGGCCCCCAATGACCCCTAATTCTGCGGTTCCCACCACTGTAGACCCCTCCTCCCCAATATTGCATCAAGGTTGGTCTGTGTGACCCATAGAAGTCTTCAAAAGTGAGGGCCAGCCATTCGAGATAAGGTTAGAAAAGGCACCGCAGCTTCCGTCTTGGGCTCCTTCTCCCACACCTCCCCCTCCCTTTCTCTCTGTTTCTCTCTCTCTCCCTCTCCCGCTCCTTTTCTCTGTCTCTCTCTCTCTCACCATTTGCTCTGTGGAAAGCCCTGCTGTGAGCAGCCCTGTGGAGAGGCCACATGATGCGGAACTGAAGCCTTCTGCAAACCAGCCAGATGCGTGAAGTTGGAAGCCAGCCCTCCAGACCCAGTCAGGTCTCAGAGGACTGCAGCCCCAGCTCATACCTTGACGGCAGGCTCGTGAGAGACCCTGAGCCTGGACCATCCAGCTAAGCTGCTCCCAGATTCTTGACCTACAGAAACTGTGAGATAATAAATGGTTATTGTTTTAGGATGCTAAGTTGGGAATAATTTGTTTTGCAGCAATTGATAACTAATACAGGATGCTACTGGCTTTTAATCAGCAGAGTCAGGATGCTAAGCATTCTGCAGTCTGTGGGACAGTCCTGCTCCCCAAAATTCATGCATTGGAACCTAATCCCCAATGTGATGGTATTTGGAGGTGGGGCCTTTGGAAGGTGATTAGCTCATGAGGGTGGAGCCCACCATAAGTGGAATTAGTGCCCTTAAAAAGGGACCCCAGAGAGCTCCCTCACTCCTCCTGCCATGTGAGGACACAGGGAGAAGACAGCTGTCTATGAACCAGGAAGTTGGCTCTCACCAGACACTGAATCTGCCAGTGCCTTGATCTTGGACTTCCCAGCCTCCATAGCTGTGAGAAATAATTGTTTAGTGCTTAAGTCACACAGTCTATGGTATTTTTGTTAAAGCAACATTAATGGACTTAGACATACCCCCACTGTGGAGATCAGACCTCTCCCAATATTGGCATGATCTCTCCCAGCTTGAAATACGTATGATTGTCTTTTGCAAGTTAAAAGCGTAAGGTCAAAAAGAAAAGGTGTCCATAAATTGCTGTCTAATTCTACGCACATTGAAATGCAGGTATCCAATAGCCCAATGATTCTTCTTTGAATCTATCCTGCAGAAATCCTGGCAGATGTGCACAAAATTATGTACAAGGATGTCTCTTGCCCCTTTGTTTGCAATACCCAGACACTGCCAATAACCTAAATGTCCACCAATAGAAGATTAGTCAAATAAGTTGTAGTACATCCGAAATATTACACAACTCCTAACAAAAATGAAGTCAGTCTATATATAACGGCATAAAATGAACTCTAAAGTGTATTGTTAAATGAAAATCTAAATCACAGAATAATATAAATGGTATACTGTTCAGGTTTTAAAAACAGTATGCTGTGTGTGTGTGCACATGTATGTAAATGCATGTAAATAGATAAGATATGGACTGATTCACCTCAAATTCTTATCAGTAAATTTCTCTGCGGGAAGGAGCTGTGTGAAGTGGAACTTTGACTTTTGTTCTCCAAAACACTGTTCTGTTTGAATTTTTTACAAAAAACATTAGTTTTGTGATTATAGAATGTTCTAGATTATTATATTCAGTGATATTGGTAATGTCCTGTGTACTTTGGGTGCCACTGAGGTTGGCAGTGTAACAGAAATGGGGACGTTGCCATGGAGCGTATTTCACATCTCAGCCCCTTCAGCCCTGTGAACTCCACAGTCCCCAAAGGACCCATCACCAGCTGGTCTGGAAACATTGGAAGCTGCTCCAAGTCCAGAGATGGAATTGGGGACACTTAAACTCAGAACATCCTGGAGACCCTCAGTTTCCCTTTGGCTCCTATAAAATGGAAGCTGTGCTTCTTCCATCATTTCCGATTTCAAAGTGGAGTCAAAGATCTCAAGTAAGGAGTATGACTTTACATAGGTTGGACTGGAATGCATCTACTCCTTTGCTCCCAGTACACCTCCCCTTATTCATTGACTGGCTGCATTCTTACCTCTGTAGGTCTTTGCCAGATAAAACACATGCTAATAGAGTAGACTTCACTCATTATCAACAAACGAAAGCTTGGTGTTATGTATCCAAAGTCCAAAAAGGTACAAACAATGAGATGAAAATGAGAGTAATAAATATGACTAAGGAAACTGAAAGTTTGATTTATCTGTGAAGATAAAACAGTAAAGATAAACAGTACAGGGACTTCCCTGGCAGTCCAGCAGTTAAGACTCTGTGCTCCCAATGCAGCGGGTGCAGGTTCAATCCCTGGTCAGGGAACTAAGAGCCCGCATGCCGTGTGGTGTGGCCGAAAAGTAAAGAAAAAAAAAATAAACAGTACAGACATCTTAGCCAATGACAAATAAGATCCAAAGACAAGAGATAGGGAAACAACAAAAGAAAAAAAAAAAGAGAGAGAGAAAAGAAGTACAGTTTTAAAGACTTGGTTGATCATTGCTTGACCACCACCACCACCACCACCAATTTATTTATTTATGGCTGCATTGGGTCTTCGTTGCCGCACGCGGGCTTTCTCTAGCTGCGGCAAGTGCGGGCTACTATTCGTTGCGGTGCGCGGGTTCTCTTTGTGGTGGCTTCTCGTTTTGGAGCACGGGCTCTAGGTGCACGGGCTTCAGTAGTTATGGCACCCGGGCTCAGTAGTTGTGGCTCGTGGGCTCTAGAGCTCAGGCTCAGTAGTTGTGGCACATGGGCTTAGTTGCTCCGCGGCATGTGGGATCTTTCCCGACCAGGGATTGAACCCGTGTTCTCTGTGTTGGCAGGCGGATTCTTAACCACTGTGCCACCAGGGAAGTCCCTTGACCACCATCATAGGAAAATAGAAAATCGCATAGTCTGGTTGAACAAAAACTCAAAGGACTCCCCAGATGCCCTTTTCCCTGGGGTTTGTTACAAACAATACTTGTTCAAGACCTGTAGAGTCAGAGATGTTGTTTTTCCCCACAATCCACAAACCCCTTACTCAGGACAGGAAATGTACATTCAGTGAATGACTATGTCAAAAACACAATAAAAGCATGGGAAAACCTTACTTTTTTCCTTTGTATGGAATTAAATTGTTGGAAGGAAGCCAAGGAAATGACACATCTCACCTCTGTTTCTGGCTAAACAACCATTTAATCATTGATAGTTCTTAATCAAATTGGGGTCTTAGATACTGTTGGTTAATGAATTTATTTTCCAGCAACCAATTTTAATTTTTTCGTATTTCCATGAGGAAATGAGATATGGTACCTTAGTGTAGATTATAAATCTATACTACTTTTTAAATTAAAACTAGTGGAAAATTATCCTTTGTACCATCTGCCTGAGTAATAGTTTGGTTACTTGCATGTACAGGCTTGTGTTGATTTTTAATATCTTTATTTAAGTAACTTCTCTCCAACCAAGTCAAGGCAGAGAATAAATCTTTTATTTCCTTCATGTTTTTCTGAATATACTTGACTTTTCACTTCACCTCACAGAGTCTTAGTTTCCTCATCTGTACAAGTAAGAAAGTGCTCAATAAAAGGCTGTAAAGTGTAAACTGTATTAAGGAAAAATTCGGTGGGAAAGGAAATGTGATATTAAAGGGGGAAAGAAACCATATAAAATGCCATCTGTTAAAAAAGAGGTTGTTCAAATATTTTAAAATATGACGATAGTGGGTTATAACAAATCACCATGCTTCGTAGATTCCATTCGATTTATTTAGAAGAATCATATAACAGTTTCATTTGAAAATATTCGTATTTACACTGTATTAGAAAACTCATTCTTGGAGCTATTTAGACTTAAGATAACATTTTTTAATATGCCAACTTAAAAAGGTACAGGAAGAGTGTATAATCTTTCAAAATACTTTTAGGAAGAAAAAAGGAAAAAAACACATTGATTTAGGGATGGGCAGAACAAAGAGGACTAAGAAAGAATAGTCAGAGAGAAAGAAAAAAAACTCAGTGAGCACGTTCACAAAATTCAAAGGAGGAGAGACTTTGGAGGAGAGAGTTTGCTCTAGGCCTCAGAGAGCTGGAGCAAGTCAAGTGCCACGAGATAATCTACTGAGGCTTCAGTTCATGAGAACACAGATCCCTGGGAGACAGTTCACCCTTCCTCTGCCCAAGGGGGATTTTGAGTTTGGAGATCAAGGATTTCCTTGTCCCCTGAGGGGCTCACAAGGAGTTGAATTGTTTGAGAGCAGAGGAAGCGCTCCAAGGATACTGCAAAATTGAGAATGGACTGTTTAGTGAGGACAGTGTCCTAAGGGACTGGGAATGAGTTGAAGCCCGTGGACTCTCAGAGCAGTGGGGCCCAAGGCCTTCCCCCTTAGGAACCCGGGGCATGTGGCAGGGGCAGTGTCCACCTAGGGGGGAACGAGGTTATCTAGTCTAGACAGCACCCCCTGTGCCCGGCTTAGAACAGAAGCAGGGGAGCTATTCATCCCCGATGGAAGCATAGGGGATGGACAAGAAGCAGGTCACTCCAGACTCTTGGGAACCAAAGATCCCACCCCCAGTGTTGTGTGCTGTCTAAAACCCTCTGGAATCTTGCATGACCCAGGTCCCAGGAAGGGGACCCCAATAATGGCAGAGATTGGATTTCTTCCCTACCTAGTGGGAAAGGGAGCTTAGAAACAGATTAATTTTTAGAGGGGGAAACATATAAATAGAACATTTCTTTAAGTCTGTGTGTTGTTGCATATTCAAAGCCACTCCATAAGGACTGAAAAGTATTTGGTTGCATCTGACAGCTAGGAGGTAGGTCATAGGTACAGTTTCAGCAGAGTGTGGGGCAAGATCTAGATTTTATGGAAGGAGGAATGAGTGGGAGGTGAGGAAGTGGAGGAAACACATGCAGACTGCTGTTCCTAGAAACTTGGCTATGAATAGAAAGTGAGATGAAGGGTGCAAGCTTGAGAGGATGCAGAGGAGAGGATTCTGCTGAGAGGCCCCGACAGCAGCTTCGGAACATCATTCTAGCTGACTGTGGTCCTCCTGTCCAGCTTCCTCAGGCATCTTTTTGTTATTTCCTTGGTCTTTATAAAGGAATGTATTATCATAATAAAGGTATTTAACAACGAGGTCCTACTGCATAGCCCAGGGAACTATATTCACTATCCTGTGATAAACCATAATGGAAAAGAAAATGAAAAAGAATGTATATATATGTATAACTGAATCACTTTGCTGTACAGTAGAAATTAATGCAACATTTTAAATCAACTATACTTCAACAAAATAAATTTTAAAAAATTCTAAGGAAAATAGTGGCAGACCAAATTCAATAATAATAATAATAAAAGGTATTTATTGTAAGGTCAAGTGAGCTGCTTCAATAAATGAACTCCCAAGTCTCAGTGGCTTAACACAATAAGGTTTTGTTTCTCATGAAGTCAAAACCCAATTGGGTATTCCTACTGGGACCCAAGCTCATTCGATCCATGTCATCTTCCATGCATGGCTTCCAGAGTTGCTCTGGAAAGGGAAACTAGAATAGAGAATTGCCTGTGGGAGGTTTCTGTGGGCCGCGACTGCAGGAGATGAGCATCACCTCTGCACACTTATAGGAGAGTGCATTTATGTGACCACATGTAACTGCAGAGTGGCTGGAAATGGAATGTGAGTCCATGTAGAGGCAAGGCTGGTGAACGTGCACTAGTCTCCACCACTCACTACTATGACCCATTTAGGCTGTATCTTAGCCTCTCAGGACCCCACCCTCAGGTGAGCCTGGTATCCCGACTAGGGTACTGCTCAGATTCCTGTCTTAACCTATTTCCAGGCTGATACATTTAAGTCCCAGAGTTTCTTGTAGAGACAGTAAGGGAATCATCCCTGCTTAGAAGTGAAGTCACAAAACCCATATTCTTGGCTTGGGAAGTATCAGAGGGGAAGGCTTAGGTGTCTGGGGGCGGAAGAGGCAGCAGGACCAAACACCCTCCCTCGAAACATGGGCATTTCACTTTCCCTTGAGAATCTCTACTGTGATGACCACTGTCACCACCATGGCCACAGATACTTTCTCTATGAACGTCCTACCCCCAATGTAAAAAAACCCGTCTTCACAGAGTTGAGACAAGAGGGCATTTTCAAAGAGACTTTACTGCATTCTAAGAGAGGACAAATGGAAATAAACAAGGCTTCACCAGCTCTTCCTCCTGAGCATCCTCGTTAGCCTATCTTTTGCCTCCAGCTGTTATCCTCAGTCTCAGGGAGCTGCAACATTAAACAGTTGCCTCTAAGTGTTTTTGACAAATGGCCCAGGGAAAAGGCTGTTCTCACTGGGTGAGCTCCGAGTCATGTCAAAGACAGCCTTGCAAGTGGAGTCTTCTAGGTCGGCCAGACCGGTCAAATAATGACAGTTCTCTGGTAATGAGGTGTTGAAGGAGTTCCGACCCTATTCTCCCCTTTTCAGTGGCTCTCTGGCTGCTGAGTTTTTTGGGGATTTTTTTTTTTTAAGGCTACCATGGAGCTGTAGAGAGGGGATTGAAACAGGAAAAGTTAAAACACCTCAAGAATGTTAAAACATTCTGAGCAGAATTCTGCAATTTTTCTTGATTAAACACTCCCCAGATTGCTGTAAGCCTTGGATTAATTTCCAGAGTTTTGAAAATGCTGATTCTGTCAGTTTTTGCCAATTCTCTCATTGCTTTTTTGGAAGGAAGCATTTTCATAGGTCTTTACCCCACACCATTTCTGCTGACATCACCCTGTATTTATTCTTATTAGCCTCACTATCCTTAGAATGGAAAAGTTCAATCCTATTTGGAGCTGTTACACCCTGCGTCTAGCATATCAACTCCCTCATTCAATCATCCATTCATTCTTTTAAGAAAAAGTTGTCGGGTTCCTAATATTTGTTCAAGCTTTGTGTGCGGTATTGATGATGCAACAGTGAACAAGGCAGACCTACTACTACTGCCTCAATGGAGCTTATATTCCAGCGGGGGCAAAAATTCGGTGCTAGGGTGAGGGGTGTTGAGGATAGGGTGAGAAACGTGTAATAGAAAATAAGACTACAGTGTGGTAAGTGCTATGATAAGAACGTACTGAGTTCTGTTGGGGGGCTTGTGGGAGAGGCATCCAACTTGAATTTGTCAGGGAAATCTGAGAAAGTTAAAGAATTCGTCATGGGCTTCCCTGGCGGCGCAGTGGTTGAGAGTCCGCCTGCTGATGCAGGGGACACGGGTTCGTGCCCCGATCCGGGAGGATCCCACATGCCGCGGAGCGGCTGGGCCCGTGAGCCATGGCCGCTGAGCCTGCGCTTCCGGAGCCTGTGCTCCGCAACGGGAGAGGCCACAACAGTGAGAGGCCCGCGTACTGCAAACAAACAAACAAACAAACAAAAAAAGAATTCATCATGGAAGAAATGACATCTAACATGAGATGGCAAGAATGACCTCAGTTTGGCCATGTGATGATGGGGAGGAGGACGTTCCAGGCAGAGGTACCGTGAGAATGTGAGAAGTTTTAGCACTGAACTCCTAGCTGAGTAGGGTTAAAATGCTGAGTGGGTGGGAAAAGATAATATGCTGGAAATACAACCAGGACCAGTCATAGTTCACCTTTATAATAATATTCTGAGGGCAGTGAAAGGATCTGCTGGGACTATCAGTGTGCTTTTTGTGTCTACAGTCCCTCCCTTGTTCAAGAAATAGCACTCCCTCTTTTTTGGGGAATTGTTCTACCCTCCACTCTACCCTTATGGCTCTAGTGAAGCTTCGCGTCACAAAACCCAAATTCTGACCGGGGATGTAAGGATGTTAATTAAGTTGAGCCAATCGGAGGCCTTTCTGAGAATTTTTGTTTTTATTTGGAACTATAGAAAAAGGAGGTATTCTTGGATTGTGAGGTTGGGCAGAGAAGAATCTGGGCTTAAGGTTATGGTTTAATGGAGAACACTAGTCTGAAAGCATAAACTCAACATATGAGGAAAAGCAAAGAGAGGAAGAAGATGGAGGAGGAAGAGGAGGGGAAGGGGAAAGGGAGGGAGGGGAGGAGGAGGAAGGGAGAAGAAAGAGGAATAAGCAGAGAAAGCAGGAAAGAGTCCCGGCACATTTGGGTCCCTGGATCCGTCATCCTTGATACCTAGGACGAAACCCTGAGGAACACAGCGTTTAAAATATGGGCAGAGGAGGGCTTCCCTGGTGGCGCAGTGGTTGAGATTCCGCCTGCCGATGCAGGGCACACGGGTTCGTGTCCCGGTCCACGAAGATCCCACGTGCCGCCGAGCGGCTGGGCCCGTGAGCCATGGCCGCTGAACCTGCGCGTCCGGAGCCAGTGCTCCACAACGGGAGAGGCCCCAACAGTGAGAGGCCCGCGTACCGCAAAAAAAAAAAAAAAAAAAAATATGGGCAGAGGACAAATAGTCTACAAAGCAGATGGAGGGGAGATAAAGAGCGGGGAGAAAAATCAGGAGAGGGAGGCATATTGATTTTTAAATTTAAAAAATTTAATTGTGGTCAAAAACATAAGATTTGTCATCTTAACCATTTCTGAGTGTACATACATTTCAGTAGCGTTAAGTATATTTATATTGTTGTGCAACCAATCTCCAGAACATTTTCATCTTGCAAAACTGAAACTTCATACCAATTAAACAACAGCACCTCCAGCCCCCAGCCCCTGCCAGCCACCATTCTACTTTCCACTTCTGTGGATTTGACTTCTCTAGGTACTTCATATAGGTGGAATCATGCTGTATTTGTGAGTGGCTTATTTCACTTAGCATTATGGCCTCAAGTTTCATCCACTGTAGCATGTTTGGTACATTGTTTTATAACCAAGAAAAGCCACAGGTATTTTCAGGGGGAAACAGTTTTAGAAAAAAGGTGAATATCTGTAGAAAAATTAGAATCACTGAGAAAAACTTTTGCACAAAGGCATTCTGGTAGTTATACAATAAAATTTACAACCAAACTATGTGAAGCGTGAGCGTTACTCTTAAAATGTAGTTTTCATCGCCTTAATTTCTCCCATACATTTGTTTAGTTCCAAAAATATGTTCTTCCCTATGGTAGCAAATATGACATAAACATTCAAATTCACGAGCAATGTGCATTAAAGGTCTATACTCAGCTGTTCTATAAATTAAGTATAGGTTTAAAAATTCAAGTAACAGTTGCTTAGACAAGATGAAATGTTATTTTCTCTCACATATTATAAAAAACAAAGTAGGCAGGTCCAGGGAAGTATGGTGCCAGTGTCATAAACATCCTCCTTGGAGACACAATATGTCTGCTGTAGAACTTATCAATGTATTGCTATCTGGATTTCTGGTAGGAAGGAAGGAGATGGGAAAAGAACAGAGTAAGCTGAAGCCTGAATCAATGATTTCTGCATGCTTTTCACAGGCTACTCCAATTGTAAGGAGGGTTGGAAAATAAGCAGGGGAGAAGGATAATAAATTCCAGGGTGAGGTATTTGCGATTTTAAGTAGGTGATGGGTTAGATATCTCCTTTTGTGCCACTTCAGATCTCTTGTGTGCGATCTCTGACCATCCTAACCCAGGTGTAACCTGGTAGCACCACCTTTACCTTGTCTCCCATTGTGGGGCTGCTCTATTGATGACAAGGTGTGGGACACGTCTCTCAGTGCCCATGGCCACGCATGCATGACCATGGACACTAAATCTCCCCATGGGGACTTCCTTGGTGGTCCAGTGGTTGGGACTCTGTGCTTCCATTGCAGGGGGCACAGGTTCGATCCCTGGTAGGGGAACTGAGTTCCTGCATGCTGAATGGTATGGCCAAAAAAAAAAAAAACAGTAGGATCTGTATAAAAAATAAAACATCCCCAAAACAATAATTCTATAGAAAAAGAAAGAAAGAAAGAAAGAAAATCTCCTCCTGGAGTTAACCTTTGACCAGTGAGGGACAGGAGCTGATAGCTACATGCTTCCTCCTTTCTCCTCCACCCCAGATGGCTGTAGAAGTCCTATAGGACCAAGTAACAAGTCACCAACTTCATAATGCAACCTTGCATCTTTGTGTTGGCTCTCCCCTCTGCCCTGCTTTGCCTCCTTCCTCCCTTCCTATTTTGATCCCTGGGGTCACAATCCCCAACGAAGTATGCATACAAAAGCATCTTTCTCAGATTCTGTTTTCTGTGGGAACCTAAGCTATGACAATGGGTGAGGAAGCCCCCCCACCCCGGCCCCGCTGAGAAGGTATTTTTTTAATAGGAATTTATTGAGCATTTAAGACAATCCAATGAGATAGGTTCTGTTATTATCATCTCTCATTTCATTGTTGAGGAACCTGAGGCTTGGGGAGGTGATGTAACTTGTCCAAGATCCTACAGCATAGCAGTGGCAGAACCCAGTTAGCTTGTATCTTGGCTCATGCTCTGAGCCTTGGTGTTGCGCCCCTTCTTTTCCCCCATTGTATTTATTAATGCCATTTCAAAAGTTCCAGTGTCTTATCAGCTAAGTCAACAGAAACCTAAGAAAGAGTTTGTGTCAATGTGGGGTTCTCGGGTTAAGGGAAAATTAATAATGAGGGTAAGGGCGTTAGTGATAGTAATAAGCTCACTGTGATTAGTCAGGATAGGCTAGACTTGGCTGCACTAACAAATAACTCCAGAATTCCCAGGGCTAAAACTAAGATTTAGTTCTTGTTCATGCTACACTCCTACTGCTGGACAACTGGGGGTTCCACTCTGCATTTGTTGTAAATCAGGCTGATGGGGCAGCCAGCATCTGGAACATTGCTTTGCTGGTTGTTGTGGCAGAGGGAACGCGTGCTGTGGAGGGTCTCACACCAGCAATCACGTGTTTCACACAGAAGTTACATATGTCACATTCTGTTCACAACTCATTAGCCAGAATGACCCCACTCAACCCAAGGGGGCTAGGAAGCAATCCTACCATATGTCTGGGAGGCAGAGGGCCAGAAATATTTGTTAAGCATCACTAATGACTGTCACACCCACTGAGCAAACCCCAAGTGGAAGTGAAACTCAGGTGCAGAGGCAAGTTCTCCATTGTCAGCATCTTGTCCTCATGAGGAGCATCTTCTCTGAGAGATTAGGGAGACAGAAATCCCTTACATTTGTGTTTTTAAAAATATATATATTTTAAAAATTGTATTCCAAGTGTTTGGCTTAAAATGCCTTTTTAGATTCTTTTTACTATTATTATTTTTTTGAGGAAGGATAGCAAAGACTCCAATATTAAATACACAAGCTTCCCTGCTGCTGAAACAAGGGACGACATTCTCTTTAACCTCAACATAGTTATGTCTTATTAATAGTTTTATTTGTATATCCTCTATTTAGTCAAAGACACTCACAGTTTATACCCAAATACGTATACAGTGTAGAAGGATTATCACTGGTCATTGTCTATAACATCAGCTACCATTCTGAGTCTGTCTACCAGAGCAAATTTTGTTATATTTTGGCCACTGATGTAATGAAAATGAAAAGAGGGTTTCTGTATCTATTTGCTTCTTGGTCCTAGATCTTGCAACGTTGGAAAAGGTGGATCTTAACATTTTCTTTGTCAAAGAGAGTATATTTGGTATTCTTTGAGAAGTGGCTTTATGCTGGTATCACAATATATATACATCTGTCATTAGCCATTCTTTGACTGAGCTGCATCTTCCCAGCTTCTTGAGGATAATGCCACGTTGGAATCTTTATTGAAGAAAGGTGCTGTGCATCAGCGGTCCCCAACCTTTTTGGCATCAGGGACTGGTTACATGGAAGACAATTTTTCCATGGACGGGGGATGGGGGGGACGGTTCAAGCAGTAATGTGAGTGAAAGGGAGCGATGGGGAGCGGCAGATGAAGCTTCGCTTGCTCGACGCTCACCTCCTGCTGTGCTGCCCGGTTCCAGAGGCCTCGGACCACTACCAGGGGTTGGGGACCCCTGCTGTAGATTATAGACATGGTTCCTCCTTATCAGTGAACCCTCCACTTCATCCTAGAAGGAAATGAAATTGCCCTTGCATGGTTTGTTCTGTTCAAAGCTCTCTTCTTTTGTACTTTTCTCTGCTCCTCAGTACTTTTTCTGGTTCATGTTCCTCCTTTTACTTGGAAATGCATTTTATTTCATAGTTGATCTTAGTATCTCCCAGGTAGCAAACATATAAATGCATGATATGTAATTCCCAAAGCTGTCTTTTATTTTTCCACTTTTTTTTAAAAAATAAAATTTATTTATTTTTGGCTGTGCTGGGTTTTTGTTGGTAAGCACGGGCTTTCTCTAGTTGCGGCAAGCGGGGGCTACTCTTCGTTGTGGTGCGCAGGTTTCTCATTGCAGTGGCTTCTCTTGTTGCGGAGCACGGGCTCTAGGCGCGTGGGCTTCAGTAGTTGTGGCACTTGGGCTCAGTAGTTGTGGCCTGCAGGCTCCAGAGCGCAGACTCAGTAGTTGTGGTGCATGCGCTTAGTTGCTCCGTGGCATGTAGGATCTTCCAGGACCAGGGCTCGAACCCGTGTCCCCTGCACTGGCAGGCGGATTCTTAACCACTGCGCCACCAGGGAAGCCCTCCACTTTTCAAAAGGACTTTTTTTCAGTTGTAGGTACTATGGGCCTTCCATTATATCCACACAATAATTGTCATGACCACATAATATACTGCAGGGCTCCCCTTGTACTTCCTGCTGAAGAGTAAAAAATGAACAACTAACATGTAACAAAACTTGGGAAGAACATTAACAGGCAAGGGATACCTGTTTTGAGTCTTTGCCTGGATACCAACAGGGATTAGTTATTATAATAAAGGATTAGTAGTGCAAATTTATCCCAGAGGAGGAAAAGGTTGACCATCTTGCTCTAAGCTGAGTCATTCCTTTATTCAGTCAGTCTGTCAATCATTTACTGAGTGTTCATCGTGCGCTTTGTTTTGGAGCTCTGAACAGGCAGGTAAGTGACATGGTCAGATTTAAATTATAGGCAAATCATGCTGTTAGCAGTGTGAGGCATAGCTATGTGGGACGGAGTGAAGAATGGATGGAAGGTAAAGAAGAGATTTGTATTAATCCAAACACAAATTGATGAGAGATTGAATCAAAATGGTGGTGGTGGGAATAGATGAGGAGGAAATAGATTCAGCAGTTATCTGAAGATGGAATCTACACTATTTGACTTGTTGGAAATGGGGACAGATGAGAAGGAGCAGTAAGGAGGATGCCCAGGTGGTTGGCTTTGACAATTAGGTGGATGGTGGAGCCATTTATTGAATATGAATACAAAGGAAGAATGGTGTATGTGTCTGTGTGTTTGTGTATGTGCATGTATGTGTGTGATTAAGTTAGTAGTAGACGGGTTGCTGCGAGGGATATGATGGGTTAGTTATGTGGGTCTGGCGGTCAGCAGAAAGTTTCATTTATTTAATAAATTACTGTGTGCCTGGGCTCCAGCTACAAGTGTGGCAATTGGATCATTCCCATACAGGTAGTAGTTAAAACCACGGTGTGGATGAGATCGCGTTAGACTGTGAGTGGAATAAGAAGAGCCCCTTCTCTCCTGTATCATCAACCCCTCTCCTGTTCCTGGATGCTTTTATCAGCAGTGAAACATGCTCTTAGGTTTCCCACCTTGGAAAATCCTCTCTGGACTCCTCCTCCCTTCGGACCTGGCTTCGCCCCTCTCCTGAGCTGACTCTTGCTAAGGCATACGGGTTTTCCATGTTGCCACATCTAAGGAACACTCCAGTTTTCTGGCCTTGCAATATTAGGATATTCCCATAGGCCCTCACTGCTCCTCTGGCTGCTCTGAATGGAGGAGAATGACTCTTTGCCTTACTCAGGGTCACCTGCCATGTACCCTATCTGGGCATTGAAGTAACACTGTTTATGCCTCTTTGTCTCACAGTGTTCCCTGGGAAAACATCCCTTTCAGTCCTTGCTTACAGCCTGTCTTGCCATTAAGCTCAGCTCTAATCTGGGGGTCTGAGCTGTAGGTTAGACCTTGACTGTCCTCTTCCTCCAGCTTCTCCATGCCCCCCATCTTCTCCCCATAGAGCCATTCCCAAACTGCCTTAGACACTGTTCCTTCAGTGAAAATTCCCATGCAAATAGGTGTAACATGTCCAGATGTTTATTTCACAAAATGCAGAGTTTTAGAGGGGAAAGGATTTTGAAAGTAATACAAGCTCGCTGTAGATATTATTCAGGAAATGTAAAAATGTATAAACACAAGAAAATTTCCAGTAATTATTACCCAGAAATTACCACTCAACGTTTTCAACAATTTCCTTCCCACTTTGGTCTATGTGTCTCACACATTTTATTCAAAAATAAATTAGTCCAGTGGTTAAGACTCCACACTTCCAATGCAGGGGGTGCAGGTTTGATCCCTGGTTGGGGAACTAAGATCCCACGTGCCGTGCAGTGCGGCCAAAAATAAAAGTATACTATATATGTAGTTTAAAAAAGTCAGTGAAAGGTATATTTCCATTGTTAATAAATATAGATGGACATAATTTTTTAAAAATTTATTTTATTGAAGTATGGTTGATTTACAATATTGTATTAATTTCTGGTATATAGCAAAGTGACTCAGTTATACATACATATTCTTTTTCATATTCTTTTCCATTATGGTTTATTACTGGGTATTGAATATAGTTCTCTGTACTATACAGTAGGAACTTATTGTTTATCCATTCTGTATATAATAGTTTGCATCTGCTAATCCCAAATTCCCAATCCCTCCCTCCCCCACTCCCCCTCCCCCCTGGCAACCACAAGTCTGTAGATGGACATAGTTTTTAATGGAATTGCCTTCCGTTAGATGGGTTGCTCTATTTTAACCAATTCTTTATTGGCATGGAGGTGGCTTCCAATTTTTTTATATTGTAAACAAGGCTGTGATAAACCACCTCCTTATACATGGATCTTTGTGGGTCCTTTTTGTATGTGAGTTATTTCCTTAAAAAATATGCCTAGAAAGTAAATTACTGGACCACTGTATTTACATTACAAAATCTAATACATATTGCCACAGTGCCCTTTAGTTAAATCCTACCAGTTTACATTCCTGCCGACCCATATCACCAGATTCTCAACATATTCTGGGTGTTTTAAAATCTTTGCCAATATGATAGATGAGTAATTACCTTCTACTGGCCTCAATTTAGGTTTGATTACTTGTGAAGCAGAACAGGTGGTTATTCATTATCTGTGTTTATTTCTCATAAACTTCCTTGCCATGTACCTTGGTGGTTGCCCAGTTTTTTATTGGCACCTTCCTATCGACTCTTACTACAGGACAGGATAACAGCAATGATTACCATCGTTATTTAGAGTAAAATTGACCACTGAATCTGATTAACACATTAATATAAGTTCTGTGAGGGGAGGAACCATGTGTGTCTTGTTGATTTTTGATACTATAATGTGTTGTACAGTACTTGGCACATCTAGGCGCTTAAGAAGTATGGGTTGAATGAGTAAACTCCCCTTTTTTTCATTGCTTTTTAAAAAATAGACTTTATCTTTTAGAGCAGTTTTAAGTTCACAGCAAAATTGAATGGAGGGTGCAGAGATTTCCCATATGCCCCCTGCTCCTACCCAGACACACTGCCTCTCCCAAGATCAACATCCCTCACCGGATGGTACATTTGTTACAATTGGTGAACCTACATGGACACGGCATCCTCACTAAGAGTCCATAGTTTACATTAAGGTTCACTCCTGGTGTTATACATTCTGTGGGTTTGAACAAATGTATAATGTCACGTATCCATTATTAAAGAGTCATACAGCATTTTCACTGCCCTAAAAATCCTCTGTGTTCCACCTATTCATGCCTCCCTACTCCTAGCTGCTGGCAATCACTGATCATTTAACTGTTGCCATAGTTTTGCCTTTTCCAGAATGTCTTAGAGTTGCAATCATACAGTACGTGGTCTTTCAATGTTTCATATACATTCTCCTTTAAATGTAAACTTGACTTCTAATAGCAAACTTAAGTTGGGCAGTTTCACTTCTGGACCAAGGCAAGCTACATTTTCTGGGTTGGAAAGAGAATTGTTTTAATTTCACATGCATCCTTCCCAGCTCAGGTAACATAGGGAAGAAAGGAGTGACACATACTAGAGGATGGGGAGTGGGCAGGTCAGGGACTTTGGTAACTGTTGTTCTCAAGTCCTGCCTCTTTGTAAGTGCTCAATAAGTGCTGTTGAAAAAAGGGAGGAAGGATGGGAGAGAGAAAAGAAGGAAACTTCCAAGTACATTATGGGTAATTTAACTTAATTATCCAGTCTCTGCTTTGATTTTAACATGACAATATTTAGGTTTACAAGGCGGTAAAGCAAAAGTCACCTATTTTTTGAGTGAGTCTGTTGGGCTTGAGGTATAGAAGACCTTTAGGCGTAGCTCCTGTCCTTTCACCCAATTGGGGCTAAAGAGTGACCTCTCTGTAGTGAAGTATTAACCAGACTCAGAAGACTCACAATAGGAGTGCATTAACTTGGCAAGGGACACGGAGATTTTGAGAACATTGTTGGTCTCTGAGCTACCCCCGGTCAGGTGTGTTAACTACGATTTGAATGCTTTCTTACCTTGCTTTCCACTGGCTGTGAGTGATTCAGTGACTGTAACTCTCTTCTGGCCCAGAAGAGAGTTTAACCAATGTTTTTCAAAGGCAGATGAGACATTAGAATCTGATGACAGAATTTAACCAATGCTTTTCAAAGGCAGATGAGACATTAGAATCTGATGACAGAATTTAACCAATGCTTTTCAAAGGCAGATGAGACATTAGAATCTGATGACATGATGATATCATGTATAAATTCTCCATTGGCTTATTACCGCCACAAGGGTGATGCTCTGTTTTTTTTACCATTGAATCACCAGCTCTTGGCATCACAGTGCCCAGCACGCATTAGGGACTCAACAAATATTTGTTGATTGAATGAGTGAATGAATGATTTTCCATAAATGAATAGCTTATCAAATACCAAGTCCTAGCATTAAAATGAATTTTTCTAAATTCTTTCTTTTTTTTTTTTCTATTTTTTGGCCGTGTTGGGCAGCATGCGGAATCTTAGTTCCCTGACCAGGGATCCAACCTGTGCCCCTGCAGTGGAAGTAAGGAGTCCTAAACACTGGACTGCCAGGGAATTCCCTTTAACATTTTTTTTTAATTTTTAATTTTTTAAAGATAAATTCTTTCATCTCTATACAGTTTTAACTAGAGAAATTTTTTGGGGGGAGAATAGGTCTCCTTCCCCGCCCCCCCCCCCGGCCCTTTTTGCTGCCTAATGAATTAAGTCTAGACTTCTTAGGCAGGTATTTGGAGTCCTCCATAATGATATGCTTTCAAGTTATGCTCCTAGGATTACTAATTTTCACCCAACACCAGTGGTCCAGCTAAAATGGATGATTATTCTTTATTTTTAAAAATGGACCTCCAAAAAAAAAAATGGACCTCCAAACTCTTCTGCTATTAGATTCCCTCTGACCAGGTCAAATCCCGTCTCCTCTGTTATGACGCCTGTAAGATTACCTGAACGTTTACATGATTACATGAACGTTGTGATGACCCCCCAAAGGCATTCCTCTTTTCTTTCTCACTGGCCCAGTTTTCCATGTGAGAACCATACCTTCCCCATGTGGGAAGAAGCCTAACTCCATATATATATATATATTTCTCCTATAGATATCTGTACAATCTGTACAATATCTGTACAATGACTTGTCTATAGTCATGGCTAAACAAACCCATTTATTAAAGAAACAAATGAGTCTTTTAAGGCTGAGTAAATTTCAGTGGTTATAGAGTTAATTTTGGTCAAAGGATTTACCTTATTTCTACGAAAAATTTATAGTGTGGTTTAAAATTCTTTTATAAATATAAAAACTCAAACATAAAACTCTTAGAAGAAAACATAAGGGTAAATATCCATGACCTTGAATTAGGCACTAGGACACTAAAAGCAGAACAGTAAGAGAAAGAAATAGATAAATTGGACTTCATCAAAACTGAATACTTTTGTCCATCAAAGGATATTATCAATTAAGTGAAAAGGCAATCTACAGAATGGGAGAAAGTATTTGCAAATCATATATCTGAGAAGGATCAGAGTACATAAAGAACTCTTACAGTTCCAAGATAAAAAGAGAAACAACCCAATTTTTTAAATGGGCAAAGCGATTGAGTAAGCTTTTCTCCAAAGAAGATTTACAAATGGCCAACGAGCACATGAAGAGATGCTCAGAATCATTAGTCGTTAGGGAAATGCAAGTCAAAACCACGAGACACCACTTCATACTCACCAGGATGGCTATAATCACAAAAGTAGAAAACAGGTGTTGGCAGGGATACGGAGAAATTGGAATACCTGTGCATTGCTGTGGAAGTATAAAAGTATATATCTAAAATAATGGAAAAGTAGGTACTGAAACAAATACATGTACACACATGTTTATAGCAGCACTATGTACAAGTCAAAAAATAGAGACCACCCAAATGTCTATCAGTGGATGAATGGGGGTATATCCCTACAGTGGAATGTTATTCAGCCATAAAAAGGAGTGAAGTAGTGACACATGCTATAACATGTATGAACCTCATACTAAGTGAAAGAAGACAGAGACAAAGCTCATGTATTGTATGATTCCATTCCATTTATAGGAAATATCTGGTGTAAATCCATAGAGAAAGCAGATTAGTGGTTGCTGGGGGCTGGGAAGACAGCAAATGGAGAGTAACTGCTTAATGGGTATTGAGTTTCTTTTTGGGGTGATGGAAACGTTTTGGAACTACATAGAGGTGGTGATTGTACAACATTGTTAATGCACTAAATGTTACTAAATTGTTCACTTTAAAATGGTTAATTTTATGTTATGTGAATTTCATCTCAACCACATCCAAAAATCTTATATGAGTGAGTCAGTAGGAGGAAAACATACTGACATGCATTTAATACTCAGCTATGAAGTAGTTTTCAAAATTGAATAAATAAATACCTGGATTCTCAGCTAAACTTTCAGTATTGATATGGCAGAAGGCAGTGTTACCCAAAATGTGGGTTGTGTTCTATTGATGGCAGGTAAAACGGACAAGGCTTTAAATAACATTGCCTTGCATAGTGAGAAATTTAATTTCTTTACTGAGATTTCAGTCACCTTTTAGTCCATGTGAATGTATCAATGACAGTCTCAATTTGGTGCTAGGATGTTTGCTGTTAGTACATTTAATGTCTCTAATACAAGCTAATCTCCCTTTACAACAAAGAGAGAGCAGGCTTCAGGCTCAGAGCCCTCTGGGCAATGTTATTCTGGCGGTTTTAATATCATTGTTTTCAGTGTGTTCTCTTTTACTTTTATCTTCTGTTTATGTCATATGACATCTGTTTTCTACTTTAGTGACTTTCATTCTACTTTACATAGTGATGCAAAATTTCCTCTTTAGATTGATTTAAGTAGAAATGTGAGTCAATAATAATATAAATGGTATGAAGATTTAAGGGATAAAGTAGAACCCAGATGATTAAATAGGACACACCAGCATAAAGACACATTCTCTAGATTTCGAATTTAAGGACCTGAGTCTCTCCCTACCCAGGCAACTCCAGACACATCACTTAGCCCCTGTGCTACTGTTCCTGCCTACCTCAGAGAGCTTTTATGGCAAGTGCTTTACAAATGTAAATTATTGTTATTAAATTACTGTTTATGTTGGGTATTGCCTGATCTCAGGGCTGCATTTCCCAGAGTCCTTTGCCAGCAAGTTCTGATAAGGTTTAGGTTCTGCCAGTGAGATGCACTCGGGATTTGAACAGCATAAGGATGGTGCCATTCTTCCTCCAGGAGTGGCTGACACGAGGGTTTGACAGACATAAATTTTTGCAGTGAAGCCAGGCACCAAAGAGTGTCCCTGACAGTCACCAGCTTCTAAGCTGCAGGGCAGCTGTGACATTGGCCTTGGTTTCCTGTCATTTCCTGCAAGTTCTGATCTCTGGGTGCAGCAGCTTCCTGACATTGGGTCCACAGCTGATGTGGAATAACCTGGAAGTTAGTGGAGGGTCACTCTCAACCTTCACCCATGCACTCCTTCCAAAGCCTTTGTACACATCTGATTTCATGGGTTAAATATTCAATATCTTTCTGCTGGTAATACCTTGAGTAGTTTCTTTTTCCCTCACTGAATCCTAACTGAGATATTATTTATTTCATTGAATTTATGAAAAGCTTACGTTTAATAATAATACAGTAAGAGTGAACATTTTTTGAGTGTTTACTACTAGTCATTGGGCTAAGCATTCTGCATGCATAATCTCACTTAGTCCTCTAAGTCAACCCTATGAGGTAGTTTCTATTGCTGTCCTCATTCTGCAGGGGAGAAAACTGAGGCAGAGGGTTGCACACTAACCCAGGTCTCAGAGGTGGCCAGTGGTGGAGTTGGGGTTTGAACTCGGGCTCTCTGAATCCAGAGATTCCTCAATGACTCTGCGGTAGACTGCCCTTCCCCCTGCAAAAAAAGTTTACTTTATGTCGTCAATAAAGTCAACTTCAGGTCTGAAACAAGAAGTTTCCATTTCAAGGGTGACACAGCACATATACTGCATGTTACTTGAGGGGGGCAGCATAAGCGGGGTCTGGGACGGGACCTTGTAATCAAACACACTAATTGTTCTGTGATGAAGTGAGTGTTCATATGAAATAAGGTAAAGACCATCATAAATAGCCAAAGGAAAGTTCAGTTGCTACCCAATGAGTTTAGATGGCAAATTATTTAGGAAAAATACTTTTGGTTTTCAGAGCTTTGTGGATTTCAAAATTACAGGTTAGGAATTATGGACCTGAATTTTCTTTTTTTGGCTGCCCCATGCGGCTTGTGGGATCTCAGTTCCCTGACCAGGGATTGAACCCGGGCCCTCAGCAGGGAAAGCGTGGAATCCTAACCACTGGACTGCTGGAGAATTCCCCTGGACCTGCATTTTTAATAAAGTATTAGCCAATAGAAAAGATAAACTGAGCAGATAAAAAAAATTTTTTTCCGTCTATTGTCTTATTTTAAATGAGTCTTTGGTCTGGCTGCTTGTGACCACTCCTTCTTTCCTTTTTTAGCCAAAGCATGTGGACAAAGACTATTGCATATCTATTTAAGTCAAATGTAACTGTGAGTATATTTACTCTGCAGACACCAGAAGGTTAAGGTCACTGTGTTCTTTCACAGCACCCAGCAGCATGACCCCACTTCAAAGGAAAGAACCAGACAAAATCAGCAACTTAGTCGTGAAAAGCGTGCTCGGAATACGTTAGGATCTCTTCCAGCTCCCCTCATTCTTCTACAACTGGACCTTCTAATACAGCATTTCTACTAATCTTGATAAAGTTATTTACTTATTAAGGTTTTAGCTAAAGTATATCTAAGTATAGCTTTCACATTTTATTTTTAATCAATTTATTCCAGTTATCTGTAAGTGGGTAAAAAACCACCCTCAACTCAATGGCTTAAAATAATTTATTATTGCTCTCCTGGTTCTATGGGTTCTGTGGGTTGACTGAGATGTCCTCATTTGGGGTTTCTCATGGGGTTGCACAGTTGGGGCTCAAGACATCTTGAAGGCTTGACTGTGCTGGATGTCCAAGATGGGGCACCCACGTGACTAGCAGTCGATGCTGGGGGCTCAGCCAGAGTTGTCATTAAGACCACCTATGTGTGGCCTCTCTGTGTGGCTTGGGCTTCTTTCAGCATGATGGCTGAGCTAGGAGGAAGCCCATCAAAGATAAATATTCCAGAGACCCAGGTGGAAGCAGTAAGACATCTTACGATCTAGCCTTAGAAATCACTTAACATCACTTCCACCTGATTATTTTTGTCAACAGTGAGTCACAGGTCCAGCCCAGATTCAAGAGGAGGATAGTATAAAAGGATGTGGATAGCGGAGGCATTTTTCATTGGGGGGTCATCTTTGAAATCCAGGTCTCAGACAGTGTATATAGATTTATGTGTACAGAGTTTAAAAGTAAATTCAAAAATCACAGACACAGAGGCAAAAGTTTTATCGCCCTGCAACGGAGACAAAAATGCCTTGAAATTGTACTTCAATTTTTTTCAATATCTTAGAATACTTTTTAACACAACTCTGCTTGATGAGGCAAATAAAAAACAAATAAATGTCATGAATGATATCTAAAAGGTGGTCAAACAGAGAGTTGAAGTATGGAAACTCTAAGTTGAGCAGACAGAAGAAATTCTCTAAAGCTATAAAAACATAAGGAGATGCTTTTCAAATGCTATGACATCATTATCGGTCTCTGGCAAACCATGACAGCCATTCTGGTGTGTAATCAGGAGCAGGTTGGCTTGTGAACCAAAGAGCAGAGGAGATAATGAGAGGCAGCCTTTGTAGTTGAAAACAAATCATTCCTACATTTTTTCCCCTTTGAGTCACAGACCCTTTGGAGCACATGGAAAAGTTAGGAAATATTTTGCCCAGAAAATAAATGTATTTTTTAAAATTGAAGTATAGGTGATGTACAATATTATATAGGAAAAATGTATATTTGTATACCTTTGTTCCTTCCTTCATTCTTTCCTCCCTCTCTCCCTTCCCCCTTTCCTCCTTCCCTTCCTTCATTCCTTCTACAATTATTTAGAGAAAGCTCCTTCTGTATCAGACACTGATTTGGACTAAGGGATAAAGTAGGGAAGAAGACAGATCCATTCCCCAGTCTCACGGCATGTCCATTTTTAAGATAGACAGAAAAAACCCAAGTATACCAATAAAAAAACAAGACGACCCCAGATAGTTATAAGGAACAAACTGTGTACACAGCATCTTGCATACAATTTTATGGGGTTCACAGTCGTGCCATGGACTCTCCTTCCTTGCTGTGCAATCAATAACTTCTCTTTTAAACCAAAGGATAACTTTTCAGTATGAGCATTGTGGGTGTGGTTGTTGATTAGTCGTTGCTTTTTCACTTATACTGGGTACACAGGTGTTGACTGGCCTGAGTTGTTTTCAACAATGAAACACAATTATACAGTGTCACTGGAGCTGACTTTCCTAACCAATGGGAGAGCACTGGCTCCTTATGAGATTTCAGAAAGTACTACTGCTGGTGAGCATGACAGTGTGCACTGCAAGGCTTTCCACAGGTTTACTAAAAAAAAACAACTCCCCCCACTAGGGAGCTATCTGCTCTCCCTTATTTTAAAAAAATTAAATGGACCCAATAGCCATGGATTCACATTTCAAATTCTCAATTTACAGGAGACTCTAGGAACGCACCCTTTCATCCATATTCTGATGATAGTGAAGGACGTATGATTTGTTTTGGAGATTTTTTTCCCTCTATGTCCTATGTTCTTCTGTTCTCACCACAAATTGTACTTCTGGCCTTAGTTACTATGGCATCCTGAGGATTTAAACATATACTTTTACCTTTGGCAACATTTTAAGTTTTTTTCATTAGCATAATGCATAACTTTTGCAAAAATGAAATGCAAATATCCATCTATCTTATTCCATCACAATGTGTGAGACATAGTTCTAAACCTTTGTTTTCTTTTTTTTGCGGTACGCGGACCTCTCACTGTTGTGGCCTCTCCCGTTGCAGAGCACAGGCTCCGGACGCGCAGGCTCAGCGGCCATGGCTCACGGGCCCAGCCGCTCCGCGGCATGTGGGATCTTCCCGGACCGGGGCACGAACCCGTGTCCCCTGCATTGGCAGGTAGACTCAACCACTGCGCCACCAGGGAAGCCCCTAAACCTTTGTTATTTTTGAAATATTTTAATTGGTAACATAAACTGTTACTCCATACTTTTTTTTTTAACTTTTTGGTGCTTTATGGATATCAAGCTTTTACACTTTCTTCAGTTAATATCTGAAATTTTATTGGAATGAATATAAAAGTGGAGTGAGCATAATCTAAATATAATTTTTAGGGGGTTGGTAAAATATGCCCTGTGGGTCAAAGCCACCTGTTTCCATGATAAATTTCTAGTGGAATACAGGCACACTTATTCTTTTACATATTGTCTATGGATGCTCTCATGTTCATTATCTTTCCCCTTTAAGAAAAAGTTTGCCCATCCCTCATTTAGAGGAAAAATGATTCTATCTTTATTTCCTTGCTAATCATTGACATAAATTCTATATATTTATCATATGCCATAGATAAGTGAATTTGCGTGCCTACCGCGTGTCAAGCACTATGCTGGGGATATAAAGACAAAACTTTGTGTTTACTGTTTAACAATAGCTCCAAGATGGTTAATAAAAAAAATTCTGGGAAGCCCCTAAAGGTATACCTAAGAACAAATACAGGTTTTATACTGAGGTGACACAATTCATTGGTGACACTTTGACTTGGGGAAAATGTGGGTTTTTCTGAACCTTAATCATGCTATTATTGTAGTATAAAATTGAGTCAGTGGTGCTCATAATTAGGTCCAAAGTAAAGTTTTCAAAAAATTACCCATAAAATTTATGGAAAAACATATCTGAAATTTCCACTTCGTTTTGCCAAATAAGCCTGGGGCTGAGGTTGTTCATCCAAAATCCCATTAACTCATTAACTAGTAACTCCGGGTTCTTGTTTATGATGTTTGCAAGGATGTCCCTTGAAGAACATCTCTTGCGTGTCTCTGTGGTCCCAAGGCCTCCTGAAATGATGAGAGCACAGCCACAAATATGGTGATTTAATTCAATAAATGTTTATTGAGGGCCTACCATATGCAAAGCAATCTGCTGGTCCAGTGGGGGCTAAAAGGCTGTATGAGAGGGGGCTCCTGCCTTTCAGAAATTCAAAATTTCCCAAGCTGGGGGATGGCTAATCAGAGCATTCCATAACCTTTGGAGAAGTGTCTTGAGTGTTGAAAAAGTTACCAATGTCCTGCTGTCCCGCCAGCTCCTGATCTGTTTTTACCCCAGTTCATTTCATATATCAAGCTATTTATGGCTTTGTTTTGTTTGCTTTTTGTTTTTGCCTGCACCGTGCGGGATGCGGGATCTTATCAATAGTTTCCTGACCAGGGATCGAACTCGTGCTCCCTGCAGTGGAAGCGTGGAGTCTTAACCACTGGACCGCCATGGAAGTCCCACTATTTTTGGATCAGGATCATTAAACACTGGTCTTCACAAATCTGGCTTAAATGTATGTAGGAAGACCCAAAGGGAAGTATATACATTGTATTTTCTTAAAGAGTGTACAAAGGAGATCACAACATTTGTGAGCTAGAAGGAGAAGCCTTAGAGACCATTTGAGACCTAAGCTTATGCAAGGTTCTCAAGGTTGCATCCTTTGGAAGAGGCCGTGACCCCGCCTCCTTCCTCCCCTCCTCTCCCATAGTGCACACAGCTCCCAGTTTCTTGGTGTCAGTTTTCAGCAGCTGGAAAAGAGAGATAATAGCCACCATGCAGAGTTGCCAGCTTTAGTAATTCTAGTTCCTGGAATCAAGGACAGGAAGCCTTTTAGTTATTTGCACACCCTAACTTTGCTAGCTTCTAGTGAATAAATCATTTAACTGCCAGCTAATTACAGTATTGGAAAGTTTACATCATTCATCTTTTTATGGAACCTCTTGATGGACGATTCTGGAGATTAAAACTCTTGACAATTTCCATGATCTAAAAAAGGAAAGCTGACCTAGAGAAATATGGGACAAAAGATCAGCATTTCAGAAGTCTCAAGCAGCAATGGGATCTTACACAGTAGCCTATTTAAAGTGGTGCTGATTTGAACACTTAGATTAAGTTCCTGGAAAAAGACAGAAATGTGACTTTTGTCAGAAGCAATGCCATTTTATTGAATGAATGATAATTTTGCACTTTCTAAGTACCATGCACTTGCTTCCAGGTAACAACCCTATGAGGCAGGTACTATTGTTATGCCACTTTACAGATGAAGAAACTGAAGAAAGTGAGGCATAGGGAAAAAGTGTCCAAGGTCCTGACAGCTGGTCAGTAGTTGAGCCAGGAACGAAACACGTCCATCCCTCGACCTGCCAGGTGACACCAGCTGAAGCCGGTCGTTTTCGTGCAATGCCTCGAAGCCCCGCTCCAGGTCCTGGCTCTCCAGTGCCGCCCGGGCCCTCCCTCCCTCCCTCTGGGTTCCAGACGCCGCTTCTGGCCGCGCATCCGGGGGAACGGCGCCCGCACCCGGCAGCCCTGGCAGCGCGCCCCCGCGGCCGGCGGGAACGCGGGAGCTGCGCGCACGTGCCGCCGGGAAGAGGCCGACCGGGCCGCCCCAAGATGGCGGCGGCCGCGGCCGCAGCGGCGTCGGTTGGCAGCGGCCCGTGAGGCGGGCGGGGCCGGTGGCGCGGAGGCGGGGTCCCGGGCGAGCCGCCCTGGGAGGCGGGGGCTGTTTCCATAGCGGCGGCAGGAGGTGTCGCGCCGGGCAACTTCCTGGTTCCAGGGCTCGGCTTCGCCGGGATCCTCTTGGAAGGGAAACAATGGGGCGGAGGGCACTGCGGTAGCCGCCGCCGTGCCGGGACCTCCTGGGCCCCCGGGACTCCCCCCGCTGCCTCCGCCGACGGGACCGTCCAGAGGTAAGTTCATTTTCTCCTCTCCCCCCGCCAGAGGCCGGCGGCGGTGGGGCTCGGCGCGTTTCCTCCAGGCAGGGACTCGGAGTTGGCCCCGGGGAGCCGGACGCCGCCATTCCCGGCCCCGGGGGAGGTGGACGGAGCAGCGCTCCCCGTCCCCGCCCTCCAGGGGGACTGGCTCCGGAAACGAGCGCGGCCTGGAACCCCCTGGAACCTGGACGGCAGGGTGCTGCGGGTGTGATTGGCAGGTTGGCGGGCGCGATTGGCAGGTTGGCGGGCGCGGGGTAGGGGCGCAGGGGGGCGTGCGGGGAGGGTTTGGCGGGGCCGGCGCGGGAGGGGACCTGCCGACCGGTGAAGGGGGTCTCTGGAAGGGTCGGAGGTCGGCCAGGGCCGCGGGGAGGGGAGACCCACAGCCTCTCCCTCCCCGCGAGCAAGTTTCGGTCCCCGGGAGACGTGTCTCCCTTGCAAGTTTCAGTTGCGTCCTCCAGAGTCCAAGTGGGCAGGACTGAGGCAAACTTCGTTCTTTTAAATTATTGCCTTCCTGCCGCGGGACTTCGTTTCGACTAGGCAAGGGGAGGATGGGGTGAATGAGGGCTTTGGAGAAGCTGGAAATCTCTGCGCCTTTGCAGAGTTTGCAAAATAGTTTGGAGCTCACAGCCGGGTGTTGGTGCGGCAGTTGTGATGCGGCAGAATGGTTACTCGCAAGTATTTTAATGCCAAGAAATGTGAAGAGTCTATGAATCCACGGGTGGACATTTCTAGAAATTGAAGATTAAAGTCTGCCCGCCCCCCCCCCCCCCTTCATTTTAATCCACGGATGCTTTTTAGTCAGTAGATTTCAACCTGAGTTAAATGAGTCCCTTACGGGACTGGGAAGGAGTTTTGAATTGGGGCAATACCCAGTCATTGGAAATAAGGTGACACATAGAAAAAAAGTGGGGACATGGTCTTAAATATTTTGTTTGTTGGAAGAAAGTGATTTCAAGCCTGTATTAATTCATTTATAAATAGAAGTAAGTCTTTGGGATAGATATTTAATGTTTCGTAGCACAGAGAAGTTGGACAAAACTTTAGATATCACCCTGGCCCACTCCCTCACATGTTGAATCTATGAGAAGTTCTGTTACAGGGAAGTCAGGGTACTTTTTTCTTTTGTGCAGTCATCTTAACAAGAATCAAATGAGCCAGCATCAAATGGACAGTGGTTTATTTGCTTTTATTTCTCACTCTGTCAGACCCGAAAATTAAGAAAAACGTTTCTGAGCTTGCTGTTTTTTTTATAGTAAAGTCTGTAAACATAGTCTAGTTTATTACTTAAAGTGGATGTTGTTGACCTATGTTATATTCCACATAGGTAACTGAAATATGTCAAAATATGAGGAAAAAGCTACACTAATAAAGGTATAAATTAATTTAAAAAGGAAAACCAGAGCCTTAATTTCAAGTACAGGTATTCTGAGTTAACAGAAATTCCTTTGCTGATTACCTATTTAAAGAATCACTGAGGTGTCACAAGGGCATTCAAAGAAGCATCATTTCCCAAACACTAAGAACTTGGGCCCTGAGTCTTGCTGTTGGTGCCTACTTACTGTTTTTAGCTAGTCTGTCTGACTCTCTGGCATCCTTGTTTCTGGTGAGAATAGCTCATTACCAGTTGTAACATTGTTTTGACATGAAATAGCTCCTCTGGAGGACAGCTGCCATTGGTTAAACAAGCCAGTAAGTAGAAGTGTCGGCTTTGGCACCATCTGTTTTTTTTAAACATCTTTATTGGAGTATAATTGCTTTACAGTGGTGTGTTAGTTTCTACTGTATAAAAAAGTGAATCAACTATACATATATCCCCATATCTTGGCACCATCTGTTAATTGGCTGGTCATCCTTGGGAACCAAGACAACTTCCTGGCATGGCAGATCCAAGTTGGACTTCCAGTGCCAGGCAGAGGTTGTGTGTCAGGCTTTGCCTTCATGTTGCATCTCTCTCAGGTTACTGTCACCTTTTGTAGCTAGTGAAGATGGGTGAAAAAGAGGCCAGTAAATTTAGGCTAGTGGCAAGTTGTAATGTAACAAAATTACTTTGATTTGTAAATGCTAGGAATGTTAAGGCAGTTTGAAGCTGGCAAAAAAACTTATCCACAATACCAAAACTTTAGGAATTGCTGCTTCAGTTAGAAAGTGGCAAGTGATTACATTTTCTGGTTTATGTTTGCAATTTCACTTCAACCATCCTTGTTTCGCTTTAGCACAATGGTATTGTTACACCAACAATACTCAGACCATTTATTACCAGAAAGGTATAGTTTGTCCCTTCAGTGTGATTTTTGAGAGGCATATTGCATTGTTAGATATGATTTCCTTATACTGTCTCATTTTGTTTCCTTTAGAAGGTGTCTCAATTTTTACAGTGGAAGTCAATACAAAAATAATATACATTTGAAAGAAATCTGACTTCTAGCACACTTCCTTATAGTACATGGGCATTAGAGCACGGGAATTAGAGTCACAAACTTGGAGTCTCAGCTGGTCTCTGCCATTTCCAGGGTATGGTATTTCATGCGGATAACTTAATTTTTTAAAGCTTGTTTCTTTGTAAAATCCAGGGGGGGATCATAAATTCACACTTGTTTGTTTATTCAACAAATATTTCTTGAGTGCCTTATTGTACCCATGACCTTGTGTTAGGCACCTTGTTTTCAACAACAGGAGGGATCAGTCCTTTGAAGTAAAGTACAGGGAGCTATAAAACCTGTCACCAGGGAACCTAACTTGATTGGGAGTGGCAGGGCAAGCTGTCCTGAGGAAGTGGCTGGTAAGACCTGAAGGATGAGGAGAAGATGGCAGGTGGAAAGGGCAAGTGGGAGGGTGGGACACTGAGTATGAGAGAGAGCGCGTACACGGTCCCTGAAGAGAATGCTTGTGTGTTAGTTCCCTCTGTGGCACATATGCCACCACTGTTAGTTGTGGAGGGAAGGTAGGCTCTTGGCCCCGTGCTCGCATCATCTAAACCAGGTGAGAACAGAGGCGGCTCAGCCTTTGTAAAAAGGGAGTTAGTCTAGATGACTCTCACCTCGCTAGACTGGAGATGAGTCTGCACACTTTGTGTCTACTTTTATAACTCTGGCACCGGTTACTTGATAGTTCTTATATCTGTTAAGTGGTAAATAAAAGGTTCTTTGATTTCTTTAGCGAGATGCTGTATAATATGAGTGTAGTGTTTTGATTTAATTTTGATAGTATTTTCCCTTGGAAGAGCTTAGACCCCCCTTATTTAAAATATCTCCTCCTCACAAAATGCAAGTAGCAATCCACTGTAAAATTAAAAAAAAAATTAGTAAGTGGCAGGTAATTTCATTTGCTTATAGGATGCTAAAGAGTGACCCTGGAGTTTTATAGCTTGTTTGGTTAAGTATCTTTGGCTCTAAAGAGATTATTTAGCTATTCTCTGATAGAGGTATATGTTGCACCTGTGTCTTGCTGACATCGATACTAGTGTAGAAAAAGTTTTAATTTTATCCTGGGATTTCCCTTCACTGAATTAACAAGTGAATTAAAAATATTAGAGCAATGTTTTTCATGAAATAAGTGAAAGAATATCATTTTAAGCTTCTTAATACATTAATTTTGGTTAGTACTATTATATAGATCAGTAATGGCAAATTAGTATTTTACTGCGGAATTAATGCAGCATTTATAAGCCAGTTGGTTCTCTGGATTTTTTGTTCCTGTTTCTTTTTGTTTGGCTTTTGGATGTTTTAATGCTTGTTAGCATATCTGCAGTTACATAAGAAAAGATAAGGTGAAATAAGACTTTGAAAAGTCAGTGACAATGGAAAAAAATGGAATAGATGTGGAGGTTAAAATTTACAAAGTTTAGGTATATGAGTGGGGGCTAGATATTTCTGTGTATTTTGCTTATGGCTCTTATAAAAATGAATTGGCAGATAACTTGATATTAATGGTTAAAAATTAAGCATCTCGGGCTTCCCTGGTGGCGCAGTGGTTGAGAGTCCGCCTGCCGATGCAGGGGACACGGGTTCATGCCCCGGTCCGGGAAGATCCCACATGCCACGGAGCAGCTGTGCCCGTCAGCCATGGCCGCTGAGTCTGCGCATCCAGAGCCTGTGCTCCGCAACGGGAGAGGCCACAGCAGTGAGAGGCCCGCGTACCGCAAAAAAAAAAAAAAAAAAAAAAAAGATTAAGCATCTCACCTGTTCCATGTTCCTTTTCTCTTTCTAGGTTTGTTTTGGATTGATTTTAAAAAATAATTATTCCATTTCCTCCTTTTTTATTAGCTTGGGATTATATATTCTTTTACTCTTTAGTATTTGCCTAAGAAACTCTAATCTTTTCTCTACTTATCAAAGTGTAGCATTAATTGAGACTTTCACCCTTTTTCCAGATAATGTTAAGGCCTTTAAAAACATGTAAGTCAATTTCTTTCCTATTTTTTAAACCTATTTCATTGTTATCATGTTTTTAAATGCATATATGTATTATACCCCAAAGACCTATTTCTGTTGTTTTGTACCATTATTATTCAGTTAGACTTAACTGTCTTTCTTTTCCTTTATTCCTTCTTGTGATACTGACCTTCCTTCTGAAACAATTTTCCATCTGCCTACAGAATACCCTTTAGTATTTTCTTTAGAGTGGATTTAGTGTTGAAAAATTTTCAGTCTCTTAGTTTGTCTAAGAATGTTTTTATTTCACCTACATTCTTGAAAGATACATTTTGCTAGGTATAGAATTATAGATTGGAGATACATACATACATATATTTGTATATTAGTTCTTTGAAGAAGAGATTATTCTATAATCCTTATTTCTATTGAGAAGCAGCTGCAGTTTATCACTTTGTTGGTAATTTGTTTCTTTCTCAGGCTATTTTTAAGATTTTCTTTTTGTCTTTCAGATTTTATTAAGATGATGTCCTCTCCCTCCCCCGCCCCTCACCACCCCCCCCCCTTCCTTTTCTTGCTTGGGCGTATACGTGTTAATGCTGTTACCTGATGTCTTTCATCAGTCTTGGGTAGTTTTCAGCTGTCATCTCTTAAAATATTGCTTCTCCCCATTTCTCATGCTTAATCTTTCTGGGACTTCGGTTCCAGTGTTAGGTCTCACTGACTCCACTGTGTATTTCACCTGTCTTCTAGGTTTTCTATTTTTTTCTTTTTTTCTGGACATTTTCTTCTGGCCTATCTTCCGGTTTACTAAATTAGTCTTCATCTCTGTCTAATTTGGTCTTAAATGTGTTCATTCTCTGGGTTCTGAATTTTGGTTATTGTGTTTTTCATTCTAGAATATCAGTTTGGTTCTTTTTAAAATCTGCTATGCCGCTTTTATAGTTACTAATTCCCTATCAAAATGTTCAAGCTTTGCATATATCTCTGTGGACAGAGTAAGCATGTAACTCTGTCCCAGAGTCCTGCAGGTTTTTTCTGTCGTCTGGTATTTCTCAAGGAGTCTCATCTCCTTGTATGCCTGCTCATCTTTGATTGTGTACTGTTCATTGTATTTGAAAAATTATTTCTAGAAGTAATTATAGATTTAGATAAGGATTTTTCTGTTGCTTTTGCCAGGCACTTAGGATCACCTTGATCCAAATTGAGATTTTTTTTTAGCGTCTGTGCAAAGGCTGGTTTAGTTTACTTTTGTGTTATTCTTTCTTCTGGAATTCAGCTTTTTGAAGTCTTATTCCAAAGCACGGGATGGCTCCCTTGGTGGCTCTTGTACTCTGACATGTTGTCTTCCTAGGTTGCAAGGCTGCCTAAGTGCATTTTAGCCTCTCAGGCACCTCCCTTGATTGGGCAAACATTTCCGGAAGGAAAGAAGCCCCAGGGTACCATGGTCCCCATTTTGGATTCCTCTTCTTAGACTGTGGCTGGTAATTCCTCATTATCTTGTTAGCTCTTTGATCGCCCCACCTCTCCCCACCTTTTAAAAATTAAGGTGTAATATACATATAATAATATGCACTAATCTTAAATGTATACCCTGAAGAATTTTTATAAATGTAATTAAGTATATAATCACACCCAGTTTAACGTATAGAATATTTTTGCCACCGCAGTAGGCTCTGTCACACTCCTTCCCAATCCATGCCACCTTCCTCCCTTACCTCAAGTAACAATTACTCAGTTTTCTCTCACCATAGAAGTTTTCTAGTTTTTCGTCAAAATGGTATCATACAATATGTACTCTCTTGTCTGGCTTGTTTCATTCAACATTGTATTTTATCAGTGAGATTCAGGTATGTTGTTGCAAGTGGCAGTAGTGTTTCTTTTTTATTGCTCTGCACTTTTTCTAGTTTACTGTGGCCTCAAAAAAAATTGCTTCAAAACTCAGTGACTTAAACAATGACAACATTTATGTTTGTCACAAAACTGCAGTTTGGGCAACGCTTGTCTCTGCTTCATTTAGTTTCAAGTAGGGCAGCTCGAAGGCTGGGCCTAACGTTATTTGAACGTTTGCTCCCACAGCTGGTGGTTGATGATAGAGCATCTTAGGTGGCCTGAGTTTGTCACTGGGTGGTGGCCGGTTGCCAGGGCGGTCGTCCTGCACAGGCAGCCCAGGGAGGGGGGGATGTGGAGAGCCAGATGGATGCTAGATCACCTGTTAGGAACCGACCCAGGTTTAGAGAGAGCAGAAACCTGTTGATGAGAGATGCAAGGTTCTGGAACAACATGTGAGTTGAGAAATATTACAGTGACTGTTATTGGAAAATACTGTCTGTCATAGGAGTAACCTAACATGCGAATGTATCACAATTTATTTCTCCATTCTACTTTTAATAGGCATTTGCATTATTTCCAGTTTTGGGCTGTTATAATAAAGCTGCTATGAACATTCTTATATATATATTTTGTTGGACATATGGACTCCTTTCTTTTGGAAGTATCCCTAGAAATGGAATTGTTGAGTAATAGGTAGATAAATATTTAGCTCTTGGAGTTACTACTAGTTTTTCAAAGTTGTTGTACCAATTTTTACCCTCTAATATTTTTAATAATTAAAAAATATACTTTATATATACATTTATATATATATATATTTTGGTCTAGGTTTTTGTCTTTAAGGTTGGTGTGTAATATGTGGTTTAGTTTTGTCGGAAATGCAGGTCCCTTATTTTGTCTTTTATGTAACTTTCATGTGTTTGTGTTTTACTTTCCCAGCTGATGATTAGTTATTGGAAAATAGAGGCTAAGTAGGATAATGTGGTTGTGAAGTAATAGACTCATTTTGAAAGCAGCATTTTAGAATATGTATTCAAATTAGTTACCATTAGTAGACTACATTAGTTGCTGAAGAGAAATTTCTTTTTAGAAATTGCTTTTTAGAGACATGAAACCCTATTCATCATCAATTTATATCACATTTTATTATCAGTTTGAATTCTAAGCTCCTTCACCAGACTTGCTTGGGAAATATTTTTCTTTTCTTTTCTTTTTTTTTTTTTTTTTTTAAGAAATATGCCCTTCCAGACATTTCACTATTTAAAAAAAATTAATTTATTTGTTTTAATTTTTGGCAGCGTTGGGTCTTCGTTGCTGCGCGCGGGGGCTACTTTTCATTGCGGTGTGCGGGATACTCATTGCAGTGGCATCTCTTGTTGCAGGGCACAGGCTCTAGGCGCGCTGGCTTCAGCAGTTGTGGATTGCGGGCTCCAGAGCACAGGTTCAGTAGTTGTGGTGCACAGGCTTAGTTGCTCCACGGCATGTGGGATCTTCCCGGACCAGGGCTTGAACCCATGTCCCCTGCATTGGCAGGCAGACTCTTAACCACTGCGCCACCAGGGAAGCCCAATATTTTTCTTTTACAAAAACTTTTTCCTACAAAGTTGATGATCTGCCATCACTGAGGATTGCCAAAAGAATATCATCTGGATTCTCCCTTTGAATTTAGGATTACCTTTGATTACTTCACTGTTAGTAGTCATCTTGACTTTCTTCCAAGTGCCCTTTGAATCTGCCATCCCCCCCCCGCTTTTTAAAACATAACCAACATTTTAGACCAGTTTTTTCCAGCTCATACTTGGTTTATTGCAATAATTTATTAATTGAGTCTACTTATAATGCTGAGGAAGTTAGAACCTTTCTTAGTTATCCATTGATCTAAAATTAGTTTTTAGGTCACAAACCTTACAGTGCTAGAAAGAGAACTTAAAAATTATGTTTCAATTCCTTTATTTTATAATAAGACCAAAAATGGATCCATGCTCATGCATGTGTCAAATATATGAGATATTTAGTTTATAAAAGCATTTTTTTTTGTCATGCATAATCCCTTGACAGTCTTGAGTGGTAGCCAGGTTGAAAAAGCTAACTTCTCATTTTGTGGATAAAGGAACCAAGGCTCAGAGAAGTGAAGTGACTTGATCTGCATTCCTAGAGCTGGTTAATGGCAGAGCTGGACCACTTTCATCTTGGACTTGCTGTATGTTGAGTGATTTTCTTACATTCTGCCATCAGCTTGCTGAATTCCAATTTTATTGACATCTTACATGAATTTTCCTCTTTTTACCTGTGTACATTTACATTTTTTTGCCCATACATTTACTCATTTTAACTCAGTATAGGGCCTTTGCATGAGCTGAAGCCCTTGACTCCCATCTTCTTTAGGACTTTTGTCCTGACTATGTTCTGTTAACGGCAGGGTGGCTGCGATCAGGTTTGTCTCGATTGCTGTATCTCAAGCCCTTTGAGAAGTTTTTACATGTTGTAGAGCTGAATTAGTATTTATTGAATGGATGGATGGATACATTCTTGTGTTTAGAATCCAACTAGATGTAAATTCCTTAAAGTTGAGCCTGGAATCCTGTCTACTTTTTAGTCCTCATAGTGTCTGCAGCAGTGCTTATATTATACTTAGCTGTATGTAATTTTTAATTGACTTTTTAAATGAAGCCAGGCCCCTGAAAATCAGAGATACTGTACCCTTCATTCTAGCTTTTATCTGTAGACCTCAGGCATTATGCTTAGTTCTGGTAGGATGTATCAAGTACGTTAGGCAAATGTGACATGTAAGCAAATTATAAGCTGCTTTTGAAAGGCCCTGCGTCTCTGTAGCTGAGATAGGAAAGGAAGCCTTGGGAAGGACATTTGTTTTCCTGAATACCTAGAAGTTGACGCGTTGACCAGTGTAAAGCTACTAGAATTCGATAAGTCCTTCTGGAAACCTAGCTTAAATTCTACCTGTAGAGGGGGAAATCAGACCTGGTTCTTATCTGATGCTTCATTAACATACACGTGTAAACAAGCCTAGGAAACCGAAGGATTTCTCATTTTGCCCATCTCCTTCTCTGATCTTATTAGCAGGAAGTACTTTGTTGATTGAGTGAGTGGGGTAAATAAACCTACTCTAGCTGTGATAGAAGATTTGCTTTACTTCTCTTGAGCAGGGAAAATACTGAAGGCCATGGGAATTCAGCATTGTGTTTCAGGGGGTGTAAACTGCAGAAAGAGCATTCTTTATAGAAAGCTCAAGAATTGTGAAAGTACAGTGGTGAGACCATCCATGTCAATGAATAATGACTTTAAATATTAACTAAAGTTTTCTTTATCTGGCATGAGAAGACAGTACCCTGGAATCTGCCCTGACATATTTATTTGAACTAATGAACTGTACATCTGAATTAAGAAGGGAAGGTACTAGAATTGCTAGGGTGTGAGTTCCACGAGGTTGGGGTATTTGTTTTGTTCGTGGCTGTGTATGCAGAGCCTAGAACGCTGTCTGGCTCATAATAGCTGCTCAGTAAATATTTATTGAATGAATAGTAAATTTTTATATTATCTGTTCATTTTAAATTTAAAAATTGAACATTAATCACTTTAAGTATTGGTTTATAAGCCTTTGGGGAAATAAATTTAAGTTGGTTGAGGCATCATTTCTGATACTTCTTGCTGATTGTGAGAAAGTGGCACAAAGCACATTGGAGAGCATTCATTCACTCACTGTCATTAAATTTCTTTGCGATGTTTTTTAAATGGATGCATGAGACTCCATTACATATAAATTAACAATTCATTTAGTCAGTCCCTTATTATTGCACATTTAAGTTGTTTATACTTTTTTTTTTCTGTTACAAATAATGCTTCAATTAAGGCAATTTTCTTAAGCTTTTTCTTGGGATGGTAGTTCAATGCATGGCAATTCAGCAAAACAGGATCTAGGAATTTCTACTAGAAAATGAACTTGTATTATACAGCTGTGAAGGTGAGATCAGAATCTTCAGTGATCAGATAGCTAAGAGCAGATGCACAAATGACACAGCTCTTTGGGAAGGCTAGCTGCTTCTACATTTGGTTAATGTATAATCATCAGTTTTTTCATGTAAATTCCCTCTTGCATTTTATAGTGGACCTGGCTATCACTTGTATTTGTCTCTTTCTCTTAAAGAATAAGTGAGTCAGGGCTTCCCTGGTGGCGCAGTGATTAAGAATCCGCCTGCCAAGGCAGGGGACACGGGTTTGAGCCCTGGTCCGGGAAGTTCCCACATGCCGCAGAGCAACTAAGCCCGTGTGCTGTAACTACTGAGCCTGTGCTCTAGAGCCTGCGAGCCACAACTACTGAAGCCCACGTGCCACAACTACTGAAGCCCACGCACCCAGAGCCCATGCTCCGCAACAAGAGAAGCCACTGCAATGAGAAGCCCACACACCGCAACGAAGAGTAGCACCCACTCGCCACAACTAGAGAAAGGCCATGCGCAGCAATGAAGACCCAACGCAGCCAAAAATAAATAAAATAAAAAATAAATTAATTAATTAAAAAAAAAGAATGTGAGTCACTACAACTCTTTCCGTCTCTTAATTATGACTTAAAGATTATAAATGCATTTAACTCTTTTATACATGTGATTACTTAACATATGTTGTCAGTTTTATTTATAATCATTTCATTTCTGAATTTTGTTGGAAAAGTTTTGCCTTTTCATAATAAAATATATATTCATACAAAGGACTATATGTAATGTTATGTAAGGTCTAATAGAATGATATTTGTACTGTCCCCTCCCTCAGGTTAAGTGGTAGAATGCTAGCACTACCGTCTTGGCTCACACCTCCCTACAACTCCTCCTCTATCTTACCTCCTGTCCCCAGAAACTCTGGGATCCAGCATTCTCTTGCTTTTCTTCTTTTTTTTTTTTTTTTTGGCGGTACATGGGCCTCACTGCTGTGGCCTCTCCCGTTGCAGAGCACAGGCTCCGGACGCGCAGGCTCAGCGGCCATGGCTCACGAGCCCAGCCACTCTGCGGCATGTGGGATCTTCCCGGACCGGGGCACGAACCCGTGTCCCCTGCATCGGCAGGCAGACTCTCAACCACTGCGCCACCAGGGAAGCCCCACCCTCTTTTTTTAAAAAAATCGTGAATTATATACTTATTTCTGTTGTATCTTGCTTATTATCCTTAGTTTTACAATTTGAACTTGTTTTTATGGTAACTTTATCTGTGGAAATTCTTACGAGACCTGGGTTAAGAGTGCTTTCTCCCAGAGAAGAATTGCAATTGAGGACACTGTCAACCCAGGGCCACTTAATTTCTAGGCTTGAGATTTTCACAATGTACAAGTAGTATGGATTTGAACTTGATACCCGTGTGAAGGTTGGTTTTGGTTGCAAACTTCCAGGGAATATTCCCCTTCTCCTCCCAAAACACCAATAAGCCTAGACGCAGGGGAGAATTTTTCTCTAGTCTCTGTTTGCGGTAGATTGTTTTTTCATAGTTTATTCTTTTTTATTGAAGATTTAGTTCTTCAGGGACCAGGCTTTAAGTGCTTATCTTTAGTCTGACTTCCCATATTGTGTATGAAGCTTTTGCTTTGTCCGATGCATGACTGTTAACACTGAAAGCTCTTCAGCATTATCCAATAGAATTTTCCATGATAATGGAAATATTATATATCTGTGCTAATATGATAGCCAGTAGTCACCTTTGAAATGTGGCTAGTGTGACAAAGGAACTGAATTTTAAATTTAGATGCTTTAAATTAATTTAAAATTAAAAAGCTACATGTGGCTAGTGGCTCAGTATTAGACAGAATAGCTTGGTTATGGGGGATTGTCAGTGCCTCTAGAGCAGTTGCTGGCATCATTGCCCACCTTCCACTCTCTATTTGTGCTCCTGTTTACTTTTTTGGTCTCTGAGGACATCCCTTAGTTGCTTGTGAGCTTTGCTATGCATTCAAAAGGATAATTCTTATATTTTTATCAAGCATTTTTAGGTGTCATGTAGCAAAAGGGTTCTCAAGCCGTTTGGACACAAGAATTGCAGAAAGGGAAGTCTCTTACAGTTTTATTTTATTAGTTAGTGAAGTACTTATCTTTTTTTTTTTTTTAAAGATGTTGGGGGTAGGAGTTAATTTATTTATTTATTTTTGCTGTGTTGGGTCTTCATTTCTGTGCGAGGGCTTTCTCTAGTTGTGGCAAGCGGGGACCACTCTTCATCGCGATGTGTGGGCCTCTCACTATTGCAGCCTCTCCCGCTGCGGAGCAGAGGCTCCAGACGCGCAGGCTCAGTAGTTGTGGCTCACGAGCCGAGCCGCTCTTCGGCACGCGGAATCCTCCCAGACCAGGACTCGAACCCGTGTCCCCTGCATTAGTAGGCAGACTCTCAACCACTGCGCCACCAGGGAAGCCCTGAAGTACTTATCTTGAATGATAAACATTGGAAAGTTCATAGCAGAGTGGTGGGAATTCTTTAAATAGAAACTGACCATGAAATTAAAAATTATGAGAAAGAATTAATTAAATAATTACTTTGTCCTTATGCTACAAAATTTTTAAAGATGATAAAAATAGAACTGTGGGTAAAGTTTTTAAAGTCTTACACATAATCTTCAGCTTCTTGGTGTCAGTAAGTGTTTTATATATACAAGAGTGCATGAATGAAAAAGTATACACGTATTTAGAAGGAAAAATATTTTGAAAATGGGTGGAAATAAACCAAATGAGTTTAAGAGATCATAGTGAATGGTGGTATTGGGGGAACAGCTAAATCCTCTTGGATTTAGCAGGAGCGTGTGTTAGTAATTTAGTTGTAGGGATTTTTTAAAAAATCTTAAGTAATGAGTCCTAGCTATTTCTCACGTAGACACTTCTTTTTCTCTTATAGCCAAATATTAGAAACATGCAGTTGGTTTTTAGTATTTATGAATTAAAAAGTCTAAATTCTTTGTAATTTCTGTTACTTCAGGATTTGCTTACCCTTTCGAAACCATAGGTAACTGATTATTTTTTTACGTTTCTATTTCTTATTGTAGTAAAATACACGTAAGATTTACCATTTTAACTATTTTAAAGTGTACAGTTCAGGTACATTAAGTACATTCACATTAATGTACAGCCATCACCATTCGTCTCCAGAACTTTTTTCATCTTCCCAAAATGAAACTCTTCACCCATTAAACACTAACTCCCCATTTTCCGTTCCTCCAGCCCCTGGCAACCACCATTCTACTTTCTGTCTGTGTGAATTTGACTTCTCTAGGTCCCTCATACATGTGAAATCATAGAGTACTTGTCCTATTATGACTTGCGTATTTCACTTAGCATAATATCTTCAAGATTAAATTTGATTTTTTAAAATTATAATTTGTGATGAGATTAAAAATGGAGATTACATTAGCTTTTAGTAGAGATTGGGAATCTTTGTGTATTTTCTTTGTAGAAGTTATTGTACGATGAAATAAATTAATGTTAATTTGATCTCCAGACAGAATATTATTAGAAACAACAGAATGTGCTACTGTATGTTGTGGTTTATAATTCTATTAAATTTAAGTTTTAAAATAATTTAAAAGTGGGACTGTTGAGCTAGTTTTAGAATAGATGATCTGGTGTTATAAAACCAGAAATCCTTTTAAATACTTCCATAGGTTTTAACTGACTAAAAGTGACAGGAGGGACTTCTCTGGTGGCACAGTGGATAAGACTCTGCACTCCCAATGCAGGGGGCCCGGGTTTGATTCCTGGTCGGGGAACTAGATCCCACATGCGTGCCACAACTAAGAGTTCGCATGCCACAACTAAGGAGGCCACGTGCTGCCACTAAGGAGCTGGCAAGCTGCAACTAAGGAGCCTGTGAGTCGCAACTAAGGAGCACGCCTGCTGCAATCAAGACCCAGCACAACCAAATAAATAAAATAAAATAAATAAAAATAAATATTAAAAAAGTGGGCTTCCCTGGTGGCGCAGTGGTTGAGAGTCCGCCTGCCGATGCAGGGAACGAGGGTTCGTGCCCTGGTCCGGGAGGATCCCACATGCCGCGGAGTGGCTGGGCCCATGGGCCATGGCCGCTGAGCCTGCGCGTCCGGGGCCTGTGTGCTCCGCAATGGGAGAGGCCACAGCAGTGAGAGGCCCGCGTACCGCAAAAAAAAAACCCCAAAAAACAAAACAAAACAATAAAAAAAGTGACAGGAATTATTTTTAGGTCATGTTTAGTGCCTGCAGTAAAGAAAAGGATATGGTGGAGTTTCTTTCCTTTAACTGGTCCTTGAGTTCCCTGTCAGGATGGGTGTCAGCGGGCCTAAGGAGGCCTGCTGTAGCCTTACCACTTGTGCATATCAAGTATTATCACAAAAGTTGGAGGAGCCACTTGAAAGAACCCATAGTAGGTTAGCATGAGGATAAATTCTTTGCTGAAAATAAACAGCAGTGGCTCAAGTTCCTGCAAAGTGCGTTGAAAGGCCAGATTTTGCAGAAATATCCCAGTAATGCCTTTTACGTGAAACTCTGGATTTAAGACAGACTCTTTCCCTCTTAGACGGTGTGAAAAACAACAAGTAAGATTTTTCTTCTTTCTTCTTCGTATGTCCAGGTTGGTAGCATTTTGAGGAGGAGGAAGGGAATCTGAAAGTTTTATCATTTGTGCTTCTGAACTGCCTCATTGCTGAAAAGAATTGGTGACCACCTACTTGGGGATGGAGGGTCTGCATTTCAAAGCTGTGATTAGCATAAAGAATCTTGAACATAGGACTTCAGTTATAAGTAATTTAAAAATATGTTTTCTAAGAACTACTCGATGACATTAATTCCAGCTCATGCATTGTTGCATATTTGTCGAGTACATTTGCCACCTCAGATAGTAAGGTTATAAACCCAGTGTTTATAAGTTTTATTATCCTGGTTTTTTGAGGTTACTATTTTTAGTGCTGAGAAAACTAATATATGAGGAACTTCAATCCTTGAATAAGTTTTTATCTGGCAGTTTATAACTGTGGGTAGGAGGGGTGCATGACTTAGTACAAAGTGCTTTGATGTTGCCATGTAGGAATTTTAAATTAAGATAAAAAACTTGATATAAGCATGAACAAAGAGAGAAGTCCCTGGGCAGAGAGAAGACCCCACAGGTGTGAGCGAGCTGTGCGTGAGCTCCCGGGGCCCCTGTGAGCGGGTAGTCTCCTCTGTGTCTCTGTGACATGGGGCTCTCGTCCTCGGCCACCTGTCAGTTCGCTCCTCTGGGCAGCGTGCGCCACCTCCTAGTCTCCTGGCCGGGAAACAAGTCTAATAGACTCGGCGAAGCACCAGGAAGAAAGTGTATTCATTGTGAGAACCTTTCGTCACGTGGATTATGTGTTGCTTTAGAATTTTCCCTACAGCTTCTCATTTTCTTTGGGATAATTGGGTTATCTGGAAATGGAAATCATTTAATAGTAGCCACTGCAAGACGAAGAGGAGGGCGTGTGGGGTGGGGGCCAGGTGATTATGCGGTAGCCCGTCGGAGATAGGCCACTACTAATTACAGCGTGTGGACCCTGCTGGGCGTCCAGAATTTCTGTTCGGTGAATTTATCCTTCTTTTGTATATTACACAGTATGAGTAGAGATGTTTTATAGGTGGGGCAAGCATTATTTCTTCAAAAAATGGTTCCTGAACTGAAATCTGTTTCAGAAGCAGAGGTCCTTAGTATTATGCTATTTTCTTAATTGATCTAGAAAGTAATCACCGCTTCTGGTGATTACGAGAAGTAGCTTATCAGTTTATGAAGGCAGCTACACATGACTTAGCACAAATGTAAATTTTGTATCGAATCTGATGTTACCTTGTTTGTGGAATTTCATGTATTAGGTTTGGGGAGGCATTTGTGCATCCGTGGTTATGTTTAAATGTAGCATTAGTATTACTTTATGCCTCATTTTGTTTAATATATTATCAAGAGAAGAAGATTTATAATGGAAATCTTGGCAGAGGGTTAAGTTTGTATTTATAATAATGCAGGGTGGTGCTTTACGTTATACTCAAAAGAACCAAATACAAAATTTTGTATGTAGTATTTATAAAGTGTATTTTTAAAATATGTACAGAAAGTTCCTGGAGAGGAGATATGCCCCACATGGTTGGGTAGATGTAGTGGCATTGTACTGTGAGAGAATTTTTTTTCTTTCTACTTTGCTGCTGTTTCCAACTTTTTAAAACAATGAAACCATATTACTTTTATAGTGAGGAAACTGCCCATTATAAGGGAAAGTCCATAGCAATCACTTTGGTAACCTTTATTTGATGGTGTATATAAATCACCTGTGTGCAGTCAGCATACATTTAGCTCGTGCGATATGCTTAATTTACCCCAAATGGAGTGCTTGCTTCCTATGACTTATTTATGTGGGGGTGGGATGGGGAGGGACTGAAGACAAAGGGTACATGTTAATAAGTTTCTGTGTGGTAACTCCTTTAGACATACTATTTGCTTTTGAGGTAATGGCTTACTGAAAAAGGAAAATAGGAGCAGAATCATGATATTCCGAAGATTGGTAATTTTTTATATTTAGATGACGTCATGGGGTTCTTTTAGAAATAGAAAATTTTTATAAGTAAATTATTTTTATTTCCTTTTAGAAAACTTTAAACACGGACCTTTAGAAAATATGATTTCTTTCTGTTTGTTTTCTGACCAGGACATGTATTCCTCTGAGAAACGTTGGACAGCAGATTTGGGTGTAGTGCCTGATCGGGACCACGTACAAAGACATCTCCAGTCATGGGTAAGTGCCCTTCCTCCTGTGTATCATTTCAGTCCTCTCAGGAGCATCTGCGGTGTTGTACTTAAAGAAAAAAATTATTACTGAGCAGATTGGAATTATGTCACTTCATCAGAGATTGGATAATCTGGTTCAGCCCAATACTGTGCACTTGCCTGTATTTAAACGAGGAGATTGATGTTTGATTTATTCTAAGAAGTTAGGTGTGGTGAGGATATCTGTGTCATTAGCTTCTTGGCTGGTTTAGTTCTACTATCTAAACTTTTCTGTTGACTAGCCATTGGAAAATGACTTTTTGGAAATATGAAGAGGGAAAAAATTGCAGTTGACCATAATTAGCAGAGGTTTTATTGTGTGAAATTTAATCATTAGGTAACATAGGTTAATATTATATTTAAGCAAAAAAAAGAAAGAAATCTGTTTATCAATGTCTTTGATGGATCAAGGAACCAAGTCTATCCTATAGACCTGTCTTGATATAGATTTTATCTTCTCAGTTGTGAGGGGATGGTATATGTAATATTTTCTGTCATTCCTTTCCACTACTGTTCGTGAACAGAACTGGATTTTACTATTTTGTGTTGTTTACTTTTAGAGAGTGAGGAAAGAATTAAGATTTAATCCTGACTGGAATCCTATGACAGTTCTGATGTACTTTTAGAGTACAGCTTTTTGATTATGGAAACCTTGGGATGAAGTGAGCATTTTCTTATTGGAATATAATATTAGAGAGTTTAAAATTTTTCACATGTTACTTATATTAATTATATTTACCTTAATAGGAATAGAGTCGCTTTTCTCATCAGTTTGAATAATCAGGCAGTTGATAAGTGAAAATGAAGCTGTTATTGTGAAATCTTTGAGTGCTTTCTGCTAAAAGTAATATTGCAAGTAGTGGTCTTTGGTTTTGGAGACTTTTCAGTGGGTTACTTTTTCGGTGGTGTGCTTTGAATAAACAAGGATAGTTGCCAGATGAGTTCAAATACAGATTCGGAAAGAAGCACCTTTGGTTATGTCAGCTCCATTCATATGAAGTTTTGTGAGAATGTTTACCTATCATAGAATGCCAACTCTAGTAAAGATGGTAATATGACTTCATGAACACTAAGAGCATTTTAGTTTAAAAAATGCTTACTTTTTTGGAAATGTAACTAAATTTTGTTTTGCGTTGTAACCTTAGTGGTCTGGTAGATCACTGTTACAGCTGGCAAGTTCTTTGAGGACAAATACAGGGTGTCTTTGATTTTTGAATCTTGGTGTCTAACACGACTGCCCCCTAAAACTCAGAGCCCTGTGAGCGTGAAAGCAGAGGGAGGGATGGCTTACTAGGCAGCCAAGATACGTATCGGAACCACCAACAATTTATCTATAAATTACAATGGTTATACTTCATTTGCAAGATTAAAATTTTTTTTTTATATCTACTAGTTCATTTCTCATTTCTGCTCGTTTGTATTTAATATTTTTTTGGTTGTTATTTATCTCTTCGAAGATCTCTTACATGCTTATTTTAAAGTCTTTTTCAGATCATTTGATGATTTTTGTCTTGTCTGCAGTGAGTTTATGTGTAGTTGTTGATATTGTTGGTGTTTTCATCATGTTCTGTAATTCTGCAGGCAAGTTCTGATGGGAGTTTCTTTTTTCTTTTTCCTGTGTGTGTGTGTGCGCGTGTGTGTGTCTCTCTGTCTCTTTGTGATTTCCCCTGCTGGTCTAGCAGATTTGCCGTTGTCTCTGCCTGGCTTTGGAGTTCCCAGATCAGAATCAGGTCTGTGTTAGTGGACCAGAGCCCCGGTCCCATGGTGACGTTGGGGATATCACAGATTCAGTCACTGAGGCAGCTGGCATTAGGTCAGCCGCTTCCTAAGCTGTAGCCTGAGTGCAGTTAGCAGAAGTCTTTTTCAGTCTAGTTTCCTATCAAGGAAGAGTGCCAGCCCAGTCCCTGGTTTTGAGCAAAAAGCCTGGCTACTGACCCTCGTAGCCCTTGTGGAGCCCTTGTTACACCACACGATCAACCCATAGTTAATCCCCGAGGATCAGCTGCCTGCTGCCTTTTCCTGCTTTGGGGCCCAGAGCTCAGCAGACCTCCTGGCTTCAGCAAGGCTCACACTTTGTGTTTCTGTTAGATTTCTGATCTGTGGAGACGTTTAACATGTTTGGGGGCATAGGTATGTCCTTTTGGTCATTTGTCTTCATATTTTATCTGTAATTTCTCTGTGTTTGTTGGGAAGAAAGGGAGCTGCAAAGCATGAACAATGCCATTGGGCATTTAACCACTGGGAATACAGTGAAGTCCCCAATCCTTACTTCACATTTAAGATTTAAAAATAAATCAGTTTCTGCTTAGTTCCCTGCTTCCTAGAGTTCCTCCCCGTCGTCCATTACCACTTCACTGGCTAGGTGAGCCCCGTGGGGCTGTGCCTCCGGAGCATGCTGCCTGCCTCACTCTAGTAGCTGTCGTCCTCCAGTAAAATCAGCGGCCTGTTTACTCTGATCTTCATCTGTTCTGTAAACTCCTTAAGGGCAAAGACTTATTCCTAGTGGTAAGTTCCTGGCACTCAGTAAATGCTCAGTAAATAGTGCATGGATTTGACGGTTCCTAAGTGACATCCTTACTATGTGGTAACTGTAGCTGTTCCATGTGTTATTATTCTTAAGTTGAAATTCAAGCTGCTCCCATGAAAAGAGTGTGTGTGTAGGATAAAGTGTTCCAAGTAGGGGAGCACTGTGAGAAAGGCATGAAGGTTTGACCATACAAGGATGTTACTGAGTAGTTGAACATTCTGGAATATAGAGCTGGGGAGGAGATGAAATCAGGGTCCGGGGGCATGTACATTTCTGAAGGTTTGGACTTCATATCTCAGGGCTTAGGAACTATTGAGGGACTTCAGTTAGGGGAACAACTTAAGATTTTATTCTGGAAAAATTACTCTGACAAAGAGACATTTTTGTTAGATGTAAATTAAAAAGATGGGTTACAGGCAGTATTTGCTTTGCCTAGTTTTGTTCTTAGTTTTCAGCCCTTTCGTTGCTCGCTTTGAAATAAACTTTGAGTTTCTTTCTTGCCAACTTGATTTTCTGTAGTGATGGAAAGAAATCATTCTCGAGCAGAGAACTGGAACCATGGATTAGGGAGTGTTGTCATGGTCTGTGCCGTGTTGCAGTTTCTATGGGGTTGTAAGTTTTCATAAAGGTGGGAGGGAACTGAGTATATCAGAGTTCCTGTTTTTGTAAAAATTACTGGAGAAGCATGGTACAGGTTAAAAAATAGGAAGACATGTCATGAAAGATAGAATTTCCAAACCTAGATTTGGGTGAGATTGACAACTAAAATTTTTTTCAGTATTTCTCTAGAGATTACAAGAAAGGTTGGATACTTGTATGTCTGGATGCGTTTAGCTCTGCAGGATTTCCTAACCCTTCCCATGTCATGAACCATGTAGGACATGGTAGTAGTTGTACAGCATGTGAGATAAACTAATGGAGATGTTTGGGGCTTGGAGGCTACCAGCTCTGACACCTCAGGCCGGGCCGAGGGATCTGTTTCTCTGCACATCCTGACACACAAATTGGGATGCTCCAACTGTAAGACCTAGAGAATTTGTTAGGTGCTTTAAGATGTTTTTCAGCTTTTAGTCTCAATTTTTATGTATTCTGTTAAGTTCTGAGGCCGAATATTGGTCTTGTGGAATATGTGTTATATGATGCTGCTATGCTGTGCATTTCATTGTGAATTGTTAACTTTATTACAATTTGCAAAAAGCCTTTTTCAGTACTTAAATTGACCTTAATTTTCTATAATGCATATTCAGCAATGTTTAGCATTTATCAGATTTGTTAAAGATTTTGTTTTATCAGATGGTGCCAAAGATGCAATAAAGTTGTTATATTTAAAGTCTGGCTGTCATTTAAAATGGATTTTTTAGATCTTTGATGAAGATTATAAAAGCAAGAGTAGTTTGTGTAAAGAGCAGTGCTTGGGACTTCCCTGGTGGCGCAGTGGTTGAGAATCTGCCTGCTAATGCATAGGGGACACAGGTTCGAGCCCTGGTCTGGGAGGATCCCACATGCCGCGGAGCAACTAGGCCCGTGAGCCACAACTACTGAGCCTGCGCCTCTGGAGCCTGTGCTCCGCAACAAGAGAGGCCGCAATAGTGAGAGGCCTGTGCACCACGATGAAGAGTGGCCCCTGCTTGCCACAACTAGAGAAAGCCCTCACACAGAAACGAAGACCCAACACAGCAAAAATAAATAAATAAATTACTGAACTCCTACCCCCAACATCTTCTTAAAAAAAAAAGACTCCACCTGCCAATGCAGGGGACACGGGTTCCAGCCCTCGTCCGGGAAGATCCCACATGCCGCGGACCAACTAAGGCCATGCGCCACAACTACTGAAGCCCACATGCCTAGAGCCTGTGCTCCGCAACGTGAGAAGCCCACACACCACAAGGAAGAGTAGCCCCCTCTCGCCGCAACTAGAGAAAGACCGCGTGCAGCAACAAAGACCCAACACAGCCAAAAATAAATAAATAAACAAATTTATTAAAAAAAGAAGAGCAGTGCTTAACAATTTCTAGATGATTATTTTGATGGAATATGTTAAAAAAAAAAAAGCCAGAAAAGCACCAAAAACCAAAAGTGATAATTTAGGGTACTAATTATTTTTCTTTTCCTAAGTTTTAAGTTAAAAAAAATAAAGCTTATCTAATCTATTAAAATTTTTAATCTTTACTTCTGTATTTATTTCATTTTCTTTGGAAAAGTTTTGCTCTGTAAGTAATTATATGAAATGTTTCCTAGGCGAGTCTTTTTGGATGTTGACTGGGCAATCCAGGAGTGAATCTGTTGTGTGGGAGAGTTTGATCCTGCCCTTTGGCCTAAATAGTGGAGTGAGTTTTTTGAGGTTACTTCAGGATATGAAATATTTCTCTTTTATCTGAGGAAAAAGTAATGACAGCGAATAATTTGGGATGTGGTGTATTTGTTGCTTTCTAATAAGAGTAGAAGTAAATATCATCATTCGTTGGAACGGTAGACTAAGAGATGATGCTGAAGTGAAGAACACTTTAACATTTGTTAGAGCAGATAATGTTACAAATAATTGAGGAGATTACTAAATCCCTGAGTGGTGGGATAAGGATTCTTCTGAGTCTTTTTATTAAATAGAAAAAATCATGCAACAAGTAAGATAGGACTTTCCCTAAGTACTGGCTACATCTTCTCTCTATAACAATAGCCTATCTAGATGTATATCCTGTTTTATGGAATAGCTGTGTACCTCAGAAGTTGGGCAGAAGTTAAAGAAAAGAAAATTTAAGTTGAATTGCATTTTAAATACTGGCGTGTCTGCATTTAATGAAATCTGGAGAGAAATCCCCTTGAAAAGGACATTAATTTCCGAAAATAGAGTTTGAGTTTTACAATTTTTTCTTGAATTCATTTTATTATAACTGATGTACTGGTTTGAAAAATTTCCTATCTCTTTAACAAAAACTTCTCTAAAAACAAAAACTTCTCTAGTATATTCTATATGAAAATATTATAGGTATGACTTTTAGTATTTCTCATTCATCAAAAGACATATAATGGAAAACAACTTGTAAGTGATATTTGTTATATGGTCTACAACTAGTTTATCTACATATAATTAACATCAGTTTGTTTTTTTAAAATAGTGTCTGGACAGCTGTATACTATCACTTTTTGCATTTAGTCAAATAGACATTTTCTATTAAGAGAATTTGAGCCTGTCAGTGTATATGATGGATATCATTGTATAGTTGTCTTCTCATTTCCCAGATATGTGAAATTGATGTTAAAAATTTCCTAGCCTCGATCTTTCTCCCTTAAAACTGATCTAAAATGATATTTTGGTGTTACTTTTTTTTTCTTTTTTGGAGAGAGACAAGTGATTATGTAATAATTCTTTCTAGCCTCTCTTTAAAGCCTTGGGCTGAAAGGATGAAGAATATAGCGAGAACGTCTTCCCAGTTTCCCTTACCCCAGTCTCCCACTCCCACTTCCAGCACTGAGCCATAGTTAGTTATTTTTTTTTAAAAAAAGGAAATGTTGTATAGGTTTCTATCATGATTGTGGTCCAGAAGTTAGGAGGGCAAATGGAACTGAAAACTTTTTATATGAGTTATCTCTTATTTAGCTTCAAAGATGGTGGTCATCGTATAGGCAGATGGTAGTGGAGTGCTATTTTCCCCCCTAAATGCAGAAGCTGACTTCTGCTGGCATTACCTAGGTACCCCTGGAATTGCAACAGTTTTCTTTCTGCTTACACATTTGGAGCATTCAGGTGTTAAACTTTAAACAGTGGGATGTAAAAAGATTATGGTCAGATACTAACATACACTCATATACATCTTATATTAAATTGTGGGGCATTTGGAATTGCAATGTCTTTTTAAAAGTACAGTTGCCTGTTTCAGATTCTAGAAGAATGGAACAGAACTGGAATTTATTGGATGCACTGATAAAAGCTTTCGACACTATATATATATACACTATATATATATATATATATATATATATATATATAGTAAAGTACTGTGATCTCCTCACTGGTTAACCTTGTTATATTCTAATAAATGCAAAGTAAGGCAAAATATGTTTGCTTGACTATAACTTAAAAGAAATTTGAAAAGCAAACATGTATTAAGTTTTTATGTAAACCTACAGTAGTTGGTCTTTTGTATTTTCCTTAGGTAATAACTTTCTGTTCTTTCCTTCTGTGATACGTAGATATAGATCAAGTAAGTGTATGTACCAGGAAAGGAGGAACTAGGTATTACCAGTGTTGGAAGAATATTACAAACTTGTTTCCTTGTGACAATTATGGCACAACAAAATTTGAATTTGATTTTTCAACCTGCTTGAATTTATTGTTTTAACTGCAGTAATACAAGGTTATATGCCAAATGATTGATTCAGACTGTTAGAATATGATTGCCAAGATATATTAATATTTCATTGGCATGCTTTATTATAAAAAATGTTGTTTCTGGTGGTAGAAGTAACCTAGAAGCTATATGAAAGGGGGTTTCCTTACTGCTAACTAAAGAGAAAGCTTCTTTTTTGTACCCTCTTTTGGGTTAGGAAAGATCCTTCTCTGTTGCCATGAAGAATGCACATGGTCTTGATCCATATTACCACACATGGAGGCCATAGGGCCATTGTGATTAAAAAAAAAAAATCAGCCTTAGACCTTTCATGGAACTTTGTACCTATATGTACCTATGGGTATATGTACCTATATGTACAGGGAACTTTGCCCAGGACCGGAGAAAAACCCCGCCCCAACTTTTTAGGTACCCAAACTGACTTTGTTAAAAGGAACTTGGATCTCAAATGATTACTTAGTAGAAGTAACTCTCCACTTAAGAAAGGTATACTTAAAAATGTTGACTTGTGTTTTAAAAGTGGAGTCATTATTCTCTTTTCCCCTAAAATGTGATGTAAAAAATTTTTAGCTATCAGGTTTTAGTCTAACCTTAAAGCTATGCTTTCTTAGCTCAGCGCTGAGCTGCATTCTGATGGACAATAATAACTTCTAGGTCTGCAGAATTTTCCTTCTTAAGTTATTTTTTTCTGTTTAGTGCCTATCTGTTCTCAGCAGGTGAAATTCTACCTCTGATATAGTGAAATTCTATCCTTCCTTCCCACCCAGTCCAACTTTATTTTTTCCATGGGATCAATACTTTATTTTATTTTTAAATATCTGAATGTGTATTTTAAAAATACACGTTATTTATTTTTGGAACCATTTGAGAATAGGTTGCATATATCGTGTATTTTGATGTGTAGTTCTGAAGAATAAGGATACTCTCTTACATGACTGCAGTAAAACTATCAAAAAGATAAATTATGTTTATCTGGTCTACAATCCTTATTTCATTGCTGACAGTTTCCCCAATAATGTCCTTTATGACAATTCTGTCCTTCCAGTGACGGGTCCAGCTGAGTATCGTTCACGCCTTGCGTTTAGTGTGAAGTCTCTTTAGTCTCCTCTAATCTGGAAGGTTCCTCAGATGTTCTTTTTTTTTTTTTTTTTTCTTTTGCGGTTTGTGGGCCTCTCACTGTTGTGGCCTCTCCCGTTGCCGAGCACAGGCTCCGGACGCGCAGGCTCAGCGGCCATGGCTCACGGGCCCAGCCGCTCCGCGGCATGTGGGATCCTCCCAGACCGAGGCACAAACCCGTGTCCCCTGCATCAGCAGGCGAACTCTCAACCACTGCGCCACCAGGGAAGCCCTCTCCTAAGATGTTCTTTATCTCACATGATGTGGTATTTTAGAAGAATACAGACCAGTTCTTTCACGAGTGTCCCTGAGGTTAGGACTGTCTGAGGCTCCTCTCCCGGGATCCGTCCTGGCTTGTGTGACTGGTCTGGGGGCATTCCTACAGGAAGCTGTCTGGAAGGGACAGGAGGACTGCGTGGTGATCTCTCCATTTCCTTCCGATTTGGTTCTTTCACAGAAAAATTTCCCATTTCTTCTTTAATTGAAATAGGATTCAAATCTCTTATATAAGAACAGGATTTATTATTCTACTGGTTTCTGTTTTGCTTTTATTGCAAAGACTTGAGAAAAATGGTAATGAAATATTTTCTAGAATGTGAGATGACCTTGAAAGGAGACATTTGGCTTTTATCAAGAGAAATTCCTTTCCGTATGATTCCTGTTTTGAATTACATTGACGAAAATCTCAAGATGCTCTTGAATAAGTACTATGAAGGTGTAAGGTATAGCGCTGTTGAATTTAGTTTTTTTTTAATAACAATAAAGCAGCTGCAGCTCTTCATATATAAATTGAATTTGCTTCACTAAAGGTTAGCCCTTCCCATAACCTGGTGCTTCTTTGTCTTTGTCCTAATAAATTTTCTTTAGCTAAAAATAGAATAGGTGAACGTATCAAGACTTTGATTCTCATTGGGTTTTTATGGGTTATATTAAATTTAATGTGAAATGTCAGGATACTTACTATCTGTAGTTATAATTCTTAAAAGTTTAATAATTGAAAGGTATATTGGAAGCTAGAAAATTGACAGAATATTGCAAAGTATGAGAGATTCAAAACTTGTTTTTAGACAACATTGAGACAGGCGATGCTATAAATTAATTTCTTAAAATGTTTTAAGAGTTGTGGTGTATGAGTCTGATTTTAAAACAAATTTTAAGGAAGAGAATGTATGATTTAGAATAAATATTAATAATGTTTTCTTTTTAGTACTAACATATTTAGTGAGCACCTCCCCGTGCACTGCTGCTATGTTGGTCTTTGGGGATATAGACAAGGACAAGACTAACATGGCCCTGGGCCTCATGGAGCACAGAACTAGTGGGGAGGACAGATACCACAGTGCTGTTAATGCAAAAAGGGAAGCTGGTGTCTGCAGGAGCCAGGGAACCTCCTTCTGGGAGGGCAGGAAGACTACCCTTAGGAAATCATATTCTAGATGAGGCCTGGCTAAGTGAAGAGGAAGGGGGAGAGGGTTCTAAACAGAAGGAACATGTGTGAAGATCTGGAGTTAAGAGGTTGAGATTAAGATTAAGAAATTAAGGAAAATTTAGCATTGGTAGAAGTAGGTGTTCGGAGGGGATTAAGTTGGTAACTTCAGTTTAGATAAACACCCTACTGTTGCCTCCATTTTGTACTTAATTTTATCTAATCTCATCTAAACTAATCTGTTCTCTTCATTTTCTCTAATCCCCTTTTGTTGTTTTAAAGTATAATTGTAACATTAAAATAAATACATTTGGGAATGGGGGGGAAGTCATTGGTAACCCCACTTGTTTGCTTTTTTGCATATGGTCCTCTGGTATTGTCCAGATAGTATATATTTTGATGTAATTGGGTTCTTGGTGTATATGCAATTTTATATTTGGATTTCTAACATTGAATTGTGTTTAGATAGTTATCATATTTCCATAATTGGTTTTATACTTAGAATTCATAATTATATTCCTTAAAGGTAATGATGCATAGTAACTTATTTAACTACGTCCCTATTTTTTTTTATTTATGATGGTTCATTTTTTAAAAAATGTTTGTAAAATGAGTATCATTGATGACTTTGCCCTGTTTCTTAAAAAAAACAACTATAATTCTTTAGGCTAGATTTATAGTATTGAAATGTTCTTCCTGTCTTTCTTAAAAGACTGCATCAATTTACAGTGACTCTGGTAATTGGTGTACAAGGATACCAGTTTCACCATGACTAGCTCAGTAGGCTCAAAATGACATTATACTGTTGCTTTCAGTTGCATATTTGATTTTTAGACAGGATAACTTTCCAAAAAATTTGTGGTAAATATCCATAATGTAAAATTTGCCATCTTAACCACTTTTAAGTGTACAGTTCAGTAGCATTAAGTATATTCACATTGTTGTGCAGCCAATCTCCGGAACTCTTTTTACCTTGCAAAACTGAAACTCCGTATTCATTAAACAACTTCATATTCCCCTCCCCACATCCTTTGGCAACCACCATTCTACTTTCTGTCTCTGTGAATATGACTACTCTGGATACCTCATGTAAGGGGGAGCATACAGTATTTGTCTTTTTGTGACTGGCTTATTTCATTTAGCATAATGTCCTCAAAGTTCAGACATGTTGTAGCATATATCAGAATTTCCTTACCTTTTAAGGCTGAATGATATTCTACTATATGGATTACATTTTGTGTATTCATCTGTTGATGGACACTTGGTTTGCGTCCACCTTTTGGCTATTGTGAATAATGCTGCTATGAACCTAGGTGTACAAATATCTCTTTGAGATTCTGCTTTCTGTTCTTTTGAGTATATACTCAGAAATGGAACTGCTGGATCATATGGCAATTCTATGTTTAATTTTTTGAGGAACTGCCATACTGCTTTTCACAGTGGCCACACCATTTTGCATTGTACTAGAGTTCCAATTTCTCCACATCCTTGTCAACACTTGTTATTTTCTATTTTTGGATAGCAGCCATCCTAATGGGTGTTCAGGAGGTATAGCATTGTTAGGATATCTTTTTCATGTGCTCACTATTTACATTTTCTGTTGCATCATATCCTTCTAAAATAGTCTTTTCTTCCAAAATGCTTATTGAAAAATCACAGATTTTTAACCTTGGATGATGCTTTTTTGTCCCTCCAAAAATTTATTATGAAACAATATAGTTTTTTGTTTTTTTGTTTTTTTTTTTTGCAGTACGTGGGCCTCTCACTGTTGTGGCCTCTCCCGTTGCGGAGCACAGGCTCCAGACGCGCAGGCTCAGCGGCCATGGCTCACAGGCCCAGCCGCTCTGTGGCATGTGGGATCTTCCCGGACCGGGGCACGAACCCGTGTCCCCTGCATTGGCAGGCGGACTCTCAACCACTGCGCCACTAGGGAAGCCCAACAATATAGTTTTTATATGTTTATTGGAACATAGGTAATTTTGTGGTGGTTGGAGGAGAGAGAATGCGCAGTATACAGAAAAGGCAGAGATGGAAAAAGGTTTCAGAAAGGGAGGAAGAGCAGAGAATGATAGGTACCATGGATCAGTTTTGCTCAATGTATTGTTCTGTCAAGGACTCTCTTAATGGTCTTCCTTCCCTGTTGTGGTTAATGTGTTATGGTGATTACAGATTTTATATTGAGGAAACGCTGGAAAGACCTTTCTGAATGTTGAAGAGACTGCTGTGTTTATGTACACAAGCACTTTTATGAACTCTATAGAAATCCCTATGTCTTTATGTTTGTATGTTATGTGTGTGTGTATATATATCTCCCCACATAGGACTGTTTGATCTTAAATGTGATGTTATAATGAATTATGATTTATTCCAAATTGAGTTATGATTTATTTTGAGATAAACATATACTTAAATGATTTTTAATATGTGTTTTTTTTTAATAGAGCATTAAATTTATTTCAGTTGTATCCTGGTGTTCTTTTTTTTTTTTTAAACATCTTTATTGGAGTATAATTACTTTATAATGGTGTGTTGGTTTCTCCTTTATAACAAAGTGCATCAGTTATACATATGCATATGTTCCCATATCTCTTCCCTCTTGCGTCTCTCTCCCTCCCACCCTCCCTATCCCACCCCTCCAGGCAGTCACAAAGCAACAGCTGATCTCCCTGTGCTATGCAGCTGCTTCCCACTAGCTATCTACCTTACGTTTGGTAGTGTATATATGCCCATGCCTCTCTCTCGCTTTGTCACAGCTTACCCTTCCCCCTCCCCATATCCTCAAGTCCATTCTCTAATAGGTCTGTGTCTTTATTCCCGTCTTGCCCCTAGGTTCTCATGACCACATATTTTTAATATGTGTTTTTTAATGGTAATGAATTTTTTAAAACTAATTATGTTATTTCATAGCTTTGTTAAAATCTGGAGTAGGTCAGATTGCCTGGATACTGTGTTTTCTTTGAATTCTTGATTTTGAAAATAAAGTCATATTTAAATTTCCTTATTATGACTAGAAAGTCTCTTTTCCTTCCATATCTGTGCATTCATCTGCATGTAGCTTGGGAAAGTCAAAAGAGAGGTCATTTCTGCACAAAGGAAAGCTTACTTTAAAAATTAAAAATGTGGTAATTCAGAAATTGGAATATGTTCAGTTATAATGTACTATGTATGGCCTTTAATTCACACCGTTTTTCCACTTAACGGCACATGCTCCAGTCATCCAGTGCTTACTCGCGGTAGTCATCTCAGTTGTAATTCAGTAATGAATTGTGTAATTATGTGTTTAATGCCAGTTTCTCTTGGAAGAATGAAAGGAGGTTGATCACACACCTGTAATAATCAGCAACTGGCATTGTATCTACTAGGTACCTGCTAGGTATTGTACATACATATTAGATGCGTAATATATTTTGTATGGATGAACAAGATTTTATTGCCTTTAACATGCACTTCGGTGTACAATCAGTACATTAAGAATTTGTGAAGATGTATTGGGATAACATGTTTGTATTTCCCTTGCTTGTAAAGCATATTTTGTACACATTTATGACAGTTTCCACTGAGCTACACAGTTGAGCAGTTTCTTGGTTGCTTTTTATAAGTAAAATGAATTGCCCTTTGGTAAAATATTTTTAAAAACTGGTTTTAGGGCTTCCCTGGTGACGCAGTGGTTGAGAGTCTGCCTGCCGATGCAGGGGACACAGGTTCGTGCCCTGGTCCGGGAAGATCCCACATGCTGCGGAGAGGCTAGGCCCATGAGCCATGGCCGCTGAGCCTGCGCGTCCAGAGCCTGTGCTCCGCAACGGGAGAGGCCGCAGCAGTGAGAGGCCCGCGTACCGCAAAAAAAAAAAAAACAAACAAAAAACAAAACTGGTTTGGAAAGAATTGCTAACTTAATTACATTAATACAGATACTTTGTTCATAAACAGTTACTGTATCTAATATACTTGGAGATTATGTAAAAGAAGGATAATATCAACATCCATAAACATATTCTGTGGCTCTTTCCACATCCTACAATTTCAGGACATTTACCTTCATATCTTCTTTATTTTGTTTTACTTTTTTTCTATGAAAATCTGTGAAGATAGTTGATGAGCTTTTGATAATGTTAATTTTTAAATACCCAGTGTGAATTATTAGGAACACTATTTGGACAGAAAACAGTATAGATTTTTAGGTATAGAAAAAATGTAAAACTTTTATTTTTTATAAACAGTATATGTTGTATTTTCTATTGATGAGTTTGTAGAGATTGATTTTCAGAATTCTAGAACAAAGTGACTATATTTCAGCCTTACAGTTAAAGTAGAATGACAAAGAAGTGAAGTGTATTAACTGGTTTATTAAACCAAGAGGAAACCAGTTGGAAGTGGTTCATAGCTTAATATTCAATAGTGTTTTTCTGTCTGCAGGCCGACTGACATCTGGAATATTTACAGATTATTTTTGTCACAAGAAGTGTGGCCTCTCACATTTTTTCTTCTCACTTATCTACATGTTCTGAAAAAAGAATGACAGTAGTTTAATTCTGAAATATATTTCCAGGAAAACCAAAGAAGTTTTCTGAAAATTGGGTAGAAAAAATCTAAATCATTGGCAAGAATGAAAAGATGCTGGGTTGTTATTCATTTGATCCAAAAATTTTGTGGACAGAGCACAGTGCAAATATCCTGGTCTGTGTTTATTTTATGAAAGAGATGATGAAATATTCAGAAGTGTGAAAACACATATCAATTCTAAAAGAGTATGCGTACTGTTATCTCATTTTTGTAAAATCAGCAAGCAAAAAGTACATGAAAAGTCTGAAAGGTTGTTGGGAGTGCTTATCTCTGTATAATGGGCCTAAGAGAGATTTTTATTTTCTTTTGGCTTATTTTTGGATATTTTTTTCTACAGTGAACATGCATTCTTTTTGTAAAGAGAAAAACTATTAAAGATGTAAATTGAAAAAAAGAAGCAAGCAGAAACCTTGTTAAATTAATTTGCAGTTCTTTAAGATTCTAAGGAGTTGGTTTGAAGTATCTATAACACTATTTTTATGGATAGTAATATAATTCTGCTTTAGAATATATGGATTCTCTTGTACTTGTTTTCACTTAGGGCCAAGAAAGATGCTCCAGTGAACTTGTTCATGGTTTTATTAAATGAATGAGGGAAAGAATACAAATGAGATCAAATTCAATCTTGTTCTTTCTCTCTTCCTGTTTCTTTTCTTTCTTTTTTTTTTTTTTTTTTCGGTGAGTGAGGAATGGTGGGAAAAGATTTCTTTCCTCTGCTGAGCTGTTTTATCTTTATGTCATTTGTCATACAGTTCCTGTTCTTGATCCCTTTTCATCTGAAACAAGTTGATTTTTGCCTTGTATTCTCCTCTGGAGAAAGGAAAATGGCACAAATTGAAATATCCAAACAGGAGTAGAGAGTGCTGTATTTCTCTCTTTGTCATGTCTTTCTTGTTCTCTCACGGGTTTTCTCCCTTGTGTCTGCTCTGGGAATGCTGGATTTGGAAGTGATGGGAAGGAAAAGTAAATCAGCGGTTTTGGGGCTTAGCCAAAAGTTAGTGGTTTTGGGGGTGGCTATGTATAACAAAAATACAAATGTAGGAAACAAGATTGAGGTAAGAATTTTTCTGTTAAAAAAAGAAGTAGCTCACAACTGTTTGCAGGCAGCCCATTGCAAGGGCAACTATAATAATATTCCTTGTCCTCCAGGCCACATGAATCTCTCATGTATGTTGGCAATTAGGATTTTTGTTTTAAGCACGCTCTCTCTTGTTAAACTCTGTACTCTTTGGATTTATCTTTGTATTAAAGTCTGAAGAGTGGGATGTAGATTAAATATGTATTAAATATAGATTTCCTTCGTAATTTTTTATAAAGACTATTATTTTCAGAACAGTTTTAGGTTTACAGAAAAATTGAGCGAAAAGTACCAAGAGTTCCCTCATAGCCCTGTTATTAACATCTTACACCAGTGTGGTACATTTACTGCAATTGATGAGCCAATATTGAAGCATTATTGTTAACTAAAGTCCATAGTTTACATTAGGGTTCACTCATTGAGTCATATGTTATATGAGTTTTGCCAAATGTATAATGACATGTATCTGTCATTACGATACCATACAGAGTAGTTTTCACTGCCCTAAAAAATCCACATATTCATTCTTCTCTCCTTCTTCCCAAATTCCTGACAACTACTGATCATTTTATTGTCTCCATAGTTTTGCCTTTTCCAGAATGTCATGTGGTTGGAATCATATACTATGCAGCTTATTTCAGATTGACTTCTTTCACTTAGCAATATGCATTTAAGATTCCTCCATGTATTTTTGTGTTTGATAGCTCATTTCCTTTTATTGCTGAATAGTATTCCATTGCCTGGATGTAGCACAGTTTATCCAGAATTCACCTACTGAAGAATGTCTTGGTTGCTTCCAAGTTTTGGCAATTATAAAGGTTTTTGTGTGGACATAAGTTTTCAGCTCATTTGGGTAAATACCAGGGAGCACAATTGGTAGATCATATTAGTATATTATATTAGTATATTTAGTTTTGTAAGAAACCAGCAAATTGTGTTCCAAAGTGGCTGCACCATTTTGCATTCCCGTTAGCAGTAGATGAGAGTTCCTGTTGCTGCACATCCTTGCCAGCATTTGATGTTGTCAGTGTATTGGATTTTAGCCATTCAGAGAGATGTGCAGTGGTATCTGATTGTCTTAGTTTGAAATTCCCTAATGACATAGGATATTGAGCCTCTGTTCGTATACTTGTTTTCTATATATAACTTTTTTGGTGATGTGATATAGACTTTTAAAAGAACCAAAATGTAATTCCCTTTAAAAAAAAAGTACTGATAGTATAATGTGTTCTCTTAGAAAAGTATAGCAAAAGGAGACAGTAAATATTTACAATGCCACCATTCAGAGGAAAAATCATTGGTAACATTTTGATAGTTTCCTTCATACACCCATCTCTCTCTTTCCCCTCATGTATGTATAAATAAATGGCAATAGGGCATTCATTAACATTTTGTACTTTTCATGTTTACTTATCCACATATAGTTAGCTTTTCCTGTGTCATTCTTCTGGAATAGTGGTTCTTAACCTTGGCTGAATGTTAGGATCATTTGGGGGAGCTTTTAAAATTTATGGTGTTCAGGCTGCACCACAGGACAGGGAAGTCAAAATCTCTGTGGATGGACCCAGGCATCATACTTTAAAATATTTCCCAGGTAATTTCAGTGTGTATTGAAGATTGAGAACCACTGGTCTAGAATGTAATAGAATTACTTTTAAGAAAAAATATAATTCCCCAAACATCACATAAAATATGATGCCCTTTTTATAAAGTTCAGAACAACCAAACAGCAACACAAGGATTGTGTGTGTGTGTGTGTTTAATAAAATATAGATAGACATAAAGGAAATCAATGGAATGATAACTACTGGATTCAGGATGATTCTTACTTTGGGGTGAAAGCAGGGAGCTGAGTTGGTGTTTGGGGGCACCATAGGTTAAATGTAGATTATTGTTAACGTCCTAGTTTTTGTCTGGGTGGTTGCTTTGTGGCATTTATTAAATTATTGAAAATGATTAAATAATTAAGTGGATAATTAAAACTGGGCCATGCATGGACCAATGATAAGAGCTAAGGACTATGATTAAACCAATTCTTTGTGCCAGAGGCCCAATGAGGAAAAATATTAAGTAGATGAAAACTGTTACATCCCTCTTGTAAGTGTATACAGTAGGGTTGAAATATCTCAGTGGTTTGATACCCAGTGTCATCCATCTATAAAAACGAACAGGCTATTCCTTAGTAGCTAGAGATTTTACATACTTTCCTTTTTTTCTGAAAGTATACATTAATTCCACTTTCCTCCCAGAGTTTCATCCTAATGCAGTTGGTCAAAAACAACAAACGTGATAAAATTTGATATTCACTATAAACAAATACCTTATTAGAAACTCATGTATCTTAATCAGTTGCATGAGCTGATGTTACTTCTTGTGCCTTGATCAAAGGAGCTGCTGAATTTTCTGTGTCCCCCACCTGCCATGTTTTTACCCTTTGGAGCTCTGCACCATAGTAAGATGGGTGAGGGTTGGCCTTTTTCTCGTAAAATGGGAGAAGGGAGATTGTGTAAAGGGGTAGGAGTGGAGGACCGCTGCTTCAGGCATCTCCTCCAGCAGATCAGTTTTAGTGGCAAAGTTAATTCTTTTAAGCCTAACCATGCCAGAGTAAGCCCAAACTTGCCTTACAGGAGGGTTCAGAATGATCTCTGGGGTGAAGGAAGCAAGTATGAAAATGCACGTGCAAGCTAGGTAAATGTGTACATACATACATAGAGTTAACTGAAACACAGCCTATATACAAATGTGTAATTCTTATATTACTTATCTCCTCATCATTTTAAATTACTGTTTTGTATGATTTAAACATATATAAATATGAACACATACATATCTTTTTTAAACAATAAAATAATGCATATATTGGGATATGTAGTCAGAATTTAACTTATTTTGAAATAGTTTCAGACTTAGGAAAATGTTGCAAGAGTAACATAAACAGTTCTCATCTTCTCTTACCTGGATTTCCCAAATGTTAACATTTTACCACATTTGCTTTCTCATTCTAATAAATATTATTTTTGCCCCATCAGAGAGTAAATTAATGTATTGATATTTACCCTTAAGTACTTCAGGGTGTATTTCCTAACATCCAGGATATTCTGTTACATAACTGCCATGGAATGGTCATAGTCAGGAAATTAATATTGATGATCTATAGATTGTATTCAAATTTTGCCAGTTGTCTCAAAATGTCATATTTTTTCCTTTATCCCTTTCTGGTCCAGTATCTAATCTGGAATTGTGTGTTCCATTTAGTTATCCCGACTCTTTACTCTCCTCTAGTCTGTAACTGTTCCTCAGTCTGTCTTTGTATTTCGTGATCTTGACATTTTAGAGTACAGCTCAGTTCCATATATTAGAATATATGCTCATATTTTTACTGATGTAATATGTGATAAAAACATGAGAAGCGAATGAGAGAAACAAGAAAAAACTATTGGTAGGTTAGCAGAAGTTAAGGGCTAAAAGTGGTGAACCAGTGTGTTCAAACTGATCATTATATGATTTTCATTTTCAAAACCAATACTGATATCAGTGAGAATAGGGAGTTATGATACTTGAAATTTTTGGAAACACGAATACAGATATTCCTCTCTTCACTGATCAGATATGGAAGATAGAGTTGACTGAGAGGATGGTGTCCTGTATATCCCCTTCCTTGCATGGAAAGAGAAAAATTATGAGAGAAAGCAAAGCTACCAGAAAGTACTTTTCACAAACATCATTTCTTTCCCAGAAAAGTGGAAGTAATTTCTCAGGAGCTGGACATGCAAAGGACTGGAAAATAAAGCCAGTAGATACTTAATACCTGTTTCATGTTCAGAACTGCCCTAGGAAATGGGGCAAGGGCTAGAAAGAATTAGGGGAACTTGATTTGAAGGGTTTGACTTAAATGTTGATTTGTCTATTTCAGGTCTTCAAAGGGATTCATTGAAAAACAGTTTTGATTTGAGGTTTAAAACTTGGTCTTTGACCCATCTGAACTCTTGATTTGGTTTGCAAGTACAAACTCTTTAAAGATAATAGGTAGTTAGGATAATTGCTGTGTTTTGTCTTCATTTGCAAATATTTTCTCACCATCATGGATTTGTAGCACTTATGTCTTCAATTAACACCCGTATGGAGAATACATTATGGGCAGATATATATGCACATGTTACAGCACCTCTTCTTTGAAGAGCTGACAACTTTACCCTGAATTTCAAAACTGTACATTTTTACAGAAGAGACTTGGTGTCATAGAAGGCAGAAGCCTTTGGGTTTTGGATCCTGTGTTTTACTTCCAACCATAGTTGATTCACCATGTACCTCAGTTGTCCAACTGAAAAATGGGAAAATAACAAGCAAGGCTTTAACTGTGTGGAGGCAAAGGAACTGCCTTTGATTTGCTCTGGGATCTATTATTTTATGATACATTAAGAATATCAGTAAATGGGAAGGAAAGAAAACTAGGAAAGTCAGCAGTACAGTAAGAGGAACAGTTTGCTGGTGAAGAATCACTTTAGTAAATGTAACATTTGACAATGTGAACCTGAAGCTCATTTTTCTCTTTTAATTAACTCTGTAGGTTTACTTTGAAAAGGGCTGCTATGTGCTAACTAGAACACATGACAAAAGTATTAAATATTAATTGAGCATGGTTGCAGCTTGGCTGTTAAAAATCATATGGTTATACTTGATTTGAAAGTCTCTGGCCCACGCCTCTGATGGTGAGACCAATGCATTTACAGCCCTTCTGGGGATTTCCAGTGTGCGGCAGGACCGAGACCTCTCTTCAGGGGCTAGAACCTCAGGGGCATGTGTGAAGAGGAGGGCAGGGAATCCTTAGGATATTTTTTGAGGGACCATTTCTTCTGTGCAGATCTGGGAGCTTGGAGTTAGCAAGATAAAGTTGTATTTTTATCCACATTTTATTTTCTGTATTTCAAATATGAGATTTTTGAGAAATTGGAAAAGAGTATCAGGGCTTTGACAGTGCAGGGTATTTTGGTTGACTGCTTCCGAGTGTGTTTTTAAAAACTTGCACACAGCATCTGCAACCCACTATATGAGAATTTATAGCGTAGCACTTTATTTTTCCTGTCGTGACTTCTGTCAGAAAATGTTTTCGCTGTGCTTAGTGCTTTAACAGACGATTACTCATGTTTTGTTTTGCTTTGTTTATAACTTGTTAATGCTCTGCAAAGTCATACATTTTGGACTTTGAGGACGGTGGTTTTCACATGTGCAAAAATCACTTTGAATCCATCATTTCAAGAAGATGCAGCCCATCCTTTTGTTGTTTCTTATTAACTGCTTCAGAGCCTTCAGGGAGAGCTAAGCAGAGCATGTACTTCTCTGGAGTTGAACCGTGCTTGTGCCTGAGCTTCCTGAAAGCAGAGATGCAGTGAGCTCGCGGTGATGAAACCTGTTGGATTCCTGGAGGAAGCAGCTGGAGCCTTTGGCTTGTTAACTAGCAATGATTCACGTCTTGCAGATTGTAAAGGAGCTGGTGACACCATCCAGGCAAAAAGCAGCCAGAGTGAAGGAAGGTAGGAACAGCATCAGGATGAACAATCAGAGCACTTTAAGGCACTTAGAGATTTTTACGAATATCGACCTAAAGAGCAGCTATAGCTGGTTTGAGTTATAGAGTTTAGAGTTATCCTGTGTGCTTTTGCTCTTCTGATATATTACGGTATCAGAGGAGGATCAGGTAATGACATAATTGTGAACATGCCTCATTATTACTGTTTTTAAACCACAAATTAGAAGCATTTCATTTTATTACAAGGTATGAAGAGTGAGGAGAGGTTATGAAATATCTGCTGCGGCAGTACTTTTCATGCTGTAAGGATCCTCTCGCATTATTTATTTTGGAGGTAGAAGAATAATCTGTATAATCCTCTTCTCTTTTAACTTTAAAATATAAATTTTCATGGCAGAAATCAGAAGAGAACAAGCTAGGATTCTGCCTATAGCAGAGCAAAAGAATTAGATGGTTCTTATTTATGTGAATAAGTGATAAATAATAGTAATAAATATGAATTTAGTCAAAGAAGGGTAGATTTTATTGCCTTTTTCAGTGAATAATTGCTTTTTTCTGTCCATGATATATGCTTAATCAGCACTGTTTATATTTAAAATAGTCCTATATTTATAGCCTGTGACAGTTTGGGATATGCTGGAATACATTTTCAAAATCTTTTTAATTGCATGCCTGACTTACAGATCTTAAAACGAACTAATGCAGATACATCTTTGAAGAAATACTTGTATATTTTCTTTTTAAGCATTTGAAATAGTAAATCTCCAAAATAACAGGAATTAATTTAAGAAATGTAGGCCATCAGCTAAGTTTATAATACTGGCAATTTCACTAATTTAATCTAGGGTTTAAAATCAGTCAGTTGATAAATTTATATACCAGCTTTTTCATATGAAAGATATAGCATTCTGTCTTTATATGATTAGCGTAATATGATAGCGTAATATGATTACCTCAGATGATATAAAATATAGAGTACTTTGGATTTTTTAAAAAACTTGATATGATCTGTGTTTAAGGTGAAGCTTATGTGATTCCTCAAGTCCTATGTAAAATGATTTAGGGTAATGGTATTAAATAATATTGTAACATGTATATGGAATATTACAGCTGAAAGAAACCTTAGAAATCTTCTTGTCTGTTCTGATTTTATGGAAGAACATGGTATTTAAATGGACAAAAATGCATCTCACAAAGCAAAGAAACTATTGTCATTTACCTTTGAAAATGTGTTAGTCTTATTTAGGATATTTTACAATTATTTACCTCCTGTTTTCTCCTTCACTTTCTTCTGAAGCAAAAGATTGTTTCTATCTCTGAATAGCAGGATTCTAACAATTAGGCATTTTTAAAAAAGCTTTTCGCTTTTACTATTTCAAGAGAATATAAATCAGTTAATTTAATCCCAATCTGTTTGAAAATGTCAGATTCATACAGTTTGACCTTTACAGACAGTCAGAATTTTTTTTTTATTGGAATGTTTCTTCTAGTTTGTATGTTTTCAGTCATAATCATAGTTACTTGGAATATACCTGGGGAAAGAATAATAATATTCTTCTTGCCTTTCATAATGCTTACACACACACACACAAGTAAATAATGTAATCATATTGACAGGAAATGCCTTATGAATATAGGAAAAATAGTACTAAAAGATACTAACTAACGTAGTGGAATGGTTTTTGCTCTTAGGTTTTTTCCCCTATATTTCAGACAGAATTTTCCATGACCAGGGAAAACAGAGGCAGCTTATACATAGACATTTTTCTTAGAAGCTTGTTTTTTTCAAACCCATTCTCATGGTGTTTTTAATCATTTAGCAAAAACATATTTACTGTTAGTTTTGTCTTCTTGCAAAATAATGTTATATTTTACCAATTTTTAACATCGATAAACTGCTTGAGAAAGGTAAAGTCCTACAGACAAGTATAAAACAATGGCCCATAGGAAGAGAGTTTTTAACTCAATTATTTAAAATATAGTATGAATTTGGATGGCTGCAGAGAGGGCAACATTTCAAAGTATTGTATTCACATTAGTATTAATAAATAGTATGGAAAAATTGATTTGTGAGGGGAAGTATCAAAATTGAGGATGAAATAATTATGATAAATGGTTTGAGAAGTTTTCATCAATTTTCCTTGGTATGAGATAGTAAACAAACTTAATATATTTTAAATAAGATGCAAGGGTATGACTAAGAATTATTTTGGGGAAAGAGAGAAATTATGGAATACTCATGAATATTTTCTCCAAAATTTTCAAAATATTTGCCAAATCATTGCTTTGTCACTTAGTAGAAACATTAATCAAGTATCCCAGCCTTCCAGAACTTAGTGAAATACAGTGCTAAGAGTTCATGCTAATGCTCTTTAAAGAACTTAGAATCTTGCAACAGTTAGCACTATAAGAAAGGGAGAGAACTAGTAACATTATTTGAAGGATAATTTTTGTGGATCCACACTCTATTCTGCTGATGTTGTGGTAACTGCTGGAAGTGATTGCTGTTTGTGAGTAGTTGAAGTGGATAGGAAGAGATATTTTGTAGTACAGCCTTGGAAGACTAGGCAAAGGATAACTGGTCTTTGGAAAAGTTATGGGATGGAGGGTCAAATATGCATGTATATGTATTCATTCATTTGTTCATTCATCATTCTCATTTGTTCACCTTTATCAGGTGTCCACTATTTGGAAGACACTTTGCTAATCACTGGGGATACAAAATAAAATATGATCTCTGCCCATACCTGGGATATAGTAGATCCCAGCTATTTACTGAGTAAAGGAATGAATGGAAGAATATACATTTGTTAATACAGTCTAGTCTAAGAGGTGTTTGTATAGTCAGGGCAGTATAGTGAGTTGTTTGTTTTGCCATGAGGTCATCATGTGCAGAGTTAAAGCAACTTAGTCTTGTGGACTAGGGAAAGGAATGGGATAAGTGATTCTGTGCTAAATGGAAAAATAAACTGTAACAGTTTTCGTCTTGAATGACCTGGTTAGCCTGCATCTCCAGGGCCAAGTTTGACTAGATTGGGAAGGAACCACCTCACTGAGTAGACCAGAGGTAAAACCCTACCGTCTATTCAGATGTACATAAGGCACAAATGTAATCATCGTAACTTTGTATTAGTAAGAAGCCTGGTTTTCTCCTTTAAAGGCCTCGTGTTTATTTGGACAAAAATGTTTTGAAAATATGACATGTTTTTCTATCTGGCTAAATAGAAGTATGCTAAATATAAATTAATCGTTTCTTAATGATTCAGGTTCTTTATTGAAACAATTTTTTTGTAGGTTACAAAACCTGATGACCATGTTTATCAAAATTATTTTAAAAATAAGAGTAGATTTAGAATGAAGCCCTGAAAGTCTGTCCTGTTAGTAAAACATATGAGCTTTGGCATCTGTCCTAACCTTTTCATTCCCACTTTCATGCCTTAGCACCTCTCCTCTAGATTATTAAAATAGCCTCCTCATTTATTTTATTTGATAAACATGCATTGAACACTTACTGCATCTTAGATGAAAGGGTACAGAGATGTATCCTCAAGGAACTCATATGGGGGTGGTAAGAGACAAAAGTCAATGATTACAATAGTATGAGAGGTGTTGTAGTAGACGAGGTGTCGTGGGAACCCAAAGGGGGAACTGGCCCTGATTTGGTAATTAGGAGAGTGAAGGGATTAAACTCTTTGGTGAAGTGACAGATGCCCTCATTTGAGCTAAGTATCAAAGGATACATAAAAGCTAGGGGGAAAAGAAGAGAGTGTATAAGCATCTCAAGCAAAATAAATAGTGGAGGAGAGCTCAGGTGCCAAACATGTGAAGAAGTTTGGAAATATTCTTAAGGTGATAGTGGGAGAAGATGAGAAGACTGGTCAGTGGTATGTGGTCCTTTAACTCTCTATTCCATCCTTCCATTGCTGTCTGAGATCATTTTGTGAAATAATTTGCCATAAAACCTGGAATTGGGACTTCACCTATATTTCTAGCTGTGATGATAACTAACTAGGTCTCCCCATGCACCCTCTGTGCCAGCGACACCAGAATGCTTGCTGTTTCCCAGATGTGCTGCTCCATCAGGACGGCAAGTCCTTCCCTTCCTTCTCCAGTGACTATAGTCCTTACAGATCAGCCTCCAAGGCTCAAATGCCACCCCCACCAAAAAGCATTCCCTGATCCTTTTCTCCTCTTGCCCTTTTAGGTCAGAATTAACCATTCCTTTCTTTTTATTCTCTTAGTATTTTGCTTTTGCCTCTATTACTACACGTTTAAAATTCTACTGTACCTTATGATTATATTTATTAAATTAGCCAGTAAATGTTAATTGAAATAATGTTTTGGCTTACTGAACATTTTTGTTTCCATTCTGTTTTTTAGCTGTGTTTTAGATAGTTGAGATTGTCATAAACTGATCGTTAGATAAGTGAAATATTATAGCTAATAACCTAACAATGGACAGAGAAATGTGTGATTCCCCTTTAAGATATTTTGTAATGGTTTGATAGAAAATGGCGTTCAGCTTATGTTTAAACTATACCCGTATTTTGCTTCATGTTGACTGTTTAAGCTTGAGAAGCTGAAGTTGTAGCATCTAGTGTACTTTATTTAGTTGTTTGACTTACTGCTAGACTTCTTGGTTTATTACTCACGGTCAAAGCAATCCTCAGTAGTGTGGTATCCAATGTGGTTAAAAAAAAGTGTCTTTTAAAGGCACCTCAAACACCATTACAGTGTACTTTGTTCGGTGCTGGGGTTGGGCAGTCTTAATGAGGAGTAGTCTATATCCCAAGTTAAAACAGACATGTGGCCATTACAATAATATGGTGGGTAGGACATTGATGATTTGGGAGCCAGAAAACCTGTGATCTGGTCATACCACCATGCAACTTTGGGCAGGTCAGTGAGTGTCTTTGTGTCACAGGGTTTTCCATCTATTATATGATGACTTGTTCCCTAAGACCTCATATAGCCCTGACATTCATACTCTACTGGTTTTCTTAAAGCCATTTTTGTTTTTCCGTGGTAGCCTCTTAGATTAAAACATCAAATTCATAATGCCTGCCTGCCTATATCTACTCTTTCTGAACAAACACATACACAGAGTAAATTGGGTTGTGTAATTGGCTTAATTATGAAGAGCTTTTAGAGATTTCCCACAATTTACTGCTCTGTGAGTAGCTGCAGCACGGGGAGCCTGATTGAGAACATGGATACCCAGTCAGGCTGATTGGGTCTCAGCCCTGGATTTGCTACTCACTTACTTATTAGCTGTGTGACCTTTGGCAAGTTACTTAACCTCCCTGTGCAACAGATTCTTTATCTGAAAAGTAGGGATAATAATAGTATGTACTTCACAGGAGTGTTGTGAGGATTGAGATAAGGCATAGGAAGGACCCTGCACAGGCTGGCACCTAGTAAGGGCTAAATGTAAGCTGCTGTTAATATTTTTGTTGGTTTTGTTATCTTTATTATTGTTATTATTGTTGATGCTGCAGTCCTGATCACTTAGATGGCTGATAGCTTGTTTGTAGGTGTTTATGTCTGAGACAGTGTACAGGGTTCTGTGGACAATGGTCAGATTCAATATACTGATGTTTATTAATATTTATTGTAGTGTTGGTTCATTTGTACTTGGAAAACTTTAAGCAGTGAATTTATTCTTTACATTTAGCTCTGTAATATTGGACGTCAAAGTTGTACGTGTCTTGTGGGCAAAGTTAATTGAGAAAAGTTTTATCAAAACTTTGTTTTAGGGAAATATACTTGTATGTACAGATCTTAATACTTAATAACCTTGTTTTAAATATTATTTTAAAGAAAAATGGGTCCATTTTATTTAGCTCATAGACCCAGTGTATCTTTGTCTTAACTTTGGCGAAGAATTTAAAAAGTAAAGAGTGAATTTTGCAATCACTTGTTGCTTGAAACTAAATTATTGGAAAGGTTTTCTTTGAATTGTTTAAACTTTAAAAATTGAATGCAGTGGACTCCCTGACTAGCATTCCTCTCTTGCTTGTCAGTAATGCAGTGCTCTGCTGTAATGAAGCGCAGAGCCTGAACTCCGTCCAATGTGCTACACTAGCCACTAATATGTGGTTGTTTAAACTTAAATAATTAAAATTAAGTAAAATAAGACATTCGGTACCTCAGTCACGCTAGCCGCATCCTGAGTGCTCGACAGCCACATCACAGAAAGTCCTGTTAGACAGCGCTGGAGAGATTGTAGAGCCAGGCTGCTGGGTTCATTTCCTCAATAGCCATGTGACCTTGGGCAAGTTAGTTCATTTTCCTGTGCCTCAGTCTCCTCATATGTAGACTTGGACAGAAGTTCTCCTGTGGTTGTTAATGTGGATTAAGTGAGTCAACATTTGTAAAGTGCTTAGAACAGCAGCAGGCACGTAGTATGTGTTTGTCAAATAAACAAATGTTCATCGTGTTCAGATTTGTTACGCTTCATAACTTATTAATGTGTAGTGATTATCTTTTTGTCTTTTATGTATGTTTTATTGCCCTTTTGAGAAAAAATTTATATATACCAACCTGCTTGGATAAGTTTTTGTATTTGAGTTTTTATATTTAGCCGCAATTTACAGTAATGTCTCTGTCATGCACTCTGGCTTAAAAATTCATTGGGAGTGCTCACTGCTTTCAGGGTGAAGCATGGTTTCCTTTGTCAGGCATTTTGGGAATTCCACCCTGCCCTTCCCAACTCATTTTCACTGCCATCCAATTCTAGCCCTTTGTTCCATTTTTCAGCTAATCACTGCCTTTGTTGTTAAAAATATTTAATGGTGGTGGTTTCATCTCTTCAAATGGTATATAAGCTCTCCCAGAACGTGTAGCAGTATTATCCGTGCATTTAGTAAATGCTCAGGATATGTTCAGGTTGAGTAAAAGAATCTTCTGTTTTTGAAATGCAATCAGTATTTCTTTTAATATCAAAACACAGTTATTCAAGTCATCTCTGAAGTGAAGGGACTTCAAAACCCATTCCACCATCTGTGATGTCAGCATCAGAAATGTGCTCCATCTCTTAAGACTCTGCTACTGGGCTGTACTTGTCTCAGTGGGGAGGGGTCTGGACAGTGGTTCTCACCATGGTAGTCACTACCCTGCAACATGGTGGTGCCGTGTAAAGCACCATTTGGTGACGAATTTGGTGATTTTCTGGATGACGTTTTCTAAAAGGATGCTGATTTTATCTTGGTTTACTCATTTCTTTGGGTTGTCTCCCATATTCTTTGGTCTGCTGTTTGTTGCTTCTTTCTGTGTTTTTCCTGATTATACGCAAATGCTTATCACATGAATGTAACAATGGGAAAAAAAGTCACTCAAAAGGAAAAAAAGTACCATGTATTATAAAAAGCAAAACTTAGTTTTTATGTTTCTATAATAATGACATTTAGGTACAATTAGGTAGTTTTTCACTTTAAACAGGTTATTTTCTCCATATGAGGAAAAAAGTGTAAAAACTCTAAACCTCTTACCATAGAATGGTGTGTGCTTGTGGTCTAAGGTCATACAGAATTCCTATTTGTTACTACAAGTTGCTTAATATATAACATCAGTGGCAAATCCATAATTATCTATGGATAGCTGCATTTTGGATTGCATGTACTGTATTGCATATATTGCATTTATGTTGTGCAAGTTGCCTTGTATTATGTTGATGGAGAAAAGAGTGGATATTATAAAGCCAGTAATGTGAATAAAATTCATACATAAATGGTCTTGCATTATAACTGGAGATAACTCAGACATCTTTGAGACTTTGATTTATTATCCTGTGTTGTGGTCTTGGGTTTTTTGGAGGTGGCCTGGGGGATAGTTAGGAACTGTAGGACAGAGGCCCCAGGTTCTACTTGGGAATGATTTAGAGTCTCCCTCTGCATATATCACTACTTGTTACCTTATAACATGGTACTTCTGGTTACTTTTCAAAGTGCTGTGGCTTCATTACACTGTGAGCTTCTTGAGGACAAGGACCACAGTTCATTTATAATTTTGGAGAAAAGTGAATTCTGAAGAATGCAGTGGTTTGTGAGCTTGTCTGGTATTTGTTTCTCTGTAGCTTACCATCAAAGTGATGAATACACCTATGGGTAATAGGTAATTGGTATACTTAATCAGTTACCTAATTATTGAGAGGACTCAATTCTCGCTTTATATTATTTTATTACTGAAACAGACTGCCCAGTAGATTTTTTAAAAAATAAATGTATGTATTTATTTATTTTTGGCTGCGTTGGGTCCTCATTGCTGCGCGCAGGCTTTCTTTAGTTGCAGCGAGCGGGGACCACTCTTCGTTGCAGTGCGCGGGCTTCTCACTGCGGTGGCTTCTCTTGTTGCAGAGCGCGGGCTTCAGCAGTTGTGGCACATGGGCTTAGTTGCTCCGTGGCTTGTGAGATCTTCCCGTACCAGGGCTTGAACCCATGTCCCCTGTGTTGGCATGCGGATTCCCAACCACTGCGCCACCAGGGAAGCCCCCAGTAAATATTATAAACATTCTCTAGAGAACAGTTAGGTTTACAGTGACTTATTATGCTTAGAATGCTACTTGGAATTAACTGTTTTTACCACTGTCTTGATATAATTTAAATGTAATTTAGAAGTGCTGCAATATCTTCATTCAGATAACTTGTTACCTTTTAAAAATTGGCTACTTAAGTATTGTTTCTCTCCCATTTGGCAGACACCAGATGCAGTGATTAATAAAGGTCATTATGTTGCTTAGTTATGGAGAGCTTTTAATGACTATTACCTGAACATCTGCTGTTTTCATCACTGCCGTTACCCAGAAAACATCTGATACAATATAGAAGCTGTACTTTGAAAATGTGACTTAGGCTAATCTAATAAATTACTACTTTAGAACATTTAAATATTCCTTTACATTTTAAATAATTGTGAGAAAGCCCTTATCTTTCTGTAAAGTGAGCAATAAAAAGTATCAAGGACAGACTTTCGGAATGGTTGTACTGGATAGTCCTGGAGTCCCATGGGCTGAATTCTCAGCATCTAGGAGTTGTCTGTGTACAGAATTGGGTGGGAGAAGCAGTGACTTTCTCGTGCATTCTGACTGTCATGTGAAACCTTGACTGAAAATGAGGGGCTTGGAGTGGAATTGAAAGGAAGGAAAAAGGTTACCCAGACTCTGCTGGGAGAACATTGAAAAGTGAGAAAGGGTTTATTGATTATGGGGTTTTCAAAAATAGGACCAAATACTTTTAAAGTTTTGAAACAATTACAGTGCTTGCTTCAGCAGCACGTATACTAAAATTGAAATAACTACAGATTCCCAGGAAGTTGCAAAACATAGTACTGAGAGGTCCCGTGTACCTTTCACCCAGTTTCCTCCAATGGTAAAACGTTACAGAATGATAGTCGAATATCAAAACCAAAATACTGACATTGATGCAACCCACAGACTTTATTCCGATTTCACCAGTTTTATATGCACTTGTGTGTGTGTGTGTGTGGTGTATAGTTTATGCAGCTTTATCACATATATAGGATCCTTGTAACCACCATCACCATTAAGATACAGAATTGTTCTGTCACTTACAAAGCTACCCCTTTATAGTCAGTCCTACTCCCTTCACCTTCCCTGCCCTTCTCTAACCCCTTGCAACCACTAATTTGTTTCTTGTCTCTATAATTTGGTCATTTTGAGAATATTATATAAATGTAATAATATATTATGTTACTTTTGGGGATTGGCTCCCCACCCCCTCCTAGTATCCATGCAAACTGTTTCATATCAATCATTTGTTTCTTTTTATTGCTGAGTAGTATCCCATAGTATGGATGTACCAGAGTTTGTTTAACCATTTACCCATTGAAGGATATTTGGATTTTTTCAAGATTTTGACCAACACAAGTAAAGCTGCTATGGGCATTCATATACAGTTTTTTTTGTGTGGACATAAGTTTTCATTTCTCTGAAGTAAATATCCAGAATATGATTGGTGGATTGAATGATAACTAGATGTCTAGTTTTTCAGGAAACTACCAAAAGACCAATACTTTTATTTCTCCAAAACTTACTTACTAATGCCTAATAAAACTGAGACACTGAGAAATTAGTTCCCATATGGTTGTGTTCTATAAAATTCTGTGTCTACAGATCAAGAGACAACCAAATGGACATTTAGTAGATATAACAGACAAGTTATGGAAGAAGAAGTACAAATGGCTATTAACATATGAAAGGATTTTGAATGTCACTGATAATCAGACAACTATTGTTAGAATTATGTTTAGATGCAAGTAATTTAAAAGCAGGCAGAATGGCTGGAACAGTCCAGGGTGGCTAGTATGGCAGGTACAGTGGGCAAGAAATGCCTTGAGCAACCCAGATCTTTTCATTTTTCTCCTCAGTCACACACAATCTTTGTCCTCATATTGGCAAGATAACTGCTGCTTCTCCATATTTGGGTGCAACAGCCAGGCCAGAAGAAAAAGGAAAGGGGGAAATCCAGAATGAGTGTCACCTGCAGAAGGGAAGCAAAAACTTTTCCTTAAACCGTCAGCTAGAATTATGTCACATGCTACCAGCAGCTGCAAAGGGGCCTGGGAAGCAAGTAGTTTTTTGCTTGAAACATTCTTGCTGAAAAGATATGGGGTTCTCTTAGTAAGGAAGATGTGGAAATATTGCATAGGCAACTAGCAAAGTTTGTTGGAGAGTGCAGATATGAAGTGTCATGTGTGCCTAAGACCCTGAAATTAAAAAATATGAATAATGCCCTGTGTTATGTAAAAGGTACTAACACATTGTTTGTAAGAGAACAAATTGGTATACTTTTTTTGATGGGCAATGTGATATTCTTTATCAAAATTAAAGGTTGTGTTTTATCTGGCCCATCAGTACAAATCTATGACTCTATTCTGTAGAAATGCTGTCCCTGCATATGTGCAGAAAGATCTTCGCTGTAGCGTTGTTTACATAATATCAAACCACTAGAAATTATCTGTCAGTGGGAGAAAGGCTCATACATCATGGTATATCCATACAGTGGAGTACAGTACAGGCAGCCAGTAAAAATAATAAGCTTGATTTATGTAAGTAGACCTGGAAAACAGCCATGAAATATAAAACTGCAGAACATTATGCATAATATGGTTCTACTGCCCGCCCTCCAGTACATATGTATGTGTTTTTGTATGTGTTCTTGTGCATGTGTGTATGTGTGTGGTATGATTATATCTGTTTTGACCTATGCAGAAGAGAAAGACTTTATTGAAAAACACTGAAAACAGTTAACAATGGGAAGTGGGTTTGGGAAGGGAGAATGTAGGAGGAGATTTCACTTTTCTTTATATACATCTGTATTGCTTGAATAGTTTACAAGCCTGTAATAACTGTTCAATTAGGAAATGAAGTATTGTATAATGTGATTTTTTTTGGATGCTTGAAGCACATACTTTTATATTTTAACCATTCTGGATGAAACTGCATAACATCTTGTTTTGCCATTTTATGCATATAGTATACTAAATATTTTTTCTTAGTCACTCAAGGCCTAATGAGGTAGTCAGGGCTGCTTAAATATACTCAAAATAGATTAGATTAAATGAGTTTTAACGCTTCCTTATAAATGTTTAAACTTTGACTTCTTAGGCAGGCCGTACTTTTTGTGTATTATCAATGTATCTGCCTCTAACAGTTCTTCCTATTTCTAATTTCTGCTGTAATCTTCTTTGACTTGGGAATGAAGCAACCAGCAACCTGGTTTAATTGTGTCTAAAAATAGTTCTGAATAAAAACAAGATAAATTAGTTCGAATGAAGGTTTTGAGAGACTTTGTGGGTAAAGTACATGAACTTTAGCTTACTGCTATTTGAACATCTTTTTCTTTTTTTTACTGTTTAGAGCTCTTTTTTTCTTCTTTGTTTACCTTTGTTTTCAGCTGTGTTTTAGTTGTTTGAGATGGCTTGATACATGAAGTTTGCCAAACCTAGGGATGTTTAAAAAGCAGATAACCCCTCAGTGTCGCTCTTCTAGAGAAACTTATTACAGCAGTAAGGAAAGGAGATAGGGTGTTTTAGGACAGGGTTATATAGGAAAAAAGCCCCTGAGCATCTGCATTTTCTTTCTGTTCCTTAATGGTAAGATGATTTTTGTCTTTGTTGACAAGTTAATAATTAACCCCATGTAACATAGTGTGCAGTGCATACACATCAGGCTGGGGTTCGAATCCTGGCTCTGTCATGTACTTAGCTAAGTGACCTTCCTGATCCTCAGTTTTCTTACATTTAAAGGCTTATTTTGCTTAATATTAGTACATATTTTATATAAATGCCTAGTTGACACATTCATAGATTAACTGGAGAAAATTTGTGTAATGTATCTGGCCCACAGTATTCAAATAATGACTTATTATGGAGGATAATGTGAAATTTGAGATTTGTATAATGTATTATACTTTTTTATAACAAAACATTTTAGTTTTTCCTTTTATTTTTATAGAATTATTATCCTTAGTGCGGAAAACTTGAAGAACACACAAGGGGAAATTTTTTTTTAAAAATCCTCTATAATTTCCTTACTCAGGAAAGGTCTCTATTAATATTTTATAGGTCTGTCATTCAATCTTTTTGCCATGTTCAAATACTACTTGCTTTATATCAATAGACTCAATGTTAAATCGTTCAAACAACCTTACAGGCATGGTGGTGTCTCAGTCTTCCCTTCCTGGAAATGAGGCTGAGAGAGGTTAAGCTCGAATTGCTGGTCAGTGGTGGAGCTGGTGTTCATGATCGGGAGTGAGAAGGGGCTCCCCTCCCCACCCAGTTGGAAGCAGTCATCTCTCTTCATAATCAGTTTGCAATAATCTGTGATTATAAGATGTTTGATTAAGATTGCAAAGTAGATTTGGGCTTAATGCATGGTATTTCCGTGTATTATTGTAGTATAACGTTACTTAGGTGATATGCATGTTTGTAGCTCCGTAAACATTAAACTCTAATACTTGAGGTCAAAATGAGACTTTGTATTTCTCCAGCGTGATCCTAACTCTCTAAGCTGTAGAAAATCTGACTGTGGTGCTTGGAATACACTATATGTTCACTTTGGATGTTGGATTCCTGAGTGGTGTGGAAAATGATCTTAAAGTTGCTGTTTTATTGTACTCAGAAAAGGACTAAATCAGCCATATCCTTATTTTTATGATATTTTTGAAATTGTAATTTCCATGATCATGTGTTTTTAAGATAAGAAGTTATTATTTGGGTCAGTAAATGTTGCCTTTAATTTAAACATCCTGGAGCTTCCCTGATGGCGCAATGGTTAAGAATCCGCCTGCTAATGCAGGGGACATGGGTTCGAGCCCTGGTCCGGGAAGATCCCACATGCCGTGGAGCAACTAAGCCCATGCGCCACAACTACTGAGCCTACACTCTGGAGCCCGCGAGCTACAACTACTGAGCCCACGTGCTGCAACTACTGAAGCCCGTGTGCCTAGAACCTGCGCTTTGCAACAAGAGAAGCCACCGCAATGAGAAGCCCGCGCACTGCAACCAAGAGTAGCCCCTGCTTGCCGCAAGTAGAGAAAGCCCATGTGCAGCAATGAAGACCCAACATGGCCCCCCAAAATTAATTAATTAAAAAAAAATCCTAAAGCATTTACAGATTTATTTATAATCTTTAGAAACTCCCTGAAAAACTAGTTTGTATATTGTACTATATATACTGCCTATACAGTACCTGTAGGTACACACACACACAAATCTATTTCTTCGGGGGACTTTATCCTTTGTTACACTGTCATACTTGGACCTTTAGCTTAGGGGATTTGGCAGCCTGTTATTTCAGATATTTTGAAAATTGTACTGTCATGATTATAAGTATGTAATGAAGCTTGACTTCATGTTTTTTGTATTGCTTTTTCATGATTTTTTTCAGAAGTAGGTTAAAAAAAATAATGTTAGTAGTTGACCTGAATATATCATCTAGACAGTTACAAAACATGTACCAATATTAAGCAAAATATTGTTTGAATTTAGACATTGTTAAAAAAAGAATTTGAATTTAGACATTGTTTGAATTTAGATATTGTTAAAAAAGAATTCCAGAAGAAATTCACTGTATTTGCTCTGTATTTGTAGCTGGGGGGCGTAGATCTTTTTGAGTTCTTTAGGTATTTATATATAACTTCAATATGCTGTAACTTTCAACTTGTTTAGGATTAAGTGGCTATAGTTTATATAAAGTTAATGAGGTGAATTAGATGTGATAATCTTAGAGGTGTGGAGTTGTTAAAGAGCTGGGTGTGTTTGGGGAAGAAATACAGTGTGCCTTGATTATGGAGTCGGTGGATGGGCAGTGGTTTAAGGAGATGTGTTTGGAATTCCACAATCACAGATGAGGACCAGACTGTCAAGGGTTGTTTTAGATACATTGGGATTTATCCTGTAGGTATCCAGTGTAGACATCCAGAAAGCATCAGGATGGGAGTTTAGCATCTAGGTGGTACCGGGGAGAGCGACATAGACAGAGGATTCATCATTTTGGGAAAGGATGTGATCACTCATGGGAGAACTTGATGACAGAGGGAGTGAAGACAAGGAGAGAGACCCAAGGGAACCCTGTTGGTAAAGGAGACCCTGAGATGGTGGTGTTCCTCTGTACAGGGGCTCTAGTGCTTATCCCTGTAGAAGAGGAATTTAGGCAGGGGCGGGGGGGTGGGTGAGGGGGTGGCAGGGGAAGAGGGGAAGAAGAGTCCAGGGCTTCAGAGTGTTTTTGGTGGCTGATCTGACCTCTTCCCAATAGGCTCTAGCCAGCTTTACACCCACTTTGCTTATACCCGTGCAGCTGGATGTGGCTGGAGAATACACCACCTCTGAATAGTTGTACTTTAAATTCCTGATCATGAACTTTAGGTGGGCTTTTAATGCTGCCTGGCAGTCATACCATATTATTCCTACTTCATTCATATCGGTGACTCTCTCAGTTCCCCTGCCTTTCTCAAACCTTCAGCATCTGTTTACCATATCAGTTCTCAGCTGATTACCATCTCCTTTTTTAACTGAGAAACTTGAAACATATTGCTTCCACGGACTAACAGACTCACTGTCAGTTCCTCCATCACATCAGCTGAACGCATGACCTCTGCCTGTTCCTGCCACACGTGAGCTATCTGCTCCCATGTAAAGCTAGCCCCCTCCTTGTGCACTAAGCTCTCTCTCCTCATACGCTCATAAACATTGCTCACTCAGCTCTCTGTTCTTTCCCTTGTCCTCAGTTTTCTTCCTCTAATGCATCATTCCCATCGTTATACCATGTGCTGTTATTTCTCTCATCAGATGAAACAATACTTCATTTGACTCTGCTCCTCTTGTCGGCAGCTGTTCCATTTCTCTCTTCCCTTTTGCAGTAAATCTCCTCCAAGGAGTTGCCTGTACTCACTGTCTTCAATTTCTCCTCTTCCACTTTTCTTTTAAATTCACTGTAGTCAGACTTTCAGCCCCATGACTTCAATTTAACATTGGCAGAAAGTCAATTTAAAATTTGCTTTTAAAATCATAAGTTTTATTTGAAGCGGAGTGTTATTCACAGCACTTTAATTTCCTTTGCTAAGTATAATATATTTAGAGAAATGTGTAGATTTACCATCCATCCATAGTTGCTATGGTTATATCATAAAGAGGTATTAAAATGGTAACAAATTTTAATTGCTGTTGTATCATATTGGGTATCATACTTGCTGGCTTTGTACTATTGGGCTCCATATGTCTTTTTTGGTGACTGTTCCTTAATCTTTCCTACTACTAAGAAGTTGTCTAGTTTTGACCAAGCAGATGGTTTCAAGTTTCTCTCTAATATGTTGAATGAAGTTGTGAATGAATAACTGAGCTGAGTGAGCATGAAGACAGTTAGCATGCAGGAAGTTTAGTGTAGAAGGACAATAAACTATTCAGCAAAGTTAATGCGATGTATAATTAATGATATCCATAATTGATAATGAGTTATATGCTTTAGCTTTAGTTGTCTGTTAGAAGTTCTTCTGAGGATATGGAGTTGCACTAGAATTCTTTTAAAATTCTCTAATTATGATCCCTCAAGGCCACCTTCTTTCATGCAAGGATTATAAAAAATCTAGGTCTTCAGTTGGTTATACCTATGAAACTGAGAGCCAGATTAGTTTGCTCAAAAATATTGAATATGATCAATTTGTTGTTGTTTTTCAGTCTTTTATATAATTGTAACATATATAATAAGAGACATTCACCTGAGTGAGTAGTCTTGTGGACAGGTTATTGGTTATATCTGGCATAGTTGCCCAAATGCCATCACTTTATTTCCTGCACAAGGAAACATGGAAATCCAAGTTAGCCAGAGGAATGTTACTACAGGGAGAGATTTGAATTCAGGTGTTGTTATGCTTGGCAAGTTACTTATGACATACCTACCAAATGATCCCAATAGACCATACTCGGGAATTACTGGACATTGTCTTGTAACAGCATATTCTTTCCATTCAACAAATATAATTCCACGAACAAAATATGGTTGTAGACTAATGTGGTAGCGGGGGAAATGAAAAAAGCAAGGAATGATTGAAAAACAATATTCAGAAATTAGTGAGAAATTACATGTAGAGGGGTGAAAGAAAAAGAAATGTGAAAAATGACTCTAAGCTTTTGAACTTAGGGTCTGGCTTGGTGATGCTATTGGTGGAAATAGGTAAATTAGGAAGCGTTTCTTGAAAGAAAAAAAATGTTTCACTACTTTAAAGTTAAGAATATGTTTAATCGGCATGCTTCCTCTTGGTGTGAATGAATTCTCTGCATAATGTGAATTGTATTACACCAACATAAAAGAATTTCTTTATCGTATTCCCACCCTAAAGGATATTACCGAACTTTACCAAACCTGTGGTTGCTATTGTATCCTCATATATTCCATTTTATACTCCCTGCCTGCCCCTCTCCATAGATGGTATTTCAGGAACTAGTCTTAAAACCATGTACAGTTCTAATGTAGCTGGCAAAACTCTAACCCCATTGAAAACAGGAATTCAACATAAAGTAGCATTATTTCCTTATTTTGACAGAGATTATAATTAGCATTTTAGGACTTACGGTAGTATCTGTTGACAGTTCTGAGGTATACACTTAAGAATGACTCACTATCCTGACTCACTTGTTCAAGTTCACTGTCATTCAGAAGCCCTTTTATTCTGGTGTTCTTTTTCTGGCTTTTATTTTTTTCCTGATGAATAGAATTATTGTAGTAAGTCTCACATTGCTGAATATAACCTTTGTTTTCTCTTAATTGGTGTGTATATGCCACGCCTCCAGGCATAGTCAAGCCTTTTGCTTACGATGGCTGGCATTTTGTTGTTTAGTCTCGGCAGGAAGTACGGTAGGGTGAGAGTTGGTAGTGTGTAAGAGCCGTGAGACAGCAAGCTCTGTGGTTAATAGGGTGAATGTGTAAATACTGTATCATTTACTTCAGCGAAAATATGCACCTATTGTTTGGGAATGTACTATAACTTTAGCTGTACCCAATTAAAGCCTGTTCCAGGAAGTACCATCAGGTCTCGTAAATATTTCTGCTCAACAATTGAGCTGGCCCATTTATTTCAAAGAATATTTGATCAAACAAAATTCCAGGGAAGTAAATAGTCCTTGAGTTTGTGATAGGAGCTGACCAGTAGCTTAAGACTAGATGAATAGACCTAAACAATCCATTATAGAACTACTTACAGATGTTAACATACAGTTAGATGCCCAAGATTTGGAGACTGAGAGGCCTGGGTGTGATTTGTGGCACCACCACCTTATGGCTGTGTAATGGCCAGTGCCACCCTCCCTAAGTCTGCAGTGGTTCCTATGTCACTAGGGTTTTGATTAGGATTAAATTAGGAAGTTCTCGTTCGTTCATTTAGTCATTCAATAAGTTTAGTGAGCATCAGTTTGGTGTCAGGCACTGTATCACCACTGGTTTACAGTGGAAAATAGAATGACATGGACTGACCTCTGGGTCCAGTGGAGAAGACAGAAAGCAAGCAAGCAAACAGCTAATTTACAGTTGCGGTATTTCTGTCAGGAAGATATCAAGGCACCGTAAGAGGACCACTGAAGGGGCAGCTCCTAGGTTGACAAGGGAAGAGTGGCAGGAGTCAGCCAGCCAGTCAGCATAGAGGGGAGAGCTCCGGCTGGAGCGAACAGAATATTCCATGGTCCTGACGCAAAAAACAGAGGTGGGGTGGTGGCGGTGTTACTAGGAACTGAAAGACGGCCTGCGTGGGTTGGAGTATTGCTCGCAAATGGTGAAGAGTGGGATAGATAGCTGTGGCTGACCTGTGTGGTGCCTGGCCCAGGGGGCGTGATTAGTGTCAGCTGCTATCATCGTTCTTATTATAATGATCCTTTACTTTATGTAGAGGTTACTTTATGGGCTGTCAGTTAAAGCCTTGAAGGAAGCTAGTAACTTCCCAAGTAGATGCCATGAAGTCAGTGCATTAAACTCGTGTATGCTGCTTAGAGAGGGCTCAGGCCCTCACTCAGAGCTTGTTGGTGATTATTTTTCATACTGTTCACATAAATTTAGTTACTTGAGTTTTATAACAGCCTAGAAGTAACAAATTGGGGCATGAATTTAGAGGTTCTCCAAAAGACAGATAGCAGTTACAGTGTAATAAAAATAAAATTTAAAGTGATTAGTGATGGTTAAAAATGTGAGATGATGAAATCTTTTTTTCAGATTTATTGAGGTATTGTTTCCATACAGTGTAATGAATCCACTTGCAGCATAGCTTGATGAATTTTCATAATTATATATAGTCACATAGCCAACCATATCCTGCTATAGAAAAGTTCCATCAAGAATCCTAAAAATTCTTATTTTCTTGTGTTTCTCTGCCTTGGCCGCCAGCCTCAAGCAGCCACTAATCTGCTTTCTGTCACTATAGTTTTGTGTTTTCTAGAATTTCGTGTAAATGGAGTTGTACACTATGAAGTCTTTTGGTTTGACTTCCTTTTGTTCATGTTATTGCACGTATTAGTAATGTGTTCCTTTGTATCATTTTGTTGACTGAAGAAAAATTGCGCAACCTAAAAGTGGAGAACTATGTTTTATTCAGTGGACATGCTGAGGACTTCAGCCTGGAAGACAGGCTCTCAGGTCGCTCTGAGGGACTCTTCCGAAGAGGTAAGTGAGGAGCCAGGATATGTAGGAGTTTTGAAGCAAACCAGGTAGTTGGACATCAAAAGCTTTCAGCTAATTAAAGAAAAAACAAGCACCTCAAGTTAATGAATTTAGCCAGTCTGGGCTTCTTGAAGTCATTCCTTTGATATGCACCTTAACTAGCTAGGGCCAGTGTCCTGTTTTTCTCCATCCTGAATTCCCTCAGGGTGCACAGTTGGGGGCTGCTGCAGTGGCTGATGGCTTGATGGCCGCAACATCCTTCATTTACTGATAAATCAGGACATTCTTTGCTGACAGTTTAGTAGTATTCCAAAGTAGAGATTAACCACAATTTGTTTATCCATTCACCAACTTATGGACATTTGGGTTGTTTCTCATTATTGGCTATTATGAATAACACTTGTATGAACATTCACATAAAAGTTTTTATGACTGTATGCTTTCGTTTTGGGTAAATACCTTTTGGATAAATAACTAGGAATTGGATTACTGGGTCATATGGTAAAGTTAATGTTTAACTTTTAGAAGCTGCTTCTACTCTTTCCTAATGGGGCTGTACCATTCTGTATTCTCACAGCCCTGTGTGAGGGTTCTAGGTGCTCCACACCCTCTGCGAGCTTGGTATTGTTCATCTTTTTAGCTTTAGCTGTGGTGGATCTCAGTGTGATTTTAATTTGCATTTCTCTGATAACTAGTGATGTTGAGCATCTTTTTATATGCTTATTGGCCCTTCGAATATCTTCTTTGTTAAGATATCTGCTTGGTATTTTAAGTGTCTGTTAAATCTTTTGCCCATTTAAAAAACGTGCTGTTTATCTTCTTATTTAGTTGTAAGAATTCTTTTTATATTCTGGGCACAAGCTCTTTGGCAGATACTTTACAAGTATTTTCGCTATCTGTGGCTTGCATTTCGTTTTCTTAACTATATTTTTTGAAGTTGAGATTTTAGCTTTGATGCTCTATTTTAATTTTAATAAGATCTATTTTATAAATATTTCTTTTATAGTTTGTGCTTATTTTAGTTAAAAGAAATCTTTGTCTAACCCAGGGTCACAAAGATTTTCTCCTGTGTTTTCTTCTAGAAGTCCCATACTTTTTGCTGTACGTATAGATCTGTGATTTATTTCAAGTTAATTTTTGTGTACTGTTCGAGGTAAGGGCCAAAGTTTATTAATTTCTCCCCATATAGATACCTAGTTATTCCAGCACCATTTATTGAAAAGACTGTCTTTTCCCCATTGAATCATTTAGACTATGAGACTTTGCTATCATTTGTAACCATCTTCTTTCACCAAGAATTTAAGCTTGACAACAGTGCTTATTCAAATATAAATAAATCCATCTTGTATTCTTACTGGTAAGTATATATTTTAGGATGTTATAAGAACAATGAAGGGAACTGCTTTTCAGGGCTAATTCAGACTAATGAGGGGGTGTTTGTTGGTAATGTAGAAGTGATGGTAACTTCTTAGAATCTGTCAAGTTCTAAGGAAGAAGGTTCAGTAACCAGTTATATATAGGAAAGTGATTTAGAAAAATATTAGTGTGAAGGTGGGCTTGCTTATATTCACAGACTCTAAAAGGAGACCTGAATCAATAAAAGAAAAATCTACAATGGCTATTGATTTTAATGAGAAAGAAAAGATAAAGGAATTTACACAAAATGAAGTAGCTGCTTAAAGGTGCTCTTTGAGTTCAAGGGCTTGAATGAAAGGTAGAAGAAAAGATTTGTAACCAGTAATGAATGAAAAGAGTAGTAAGTACTTACAAAACCAGTGTCAGGAAGGATCAAGCGCAGATGAATTGACATCTGTGAATAGTGTGGAGCATGTCAAAAACATCTTAAGAAGCATAATTTGGTACCTGAAGGTCACTAATGACCAGATAGGCCTGCTGTTCAGGGCAGGTCATGTTGTGTAAACGTGAGAGTGAGAGTGAGAGAGAGAGAGAGAGAGAGAGAGAGAGCGCATCTGAGTCCCAGACTCTTTTGCATCCAACTGCTTTTCTGTTTGGTCAAAGCAAAGTTATCTTCAAACAGATAAGGGAATGGACAGAAATGAGACGTAGTTGAAGCCCAATGTAGGTTAGAAGGTGGTAACACCCTTTAAGTCAGGACTTTAGGTTAAGTCGAGTAATATAGTCTTGGATGGTTTTGTAGTAATTGTGAATAGTCTTGTAAGGGTAATAAAACGTGGAGAAAGTACCTGAAGAATGGACTCAGAGGGGAGAAAGGGGAGACTCTGGTAATTAGAAATGATTGAGTTTCATGATAATTTGAATCAGAATTCTAGCTTGATTTTATTAAATAATGGCTTATGAATGCATTTAAAAGGAAGCAGTCTTTAGGAGCTTTTCTGGGTATAATAAGAATAAACTAATGCAACCTCCTTCTTTGTTGTTGTCACTGAATAGACCACCTAAGGAAATGTTAGAGATAGGTTTCATTTGGGTGTTAGAAAGGTATGTGATAAAGTCTTCTATGATGCCACCATAGACTAGAAGTAATTGGTCATGTAAGGATTTTATAATGATTGATGGATCATGTTTAAAGTAATTTATTTACATCAGAGTGAAGGTCTTTGCCAGTGTGTCCTAGGGTCTTAGCTTATTCAACAGCTTTTCGGTGGCTAGAATAAAAACTCAGTTATAATCATTGGATTTATGATGGAAGGAGGAGGGTACAGAGTTGACGAAGCTTATAAGATTATGAAATGGAGATTTACAAAGATCTTACAGGCTAGAATAGTGGACCAAAATGAAAAAAAGCTTGACTAAAAAAGATAAAATGTCAACCTCTACATAGCAATTGAGACAGCTCCTAAGAGGAGGTTGAGAGATGTTACATGTATGCTAAATTGGAGCGCATTACGTTGACTTGCCAGCCTGGTTTGGTTGCAGATCGAGGGCGGTAATAGAGCTGTTGTTCTCCTCACCTCAGACTTTTTCTGGGCTGTCATGTTGGATTTAGGTGTCACATTTCAAAGGGGACTTTAATAAAATGTCATGTGTGCAGTGTGAATATATCAGTGATTTGTATTTATGGGTTGTCATGTGCAAAAGCCCAATTTTGTTTAGAACTAAAAGGAAAACATTTCTAATAATAATTAGAACGTTTTAAGATGGAAGGGGATGACTTGTGAGCTTGTGAGAGTTCATCTCTGGAAGCATTGAAGGTCACTGCATTTAGAGTGACCACTTATTAAGAATGTTATAGAGGGAAGGTCATCATTTGGGGGAGGTCGAGCTGGATACATTTTGAGGTTCCCTTTAATCCCTTTAACTTTTCTTTTTAATTTTGATTTTTACTTAGGTACCTACACAATCAATTTAATCAATCTTAAAGACTTTATTCATAATTAGTGTCTTATGTTTATATGGCACTTAAAAGTTCTGGAATGCTTTTATGAGCCTGATTAAATGGGATGTTTGCAAGAATTCTACAGGTTGGACAGGAGATTTTTACAATTTTAGACAGCTGTATCTTAATTTAGAATATGGCTTCTGGGTTCTCGACAGTCTGGGCTCTGGCACCTGGCACCTGGCACCTGGCTGCGAGACCTTTGGAAATTTCTGAATGCCTTTGTTTTCCTCATCTGTAATTTGGTGATAATAATAGTGACTACACCGTAGGGTTGTTTGAGTTTACATATGATCATTGCTTGAGAATATACGCCTAGAACATTATGCTTAGCTTAGAGCAGTACCTGACACGTTGTAGACGTTTAGTAAATGTTAGCTAAGCGCTTGTTCTTATCACCGTGTATCTCTTGTACAGGTAAGGAGACTGAAGCTCACACAGGTTGTGGCCCAAGTTTACATCAATAATAAGTGGTAGAGAAGTTATTAAGAATTCTGTTGAATTGGATTTAAAAAATGGGGTAAAATTACTGGTATATGGACAAATTTGTGAAACAATATTGATTTCACTTTAATTTATTAAGACTTTTGTGAAATTATTGACCGTAGATTTTAGGAAAGCTAGGGTTTTTGTGGGTGTTTACGTATATACACACATTCCAGACATAATTCAGTAGGAAGGCCTTTTCTAAAGCATATTATAAATAAAGATAACCACATTTCCCACAAGATTTGTGGTGCTTGATAGGGTTTGAAGGGAAGTAGGCAATTAACTTTGGTTTCTGTTGGCTTTCCTAGTGCCAAGCAGCTTGAGCTTCTGATTTCTAGATGTGCTTAGATTTCTCGAGGAACATAGGTCAAACTGAAGGCATCTCCTAGAAGAAAAATCCACATCGGCTCTCATTTATAATATTGAAGTAAACAGAATGATCTCACCAAAACTCTGTTCTATCTTTAGATAATCACCTCTTAGAATTAGTTCATTAAATGCTATGTAGTTTTCTGGTCTAGTTAGAAACAGTTTAAGTTGTGTAGTAACACATCTCTTAGGGTAAGGATACTTTTATTCATTTACAGGGTTGTAAACATCTTGAGGGCAGATACTGTGTTTCAGTATTCTATGCTCCTCAGTACTTGCAAAGAGCTTTGCACATAGTGAGTCTGTGAAGTTGTCAAAGCATTGATGGCTTTATTGGAAACCAAAGAACCCATTAAATTGGTTGTATTAAAAATGGTCAGTTAAAGTAACTTGCCATTCACAGTGATCTGTTGCCATTCACAACAGATTATAAATGTAATCTATTTGTCAGCAAGTTTATTAAAGTTATGTTCTTGAAAAGGACTGCAGTTGGCAAAAAAAGCAGTTGGCAAGATCAGTGTCATAAGGAGGATATGAGTTTAAATGAAAAAAATACCCTCTAAAGGGCTTTAAGGGCATTTCAAAAACATTATAAACGCAAGTTTATAATGTTTTGTGGAAGAGAATTTTTCCCCGGCCGGGTTGGGGGGGAGGGGGATGGTTCAGGCAGTAATGCGAGCCACGGGGGCAGCAGGTGAAGCTTCCCTTGCTTGCCGGCCGCTCACCTCCTGCTGTGCGGCCCGGTTCCTAACTGGCTGCAGACAGTCCACTTGGGCGGGGCGGGTTGGGGACCCCCTGGTGTAAGACATCCATTACAAAACCACCCAGATTTGTCAGCAATAAAAATCCCCTCTGGTAAGTAACTGATAGGAAAGTTGTAGTGTGAGTTGCTGAGGCAGATTCTCCTGTCAGTTTTGTTATTTGGCTTGTGCTTATTTTTAAAGTATGTGAACCAGCCCTAAATAGCATAAAATATAATGTATTATCCTTTGTTTAATTTTTGCAGTTCTCAGTAAAGCGCTGATCCTTTTACAGATTATTGTGGTAGAGGGCCTAGTTTTCTAGCCATATACCGAGAAAATAGAATATAGACCCTTAATCTCCTCTTCCTGCGCTGACACAGACCCCCTGCCTGCATGGGCTGCTGGAGGTGAAAGTATTCATTGGTTTTCATTTGGTCACAGGAAAGAAGAAGTTTTGCATTTGACAATAGTTTCTATCTCTTTGAATTTCTGTTCTTCCTTTCCTTCCTTTAGAGCAGTAAAGACAACTGGAAGGTGAATCCATTCCATCAGGAAAAGCTGAGGTGGCCTTGCACTTGAGAGGTCTCTGGAGACTAAAATAAGGGACCATCTGCTTGTGCAGAAGCAGCTATGTTGGAGCAGTAGTAAATCTTCAACCTTTTCCTGAGAAAGGATTTTTCTCCTATTAATTATCTTTACAGTTCTTAAAACTTTTATGGGTTATGTTTTGATAAGGTGGCACATGTACATGGTAAACAATTCAAGGTGTACTGAAGGTTATCCAGTGAGAGATAAGTGTCCTTTCCACTCATCTCCCCCAGGACATCCGCCGTTAACTTTGTGTATTTATGTACATCCCTGACCCCAGTAGTGTGTTATACACACTGTTCTGAACCTTGCCTTTTTTCTCCCCTCTAGTATACCTTGGAGATGAATCCAAATCAAATCAGTACAGAATATTGCTTCATGATTTTTAACAGCTGAATTGATGAACATTTATGTCGTTTCCAATCTTTTTTGCTGCATTGTGAAGTTGGTCATGCTTATTTACTCATAAAAGAGGAATTTGGTTTACTGTTCTAAATGCATTCTGTAATTTCAGATAGTTTACTCAATGAGTAGGTAATAGTGCTTTCTAAGAAATACTTTCCACAATGAGAAGGATGGCAGGTCTTTTATGTAAAATGTATTTTTATAGTCAGTCTCCTGGAGTGTGTGGAAATTGGCATAACTCATCAAGTACAGTATTCTGGAAGAGGCTTTGTCCCATTTAATGACTTCTTAAAAGAGTTTTATTCTTCGACTGCTGTGTAAAAAAAATGACTTAGAACCTGATTGAACCTGTGTATAAGTTTTTGAGGTAAATTGAGGGTGAGGCATTGGAGTGGGAATGGGATTTATAGGTTACTGTCAAGAAACCTTAAATGTAAATTTTCAGGATCTCCAGACAAGGTGTTAACTGGAGCCTAATGGCAGCCCTTTCCCCTTTCCTCTCATCAGTCAGTTGCATTTAAGACTTGTTTTGTTTTTGTCTTTAAATCTTGAATGTAATGGTTCAAGTTTCTTTTGGAAATCTATACGCTACTACTGCTATTTTTCTCAAATATGTTATATTCATTATTAGGAAATTAATGAATGCATTATATAGGCACTTCATAATATTAAAGGAAAATATATTTGGATGTGATTAGACTTGTTTTTAAAATTTGTGTTTTGAGCAGAATTTTACATCATTAATAAAAGACTTACAATTACCATTCTCTTAGTCATTCAATTCTGAATGACCCAGGTAGTAATGAATGAATACCTCGGTAATAATGATATGTTAATGTATCAAAAGATGAGTTGTTGGTAAGTTTATTTCATTTTATTTATGGCCTCAAACTAATTTTTAATCCCCAAATCTTTTCCTTTGCTTATTTTCCTGTGTACGCTTAACTTTTGCACCAAGAGATTACCTTCTGTTCCAGTGGATGGGTGGGATATTATGAAAAGAGAAGGGGAAGGAAAAATGATAAAAGTTAAAAGACCTGTCTTCCCTGCCCAACATGACTGTTGCCATAGGTGCTATTGAAATAGCTGTACTGTCACCATGGACTCCAGCTTTTTATTAGAATGTCACGGCTTTGTCCACTTGTCCAAATGGTGAGTTTCCACCATTCTTGTAAGACCTGGGTCAGATGTTGCCTTGTAGGTAAAGTCTTTTTCTGACTTTGCTTTTTTCCTATTGGCTTCTCTGTAGCATTTAAAAAAGGTATCTATTGAGGGGCATTTATCACATTATTTACAGCTGATTATTTTTCTGACTCAGAAAACTGATTTTTAAAAATAAATTTATTTATTTATGGCTGCGTTGGGTCTTTGTTGCTGCACGTGGGCTTTCTCTAGTTGCGGTGAGCGGGGGCTACTCTTTGTTGTGGTGCGCAGGCTTCTCACTGTGGTGGCCTCTTTTGTTGCAGAGCACGGGCTCTAGGTGCACGGGCTTCAGTAGTTGTGGCACATGGGCTCAGTAGTTGTGGCTCACGGGCTCTAGAACGCAGGCTCAGTAGCTGTGGCACACGGGCTTAGTTGCTCCGCGGCATGTGGGATCTTCCCGGACCAGGGCTCGAACCTGTGTCCCCTGCATTGGCAGGCGGATTCTTAATCACTGCGCCACCAGGGAAGTCCTGAAAACTGTGATCTTTTTGAAGAATTATGTTTTATCCATATGTATTCACAGTGCAATGGCAATAAATTATGCTCAGTAATTTTTGAATTAATACATATTGGAAGACTTAATCCACCTCATTTTTCCAAGGGAAAGCTGGTATTTATATTCTTAATCTGACCTTCATTCACTTACATGATTGATTATTAGATATTTCAAATGGAATTTTTAGGTATCCATAGAGATACAGCAGAGTCATTTTGCTGACTGTAGATGACTCTTCAAAAATTGTTTCATAGCTTTTCATCTAAAACCTCATAAAAAAGACTGAGGAGCAAGTCTTTTCTAGTCAGCATACTCTTTTATTAAAAAACTTAAAATGTGTTTGGAAAATTAAAAAAAATTTTTTTCTAACATATATCAATATTATATCTTTATATTTTTTATAAAAGCATATTTTATAATAAAAGTAGTATATGCCTATTATTGACCATTCAAAAAATACGAAAGTGCAAAGAAAAAAATAAAATTATTCATATTTCTTCCTTTCAGAGGTTAAAATGTTACCATTTTGGTGCATTTCATTTCAGTCTTTTTTTCTGTTCATGGTGTTTTTGTTTGTTTGTTTGTTGATGATTTGGTGCTTGGTGTTGGGATAACTGTAGGCTTCCGCTGGCACACTTCTGGTGAGATCCATCAGTTAAGACCTCTGTGGGTCACCTCTAGAGGGGCTCATGCTGTGTTACTGTAGCAGGCCCTTCAATTCAGAAGTACTTCCAAAATATTTAGGTTGTTTTCTTTTTGAAGCCATTCAATTTTTTGTTTTGCTCAGTTTTTCTTCACCCCCCCCTCCCCCCACCCCATTTGATTTGGTGCGTTGGTGACAGTGCATAGGGACAGGCGCCGGCCAGGCAGTGGGGCTCCCTCTGCGGCAGGTGACCAGCTCTCTCACTCACACACGAGCTGGTTCACACTCACACCTCAGGGACCTGCTGGTGGTTATATGCCGTGGCCTTTAGGATAACTTGCTCCAGTATTGAAACTGAAATGTTAAAAACTGACGAATGCCAAGGATGAGCTGGGGCAAATCCTAGAGAGCAAATCCTGAGGAACCTTGTCTTCGAAGAGTAGACAGAAGGGAAGGAATTAACGCAAAATATTGAGAAAAAGTAGCAAGGGAGGAAGAAGAAGAACCGAGGGCAAGGTGTACAATGTAGGCAGAGTTTCAAGACCAAGGAAATATTTTGCATTGTTCAGTCCAGCTGAGCTGTCACAGGAACGATCCCTTCCTCTTTCAGGCCTTCCTCGACTCACTCAGCCAGCCTCGATTGCTCTCTCTGTTTTGCTCTCACAGCGCATGGCGTGTCCTTCTCCTGCAGCCTTTGTCGCCATGTGGCATGAGTCCCCCGCTGCTTGCCAGGCTCCCCGAGCGGCTCGCTCTGCGCCATGGTCCTGGGCACCTGGCTGGCCCTCCATCAACGCTGCTGAATAAACACATGGCTACATACACTGTGCCTACTTTCCCAATTTTTAAAATTTTGTCCAAGGGTAAAGCTAAGGAAACTTTATTACCTACTCTGCTGGTAGCCAACAAAATGCCAAAAATGCAGAAGATTTGTTTCTTGGTCCTAGATGGTTATTTATTGAAGATAGGGTAATATTAGTGTACTACTGTGCTGATGTTTCTCTAACCCAGCTTGAAAATGCTTTTACTTATATTTTGGTATTTGTATAAGTCAAGAGTTAAGAATTTGTGAAGGTGTTTGATCTTTCTTTAAATTATACACATTTATGTTCCAAGATGATATTCAGATTGGATTGATAGAATGCTTTTAGTAAGTGGATGTTTTGTGAAGCATCTGTGCCACCATTGAAACAATGATGTGAGAACTTCACTGCCCATTCCCTTAGCTTTGGTGAACAATGTCTATTTTGTTTTATTAAGGTGTCTTTGTCAGGGAAATACTGAAATCTTTGTACAATGTTTATATTCTACCAAATGCCAGTAGGAGATGTGTTGGGAATATTATTTTTTAAAGTTTGGTATACTTTAGAGCTAATGAATCTTTACTCTGAAGAACATCATGTGTTGTATATAGAAAAAAATAAAGACGTGGTTGAAAGGGTTTGTAAAAAAGAAAAAAAGTGTAGGACTGGATTATAGTGAATAGACAGTATGAATGAAAAACCATGTAAGATGAGACTGGTGTGGAGCCCCTGCTTCCTTGTTTCCTGCCCAGGGTCTGGCAGTTGGTAACTAGTAAAGCATTAAAAAAAAAAAAAAAAAAAAAAGCTTAATTGTATAACTGTATCTAGTTGTATATGAAAACAATAGTTAGCTGCCTCAATTTAAACTTTAGAAAAACTTGCTTCCTTGTTTATAATAATCAGATACTGTGAAAATGCATTTTATATCCTTAAAACTCTATGGCAGCTTTATGGAATCAGTGAAGTGAAACCTTGGAAGCTTGGGTACCTGAAAGTGTACAGGAATAAGTAACTTTGGAAAGTAATCATTTTCAGATCTAGGAAGACTTTTCTTTTTATTGGAGTAGGATATTCACTGTGGAAACACAAGAACAGTAGTTTCGAGCACACTGGAGTCAACTAACCCACTTCCTGGTGACTGTGCACCAGTTTCTAGGTAGTGTAGACCTTATTAGTTTAGACACACCACACACACACACACACACACACACACACACACACACACACATTTTCTCTCTCTCTCTCTCTCTCTCTCTCTCTCTCTCTGGCATAATGGGCAGGTGGACACAGACTTTGGAGCCTTTCAGATGTGGGTTTGAGTTGAGCTCTGATGATAATTTAGCCTTGGACAAGTTGCTTGACCTCTATGTTTCATTTTTGTCATCTGCAAAAAGTAAATGGTAATAGGGTTGTTTGAATATTAAATGAGGTTTTCTGTACACCTAGCACAGTGCCTAATAGGTATTAAAAGCTCAGCAAACAAGTGTGCATTGTTAACAGGCAGGATAAACTGTTCTTCCTTCCTGAGTGATCTTCATTTTCTCCACAGCTTTTCTGGCCTCTTTTCTCTTCAGAAACACATTGGCTTCCTATTGACTGTAGGGTATTTCCTTGGCCTCTTGCCCTTGTTTAATGCTATTTTGATGATACCTGTTGACAGATCCTCTTGATAAACCTTTGTTCATTTGCTTGCTATTTTATTTATTCAAAGACCATGTGGAGTGATTAAGAGCGCTCTGAAGCCTTATTGTCTTGGTCTGAATGCCAATTCTCCAACTTCAAAGCTGTGTGATCCTTGCAAGTTCATTAACCTAACAATTTTCTTGTCTCTTAAATGAATGATAATGATACCTACCTCGTAGTTTAGATGTGAAGACATTAAATGAAATAATATACATAAGACTTTTAGATTGTGCAGAATAAGTGCTAGCTATTACTTATGAGCCTGGCTCTTTGTTGGTACTTAATGCATCTAGACTCCTGATCAGTGACTACCCCTGTATGTATAGCAGTTTTGATGTTTGTTGTGTAATATGTATAGATCATGTTGTTAGGATTTGTTAGGTGAGGTGTGTTGTATGTTGTGAGAGTTACGTGGTGTTGTGTCAGAGTTTAGAGTTCTGTCTCTTTTTTAAAAAAAAAATAGATTTATTTATTTATTGGCTGTGTTGGGTCTTCGTTGCTGTGTGCGGCTTTCTCTGGTTGCGGCGAGCGGGGGCTGCTCTTTGTTGCAGTGCGAGGGCTTCTCATTGCGGTGGCTTCTCTTGTGGAGCACAGGCTCTAGGCGTGTGGGCTTCAGTAGATGTGGTATGCGGGCTTCAGTAGCTGTGGCTCGCGGGCTCTAGAGCACAGGCTCAATAGTTGTGGCACACGGGCTTAGTTGCTCCGAGGCATGTGGGATCTTCCTGGATCAAGGCTCGAACCCGTGTCCCCTGTGTTGGCAGGTGGATTCTTAACCACTGCGCCCCCAGGGAAGCCCTGTCTCTCTTTTTAATGATTGTATGAATGACAGCTTCAGTGTGATATGAGCACTTACATTTATTGTATCCCACATTGCTGGCTTTTGATGGCCTTATGTTCCAATTTGAACCTAAGGGCCATTTGGGGACCAAATACTTGCATAGCTTATACTTTTGTTTATGTATTAATGCAGTTCTTCCTGTTTACTACTCAGTTGTTGTAGGTAATACTTAGTTCTTGTTTTCATGTGTCATTTTGGGCACAATTTGGTTTTTGCATATTTGCATTTTTGATTTAAAGAGTAGAAAAGTTACCTTTGGGTTTAGAATAAGGCTTGCCAAACTATCTGTGGAATTAGTTATTTGCTATTAGGGTGAGCAGTCTGTGAATTCTCTTTGTCTTATATCTGGTCTACAAGAATTTGCTGTAATTGCATCATTTGTTATTAATACCCATTGGGCTGAATTCAACACAAAGTTTTTTTGTAATTAATAAAACTATACATGCTTACAATTCCGAATGAGCTGAAAGAGTTGTGAAAGTTAAGGAAATGAAGTGGATTCAACAGAATTCTTTCTGTAATCATAGAAATTAATCGTGAAGACATTTGATTTAGTATCTACTAAAAGCATAAAGTATTTTAGTGAAGTTAACTTCAGTAATTTGGTGATTATCCTGTCAAATTTTTTTGCCTATTTCTTGATCATTTCCTGTTACTATCCTAAAGTATTGATACACCACTTAAAATGTAATAGAGGAGGTTATGATCACAAAGAATATTTTATATAAATGGTTCTTGGATTCTACACAACACCATTGGTCTCCATTTTGCACAAATAATTGACAATTTAGTGTGATAAGATTGGAAGGCTACTGGAACCCAGAAAACAACTGTTAAAATTCATAGGAATCACAAATAGATTTGTTTCTAAGAAAAGAAATGTAAGGACTAGCAGAGGTGAGAAGAAATAGAAAAAGATCACTCACTTATACTTTGACAAATAGTGTGGCGGTTAGAAACAGGGCTTTGAAGTCAGACAGCCAGACTCTGCTCTGCCACTTACTTCCTGTAGGACCTGAATCACTTCGCCTCTTCGAACATCACGCTCCCTGTGTGTAAACTAGGGAGGGTCATAAAACTGACAGAGTAGGTTGCTGTGAGGATTATGTGAGTTTATGCATAGTAAATGCATGGTAAATGTCTGGTACGTATTAAACCTGCACTAAGCAGGTTATAAAGTATCCACAAGCAAGGAGTTGTTACACACCAGTCTTGTGTCATCTGTTACTACAATCGTGCTCTCATGCTGCTAGAAAAACTGCTAAGGTGTAGTCTTGAGTTTGCCAGCAATTGTAGGCAGGTTGAAGTGAGTAAAATGACTCATATGCTTGTCTTGGTTCTAGGTATCTGTGTTGGCAATTTTGTCATTCAACCCTGCTGCCAAATGTGGAAATTAAACTCACATTCAACAAGTAATAATTATGTTTCTCATTAGTAGTAATGGTATTTAAACATTGTTACATCACTTCATATCCTTTTTCTCTGTGAATCATCTTACACATAAACGTTGGAGTTACTAGTCTGATTTTGGGAGTTCTAGGGAACCAGTAGTAATGCTCTTTCTTTTTGAGAAGTAACACAGGAGACATTGACAGATGGAGAGCAAAATCTTTTGGCTGATTGGAGGGCACGTTAGATCTGAAGTGGAAAGGGCTTATTAGCCTCTCTTGACTTAGATTTACCCACCGGGTGACTAGCACAGCCAAGCAACCCCAGGCCTCCCATCAGGGCAGGTGCTTTCCTGCATAGAGAGGATATCAGAAGGGATGTGCCTTTCTGATGGGGTGGCTGGGTGAGAAAGCGAGGAGCTCAGCCAAGCCCATCCCCGACTCCTCTGCTCCCGAGAGAGGAGTGAAGGAAGAGTGGGAGGGAGTTGGGAGTGTTTCTCTGGCTGAAGGCCCTCCATGTGAGCTTGAAGCATGATGGGGGCACACGGAGCTGAGTGAGCTGGAGCTTCCAGTAAAGGAAGTGAGACAGTGATGGTCTGTGAGTAGGTTGGGGAGCTGGAAAAAGGGGAAGTGTGAGGTTGGAACACAGACATAACAAACAAGTCTCTGGTTTCTTTCATCTTCCAGTAGCCACATAGTACATACATACACTTATTCATGCATGTATTCATTCATTCCTTAATGGATATGAAGGTCTTGCAGATAATCAGAAGTGCTCATCAGAAATAGATTGTGACTTCTCATGTCTGAGTACTAATAATATTTCAAATGCTACCTTGAAATAGACTTTAAAAAAAAACAGAATAAAATGTATGAAAAAGGTAAGAGTCTTTAGCAGAAGCATATATTTTCGTGTTTTTTTGCAGTAAAGCTATATCTGGAAAACAGCTTATAAATCTAATTTTTAAAATAAGTTGATATATTGTGTTTACCTGGTTGAATAATTCACATTAGTAACTAATTTTGAGTAATTTTTCAAAAGAAATACTTAGTGAGCAACTACTGTGTGCCGGGCACTGTGATGGATATAAGAGATACCAAGATGAATGAGATACTGTCTTTTGTTCATGGAGATTACAGTTTAATAGAAGTGACATGGAAGTAAGTATATTCAGTAAATTGTTGTGGGTAACAGATGGTAAATACAGTAGATCTAAAGGCCAGTTCTACCAGTAACCAATTCTACCTTTATGGCAATGGGCATTGGTAAGGTGGATCCTCTAGTAGGTCTGTAGTCATGATTAAATTTTAGGGAAGAAAATTATCCTGTTATAATGAGTCCTTGTCAGTAATTGTAGGACTTTAAAATTATTTTGTTTCTCATCTTTCTAGAATTCAGGAAGCAAGTAATAGAAGCCTTCCCTGGAATTGTTGTTAAAATTATGATTTAAAATATTTTATTAGTTTTAGAAATATTAAATATCTACCTCATGCTGGGTGCTCCATGTTTAAAATATTGGAGATGTGTCCTGTTCTTACAGGTCTTAAAATATATATGCTTACAAACAAAACAACATACAGACAACCTACCAATTATAAAAATGTTAATCTTTTTATTTGTAGAAGCAAGAGAAGGGCCTGGAGAATTGAGAGGACTCTATGAAAGGGAGGTGGCGATGGCAGTTGGGAAACTGTTGGAAGAGAACTCGTTTGAGCAGTAGATGACAAACGTGCTAACACGAGGACTTTGCTTTATCTCTCCTCAACCCCATCACTCTCCTTGCTTGAAAGTTGGGCTTCTATATAAGAATTTGTTTGAAGAAACGTGTTCTGCACACAGAATGAAAAATTTAAAAATGAAAACATGATACAATAGAAAATGCTGATATCATGCTACTAGTGAGATAATAGAATTATTTTGAATGGAAAGGTATAAATCATATTTACACTGACAGTTAAAAGCTAAAATTGAAGAGCACTTAGGCTTATTGTTTGAACACTTTTATTGTATCAGACAGTGCTTATTACCAGAGGAGTATGAAGATGTATGTGGAAGCTTGTGTGGCTCTTTTGAAGTGGAAAGTGGGGCATTTCTGAGGACTTTTGGGTTTATGGCATTGGTTCTTTCCTGTATTTAACTTTCAGCCTTTGGCTGTCCCTTCCTTGATCATGATTAGTTACACTATTTTTGTAATTGCAACTGTGATCAGAATCTTGTTGTTGTGTTGTTTCCAAGTTAACATGGACAGAGGGAAGGAAGCCAAATGATTTTTCTGAGATTACTACTCGAGTGGGGGAAGGAAGAAGGAGAGAAATGGGTTTTTGAGGTTGTACATTTTTGATACGACACTTGTTTAAGGTGGAGTTAACTGAGCTGTGAGGGGTGGAGGTGGGACTGTGCTGGAGGGTGCAGGAGCATGGATTAGGGTAAAAGGGACAGGAGATTTGGGATCAGTGCTCACAGGACCACCAGGTGGAGCTTTTGGCTAAGGATGTGAAGCTCTCCCAGGATGCTACCCAGTAATAAACTTTGTTGCGGGGAGAGTAGGTATACGTCACTTTTAAGTGTCCGTATTGAATTTCATCTCTCACAGAATAACTAGTTAAAATAAGTGGTATTTCAGGTTCTCTTGTGACTGGTGTGCCTTCCTTTATTTTGTTTTTAGTTGTGTTTTGATGTTGATCTGTTTAACTCGGCTTATTTCTCCTCTGAGCGTTCCCTTCAGCCTTGGATCTAGAGCACGGCAAAATAAATGCTGACGTTTTTAGCAATGGTGCCTTTTAAGATTTTATCATTAGAAGAATCTTTATAATTGGTGTATCTTAGTCCAGAGTATTCTACGAAAGCGATCACAAATAACTGAAACATTGTTTAGACACCATCGATGCTTAGGGCCTCTTTTGGTTGAAAGCTGAGATGGAATTAAAGCACTCAGATTATAGACGTGGGTAATTCACTCAGATCATTTCAGGAGAAGGCATTTGCTTTGTGTACATGCATTGAGCAGGAGAGGAGAGCCAGCAACCGCAGCAGCAGCTCAGAGGCGGGCTAGACTCTCTCTTTTTTCTTTTAGGCTAAAAGGTCTCTCTGATGGTGACTCTGCTTTTCTCTGCGTATTGGGTACCGTTTTCCTCTCTGAAGCATCTTTTTCTCAGCTTACTGGTAGTTTCTGCTTCCTCTTTTTTTTCAGCTTGCCTTTGGTTACAGTAACCTATTAAGCTCTTTACCTCATAATGTTTCACCTTTAACTCTCATTACAAATTGACTCTCTAGTTTATCCTAGTTCGAATTCCTAAGAAAGGACTAGTTGAATAAATTATGTTCATGCATTGGGAAACTTTACAGCTGTGAAAAAGGTTGCGGTAGATCCACTGATATATTGGACCCAGCCTGAACTATGCGTCTGGTGACATCACACTGGTACCTTGGTAAGTGGCTGCCACAGTGGGAATATTCACAGCATAGAAATTGGCAGATGCCACAAACCAGGGCTCACAGCCTAAACTTCTTTCCTGCAGGAACTGGTTGCTAAGGCTTTATTGGTGTTGATATGCATAAGCTCGAAGATGTCCTGTTAAGCAAAAAAGAGTAAGATCTAGAATTATTTATAGAATGGTTCTAGTTTTTAAATAGAAAAGGGGCATTTAAATATATGTGTATGTGCATACATACATGCAGATTCTTGTATAGTGTGGAGAATAGTTTTGGGAGATAACGGTGGCTGCTTCTAGGAAGGGGGGACTTAGGTTTGGAGTGGGGTGTGTGGAAGTGTGCAGATCAGAGTTCAATTTTAGATGCTTTGTATATAGTTGATTATGAACATTAAAAGCCAATAAAATCCTTATATAATCACAGTGTCAGTAGTCAATATAATTTACTTCAATCTCAAACATTATGATGAAGTATGTAGGAAGGAAATATAATCCTAATGTTGAAAGTGTCAAGGTCAGATGAATTCACTTTTCCCATATGTATCAAATTCATAGCCATGCCCCTTAGTACATTGCTTCATATTTGACCATGACTTTTATCACTCTCTACTTTGTTCTGAATTTTCTAATAGTCTTCTTATCCTCTTTTTGGTGTCTTTCATATGTAAGCTTTCACTGTATCGCTAATAATATCTGTGATCTACATGTTGCCTAGAATCCACTTTCTTCTTGAAGACACCTTGTATTCCCTATTCTAATGCAGGGTGGTCACTCTCTAGGCAACTACACGGTTAGCTTCCTGAGATTGCATGGATCCTGTGTCTACCCCTTTTTTTGATTCTGTTAAAAAATTATTCTGACACTTATTAAAACAATAAAGAAATCCCTATAAATAAGAGATTTATAGTCAGTCAGTCAAGTGAGGGCCTTGGTGGATAGAAAATTACTAAGAGGAGACTTCAAGGATGGGATTCTTGCTAAACCAACTTAACAGGATTTTTGGTAGAGGCAGGCCAGTCTTACCAGATATCAAGGGTGGGGGATGAGGAATCTGACCAGATATCAAGAGCAAAGAGATGTCAAGGGTGGGGAGACTCTCACTGAACTGACTTAGCAGGATTTTTGCTACAGCTGGGCTAGGCAGGCTAAAACAGGACTCAAGGCCTAGTAAAGAAGGTGGTTAAAAGTTTGGACAAGGAGAGAGTCTTTGTCAGAGAAACATTGTTTAGGCAGTAAACTCTGAATCATTGTGTTAGTTTCCTCTTGCTGCTGTAACAAACTATGACAAACTTGGTGGCTTAAAACAACAAGATTGATTCTCTTACTGTGCTGGAGGCCAGAAGTCTGAAATCAGTTCCACTGGGCTGAAGTCAGCAGGGCTGATTGCTTCTGGAGCCACTAGGGGAGAATGGGCATCATTGCCTTTCTGAGCTTCTGGAGGCTGCCTCCTTTCCTTGGCTCATGGCCCCTTCTTTCCTCACATCACTCCAGCCTCTTGCCTTCATCCTCACACCTACTTCCTCCTCTGACCTTCTTGGCTGCCTTTCATAAGATTCCTGTGATTGCGTTGTGCCCACCTTCACGATACAGGGTCACCTTCCCACCTCAAGATCCTTACTTAATTACATCCGCAAATTCCTTTTGCCATATTAGGTACATCCACAAGTTCCAGAGATTAGGATGTGGACATATTTTGGGGAGTCATTCTTCAGCTCACCCCACCTTGTAATATCTGTAAACGTTTTTACTTTTTCCTCATACCGAATCAGTTGTTTAGCTTGGTATAGAATTCCAAGCTCATGATAATTTTTTTTTTCTCAGAACTTTGAAAATAAGTGCTTCATTACCTTCTAGTTGATAAGAAATTTGATGCCAGTCTGATTCTCATTCCTTGGTTTATGATTTGAACTTTTTCTCTCTCTCTAAGCTTCTGACATCTTTTACCTGTATTGAATGTTACACCTGGCTTAAGCTGAGTGTAAACGTAATTCACTGGTGTCCAGTTAAGTGTAATTAATGTTCATAATCATGCCTCTAAGGTGGCTGTCACTTTTGCAAAGTACTTTCCATATTGTAGGTCCCAACCCTTTAAAAAAAAAAAAAGAAGAAGGAAACAGTGAAGGGAAGAAGGAAAGAATAAATAGGACATTTCACAGTGCCACCCTGCAGTAAGCTATGTGTTTTGTTTCATGAAACATTTATTTCACTTGTATATGTGTGGTGTGTTAAATATTTCCAAAACCCTCCAGAATTTAGTATGCATTTGCTTAGTGTCTGAAACAGGGGCTGAAGCTTTCACATTAAAAAGTATCATTAAAATTAAGTTATAAAATGTACTCGAGAAGAGTATTCCTACTTAGCTTTAGTTTAATGTTTTAAATACAACTTTTCTTTATTGCTCCAAGACAAGTTTTATTAAAAGTAATAAGAATGTGGCTAATTTTGAAGTGCAAGATTAAGGCATATTCAAAGCCCCTGTTTGTTACTAGATGGAATGCTGGGTGTAGGCTGGTGTGGTTCATACTTGGGATCTAGCCTGAAAGGCATGTTTTTACCCTCAACAAACATCATCTTTGTTTGAATATCTGTAGTGCGTGTAACCACAGCAAGGTCTTTTTTTCCTCCTTAGAATATATCTCAGACCTTTTCTTTCTTGTGCCTGTTTCACAAATAGTTTAAAGTAGAGCTGCCTTCCGCTTTTCTGTTTCAGTTTGTTGCAGAATGTGTGAGGGACCACCTAACACTCTTGGTGTGCTTGCAAACTATAAAGCAGTAATGGAATCTTGGAAGAGATAAGTTTACTCTATGAGGACTGAAGCTGTTGTTAATTCCCAAAGCCAGACTGGTTATCTAACAAAGGGTAAAGTACTTTTTAAATTGAAATATATATTTATTTACATTCATCTGTCAAAATGTATACTAGGAAAAATGGTCTGTCAATTTTGTTTCATTGAATTTAAAATTTAGTAACTTTGAATGAATTGTTCATTACCATTTGGGGCTAACTTAGTGATACTAAGTTACAATCCAGGTGGATACTTGATTCTTTAAAGTTTTTATGTTTAAATGGAATTAGAGGTCTTCTTAAAATGCTCTAGTTGTCATTTTCTTCCGTTCATTTGTGCCCAGAGATGTTTTCTGTATACTTGAGTATTTAATCCAAATGCCTTTCTATCCTTACTACTTAAAATGTGTCTCTTGTACTTTGAAACATTGTTACATTAGATGTAAAGTCAATTAAGATAATTTGATTTAATTTGGCTTGAATACTGTGATATTTGAATACTGTGTTTGATAATGACCAGTGCCCCGGAACACAGCCTGGAAGTCAGTGCACACTTGCATAGACACAGACAGCTGCCGATACCTTCTGTGGTCAGTGTTTATAGGGCAAACTCTTTGTTCTGCAGTGGAATTTCTAAATAAGCAATCAGAACAAAACCAAAGGGAGTATTCTACTATAATTCTTAATAAACTTCTCAACTGTAGATCAGACAGTATGAAATATAACTATAGTGAATTCTGCATAAGGACACTGCTTCTTACTGGAAAGATGCTTGCTTCATAACGCGGATTAGTAAATAATGTCTCTAAACTTGGTATTGGGAAAGATTGGCATTTCTATTTAGTCTCTTCAAAGAAGCAGGTTTGGCTATATTTTATAAAATTAGTTTGACCTTAACTCTGTTCTCTTTTACATTCATTAACATTACAAAATTTTCTCCGCATCAGGAAATACAAGGATAAGAACTTTCTAAAGGAATTTAAAGATTAGTACTGACTTGATTTGGAGTCAACTATTCTAATCATGTTAATCATTTTATTCCCATAAAATTAGGTACAGTTTCATCCAATTCCAGTACAACCCCTATTACTTGGCTAGGTCTCCTTTCTGGAAATCTCTAGATTGGAGACGACCCATGTAAAGCGTTGTAGCTTACAGTTTGCCACAATGATGTTTTCTTGGGATACTTTGCCATCTTCACTTCCGAACTCTATACTGTTTCCAGTTCTTGCCTTTACACTCTTAAACTTTTCATTGTTAAGTTGGAAATATAGTTGAGACTCCTAGGACTAGTAGCAGGAATAAAGGACTAGTATAAAATACTTCAAAGAAAGCACTCATTTATTGGATTTGGCCTAATCACCATAGAAATTCATGCTTAGCTGTTCTGGTAATGGAAATAGAATTTACTAAGTAGCCAAGTTTCCTAGTTTGAGTTTAATTTCTGTTAATTTGCTTTCCCTGTCCTTTTGTAGAAGTGTAATGTGTTAAAGCTGGGTAACAGGAGAGGGAAAAAGGAATTGATGAAGGCTCATACGTCTAAAATAGGATAATAAATATGTGTATAATTGAGTTGAGTATCCCAGACTTCTGATTGTATAAGTTAACTGTGAAAATCTGAACAACTAACCTGTATTTTTGTTATTTTATTGAACCATTTGTTATTTATTCACATTTCCCTCAAAGGATAGTATATTGACACTTTGTAGTCTGAGAAAAGCAGTGGCAGAAACATTTTTTTCCCAAATAAGCTTTAAGAAATTCACAAATTCCATTCTGCTATTTTTACTATTATAAACAACCTTGTGCTTGTTTGATTATCTCATTATCATAAATTCCTAGAGGTGGAATTATTGGGTAAAGGAGATGCCTGTTTTTAAGATTTTTAAAAATTTTTATTTTTTTCTTTACTTTAGAAAACTTTTCTTGTCTTTTGTCCTTAATACTATTTAACGTATAGACAGCACTTTGCTATTACGTGGGTATTTATTGGACTATAGTCTCTACCTATTAAGGTTTTTTTCTTTTTAATATTTATTTTTTTATTTGGTTGTGCCGGGTCTTAAGTTGTGGCAGGCAGGCTCCTTAGTTGCAGTTCGTGGGCTCCTTAGTTGCGGCAGGCAGCCTCCTTAGTTGTGGTGTGCAAACTCCTAGTTGCGGCATGCATGTGGGATCTAGTTCCCTGACCAGAGATTGAACCTGGGCCCCCTACATTGGGAGTGCAGAGACTTAACCACTGTGCCAACCAGGGAAGGCCCTGTTTTTAAGATTTTTGATACATATTATCAAGTTGCTTTCCAGAAAGATTTTATACATTTGTAAGTCTACCCACAGCATAAGTAATGGCAGATTTCCCCACACTATATCAAGACTGAGTAATATCAATGCATTTCTTGGTCAGTGTGAGATAGGTGCAAAGTGGTATTTTATTTATTTATTTTTATTTTTAGCTGTGTTGGGTCTTCGTCGCTGTGTGCAGGCTTTCTCTAGTTGCGGCGAGGGGGCTACTCTTCGTTGTGGTGCGTGGGCTTCTCATTGCGGTGGCTACTCTTGTTGTGGAGCAAGGGCTTTAGGTACACGGGCTTCATTAGTTGTGGCACACGGGCTCAGTAGTTGTGGTGCATGGGCTTAGTTGCTCCACAGCATGTGGGATCTTCCTGGACCAGGGATCAAACCCATGTTCCCTGCATTGGCAGGTGGATTCTTAACCACTGTGCCACCAGGGAAGTCCCTTTATTTTATTTATTTTTTACATCTTTATTGGAGTATAATTGCTTTACAATGTTCTGTTAGTTTCTGCTGTATAACAAAGTGAATCAGCTATATGCATACATATATCCCCATATCCCCTCCCTCTTGCGTCTCCCTCCCACCCTCCCTATCCCACCTGTCTAGGTGGTCACAAAGCACCGAGCTGATCTCCCTGTGCTATGCAGCTGCTTCCCACTAGCTATCTATTTTACATTTGGTAGTGTATCTCTGTCCATGCCACTCTCTCACTTCGTCCCAGCTTACCCTTCCTCCTCCCCATGTCCTCAAGTCCATTCTCTACGTCTGCATCTTTATTCCTGTCCTGCCTCTAGGTTCATGAGAAACTTTTTTTTTTTTTTTTTAGATTCCATAGTTAACGTATGGTATTTGTTTTTCTCTTTCTGACTTACTTCACTCTGTATGACAGACTCTAGGTCCATCCCCCTCCAAAGTGGTATTTTAAAATTTGTATTTCCTTAGTTTCTGATGACTTGAGTTTTTTTCCCCCATGTCTTGGCTTTTAAAATTAGCTTTTATTTTTATCAGAGCTGTACTTCGTGTAAAGATTCAGCAGCCTGTAAAACTTATTTTGAAAAATAAGCTGACTTCCACACCCCTCCCTCCGGGCTGCCCACCCCTAAGAAGTAATCACTCTCCACTCCCAGCTGGTTCATTATCCGTTTACTTGCAAAGCGCTAGATACCATGCCTATATTGCCGCTTCCTGTTCTGCAGATTTAGTCATTATCTCATGGTTTCCTGCTTTGGAGGGTGAGGATTTGGTTTTCTTCCCTGTACTCACTCAACCTCTTACATACACACACGCATCCCTTCAACTCTCGGGACTTGACTTCTTTGATCAACTCCCTGTTTTTAACCCCACCCTCACCTCTTCTCTGGAACCTCCATTTGCTGGGCCACCGAGGGCAAGGATTTAAAGAATCCCTATATTGTCGTTTTAGTGGGGTTTTAGGAGGAATGGATATAAAAGTGTGTGTTCCATCTGCCATCTTTAACTGGACATCCTTTTTCGTGTCTTTAGTGATCTTTTTTATAAAGTAGTGGTTAAAATTATGGACTGTGGAGTCAATACTGTCTGGATTTGAATCTATCTTTGCTGTTTACTAGCTTTGTGACCTTAGACAAGTTGGTTAAAATCTCTAAACCTCATTTTTTTTCCATCTGTGTAATAGAATTAATACAGTAAAGTGCCGTTGTGAGAATTAAGTGTGATAAGGCATGTAAAGTGCTTTCCCGCAGTATCGGATGCTGACAGTATCTTATTATCTGCCGGTTACTCTGTGCAGAACACAGAGTTGTCACTGCTGTTGTTACTCCTGTGAATTTCTTGCATATGACCTTTGCCCAGTTTCCACTGGAATGCTTGTCTTTCTTCTTGATCAGAGGTGCCTTTTATACAGTCTGTCATTGATCTTTTATTTTTATTTATGGTAGTTGGGGTGTGTAATCATATCCACACTATTTCATGTTTTGACCTTTACTTGTTATCAGACTTAATGATTTTGAAAGATAACCTGGTGGTAATAAGAAAGAAAACTTTATTTGTGGTTGTATTGTGGTAAAAAACTGGAGATTATAATAGTAGTTGGGGCAGTTGATAAGGGAGACCTGAGAGGCTAAATGAAGAAATGATTATATTCATCATGTCAGAGAAATATTTTTTTAACTCCTGAAGTCTATCTTGCACTGATTTATTTTGCGAGCAAATTACCTAAAATTTTAGAAGCCTTCTTGAATGCTCTTCTCATCATCTACCCAAGTGGATTTCATCTGAAAACTTAGAGCTCTCAGTTCCAGTTTCTACTTTAATATTTATTTCTATGAAACTAGATCCAAAATTAACTCTTGAGCGATAAGATTTACCATATCCCCTAAGTTAATGCTGTGTTAACAAATTTGCTTTCTTTTGAGTATGGTATTGTAATATTGAAATGGTAGATATGTTGATATTTCAAAGTTATAATTACGGATACTTTATTCGATTTTGCTGGTTTGTCATTTTAGGCAGCATTGATTTACTGTTTTATTTTCATTTGTTTTATCTTAGTTTTTTAATTAATTAACTTTATAAATCTTTAAATAACAGTTCATTGAAATTTGATCTCTCCACAGATTCAAACCAGGATGTAGCAATCAAACTTGCCCAGGAGCGAGCTGAAATAGTTGCTAAATATGACAGAGTAAGTATTCATATTTACTCTTTGAGTAATTTTTATTTACAGAAGTATAAATAGAAATGGAGTTCCTTTTTGGAGAGCTTAAATTACAGCAGCAGTTTGTTTACTTCCCGTGACTGTTGAAGTCATCATATTTCTCTGACTTCATCTCCGTATTTTTTCTTCCTCCTTCCCTGTGCTTTAGCCACTCTGGTCACTTGTTATTCTTCCAACACTTCTTCCAGGCTTGCTCCTGCCTCAGGGCCTTTGCACTGGCTATTTCTTCTTCCTGGAACACTTGTATCCTGGATACCTTCATGCCCTATTGCCTCCTCTTTTTCTTTGCCCAGATGCTACCTCTTAGTGAAATCTTCTCTGACCACACCGTTTAAAAAATACACCCCTCCACCCCCTGGCTCTCTCTATCCCCTTTCTCTTCTTTACTTTTCACCATAGCATTTAAAGTATTAGCATATTTTATATTATACTTTGTTGTCTGCTCTCCCTCCTAGAATGTAAACTCTCCGAGGGTAAGAATTTCTTTTGTTTGATTTGCTCTTGTATCCTAAATACCTACAATAGTTCTGGCTCATACTAGGTATTCAATAAATATTTTAATATATTAGTATATGGAATTGGATACCCATTTTATTTATAATGGATACGTGATGTTAAAAATTGAACATGGATCTGAAAATTTGAATTTATACATGATGTATAATCTCCATTAGCATTTTATCCTTAAGTTAATTATGGAATCTCTTTTTTTTTTTTTTTTTTTTTTGCGGTATGCGGGCCTCTCACTGTTGTGACCTCTCCCGTTGCGGAGCACAGGCTCTGGACGACGTCCAGACTCAGCGGCCATGGCTCACGGGCCCAGCCGCTCCGTGGCACGTGGGATCTTCCCGGACCAGGGCAGGAACCCGTGTACCCTGCATCAGCAGGCGGACTCTCAACCACTGTGCCACCAGGGAAGCCCTGGAATCTCATTTTTGATGCCCTAGAAAATCACAGTTGTTGATGATTTACATATATCCTTATTATTACCTTAGCTCTTGAGATCTACAATGAGTTGTAGCCATGATTTATAAATGTCATGTTTTATATTTATATCACTTGGATGTAATTTTGTATCTGTTATTTTTGATTACTTATGAGAATAACAGGAACATGAAATTATAGAAGGCCATCTGGACTGTGCCCTGCTTCCAGGGAGGCATACAGGCAGAGCTCAACTGAACAATCATGTTCCCAAGGTTTCTTTTTAAGTTGGTTGTTTGGAACATCAGACACCGTTTCCCATTATTATGATTAGGTTTTAATGTAGTCCGTGAAAAACCCAATTAATTTATTTAACTGCTTAACTAATTTAAAACCAATAGAACCATCGTTTGTTCATGCTCACGTGCATTTTTTTTTTTCATGCAGTTAACACTTAGTGACCAGGCCAAGTGTCATGCTAGGCCTTGGGGTTTCACTGTACAAACGTGAGTTACAAGGGGTCCCTGCCCGCAAGATGCTCACGGCCTACTCAGAAAACACATGAACAGGCAGTTATAAAACATCCACGAGACAGTCGGGTACTAAGTGTGAAACGTGAGGGATTAGTGTAGACTCTTGCCCTGGGGCTCCTGCTCTAATCAGTGCTGCTTCACAGCTCAGGAGGGGAGTGTGACGGGCAGTGGGCTGAGGATGGAGCTCTAGGCACACGGACACTTGATGGGGGCAGCCCATGAGGAAGCTGTCACAGAAGAGTAGGGGAGGGGCAGGAGAACCAAGAGACGATGGTGTCATGAGGCTGGGCAGCACTGACAAGCACAGTGGAAAAGTCCATTCGGTGAGGAAGCCAGAGTAGTGTCCACGGGATCTGACGGTGGGAGGCCGGTTTTGACCTTGGCAAGGATAGTATCAGGGCCAGTAGAGCTGGGAGTGAAGAGGAAGAGAGGCAAAGTAGGTAGCCTACTCTTCTGAGAAGTTAGGATGAAAAAGCAAGACATACTTTCTTCTAAGATGTTTTCACTCTAAAACCTTCAAGTTTGGCGGTTCATTCTGTTTTTAAAAAATAAATTTATTTATTTATTTTTGGCTATGTTGGGTCTTCATTGCTGCGCGCGGGCTTTCTCTAGTTGCGGCGAGCGGGGGCTACTCTTCGTTGCGGTGCGTGGGCTTCTCATTGTGGTGGCTTTTCTTGCTGTGGAGCACGGGCTCTAGGAGAGTGGGCTTAAGTAGTTGTGGCACGTGGGCTTAGCAGTTGTGTCTCGCGGGCTCTAGAGCGCAGGCTCAGTAGTTGTGGCACACGCAGCATGTGGGATCTTCCCGGACAAGGGCCCGAACCCATGTCTCCTGCATTGGCAGGCGGATTCTTAACCACTGCACCACCAGGGAAGCCCTGGCGGTTCATTCTTGAGTGGCTTCTTGTCCTCCATTGCTCCCTCTTTCCCAGTCTGTTTCTCACAGGAACCCAGGTCTGATCACAGCTTAATGTCTTCCAAAGTTTGTATCAAAGAAATAGTGATTATTGCCAGAAAAATTTTTTTAAGTTAATTAGGGTCGATAATGCCTCAGTTCCAGCTCTTATTTTTAGCAAAAAATAAGTCTTGTTTTTTGCTCTTTTTAAGAAATTATTCAGTTTTATATATTCCCAATAACACCCTTCTTTGTCCCCTATTATAGGGACGAGAAGGTGCAGAGATTGAACCTTGGGAAGATGCTGATTACCTTGTTTACAAAGTCACGGATAGATTTGGCTTCTTACAGTAAGTTGCATAGTTTGAAAGCTAACTTTTAAAATTATGTTTCTATGGTCTCCTATTTCATTGATTTTCTTTATTTTTAATAGCATTGCTCTGAATAAGATTCCAAGATTGATCCTGCAACATGCTTTTTTTATTAAATTCCTGGCATTTTTAACCTCTGTGATTGAAATTGAACTATAGTTAAGAATACAGTCTTTAATATTAATTGTGTTTTAGTAAGAACATTAAGTGCAATGAATGTGTTATATTAATAATTTAGCAGAATTAAGTGGAAATCAATAACAACTTGTATTTCAAAAATAATTATAAAACATTTTATTTTATGTAAATGCATTTTAAAAATAATTAGCAGTTAGAACTTTAGTATCGTGCAGCCTGAAAATGAGCAATGAAAAGAAATGCCACTGATCTTCCTTATGGTGGGAAATGTATTCGTGTTATTGCTTCTGAAAATTAATTCCATTTATCCTGAGTATGTTCTGTAAGGAGTCGAGAGAGGTCTAGAGCACTATAAAGTAAAGTAGTTAAAGTGGTTTTGACTCTTAAAAACATCCTGAAATGATGTGAATTTGCCTGTTTGGTTCTGGCTTTGTTTAGTAAGATTCCCATGGGCTGGAGACTTTTCTGCATCTTTGTAGTTTGTATGGTTCCATACAATTTAGTGATTAACCTACTACTTATTCACATTTATCCTTTCCCAGTCTCATTTATTATAAAGAGGAAGAAGCCAGGGATTTTTATGTTATGATACATGATTACATTTTGAAGGAGGAATACAATTTCTTAGGGAGTTCATAGCAGTAACTTTATAGTACTCAGACCTTCTTCTTCCTTTCTGTTCAGGTTTCTTGCATTTAGAAAGTATTTTGTTGTATCTTGTTTTTCTCAGGGTGACGCAAGCAAACAGAAACAGTTCTGGGAGTTAGAATGTATGCTCTTCTTCTGGCTTTGCTGGTTTCAGTTAACTATTTCACACCTTATCTGTGAAACAGAAATCATTAATTGCTCTACATACTTAGGGGTACTTGAAACTTTGAAGAAATAAAATGATAGAATACTACATACAGGTCTAGACAAACGTAAGGTGTCATTATGCTACCTAATGATATCAGCATATCCGAAATGTTCTCCTGCCTAGTTCTAATTAGAAGACTGAATTTCAGCAGACCAACAGAGCAGTGTGTAACTGTGATGAAAATACTGTCCCTAAGGGAAACCCCCATTCGGCTTTTTTTTTTTTTAAGTAAATCAAACTTGGCCACAAATGTGACAGGAAATGATTTTACATTTGTGTGGGTTAATGTGCAGGTCTGAGGTATGTGAATGCTGTTTGGAAGGACACTTCGAGCATTTAGCACTGTCAAGATCAGTGGGTCCCAAAATCTCCTGCACATTAGAATTAGTTGGAAAATGTTTGTTTGTTTGTTTGTTTAAATAGATAGCTGGGTTGTATCCCAGATTCTGATTCAGAAGGTAGGATACAACTCAGCTGATTTTGACCTCCCCAAGTGTTTGTGATGGGCGTGAACCACTACAAAGGATGTTATCATAAAATGGTCTAATATAGGACAAAATACGTATGAAAAATCCGTGCATTCCAGAAGGGTCTAGGAATTAGCTAAATTCTCTTTTCTCATTGCTTGAAACAACTAGGTTCTGGCCCAAGAGCCTAGCCTGTGTCTACAGTCTAAAAATCACACTCAGTTACTCCATGTTTCTTTTTACCTCTGTGCTGAGGTCCATTTGGCTCTAGTGGGAAAAAAAGCCAGTCAGTGATTTACCTTAATAATATTAGCTAATATTTATTGAGCGCTTACTGTGTGCCAGGCACTGTTCTAAGCTCTTAACATGGATTATTCCTCTCAAAACTTCTTTGGGATAGGTACTGTTTTTGTCTTTTTTTAGATGAAACTGAAGCACAAAGAGATCAAGCAACTTGCCCAGGTTGCGCTCGCAGTAAGATTGGGGAACTGACCGTGGCAGCCTCAGGGCAGAGCCTGAGTTCTGACCTTCTGCATTCTATTGCCTCTGTAGTTTTAATAAGAGAAACATCGAAGAAGCTCTTCGAAATGCCTAGAAAGAAAATTAAAGGGGGAAAGAAGAGTGCCTAAGGAGAGGGATCTGTTTGAAATGATCCCACTGGTGAGCTCACCGGTCTTTGAAAACGAAGCCCAACCAGTCCTCATACTGCCCCCCTAAATTTTGTATTAACTCCATGGTGCAATCCTAAAGCAGGCAGCACAAACAAAAATAATGAAGCATAGAAATGGATTTTAGTGTGATGTTAGGCTTTACTGAATTTCACCAAAGGCATTGATTTTTGTTACAGTGCTTCATTTCAGTGAGACACTTTCTCCCAAGGTTGCTGCTGGGTTTTTTGCGCTATTGAATAAAGTCACCTGGCCTAGGCATTTAGACGTTGCTCCCTGTCACACCTTGATCAAGCGCGTTTCTTTCTGCTGTCTTAGTTCTTTGTAATTTCTGATTGGTTCTGTGATAAACATGCGTTTTAGTGTCAAGGTCAATAAAATGGTACAAAGTAACTTTGCAGCCTTCTCTGAAGGCTGCTGACTTCATATCTAATTACAGTTTTTGTAACTTAAATTACTTGTTATGATATGTGGAAGATGACAGTAATTTACAAATACAGTATAGGACTAACTTGATTTTATAACAGATTTCACAATAAATATAAAAACTGTTGCCAAACCAGCCTGGCGTGATGCTGGAACAGGGTCGTCTTTGTTTAGTACGCAGAAATGGGGAGCTGTCCCTAGCTGCATGCCTCTGATGGACTTGTATCTGGAGAATGGAGAAATCGAGCTTATTTAAAAACTTAGAGAACTTTCAGTATTTGAACTTTCAACACTTTTTTCAAAAATAGTCACTGTCAGTCTGCTCGACAAAGAATGCTTGGTATTTGGATAATCATAGATAATGCTTTTAGGCCACAAGTTATTAATAGAAGAATTAGAAGGAAATTGTTTCAAAAATAAAGATAAAATTAATACCAAGCTTCAGATTTTCAACTACTTATCAAAATGTGTATATTTATAAAATTTAGCACATTGTCTGTAGTTTAATGTGACTATATAAATATTTGTAAGCCAGAATAATGGTGTTTTTGTTTTTAAAGAATATCTGTTTTAATGACGAGGCCTTGAGAACTCTTTCTACCCATCCAATAATTTTGACTAGAGTAAATCTAAACTTAGGCAAAATTTGCTACAAAATCAGAAATAAAATTTAGTCAGTATATTGAATAACTGATTTTCACAAGTTAACTTTTATGTTTCCAAATGAAAGTTTATCTCATAGTTACAGAAATACTCCATTTGAGCTATTGAGAAATTATAAGCACATACACTCTAATTAGTAATTCTTTTAAGCTTAATAGCAGATAAAAGAAAATAGATCTGGGTAAGGTCCCTGTGTTTCCAGTGATGACTATGTTGTTGTTTTTACTTTGTGTATTTCTACAAGGCGTAGCTTCTTGCTATCAGCTTGGTGTTTTCTTTACGCGGTCTCTAAGTGCCTCTTTCCATTAGACGACAAACCTTCGTTTTCTAAAGCAGGGGTAGGAAAACATTTTCTGTAAAGAGGCAGATATTAAATACTTTTTGGCTTTGTGGACCATATGGTTTTTCTTACAGCTATTCAGCTCTACCATGGTAGCCTGAAAACAACCATAGACCATATATAAATGAGCATGGTGGTGTTCCAGTAAAACTTCATTTACAGAAACAGGCTGATGGCCAGATTTCATTCAGGGGCTGTAGTTTGCTGATCTAAAAGAACACTGCAGTCACCCAGATTTTGGTCTTCCCTTTCTTCTACTTGGAGGATATTTAGGTGTCACGGTAAGGATGCATACATGAATGCAGGCATGCATTCATCCTTCCCTTCGTACACTCATTCAGCAACATTAGTACACTCCTGCAGCATGCCAGCCATGGTGCCTGAGGCTGCCACAGTGTTTCACGTGTGTATGTATACATTGTGTATAGCTCTTGATAAGGCATAGTTCCCTGTTTTCTCTTTTGGAAGGCCGTGAAAGAGTGTATGCCAACACAGAGACTAGAAGAGGAAAAGTTCTTTGGAGATCAGTGTTGAGCACATAGCAGATTTTGTATGAAAGATTTTAGAAATGGAGCAATAGTGCAAGAAAATTCATGAATGGATCACATTCTATCTATGAGGTCTTAAGACTTTATAAAATTCAACATCCATTCAGGATAAAAACTCATAACAAAATGAGTATGGAGTGAATGTACCTCAACATAATACAGGCTACATGACAAGCTTGCAGCTAACATCATATTCAGTGATGAAAAACTGAAAGCTTTTCCTCTAAGATGAGGAACAAGACAAGGGGTCCCCACTCTCACCACTTTTATTGAACATAATATTGCAAGTCCTAGCCAGAGCAATTAGGCAAGAAAAAGAAATAAAACACATCTAAATTGGAAGGAAAGAAGTAAAACCAGCTCCATTTGCAGATGATATGTCTGTCTATATAGTCTCTGAAGACTCCACTAAATGTTGGAACTAATAAACGGATTCAGTAAAGTTGTAGGATATGCAATCAGCATACAAAAACCAGTTGTATGTCTGTACCCTGGTAACAAACTATCTGAAAGAAATTAAGAAAACAGTTTCATTTACAATTGCATCCAAAAGAGTAAAATACCTAGGAATCTCAAGTTAACCAAGGAGATGAAAGACCTGTACACTGAAAACTGTAAGACATTGATGAAATATAAGTAGACACAAATAAATGGAAGGGTATTCCATGCCTATGGATTGGAAGAATTAATATTGTTAAAATGTCCATACTGCCCAAAGCAATCTACAGATTTAATGCAGTTTTCATCAAAATTCCAGTGGCATGTTTCCCAGAAATAGAACAGTCAATTATAAAATTTGTGTGGAACCACAGAAGCCCCAGAATAGCCACAGCAATCTGGAGAAAGAAGAACAAAGTTGGAGACATCATGCTTCCTGATTTCAAACTCTATTACAAGTTACAGTAATCAAAACAGTATGGTACTGACATGAAAACAGACACGTAGATCTGTTAGAGTCCGTGCATATGTGGTCAATTAATTTATAACAAAGGAACCAAGAATATACAAAGGGGAAAGGACAGTTTCTTCAGTAAGTGGTGTTGGGAAAACTGGACAGCTACATGCAAAAGAATGAAATTGGACCACTATGTTATACAATACCCAAAAATCAACTCAAAATGGATTAAAGACTTGAACATAAGACCTGAAACCGTGAAACTCCTAGAAGAAAAAGTAGGTGGTAACCTCCTTGTCATTGGTCTTGGTGATGATTTTTTGGATTTGACACCAAAAGCAAAGCCAACAAAAGTAAAAACAAACACAAACAAACAACAAGTGGGACTACATCAAGCTAAAAAGTTTCTGCATAGCAAAGGAAACCATGAAGAAAATGAAAAGGCAGCCTACTGAATGGGAGAAAAGATTTGCAAATCATATATCTGATAAGGCAGGGGTCCCCAACCCCCAGTCTGTGGACCGGTACCAGTCTGTGGCCTGTTAGTAACCGGGCCACACAGCAGGAGGTGAGTGGCAGGCGAGTGAGCAAAGCTTCATCTGCTGCTCCCCATCGCTCGCATTACCACCTGAACCAATCCCCCCACCACCGTCCGTGAAAAATTGTCTTCGACGAAACCAGTACCTGGTACCAAAAAGGTTGGGGACCACTGTGATAAGGGACTAATATCCAAAATATACAAAGAACTTATACAACTCTAGCCAAACAATCCAATAAAAAAATGGGCAGAGGATCTGAATAGGTATTTTTCTAAAGAAGATGGCCAATAGGTACATGAAAATGTGTTCAACATCACTAATCATCAGGCAAATGCAAATCAAAACCACAGTGAGATATCACCTTGTTCCCGTTAGAATGAATATCATCAAAAAGACAAGAAATAACAAGTTTTGCAAGGATGTGGAGAAAAGGGGATCCTTGTACACTGTTGGTGGGAACGTAAATTGGTATAGCCACTATGGAAAATAGTATGGAGGTTCCTCAAAAAATCAAAAATAGAACTACTGTCTGATCTAGCAATTTCACTTCTGGGTATGTATCTGAAAACACTAACTCAAAAAGGTATCTGTACCCACCATGTTCATTGCAGCTTTATTCTCAGTAGCCAAGACATGAAACAGCCTGAGCATCCATCAACAGATGAATGGATGTGTGGTGAATATATTCAGGGGAATATTATTCAGCCATAAAAAAGAAGGAAATTCTGCCATTAGTAACAATATGGGTGGACCTTAAAGGCATTATACTAAGTGAAATAAGTCAGGGAAAGACAAATGCTGTGTGATGTCACTTATGTGTGAAATGTAAAAAAAGGAAAACCCAAGCTCATACATATAGGGAACATACTGGTGGTTGCCAGAGGCGGGGGTAGGACCTGCCTGGCACAGACCATGTAGCCTGAGCAGATGATTCGCACCATTCCACAGACGTGTGCAGAACTTGGTTCTGATTCAGTGTTGAGAACAGGCACAGTTAGGTCTGTTAGTCTTGTTTAGTGAATAGGAGGACACTGAAGAGCTTGTCCTCTGGTGGCAGCCAGAGTTGGCACTTCATGTGCAGTTAGGAATGTTCAGTGTTCAGTGTTAGGTCAGGATCTGCTCAAATCAGCTGCACAGAAGGTTGCTCTTGCCCAGGGCAGCCCAGCCCACTCACCCCAGAAATACCATTGTTGGTCCACACAGAGGTTGCCAGATGTTCTTATTCTTTCAAGATGTCCTTGCTGACCTCATCACCTAGCAAGTACATTCCAGTAGTGTTGACAGGCCTTCTTCTGCCAGTAAATGAAGAATGGATGGGTGCCATTCATGCATCACTGGTAATTCATGCATTACTAGTAATCAGGATTACAAATCAGCAGGGAAAGTTAGACTAAGAGCCTAACAAAAGCTATTTAAGAAAAAAAAAAAGGTGAGTAGGCACTTCAAAAAAAGCAACTTATATTTAATCCTCATATTCTTTTTCTTGAGAATTGGTTTCTTAGCCTGTTTTTCATATACTCTTGAACAATCTGAAGATAGATACTTATCTAAGTTTGAACCCACTGGGTTAGATAGTGCTGAACATCTCTGTACCGGGATGAGTGATGGTGTCTGAGTGAAAATGTTAGTTTTCTTATCTGTGAAATGAGGGGGTTGGACTATCTCTCTGAGATCTCTTTTGGCTCTTACACCTTTTGGTCAGTTTCATTGCTGTAGCTTCACGCTTCACCTAAGGACTCTCCGGAGTAGCAAAAGAGTGCTTTTTTTTTTTTTTTTTTTTTTTGCTGTACGCGGGCCTCTCGCTGTTGTGGCCTCTCCTGTTGCGGAGCACAGGCTCCGGACGCGCAGGCTCAGCGGCCATGGCTCACGGGCCCAGCCGCTCCGCGGCATGTGGGATCTTCCCGGACCGGGGCACGAACCTGTGTCCCCTGCATCGGCAGGCGGACTCTCAACCACTGCGCCACCAGGGAAGCCCCAAAAGAGTGCTTTTGAAAACGTTGGACTCTTGAATACTAACATATTGTACTCTTAAAAGTGTTATTATCTGGTGTCAATAGAAACTAAGGGAAGAATATGGATAGTTCTTGTCAAAACATCAGTACTACTGATAGAGCAACTCAAAGTACATAGCACTGTTTACAGATAGTACATGGTTTTCATATTACAATTAATTCAAGAGTCTTAGAATGTTTTATATTGCAGGTGGTATCACAAAATTACTGTATCAGAGAAATGGATTTGATCTTTTATTATATTTACATTTTTAAAAATTATTCCCATTGAAGTTTCGACAAATGAAGCTTTCCTTATTTACAGAATAAAAATTGAAGTTTTCTTTTTAATTCATAAATCCATGGGAGGCAGTTTTATTTCCTTATACTAATTTTTTTGAACAATCATTTGTTACAGGCTGTAGTTGAAGACAGAAAGTGGAGGTGATGGTCTAGGGTAGAGGTTGGCAAACTATGGCCTATAGGCCAAATCCAGCTCACCACCTATTTTTGTAAACGTTTCATGGGAACAAAACCACACTCTATTTACATGCTGTCAGTATCTGCTTTCACAGTACGACATCAAAGTTGAGTATTATGAAAAACACTGTGGGGCCCACAAAGCCTAAAATATTTACAATTCAACATTTACCTTTGCAGGAAAAGGTTGTTGACTCCTGGACTAGAGCAGTGTTGTCCAGTAGAACTTTCTGCAGTGGTGCAAGTGTTCTCACTGTATCTGCATTGTTCAGTATGGTAGCTGAACCATGGCTAATGAGGCTCATAGCTGAAAGTTTTATTTTATTTCATTTACATTTACATTTAAAATTAAACAACCACCTGTGACAGGAGATGACTGGATTGGACAGAGTGTGTCTAGAGATTTGAAGACAGGGGACGTGGTTACAGAATAGCTCATTGTTTTATGTTAAATTCGGTGGAATGGACGCTTACGTAGCTCTTGAGATGATAAATAAATGGTTGTACATCATGTTTACCTACAGGTTTATAATGTTTTAAAAGTTTGCTCTGGTTTCAACTATTTCACATCCACTCTTTTTCCTCTGCAGCGAAGAGGAGCTCCCATATCATAATGCAGCTATGGAACGGGTAAGTCCAGCTCTGCGTTTGTTTACAGTTACCGGGGAATTACGTTCATCAGAGGAATAAAACCTGCCACCGTTGAGATTGTGAGTGCCGTGTTATATGTCAGTGCTGTAGTCATCGTTAGAATTTGACCCTCATGTTTCTTACTGTAAGAAAGTAATTAAATTAATGGTGAAATAATTTTAGATTTTATGGAACTTCTGATAGGTACTTGGAAAAAAGGAGAGGTAGGCGTTAGCAGAGAGTGCATTGGGCGCGGGTAGTTCTCCATCGAGGATGCCTCAGGACTCGGGCCTGGTGAGAGCACAGAGCTTGGGAGCAGCGAGAGCCTGGGCCCCTAAAGTGTACAAGTTTCACGGGTGCCTCTAAAGCACCATGTGGCTCCTAAAGCCGTGGTCCAGACCAGCAGCTCTTTGGAACATAACTGTGCCATGAGCTTTTAATCACATTTTCCACAGACAACAACAAAAAGAGTTTGCTGTGGTCAAATAAGTACATGTGCATTTTAAAGACTTAGAAGTCTTACATATAGTAAACTCATCAGTTTTTTTGTAACTCAGTGGTTCCCCTTTCTTCATTGCACTTGGCTGGGGAGCTGACTCCATAGCTGGGTGTGCATGAGAACCAGCGACTGAATGTTTAAGGTTGCTCAGAGCCTCCCTCCCCCTCTCCATTGTTTTATGTACCTAAAAATGAATTGTAGAATTTATGATTTGAGAGGGAGGCTATTGATCGGGGGGATTATTCTCAGTTTGTTTATGTTTGATGGGGGAAGGAGGCTGGGTTTCAGACAATGGAGGTAAAATTGGAATTGGAATTTGAAAAATATTTTAGAAAATCTTTCTAAAATAAAAAATTTCCTGAAAATTAGAACCGTAGCATAACTCTGGATAAAAAGTGCCATTTTACATATACCGTGTAGAGAGCCCTACGGGTACTTCCTGCGGTTAAATTCTCTTGTGACTGCCTGATTCTGTGTCATAACCTTGATGTTTGGGCAAAGAAATTTCTTTCTCTTAATAAAGCTCTATTACTGCTTAGCAACTATATATCAAGCACGGGTCTAGAATCGAGGCCATAGCCTGGAACATCAGAATCAAATACGGCATAGTTTCTGCTCTGAGAGGCTGGCTGTTCATCCAGTGACTAGAGGCAGGTCAGGTGAGACAGTAGTGGGAAATGATAGTGGCTTTCAGGGGCATGGTGTGTGCAGCGTGCCCTGGCAGTGGTGCTGGTGGAGAAGGCGGGCCCCTGCGGCCCAGGGATGCAGGAGAAGGAAGTGACGGCGCTTTCTACCAATTCTGCCTCTGGTGAACTTCTACCAAACCACTTGGAAGTGGGCACACAGGGATTTGCTTATGTCCACGTTCCGGCCATTCTCTCTCTGTTAGTGCCCTGACTTGGCTAATCCGTGGACCCTCTGGATCCCACAACTGTTATATCTTCATTCCCCTCTCTTCCCAGCTCAGCTCTGCCACAGGCTGGGACCGCCCCCTCCCCCCTCCTGCCCACTTCTCCTGGGCTGAACTTTGTGCCTCTGCAGCGCCTACACCTGAGCGGCTCAGTGCAACTGGGAAAAGACTCTCAACTGGGATGACTGGTTTTACTTTACATCCATGATCACAAACCTCAGCTGGATGTTTATGCTGCCTGGACATCATACCGCTTCCTCCTAGCGAATTTCTGCTCCCATTTTAACTAGTGCAGCTTCCTATTCCCTCTCAAACCTCCAGTACCTCCTTCTCTGGCCTTGCCCAGCCGATGTGCTTGCTTCGTGTTTCCTATTTCTTATCTCTGCACTGTCACACCAAGTAGTCAGTTCCCAGTGACCCACCCACGCATGTGATTGGTTGCTTAGCCTCACTCTCACATGTTCCCACTTCTTGGCCTTCAGAACCCCTACTCTCCACATATTCTTCTTTCCTCACTGGCTGCTCTTTCTCCATTTCCTCCACTTGTTCCTTCTCGTCTCATGACTTTATCCTGAGCCCATGGCTCAGGCCTGGAACTTCTCTTTCCTGTCTGGATCTCCTCCTCGGTCATCTCATCTAGTCTTTTGGCTTTAAATGCCAGCCCCCAGACTGTGTGTGCATTTCAGTGTCTAGACTTAGTGTCTGGCTTACTCCATACACTCAGATGTCTTAAAAATGTCCAAACTGGGGTTTCTGTTATTCTCTCCAAATCCATCTGTGAACAAGCTTCCCATCTCAACCAGTGGGAGCGCCACCCTTACAGGTTTCAGTCTAAAAACTTCTGAGTTGTGTTTGACCATCCCCACACCTCATGTGTCAGCTCGGCCTTCAGTGTGTGTCCACAGTCTGATGACTTCTCAGCATCCGCACTTCTGCTGCCTGGTCTGCTGGAACCTTTCTTCTGGGGCTTCCAGCTTCTTTCTTCTGCTAGTGTCCGCTGTCTGTTCACCACAAGAGCCGGAATGATCCTGTTAAAATAAGAGAGAGCATGTCACTCTTGATGGGAGCATCCTGCCTGCTCTCCAGCTCATCCACAGTAAAAGGGAAGGTCCTTAGAATGATCTCAGAACCCCGTGCGACTGGTTTCCGTGAGTCTCTCCTCTCCTGCTCCCATCTCTTGCTCACCCACCAGCCTCCTCAGTGTTCCCCGACTAGCCCGCCATGTTCCCTCTTTCAGGCTTTTGCCTGGCTGCCTCCTCTCCTGGGGAGCCCCTCCTCCTACCCCCAAGAGCTACAGGGCATGGTCCCTCATCTCCTCCAGGTATTTACTGTATGACGCCACCTTCGGAATAAGACCCTCGCTGGCATCTCAGATCTTACGTTGGGAACTCCCTCCCCCCTGCATTTCAACTATCCCCCTCGGTCCTTTGTTTCTCTCTTTAGTACTCACACTGTTTCACTTACTCAGTATTTTACTTATGTCTTTATTTTGTCTGTTTCCTCACTAGGATGTAGTCTCTAGGAGGGGGGTTTCATCTGCTTTGTTCACTGTTGTATCCCCAGAACCTAGAGCAGGGCACATAGTACGTGCTTAATAAATGGTGGCTGAGTGAACGACCAGGTGAACATAAAGACTGTGTTATGTCATTAAACAGGTGAATTTAAAGGTTGGCGGAGCTTGTCCTTTCAAATGTTGACAGTGTGCTTTATTTGAGAAATGAGGGAGAGAAGAGTTGGAAGGTACCTTATCCATATTTGGCAGAATAAAAATCTGGCAACCCACTGTTGACTTTTCTCTCCAATGCCACCTCTCTTCCCCTTTCAAAACGAATTCCTGGTCCAGAAAATTCAGACATGTGGGAACCAGTAGCGTAGATGATTCAAGAAATGTGACAGTGAAGGAAAGAAGAAATATGAGACAAAACCTAGTTGGAGAATGCATGCTTGAGGGAGGTTGTTTGTTTTTAATTTTGTTTTTAAAGAGATTTGCCTGTACAGTAAAAGACCTCTTATCCAATGCAGTTAAAGTTATAATTAATGGATTGTTTGCTCTAAACAGTTTAATATAACAGGGAATCACTATGAAATGATACGCACACCTTAATAATTTAACGTAAGACATAGTTTTATATTCCCTTGTCAGGCTTTTACTGGGAGTGGGGGTTCTGAGGCTGCCGACTGAGACTCCATCCTCCCCTTGTCTATACACTGCACTCATATCGTGTGGCCCAGTTGGTTTCTTTAAAGTGGAATGAGAACTTTAGACACATGCAGAGCAGTCTGAGGCTGGAAACTTTTTAGTTTATCAGGATTTCCCCCAATTTTTCTAGTTTCAGTTTAGTTCATACGTTCTTCAGTGATTGCCTAGTCCTAATGGCCAAGGTCTGCCATTTCCAGGAAACTAATAAATTCTGCATATTCATATGCGGCATTGAATAAAATCAGTGGAAAGGATAGCCTTGTGGAAGCGTACAAGTGTTCATCAGTCTTCACAAAGCATCCACTTGCAACGTGTACTTCCTGCCTGCCGTTGGGAAGACTTGTACACTGATGCATAGTCAGGTCATCAGGGCTTTTGTTCCAGCTTTGCCAGTGTATTCCTTTTACATAAGGTAATTCTCTGTTTAAAATAGAATGTGGAAGGCAGTCAGTCCCTCGTAAGAGGAGGGGTGTTGGTGTTTGCAGACTGCTTTGGATTCCCCCTGACAGTCACTGAAGCAGATAAACACACACACTTATTATATTTACTCTGCAGAGAACACTATTAATAATGGATTATATTGTTTCTTTGAGCTTATTGATGTTTTTAATAAGGAGGAAAGGATATGTAAAGCTATGAATTTTCATGGATTCAGCTACTCCTTTTTGCAGTGCAGTATTTTGCACGGCTTAACAGAATATTGGAGCCTTTTCAGATCTTTAAAAATTATATTTTAATTTTATGAGGTGTGAAATCTTGCTCAAAATACATGACTTTTCAATATCATTATTCTATCGAAACACGACTCTTTGCTTCTTACACTCCTTATCCTCTCCTGACCTCTGCTGGTGAGGTCTAGTTGTGCGTGACTTGGGTCAGCTTTATCCTCAGTCACACATCCTAATACTCAAAAAAACATCTGAAGACTCGAACTTCAGTAGAGTTCTAAGACTTCTTATTCTAGAAGAGAAGGCTGTTTAATATCCATCCATGCATTGTGTATATGGGTAGCCTTTACTATCTATCTTATAAATCATTGTTGCTAGTGGGAGGAACATTGGACCCAATGCAAGGCAACTTCATACTATGTGGGTGATGCAGCAGTTGTTAAATACTTCCTATTCAATTGGTCCTGTATAGGATTAAGGTATAGTCTCAGATCACTAGAGGTTGAATGATCTCAACCAAGAAGATATTGGTCCCATTTTTAATCGTTATACCCTCCTTACCCCAGTAGGAGGGGCCAGTCCTGATTCAGAGGGGATGTGAATTTAAGATGATCAGGTATCAGGTTGCAAACTTCAAATGGAAGTTTAGTCCTTTCCTGAAAACAGCTCCTGGGGAAGAGTGTACAACACCGTACCATTTCCTAATCAGTGGAGGTAATGGAGAGATAACAAAGGGAGTATAGGATGGAGATTAAGACCTCTGCATCATTCTCCTTTTGATATATGTTGTTCTGACATTCTCAGGGGAGTAGAATTTTCTTATACTAGGGTCTCCTATATGATTTTAAAAATTTCAGTGATGAGCACATCTAGTACCCAGATCTGTCTAGTACCCAGATCTTAGTTTTGGAATACCATTCCCCATTAAAAAGAACCACTGTTTCTTTAAAGAAATGGATGATCTAGGTCTAGGATAGAAAAAAGTATAAAGTGAGCCTGAATTACATTGTGCCAGATCAGTCATGTCTAAAGGATCTGCCTGAAGAGGGGAAATCTCCAAGCAGGTAAGAGGCAGCCCAGCCAAATTGGGGGCAATTTGAGCTTCAAAAAGAATAATGATGATAATAATACTGGATTTTAACACATTGAATAAAATAGTCCTTTATACCTTAGTGATATTAAAAATGGGGAGGGACTTGAAAGGAAAAACTTTTTAATAGAAAAATATCAGTTAATAATATAGATAGAATCATAAGGAAAAAAAAATCCACCATACCATTTTACCACCATCAGAATCAGAATTGACTCAGACAGAGATTATAGTGGATGAGAAGACCATTGAGTAGAGCTGTTAAGGAACAGGATGTCCGTACTATCTCAAAGTGCACCACCCACATTACTTATCAGTTACACAAAGGAATTTCTCTGTTAGTTAGTGGAAAAATTGGGCAAATACCACTTAACCAAGAGATCAAAAGTTGTATCATTGATAATGGTACAAATCAGCATGATCTGTCACTGGATGTGATGCCATAAGAAGGACACAAAATCACCTGTGTAATAGTCCCACCAAAATCTAGGGGAAGCAGTTAGCAAAGCCAGGTAGTGTGGACTAGACTCTTCAAAAGTCAACATCATGAAAGACAAACAAAGGCCAGGGGACTGTTCTAGAGCAAAAGGAACTTAAGAGATGTGCCAGTAAAGGCAATGTATGTTCCAGGGTTGGATTCTGAATTCCCCTCCCCAACCCACCTAAAGAAAAACAGCTTTAAAGAACGATTTTGGGACAAGTGGGGAGTTTGGTATATGGACCGTTTATTACCAAATAACGGACCAATTTTAAATTTCTTGAAAGGGTGTAATAGTTGTACTGTGATTATGTAGGATAATGTGTCTTGTTCTTAGGTGTTACATACTTGAAATACTTGGAGTGTTCACGACGTCTGAGATTTTCTAATACATCAGCGCCCCCCACCCCCCTGCAAAAAAAAGCCCTAATATAAATAGATTAAATCTGGCAAAATGTTAATTAATTGATGGATTTTGGTGAAGCATATATAAGTATATGGTGCATTGGTCTTCCACTTTTCTGTAGGCTTGAAATATTTCAATAAAAATTGGGAGAAGTAAGATGTCAGTGTATAAAGGCAACAGAGTTATTTAATATCAGCTTTGTATAGATTCCTAACATCAGTAGTTTCACATTTTAGCAGCACTTTGAAAAGCGTTGCCAACATGATGGAATGATCCATATCTTTATTATGCTACATTAGAGATACTATTGTACTTATGTTTACTTCTGTATTATAGTGATCGAACTGCTATCAAAAGTACTTAGGATTTTGGTCGGTCTAGTCATATTCATTCTCCTTCCCACCCCTCTGCTTCCAAGACCACAAAATGCTATTACCTAATTGCTTCATAGTATTGTTTGCTTGTCTCTCCTGATGTAAATTATGTTTAAAAATGTTTATTTAACTTTTCTTATACACCAGTCACAGTTTTAGGTGATGAAATTAAGAGTATATGATATGGTTCCTGTACTCAAGGAGTTCATCCTTTAATAATAATAATAATAAATTTGGGCATTTAGACCAACTAGAACACAAGTGGTGTTAGGTGCTATAACAATAATCATAATAATTCTCATTTTATAGATAAGGAAACTAAGATACAGAAAGATTACGTAACTCGTCCCAAATGAAACAGATAAGAAGGGGCAGAACTCAGGCCACCTGAGTCCTTAGTCCATGCCATGAAATGCTGAAGAGCAGTTTATTTTGCCTGGAGGATGGAGGAATTTGGAAAAGGTTTTGGACATTTGACTGGGTCTTGAGAGGATGCATAGGGTTTTGCCAGATGATGGTGAGGAAGAGCATCACAGGCAGATGAAAAGCAAACACTGGTCAGAGAGGCATGAAAATACATTGTGTGTTGGGAATGACAAATAGTTCAAGGTGGCCAGATCATAAAAGTAGCAGGGAAAAAAAAAAAAAGTAACAGGAAGTGAAACTAGAAGGTGAGTTTGGGCCATATTGTGAAGGGCCAACCGTGTAGAGATTTGAACTTTATTTGTAGCTATTGAAAGATTTTAAGCTGGGACTCACTTTTTAAAGGTCATAGCAGCGTGGAGGCTGGCTTGAAGCCATCCAGGGCTACCTGTGAGGAGTTACTGCCCTCATCTAGGGATGAGGATTGATAGAAAAAGGGCAGAGGGTGTGATGGAAGCGGAAGTGGATGGGACCAGCAGAGTGTAGGTTGGGAAAGAAGATACAAGGAAGACTGAAGACAACCTAAGCTTCTAGGTTGATTGACTTAGTGGGTGGTGATGCTCTTAATTCGTAGTAGGAAAGGGAGGGGTAATTAGCAGCATGTTTAGGGAAATCGTTTTGGGTGTGCTGAGTTTGAAGTATCTGCTGAACTTCTGGGTGAGATTCTAACTTGCTGTTATATTCTAGTCTGTTTTGGTGTTACTGAGTCCATGGCAAGATGATGTTCCTTAGCCTATTTTTCTAGAGCATTTAAGTTTACATTTGTCACATGTGGTTTCAGTTACTCCTTACCTCAGAATAAATTCTGGAGTTGTTAAGCTATAGCATGTTTGCTGATAAAGTATATTGTATCCATTTATTATAGATTCATGAGTGCATGCAAGTCTGGTGTAGTTGATCGGGCAGAGTTATGGAGTTAACACTTAAACCTGATTGAACTACTGATGTATAATTTAAAAATCCTACAGCCTGGGAGCTTTACCGAAGTGTATTTTTTTCCTTTTTTTTTTTTTTTTTTTTTTTGCTGTAGGGGAAAGAAATGTATACTTAATGGTTCTGAAAATTGTGTGTGTCTTTTTTATCCTTGCATATGAGAATGTGTAGCATTTAAAATAACCTCTCTATATATATGATGAGCATTAGAATACAAAAATGTGCCTTTAAAGAAAAGAATAGCTATTTCTTAAAGTGATTTATTGACAATTTAATAGTCATAAGAATGAAAGATAGCAAAAGACTTGCTAGATCTCAGCAGGGTTTTTCCTGGCAAAGTGTATGTTATTGTACTCTTGGATGGGCTTGAATTATTTGGTGTTTTCCTGTTGGTGGAGAAAGGGATTGTGCTTTGAAGAAGTCAGGGGGGGAAGTGCAGAAGAACAAGAAAGTACCAAATGGCATCTTAGATCAATCTTAATTTTTCACAGCTTGGCTTTCTGTAAAGTAACATTTAGCAGAAACATTAATTAGATTTCAGAGCCCCACTGAGTTTTAAAATTAAACGTATTTCTGGAACCATCTGTAAGATTTTATTACTAATAATATAATGAAGAATATGCTTAATCTTTTGAAAAATGAGAATCATAACAGGGTATCTTTTGCTCACAAGTGATCATCTTTGGTTATGAAAAAACCATCAGAATTTTTAAGAGTAAAGAAGTAATTAAAGAGTTTTAAGGATATGCCTAAAAATAAAATTTCATAAAATTATTCTGATTAGTGAGAATCTTTTCCTAAATTCAGGACTTTCTTTGGGATTTTATGCTTCTTTTGAATCTAAAAATATCGACGGTGGGCCCATGCCATCTGCCTGTTTGAGGCTGGATTGAAGACCGTCGATGAGGAACTATTGCTTCCATCCAGGAACTGTGATCCCCGACGAGAGCAGGGACATGATGGAGGCAAGAGCGTAGGATATGGCGGCCTAGAGCGCAGGTCCTGGGGCCACGCTGCCTGGCCTTGAACTCACCAGTTGCGGGAACTTGGAGAAGTTGATTAGACCCTTTGTGCCTCTGTTTCCTTATTTGTAAAATGGGGGTGATTGGGCTTCCCTGGTGGCGCAGTGGTTGAGAGTCCGCCTGCCGTTGCAGGGGACACGGGTTCGTGCCCCGGTCCGGGAAGATCCCACGTGCCGAGGAGCGGCTGGGCCCGTGAGCCATGGCCGCCGAGCCTGCGTGCCCGGAGCCTGTGCTCCACAACGGGAGAGGCCACAACAGTGAGAGGCCCACGTTCCGCAAAAAAAAAAAAAAAAAAAAAAAATGGGGGTGATTATGCCTACCTCATAAGGGTATAACGAGCATACTCTTTTTTTTTTTTTTTTTTTTTTTTTTGCGGTATGCGGGCCTCTCACTGCTGTGGCCTCTCCCATTGTGGAGCACAGGCTCCGGATGCGCAGGCCCAGCGGCCATGGCCCATGGGCCCAGCCGCTTCGCGGCATGTGGGATGCCCCCAGACCGGGGCACGAACCCATGTCCCCTGCATCGGCAGGCGGACTCTCAACCACTGCGCCACCAGGGAAGCCCACGAGCATACATTTTTGAGCATAAAATGTATCCTCAGAACCATTTTCTTTCCTGTGTAGTCTTCCATTTCATTTACTTTTTAGATGCACTTAATACACTTAGGCCTTCTGAAAAGACAATGCTGGGATCGAGGAGAATTAACAAAATAGCAGAATCTCAGCTCACTCATAAGAAAGAATTCTGTTGAGTTTTGTTCTCATGAAAAGGTCATCATTAGTAGTGGACCCTGCCGGGCTCTGTTCTAGGCAGTGGGGAAGCAGCGAACATCTCGGCCTTCGTAGATGGAGTAGTCAGGGGGGAGGAGGTTAGGTGTGCGGCAGCGAGGGGCCTCCTAGGCTGTGCCCCCAGAGGAGAGGACTTGCTCACCTGGCCATGGGCACAGGGGTCACCCAGACTTCTTGGCTGAAGAGCGTGTTTTTCCTGCCTGAAAGGGCAGAGTACACATGGATTTTCTGAGGGTAGCTGGGCTCCCAAAGTAAAGGGACAGAGGGCTGTGCACACCCAGTTTTTTCTAAATGTATGAATCAAGTAAGTCACTCTACCACCATAGGAGTGAATAAGAGATTGGAGAGCCCACCCGAGTACTTAGGAAAAATGCCCCTTCTCCTTGAGACCAAAGAAGTGCGGAAGAAGCCTTTTCTCTGCCACCTTCCCCGTTTCCAACTTTGCCCCAAATCTTAATTTAGTGTGACAGCCAAGACCCCCACCAGTGTGTTCAGCCTCAGCTCCGGATGGTTCCTTTTTTACCCCCTACACTGCTGCATTGTCGAAGAAGTACATCTGTCCATGCTTCTCGGAATGTTCTTTCCCATGTTGCACTTGATAAAAACCCTAACCCTCTTCCAGTCCTTCATTTATACTCGCCTCCTCTGACGCCCCTGGGTGGGTTCGACTGCTCCCTCCACAGGACTTGAGTCACCGTCTCTGCCTCTAGGTTACAACACTGCATATTCCATGTCGGGTACCCTTAGCAGGCGGTGAACTTGCCTTGGGACAGCAACTATTACTTATTTTTGTACAGTTTTTCACTAACGTAGTGCTAGTTATATGATGATCTCCCCCCAGTAATACCCAATTCTCCTTTACAAAACCACCTTTGTCACCAAAAACATTAAGATGCCAGAAATCGGTAAAATGTGAAAGAAGAGAATGGAATTTTGAAGTTGTGTTTTTGATGCTTCATAAAAATATTTCAGACTGTTTTAAAATTTCCTTTTGGCTTAAATTTGTAGAGTAGCCAGCGTTTTCAGTGATTAAAATGTTAGAAAATTTAAGTGATCCCTTTCTCTTTACCTGTCCCAATGGAGCATCTCCTACGTGTCTTAACGTCGGCGGGGGGATACTGTAGACACAAATGTCATCAATTATACAACTTTAAAAAAAAGTTAGGATATTTGCTGTCCAATATAGCATAACTTTTTTAGTAGTCCTTTTTCAGCAGCATTTTCCTTGACAGTATTTTGTAATTTGTAAGTAAAAGAAGCCTGAAACAAACAGTAATCATGAATTTCAATTTTATTTTTAGCAAAAGCACCTGGAAATTGAAAGAACTACTAAATGGTTGAAAATGCTAAAAGGATGGGAAAAATACAAGAACACTGAAAAGGTAATTAAAAATGTTACTTCCTTATGAAACTATACAAATTCAATGTGGATTTTCCCAGTAAAAGTTCCTCTTTAATTATAAGAGTATTATGTTCATATTCTTAAAAAATTTTTAAGTGTAATTTAATTGAGTGGAATGCCTCAAATTAGGAGTCTTTGTGCTGTCACAGAATAGCCAGTTCAGATGGGTTGCAGGAATTGAGAGGATGTGGCGGACAGTCCAGAGGCCAGCTGGCTTTCGGGGATGATTGAATTCCGCCACTTGGTTATGTTGTCTGTGATTTCGTTCCTTTCCGTCTCTCTTCTCTGCCTACTTCAGTGTCGGCTTCCTGCTGAGCTTGGCTTCCCTTTGGGATCAGGATTATTGCCGTCATTCCAGGCTTTGTATCCCCCTGTCTCTCTGCTCAGAAGGAGAGAGGCCTGGCCTCTGAAAGCTTTCCGTGAAGCAGGAGCGTCTCCTTGTCCTAAAGCTTCTAGCAGACCACCCTCGCACCCCGCCCCAGATCTTTTTACCCCGCATTGACTCTGTGCTGTTTTGAATCAATTTGTAAAAATGCATACATCTATTAATATTCCTACTAATCTAATCAGTAGGAATTCCTACTAATTCCTACTATTCTTCCTTAAATATTGGGAAGCTGTGAAGTTCCTAGTGGTGTAAGTTTTCCAAAATTCTAACTTTTGCTTGAAAGGGCAGATGTTATCAGGGGCAAAAATACTGTCAGGTATTTTCCTTAAAGTGGCTTACTTCATTTATTTTTGAGAAGAATGTCTGCTAAGTACCCAGTGTCAACAACCACGATTGGCTGGTCAGTCGTTCTTTCAAGTAATGACGGTGTCCGTGACCAAAGCAGTTGGTTCAGATCGCGATTCATACAATTTCATAAATGCTCTTTCTTGAGGCCGACACTCTGCTCTGTGTGCGTTCCACCTCATCTCTCAGAATATTAATAAGACGTGTGTGTATTCAGGATTGAGATTGAATGAAATTAATAGTTTCTACTGCTTCGTCAAGGGCATTCCTAAGCGAACTGACCTCTTTTTTAAACTGTGAGGAAAGAATGCAGTGACTGCCAGCACAGTGCTTCCTCTGCCTCAGTTTGTGTTGAGGTGCCAGGGGCTTCACCACCATGGCTTTTGTGCTCCCAGTGCCAAAGTCAACATAGGGAAAGAGGCAAATAATGGTTTAGTATCATTACAAAAATAGTCTTGACCTCATGGCCCATGCCTTGAGAACAGCTGACATCTAAGCCTCGGTTTCCTCATCTATAAAGTGGAGATAACAATACCCATTTCAAAGAGATGAAGATTTAATGATTTCATGCATATAAAGCACTTGGCATTGCACCTTGCATATAATAAGCATTCAATAGGGTTGACTACTGCTATCAGTTTTTTGAAAGAAGGTTGGGCAGTAAAAAATATTTAAAGGGAAAAAAGAAATCTTCCATAATCCTACAGCAAAACACTGAGCTGTTAGGATTTTTGTCTGTTTCCTCACACTTTTTTTCCATGCATTATATATTTTTTCCTTTTTACATAGATATAAATTGTTGTGTGTCAGCCTTTACCAACAAGAATTCCAGGGAGCAGCAGTTCCTTGGGGTCTAACGGGTATTACACAAAAGCATTGTTGCCTAATGGTTAAGCAATAGACTATCCTAGGTTCAATCCCTAGCTCTGCCACATTACTAGTAGTATGACCTGGAGGAAGGTATTTAACCTTTTTCTGCCTTAGTTTACTTGTCTGTAAAATGGGGGTAATCACAATACCTCCTTCACAGAGTCGTTTCAAGGATTAAATAAGTTAATTCATGTAAAGCACAAAGAATAGTGCCTGATACTTAATATGCAGTCAGTAAGTGTTGTTTATTATTACATGAGAAAGGGGCTCTCTGGTTAAATAAAGTTGGGATAAAGCTGAACCGAGGTAAGCAGGTTTCTTTACTACAGGATGCCTCATCTTCTTTAATATTATAACGTGGTAGAAATTTTCAAGAGGGACCTTAAATTGCATGACACTTATTCAGCCATGGAAATCTTTTTGTCATGGGGTATCTCACAGGAATAAGGTCACTCTTCTTTTTGAGCATCCTAAATATCCCTATTTAAATTCCATTAGACTCTTACTATTTTATTTCATCAGGAGTAAGTTCATTTCTGGGTTGCTGATTTCATTAAGGTGCTTCAAGAAGAATCCATTCAGAGTAGGATGTTGGTCATGACCCCTGTGCTCTTGTTTAACACTCTGCTTCTCAGACTGGCCTAAAACTGACAACTACTTCACCTGACATCTTTGTGGAAAGGTCTCTCAAGCGCTAATTACAGGATCAGTTTTGATGTGTTGCACCTACACTTTCGTCTCAGCTTCAGTTCAATAAAATATTTGTAGAATTGTGTGGCTTTATACATATGTCTGAAAGTATATAAGCCTCTGTAAAAATGAGCATTTTACTGGGCTGTTACGCTCACAGCAACTCTGGCTAACATACTTCCCAGTAAGAGGAATTTTAGTAGAGCTCTTCCTTTCATGAATAATTTTAAAGTATTTTCCCACAGCTATAATGCTAGTTATTTGATGATATATATGGTCCAATCTGGTATGAGGTAGAATGTACCTTCTAAAAGAATGCTGCTCTCAGTTCATACCCAGTTTTAAGTTGCATTGAAGTTAAAAAGTAGTATATATTTTTCTTCTCTTCCAAAGGGAGGTATAAGTTTTCTCTCAACAGACTCCTTACTTATGTAGTAGTGGTACAAAGAAGTATCTAAAAATATCTTGAAATAAAAATATATAGCTCTGATAAGAATATTTGGATTTTTAGAATATAAGATTTAATGAAAAATAGTTGCCATTACGGTTGCCTGTGTTTTCACAGTGACTGCCCCCTATGTACAGTCATAGTGTATTTTTAAAATACAATCTATTAAACGAAGAGATGAAGTTATCTCTGCTAAGTAGAGGCCATTCTGATTTAACTAGCCATTATATAATTGTGTCTAAGCTCTGTCACAGCAGAGTTCCTACTACAGATACACATTTTTTTTTCTGGTTAAATAACCGAATGGACCTTTGTTCGTCAGGTAACTAACAGACTCATATTAGCCAACATTTGATTGTACTGATGTGAAAATGGAGGCAGGATGTTTAGAAATAAATTTCTCAAGGCCATTATTAGTGACAAGCAAGAGATGCTACGTCCAGATACCATCTGTTTGCTAGCTCTCCCTTTCGGTGTTTGTCAGTAAAAGGCCGGAAGGAAATAGAAAGTGGTTGTAAGAGGCATTAGGGCCTTGTGGATTCTAAAGCTTTCAGATCCAGACTCAGGAGACGTGGGCCTATTTGGAGACAGAGACGAAGGGACCAACGGAGCAGGGACGACTGAAGGAAATGAAGGCAATGAAGAGCACAGGCAGCTCAGAGAGTAAACTTTTGTCTCCTGGAGTTTACTTGCAGTTTTGATAGTCCCACCAAACTGAGCCAAACTTGCTGGGCTGAAAAGTTTACTCACTCGCAGCCATGCTGACACGCACTGCACATTTATCACTATTTTGAAGCCAGTAAGGTTAGAAAGACGTGTTGAAAACAGTAGGTCAGTTGATGGAAAAAAAAAATTGTTTTTTTTTTAGTTGATGGATTTTTAAATGTATCTGTGTGACTGAAATAGACCGCTTGATTTTATTGGCAGGTGAACAGAGATCATACCCATAAAATAAAATTGTAACAGAATTTTAAAGGTAGTACTTTTCAAATTGGAATATTAAAATCCAACATATAAAAGTTCTATATATATCATGATTGTTCAGACTATGATCTATGAAATCTGACTACTTGAATTTCAGTTCTTCTTCCGCAATGTATTAGTTGTGTGACTGAGCTTATTACTAAACCTTTCTACACCTGATTTTCTCATCTGTAAAATGGACATGATAAGCACTGTACCTACCTCTTTAGGAATGTAAAAATACTACGAGGAATACTTTGATCTAGAAACATATCTCAGCTCCTAATAAATAATCATAAAATGTTAGTGTAACTGGTGTTACTAACATTGCTATTACTGTTTGATTTATCACTATCTTTACCCTCGTCTCCATCCTCATTTCTCCTTCCTGGAAAATTCCTGCATATCCTTTATGTTGAGTTTGTTGTCATCCTCTCTAAAGGAAATCTTTCCTTACTCTCTCCCGCAGAACTCACCCCCCTTCCTCCATTATAGTATCTCTGGTATAGTCTCGGGATGAGAGCCCCGGTGTTGGACCAATAAAGAAGTGACCATCACAGCAGATTCACTGCCCCTGCCCCCAACACCTTTATCCCTAAACTGTTTCTGGTTCCCCTTAGAATCTCGTGTCTATTCCGTAAGGGCCAGCTGCCCCCAAAATCACTCCCCCAGATTAGACAGCGTGGCGCCTGCCATTCTCCCATTACCACCCAGGCCCACCTCTGGTGGGGGTGATGTCTATCACGACTTGCCCCTCAGGGTGTGATACTCAGCTCTGATAGGAATTAACATATGTGACCTTATTACAAAGGATTATGTTTATAATTATATGATTCTATGATTATCTTCCCCACTACACTGTGAACTCCACAGAACTTTTTCAAGTTTGTATCCATAGTACCTACTAAGCATTGGCCACAAAGCAGAAAGTCATTACAGTTTCTGTTTACAATGAATGAACGAATGTTGTTCACTTTTGAGTTGGGATGACCAGCTGTCCCCTTCTACTGATAAATTCTACTACTTTAATAAAGTTGTGATCTCTAAGGGGCAGTGTGATTTGGCAGAAATAGCCTGAAGCAGGAGCAGGAAGATGGAATTCTTGGCCTAGGCAGGCCACTTCTTTGTCCCTTGATTCCCTTCCTTTTAAACTGGAGTAGCACCTGCCCTGCCGACATTACAGAGCTGTCCTAGAAGGTGTGAGATACTGCTTTGTCAATTGAAAGATTCTCAACAAATGAAAACTGTGCTACTGTTCTGGAGAATAAGCAGATTTTATTATAATTGTTGTGCTTTGATACGATTCCTACTTTGTTTTACAAAATTTCCAGAATTTCTACAATAGTTGAAAATTTGTGAGGAAAGATCTGTAACCACAGTGTCAGTCTGTCATGTAACAGTAGAAGTATTTGAAAAATAGTAACTATAATTTAAAATGCTTATTTTAAGATCTCATGATTTGATTCTTTTTCTACTGTATCTTACTTTGTATACATGTTTCATCTCTTTACCTTTCACAGCTTGAATCCAGATACATCCCTTTTTATATTCCTTTTGGGTTTTGATTATAATTTTATTTTATTTTACAATTTTATAATTTTATTTTTAATGCTTTCTGCTCTTCAATTTCATTAATATTTTCCATTCCATGTATTTTAGTAAGTCCAGTTAAGCAGGACAGTAGATATACTACATAACACCATGGTTTTAGAAAGATGGTCTTTGCTTTTTATAAAATATAAAATCAGTATCTTCTACTAACTGGTAACATCTTCTGTGTGTCTTTGGGCAAGTTACTGAATCTTTTTGTGATTCACTGTCAGCATTTGTAAAATTGGGGTAATAATATCTCATAGAATTATTAATATCATTGAATGAGACAACATATGTAAATAGTTTTAAACAGTTTCCTGTACATAGTAAATGCTCAGTAAAAGTTGGTTTTAACTGTTACTGTTGATGATGATAATGACAGTGCATCAGAGTTTCTTTTTGAGCCTTTTCTAGACGTGCCTCATTTTTCGTTTTATCCCTGGAATAACACTAGGACCATTAATTTTTTATTTCTACCTGAAATCTTTCTATTATTTCTTCTTCATTGAATCATGGCAATTTAATGTTTTGTTTTTCTAAATCTAGATTTAACTTTAGGATAAACAATGAACGGTAATTTATGTACAGTTGGTGAATACAGAATTGAATGAAAGCAGTAAATAATGTCCAAAACCTTTGTAAGTGATACAGTATAAGAAATGCATGTGGTTCCTATCTTACTCATTGAAAAACATCCATCTAATGGACATTCATGTCCATCAAAGTTTATCTGTTTACCTGCCATCACGTTTTACTTGACTATCAAAATTTCACTTTTCACATTTGCAATAATTCCCACATTCTGCTATTCATATTAATTGCTTTCAGTTTAACATCCTTACTCTAGAAATTCAGGAGATAATTTGAAGTTACTTTTAGTGGATGATATTCCTTTAAAAAGTTAAGTTTAGGGGCTTCCCTGGTGGCGCAGTGGTTGAGAATCCGCCTGCCGATGCAGGGGACACAGGTTCGTGCCCCGGTTCGGGGAGATCCCACATGCCGCGGAGCGGCTGGGCCCGTGAGCCATGGCCGCTGAGCCTACGGGTCCGGAGCCTGTGCTCCACAATGGGAGAGGCCACAACAGTGAGAGGCCCGCGTACCGCAAAAAAAAAAAAAAAAGTTTATCATAATTTTGAAATGAATATAGATGATAAACTTTCTTTGGAAAGTAAATCTTAAATTCACTTTTTTTTAAACCACACTGTTTGCAGTTAATGGTGGTAAATGTTTAGTACATGGGAAATGTTGAAGAAGCAGAGTCCAGTTTATACAAAGCCTTTCTGTACATATTCTTCCAGTTACATCTACCGCATAAGTTAAAACTTCAGTGTTTCTAGTCACTGTCTGCTGGAATTTCAAATTTGAGACTTACTGTGTTTATACCAAGAGAACAAAACTGAGATTATGTATGTAATTATCTGATTGAATCAACTTCACAGTATTCAGTGTTTCACAGGAAGAGTTATTCTATAGTGTCACTGATTTAAAATCACTGTTTCTTAAAGCTACATCATAATTTAGTTACTAAAGGTTTCATTTTTAAAAATCTAGTATAATTGTAGAAGTTGAAGCTCTGCTTATTAGTTCATAGCTCGTCAACATCTCAATTATTAGAACTTGTATCTTATTTTCTTGGCCGTACTACTTCAATATATTATTTTGATCATAAAGGTAACTATGTACTTATTCTTACCTCGCTCCTGAAGCTTCTGCCGTAATTTGTTTAATCATCTCCTTTTAAGTTTCATCTACTTTTAAGTTTCAAAGTTTCCTTATGCACAACTTTGTAACGAGCATAATAGGTTTATATGTTATTTTGAGTACGTAATTAGCCTTGAGAAAAAAGATATAATTACAAGAATATGGAGAGGTATGGTGAGTCTTAAGATTCTTAGAGTGATGGCAGTGTACTTTCAAGGACCCAGAGTGTTAATGATGCTGATGATTTATACCTAATTTCATTCAAAGATGATGATGCTCCTTCTTGATGGAAATTTATCACTATATTTTTCTGGTCAGATAGGATCAATGTCATTAAGAAGAGGACAGAGGTTTTCCTGAAGAAACGCTCCAGAATTGGGAAGAGGAGAGGGAAGAGGGAGAGAGTGTGTGTTTGGGGGGTGGAGGTGGACTTGAATGAAGACTGTAGGTCACATTGAGTTATGAGAAGGTTCTAGAGAGACTCTACCCTCCTTGAAGGCACTTTGACACAAGAGAACCCTTTTGCTATTTGGAACCTTTTAGATGTAGGAGGGAAAAAGAAGAAAATGTGTATCTAGTTAGTTATATCAATGGGGAGTGTGTAAGTCAGATGTTCACAACTTAAAGAACAGCACTGATTGTGCTCTTGTGCCACTGAAGGAACACCTTTGCAGTGTATGAAAATAACTAATGTACTGGGCATACTTAACATTTTCTTGTTTATTCTGTGCTTTCTCTGTATATGCCTCCCTGTTTGGATCTGAAAAGTAGAGATGAGAGGATCCAAATGTGCCATGTTAAATTGTATCAATTATGAGGAATCCTTTGAAAAGACAAGACTAACAAATATTCATTAGTTTGATTTAAGGGACTAGTCTAAGCTTTGTCAGTTTGTAACTTTCAATTTATGTTTCTTTTAATAAGTTTCATAGGAGAATTTACAAAGGAATCCCACTCCAGCTCAGAGGGGAAGTCTGGGCCCTCCTCCTGGAGATCCCGAAAATGAAGGAAGAAACCAGAGACCTATATAGTGTGAGTACCGAGAGCCAGCCTGTTATTTTGCAACGATCATTCAATGTTGGGGCATATTTGTAAGGAAAATTGACTAACACCTGGTTGTAGCTACTCATTTGCAATGTAGTATTAATAATAAAGAGATTTACAATGTCACTTTTAGAGTTTTTGGGAAAATAACAGCAGAATTCAGTTTATCCAATGGCTGCCTGTGTATGATTGACTGTTTTCTTCTTCTTTCCCCTAAGATAGTTACAGTATTCTAGGTTTTATTTTTTATTTATAAACAGTTAAACCTTTCACTCAGTGATCAGTAATGCTTTCTGTATATTAGTCAGGGCATTAAATTTACCTCCTTGTCATCTCAGCTATACCCTTTCTAAACCTAAATTTTATATTAACCTTTGAAAGGAATAAGAAACATATATCTAAAAATAACTTTGTGCCTTAGAAAAAGTGTTCAATGTCACTAATAAAAAAGGAAATGTAAATTTAAAAAAATTAAAAATAAAAATAACTTTGAAATCTCAGAAAATGTATATAAATAGAATAAATTAAGATAGAATAACTGAAATAAAGACAAATTATAATAAAAATAACTTTGAAATCTGTTCCTCAGAAAATGTATATAAATAGAATAAGACCGAATAACTGAAATAAAGACAAATTATTTGTCATTTAAACCCAACACCAATTATAAAAGGGGCTTTGGAATGCTCTTTTGATATTTTCATATTTATGTATAAATAAGCAAAATTTCATCAAGATGTAAGGTAATAGGGCTTCCCTGGTGGCACAGTGGTTGAGAATCCGCCTGCCCATACAGTGGACACAGGTTCGAGGCTTGGTCTGGGAAGATCCCACGTGCCACGGAGCAACTAAGCCCGTGCACCACAACTACTGAGCCTGTGCTCTAGAGCCCGTGAGCCGCAACTACTGAGCCCGCGTGCTGCAACTACTGAAGCCTGTGCACCTAGAGCCCGTGCTCCGCAACAAGAGAAGCCACTGCAGTGAGAAGCCCACGCACCGCAACAAAGAGTAGCCCCCGCTCACCGCAACTGGAGAAAGCCCACGCGCAGCAACAAAGACCCAATGCAGCCAAAAATAAATAAATTAAATAAATAAATTTTAAAAAAGATGTAATAAATATTGGTTAAACAGTTACTTGTTTTTTATGATGTAAAGAGTTTTTAAATTAGTTGTTTGGACCCTGCACAGAATATAAGTTTTGTCTCAGGATTTTAGAGTTTCAAATTATTTTAGATGGTTGATTAGATATTTGCCTTTAATGTCATAGTTTTAGAACCAGTATTGAAAAATGATATCTGAGAGAAATATTTAAAATCTAACCCCAGCCCCTAGTATAGTGTGCCTCTCATAGGGTGGGTGCTCAGTAAATAATTTATTTAATTAATAAAGAAGAAAATTTTACTTAGCATGCTGTTTTGGTTTCCTGGGGCTGCCATGACAAAGTCCCACAAACGGAGTGGCTGAAAACAACAAACATTTATTCTCCTGCAGTTCCGGAGGATAGAAGTCTGAGATCAGGGTGTCAGCAGGGCCATGCTCCATCCCAACGCTTTAGGGAAGAACCTTTCCTTGACTCTTCCTAGATCCTGGAGTTGCCGGCATCCCGGGTGTTCTTTGGCTTGAGGCTACGTCACTCCAGTCTCTCCCTCTGTCCTCAAGTGGCCTTTCCTTGTGTGTGTCTCTGTCTCACCTTCTAAGGACTCTAGTCATTGGATTTAGGGTCGACCCTAATCTAGTATGACCTCCTCTTAACTTGACTACATCTGTAAAGACCCTATTTCCAAATCAGGTCATAGGCCCAGGTTCTAGGTAGACAGGAATTTGGGGTGGATGCTATTCAACCCAGTACATATGCTAATATTAGAACTGTGGTTCAGGCTTTTTCTACATAGAATAAAATTATCCAGTTACTGTATATCCAATATACAGTAACAAGAAAAGAAATGACTTGCCCACCAGTCATTTCAAGCTTGTAATTTTCAGCGCTATCATAAGCATTATTTTTACTACTTGAGATTCCTCTAGCATTTAACCAAGTCTTCCTTTCCCAGTTACTTTCTTTTACTCTTTCTTTGCAAAAGTAGTGTAAATTGCTGTAGTAGTATAAATTGCTGAAATGGGAAATTCAATGGGAATAAAACTACTTTTTCTTAATCTATTGATACTAAGATTTTTCTCAAATGGTGGAATTTTCCTGATTCCTGAGCCAGTGCTCTTATCTGCTATTTCTCCTGTTCTTTTAATTGTATCTCATTGTTATCTGTCTCTCTGGAGTATAGTGCTCTGTCTCACAGGTGGCAGAGGTCCAGTGACAGTGGATAGCAACCTCACCTGCAGCCTTAGCAAGACTTAGTAATCTTGTTGGCCAAACCCACAGTGAAATTGCTAGTTTTTCATCCAGATACTTTCCACTGTACTTCTGCTCTCAGGTTTATAGGTTCATTACATTCCTATTTCTTTTAAGTAAAATGTTTATTCTTTATTATTGTGACACTCATGGATCTTAACCCACCCAATCTCAGAGTAACCTTAGAAGTTGCTTACACCTCCTTTCATTAAGATAAGAAATATGCTTGATTTCCTATATTCTGCACATTGGCTTGTAACCATTCTAGGACATAAATAATCTTTCTGCTCTATTATTTTTTACCTGCTTAACTGGGCTTTGTTTCTGTTATGAGGTCTTATGTTGAATTTTCTTGTCCTCTAGAGTAATTTTTTTTAATAGATCTTTATTGGAGTATAATTGCTTCACAGTACTGTGTTAATTTCTGTTGCACAACCAAGCAAATCAGCCATATGCATACACATGTCCCCATATCCCCTCCCTCTAGGTAGCCTCCCTCCCATCCTCCCTATCCCATCCCTCTAGGTCATCATCACAAAGCACTGAGCCGATATTCCTGTGCTGTGCTGCTGCTTCCCACCAGCCGACTGTTTTACATTCAGTAGTGTGTAAATGTCGATGCTACTCTCACTTCGTCCCAGCTTCGCCCTCCCACCCGTGTCCTCAAGTCCATTCTCTATGTCTACCTCTTTATTCCTGCCCTGCAACTAGGTTCATCAGTACCATTTTTTTTTCTTTAGATTCTATATATATGCGTTAGCATATGGTATTAATTTTCTCTTTCTGACTTACTTCACTCTGTATGACAGACTCTAGGTCCATCCACCTCACTACAAGTAACTCAGTTTTGTTCCTTTTTATGGCTGAGTAATATTCCATTGTATATATGTGCCACATCTTCTTTATCCATTCATCTGTCAGTGGACATTTAGGTTGGTTCCGTGTCTTGGCTGTTGTAAATAGTGCTGCAGTGAACATTGTGGTACATGTCTCTTTGAATTATCGTTTTCTCAGGGTATATGCCCAGTAGTGGGATTGCTGGGTCATATGGTAGTTCTGTTTTTAGTTTAAGGAACCTCCATACTGTTTTCCATAGTGGTATTATCAATTTACATTCCCATGAACAGTGCAGGAGGGTTCCCTTTTCACCACACCCTTTCCAGCATTTATAGTTTCTAGATTTTTTGATAATGGCCATTCTGACCAGTGTGAAGTGATACCTCATTGTAGGTTTGATTTGCATTTCTCTAATAATTAGTGATGTTGAGCATCTTTTCATGTGCCTCTTGGCTATCTGTATGTCTTCCTTGGTGAAATGTCTATTTAGGTCTTCCACCCATTTTTTAACTGGATTGTTCATTTTTTGATATTGAGCTTCATGAGCAGTTTATATATTTTGGAGATTAATCCTTTGTTGTTGCATTTGCAAATATTTTCTCCCATTCTGAGGTTGTCTTTTTGTCTTGTTTATGGTTTCCTTTTCTGTGTAAAAGTTTTTAAGTTTAATTAAGTCCCATTTGTTTATTTTTGTTTTTATTTCCGTTACTCTAGGAGGTGGGTCAAAAAAGATCCTGCTGTGGTTTATGTCAAAGAGCATTTTTCCTGTGTTTTCCTCTAAGAGTTTTATAGTGTCTGGTCTTACATTTAAGTCTTTAATCCATTTGGAGTTTATTTTTGTGTATGGTGTTAGGTAGTGTTCTAATTTCATTCTTTTATATGTAGCTATCCAGTTTTCCCAGCACCACTTATTGAAGAGGCTGTCTTTTCTCCACTATATGTTCTTGCCTCCTTTGTCGTAAATTAGGTGCCCATATGTGCGTAGGTTTATCTCTGGGCATTCTGTCCTGTACCATTGATCCATATTTCTGTTTTTGTGCCAGTACCATACTGTCTTGATTACGGTAGCTTTGTGGTATAGTTTGAAGTCAGGGAGCCTGATTCCTCCAACTCTGTTTTTCTTTCTCAAAATTGCTTTGTCTATTTGGGGTCTTCTGTGTTTCCATACGAATTGTAAACTTTTTTGTTCTAATTCTGTGAAGACTGCCATTGATAGTTTGATAGAGATTGCATTGAATCTGTAGATTGCTTTGGGTAGTATAGTCATTTTCACAGTATTGATTCTTCCAATCCAAGACCATGGTATATTTCTCCATCTGTTTGTCATCTTTGATTTCTCTCATCAGTGTTTTATAGTTTTCTGAGTACAAGTCTTTCGCCTCCTTAGGCAGGTTTATTCCTAGGTGTTTTATTCTTTTTGTTGCAGTGGTAAATGGGAGTGTTTCCTTAATTTCTCTTTCTGGTTTTTCGTTGTTGGTGTGTAGGGATGCCAGAGATTTCTGTGCATTAATTTTGTATCCTGCAACCTTACCAGATTCATTGATTAGTTCTAGTAGTTTTCTGGTGGCATCTTTAGGATTTTCTATGTATAGTATTATGTCATCAGCAAACAGTAACAGTTTTACTTCTTCTTTTCCAATTTTTATGCCTTTTATTTCTTTTTCTTCTCTGATTACTGTGTCCAGGACTTCCAAAACTATGTTGAATAAGAGTGGTGAGAGTGGACATCCTTGTCTTTTTCCTGATCTTAGTGGAAATGCTTTCAGTTTTTCACCATTGAGTATGATGCTTGCTGTGGGTTTGTCATTTATGGCCTTTATTATGTTGAGGTAGTTTCCCTCTGTGCCCTTTTTCTGGAGAGTTTTTATCATAAATGGGTGTTGAATTTTGTCAAAAGCTTTTTCTGCATCTATTGAGATGATTATATGGTTTTTATTACTTAATTTGTTAATATGGTGTATCACCCTGATTGATTTGTATATATTGAAGAATTCTTGCAAAAAAAAGAACAATAACAAAGTAAAAAAATAAAATTAGTCTACGAAACTAACAGATATGTTAGAAGGAATATAAAAATAAAAGTATAGATAAATCAACAACCAGAAGGTACGTCAGTACCACAATAGTAAAAAAAAAAAAAAAAAGAGGAGGAGGGAAAAGAAAAAACAATAAAAGAGGGGGTTGGGAAGGCCTTGGCTGTGTAGGGCGGGGCCTAAGCAAGGGTGAGGTTTGGGCAGTGGGCGGGGCCAAAGCTCAGGACCCACAGGGCTGGAAAAGGCTGTGAGGGGTGAGGCTTAGGCTCAAGGAACAGAAGGGGCCCAGGCGTGCCCCCCGCCCCTGCCTGGTCTCAGCTGTCAGGGGATCCCACCTGGGAGCCCAGCAGGCTCCCCGTGCCTGAGTGGGTGGGGCAATCGCCCTCCGCTTCTCTCCCCTCCCGCTCTTCCTGGAGAGTCCCTCCCGGCTGCCTCTCCCGATCTCCCCGGCCTCGGGGGCGCCGATCCTGTCTGGCCTCCACTTCTCCTCCCGCCTCAGTCCCCCTATGTCCTACTGGTTCACTTTGGGGTTCCTCCCGTCTCCTCGGGTGTCAGAGCCCCCCACCAGCGGCCGGCAGGTGCTTTAGTGGGGAGGTGCTAACTCCGCGTCTTCCCACACCGCCATCTTCAGGAAAAGTTTTCTAGAGTAATTGACATTATAGATGTCTTTGGGTGTTTTTCTCCCTTTCAGCTAAATTTTATTTTAAAGCATATTTTATCATGTCTTGTCAAACATTTTCTTTCTGTGTTTTGATACCTCATCTTTTACCAGGGGGCCTGCGGAACAATAATTGAAACCTCTTTGCTTGCCGACTACCTTATTTTTTTTTAAAAGATATTTAAAGAACAAATATGTAAAGATTATTATTTTTAAAGCTAAATTTTTGTAATGTCTCTTGGACCAACTTTTATCAGAAATAGCATACAATACTATTTTAGTGGTTGTACGGTTCTCTAGTACAATAGTATAAATATCTTCCTTGGTCTTCAGAACTCTGAAGTGTTTTAAAACACTGTGGAAGTGCTCATGTTTTTAAAAGCTGCAGAAGCTGCCCTTCTCTGAGTTCCTACCTCAAGACACAAAACCCACATACTCACAAAACATTTAACATACAAACAAACATATATTCCAGGAAGCCTTGTTTTTTCCACTTTTAGCGTAAGTCAGGAATTAACAGTTATATATATTTACTAGAATTGGTTTTAACAGAAATATGTATTTCCAGTACATGGTAAATAGGTCAATATAACACATGTATATAGATGTTTAATTACAATTAAATCTGGTTAAGTATAAATTAATATAAATTTTAATCTCCCACCTGGTTAAACATACTCATTTTGTTCTTTTCCCCCTGAAATGCTGCTTAATTGACAGCAGAGAGGGTTTTTTAAAAAGACAAAAACTGCAAGGAATAAGAAAATGGGAGAAGAGGTAACCCTTGCCAATGTTTGGAGACCAGAATTCAGACAAACATTTAGTAATTTTAGCAACCCTGAGAAAACCGGAGGAGGACCTGATTTATGTCTCAGAATCCCCAGCAGGCTTCATAATTGCCAGCTCCAGGTACCTCTGGAAGTGGAAGTGAAACTAAAAACAGTAGAAGTGCTTGAAAGTCTGTTGCAGAAGTAGTTAGAGTCCCTGAGTTCCCCCACCTGCTCCCCACCCCTGCACGAGACGGGGGCAGGGTGTGGGTTACTGTTTGGAGAGGATGAAACAGAAGGCCGGTGGGCTGGAGTGGACACAGACCTGCGGAGGAAAGCACAGAGGGAGTGAATGTCCTGAATTTGGGGCAGCCCCGCCTTTCCCTCCGCTCGGCTCCCAGAACAAAACACCGGCATCCGGAAGCTTGTCCTCCTGACAGGAGCTCAGAAGAGTCTTCTCTAGGAATCTGACCAGCCCAAGAAAATACCCCCAAACTCCTGACTTCAAGGGAAGCCCAGTGAAACCAGCCAGATCACTCTGCAGTGAAGACAGAGCTTGAAGCCCCACGTCTGCACATAGCGCTTTCCATCAGCTTTCTCATGTCTTCTTTCAAATATGAGTGAGGAGAGGAGCTAGGAGATAACATGGAAAATAAGAACAAGTAGAGAAAGCAATTTGTGAGAAACAAGACTATACAGCAAGGAGAAAACGGAAGAGCTATTGCTGGTGTCTTCAGAGGGATAAAAAGAGATATTGTGTCCATAAAACAAGTATAGGATGCTATAAAAGGAAGATTAGAGAACAATAGAGCTTATGAATATAAAAAATGATAATAGAAATGAAAAATACTAGAGGAGGGTTTGAAAATAACAAGTGAAGAAATTTCCCAGAAAATAGATTGTGAAGTCAAAACTCAAATCAATGAGTTTTTACGATTGAAAATATCCATCAAGTGCCCAAACCTGTGGCTAAAAATAGATCCAAGCCAAGCACAGAAATTGCAAGTTTCAAAACTTGAAGATAGAAGCTCCTATAAGCTTCTAGAGAGGAAAAAATAGATTTCATATAAAGAAGAAAGAATTAGAATGGCAACACTGGAAGCTAGAAGACAGTGAAGGCGGTGCCTTTTGAGCAAAAATATTTTCTGACTTAGAATTCTAAAATAGCCAAATAGCTAAGAAAGAAGATAGATTTATCAGACATTCAAAGTGTCACAAAATTTATCTCCCACACGCCCTTTCACAGGAGCTACTGGAGGACAAGCTCCTCCAGAACAAGGGAATAAGCCAAGAAAGATGTGAGATGCAGGAGAGAGGGGACCCAAGCAAAGGAAGGCCTAGCCGATGGTGAAGGGAGACCCCCGAGACCCCCGCTGAGTAGCGGGTCCCAAAGCTCTGGAAGCCAGGTCTTCAGGGAGGGTGCCAGTTCTGTTAGAATAGCACCAGGAGAGGTTGATGCAACTTAAAGTGAGTTTGGATTGAATTAGTGACACATATGTAGAAAATGAAGCAAATCAAGAAACAAGGCAATGATAAGCCCCAAGGAAAACAAAAACATTGTGCTAGAAAGAAGAAAGGGAGCATAGTGAACTGCATGGCTCAGCTGTGAAGAGTCTTAGGAACACAAACTCCAAAACGCTCTCCATCCAAAATGAAAGTCTAACTGTACTGGCAGGATGGCAGGGAGAGGAGGGGGTGGGAGGAGGGAGAGGAGGGGGTGTGGATGGAGAGAAACCTTTCATTGCGCACCTTTTCATATTGTTTTCATTTTTGAACCATGGAAATGGCTTTCCTAAGTCAAAAGTTTTTTAAAGAGAATTATTTTACCATTTGTCGTAGGCTTTTTGACAACCGATTTCCATAAAAATGTGCTTTCTTCCCCTCTTTTTCCTCTTCAGAAATTAAAACACAGAGCACGGGGTTGTTCACCTGATATCAGACAAATAGACCTTGATGTCAACCGCACCTTTAGGGACCATATCATGTTTAGAGACAGATATGGTGTGAAGTAAGTAAAGTTTAGTATTATGAACTATGAATAGCATGTACAAATAGTCTTTATCAATTTGAAATGTCAATGTTTGGAATGTCTTGTATAGACGATAATTTTGATTCCAATTCTAAGGGTTTAAGTTTTGGTGGATCATTTGTTCCATATTGTGTACAATTCAGGAGCTAATTTAACTTAAATTTTTAACCTTTGACATAGTAGGTGCTATAAAATTGCTATAAATCATTTTATGATCTGGGAATTCTTAAATATATGGTAGATACTTTTATTAAAAGTGTTATCAAAGAAATGAGAGATTGTGTTACTTTTTGAGAGCCATGTCAGCAATAAATATATTCTTAGACCCTTGACTCCATGCAAAGGTGAAACTAAAAAAAAGGAAAATACGCAAATGAAATGACTGTGACAGTTTAGGAATGAAAGGTACAGTTTTGCTGACCTCCTATCAGTTAAGGTTCAACCAGAGAAAAAGAAACCAGTAAGAGATGTAAACTAAGGGATTTATCGTGGGGAATTGGCTTACACAGTTGCAGGGACTGACTAGGCAAGTTCAAGATCTGTAGGGCGGGCCGTCAGGAAGGGCAGCTGGAGCTCTCGGGTGGGCACGAGTGAAGCCGCGGTCCACAGGAGGAGTCCCTCCTTCAGGGAACCCTCGGATCTGCTCTTCCAGCCTTTTGACTGCTTGACCCAGGGCTTCCCAGATTATCTAGGGTACTCTCCCCTACTTCAAGTCAATTGACTGTGTACTTTAATGACATTTACAAAGCACCTACATTAGGGTTTGAATAACTGGGGGTTGTAGCCCGGCCAAGTGGACACGTAAAGCTAACCATCACAGCCCACCCTCGTCAACTTAATTTCCGCATAAAGACGATAAAGGCATGCTTTGCCTGACATGGTACAGCTATTTTACTTACGACTGAAAATATGCTAACCCCCTCCACACGAAAAGATGCAGCGCCCTTGGGCAGTGTTTACTCTTTTTGCGTTGATATGTGTAACCTAAATTCTGTGATATAAAGTCAACTATTATTAAACATCTTATGTTAGATGATAAGGAAAAGAGAAGGAAGAAGACACATTAAAATATATACACAAACATATTGATATCAAAATAAGGAAATGCTCAAAACAGATATAGTCAGCAGTTCTGCGACTGGGCATGTGGTCACTGCTGGTTGGTTACTTACCTTCCCACTACCCACCCCATATTCCCTTTGCCCTCAGCAAGTGCCTCGGCTGGCTGTGGTTCTTTGCCTGGTGGGGGGACCTAAACCTTTATTCCTGAAGAGTCTGGACCATTAGCAGTCCTGCCTGAATTTGCTTGTGGAGGTTATCCGTTGACTTTAATCACAGGGTTTGGTTATACTCAGAGGCACCTTAAGTGTCTCCTGTGTTCTAGACGTGCTCCTGCTTACGTCCACTGTGTCCTAGCACCCCCTCCCCTTAGTGGTCGGGAGCAGTCCCTCCAGCCGGTACAGGCACCTCCTTCTTTGCCTGTTGATTTGGAGGCATGAGGAGGCCAGAGTGGCCGGGTGGCCGTCTCGGCTTCCAGTTCAGTGGAATCATTGTGTCTCCTGGTGGGGACATTCCTCTCTTTGGAGCCAGGACCTCTAGAGCAGCAGAGCCAAGCATGTTGTTAGTGGACCCGAGAGGTAACGGTGTGTGGAGCCACTCCCGTTCCCACCCCTGGATCCTGGGAGAGGCAGCGCTGGTGCTGGAGGCTGATTTCGGGTGTATACCGCCTCCTGGGGGACATGCCCCCCCGCCCCCCGCAAGGTACTTCTCGGAGCTGGCAGTGTGAGTGAGTCTTCAGAAGGCCGGTCTGCAGCTCCGTCCAGCCGGCTCCTTCTATGGGGATGATTCTATAGTGAGAGTAGTTCAGTGAAAGAGGGGAACAAATTGAAGAAACTGTGAAGCCCTTCGTGCTTTTTGCTATAAATCCTTTCTGTCAAATTTAGCCTCAAGTTTAGACTGTATTGTTTAAATTTGAGTTCGGGGATCATTTCCTTATTATAGTAGTTTTATCTGCATTATCTGTTTATCTTCAAACTGTTGTTTATTTTTTTAAGTTTATAATTTTAAAAATATGTGAAAAAAACTAAATTGTGTTCAATGTAAATTTCTTTTTCTAGGCAGCAATCCCTGTTCCACGTTCTTGCTGCATATTCTATCTACAATACAGTAAGTTGGAGCACGCCTGCCCGCAGCTTTTTGAGTTGTGCTCTGAGCACCTGGAGGAGATCTTTGGGCCTCCCTCCTGACAAGGCCCTTTTGGCCTGCATTGCTTCCTCTCAGGACTGGATGGTGTCCAGGTCTCTGTGGATCTTCCTGAGGCTCCTGTGGCCCCCCTGGCATCTTAGAGCAGAGCTGGTTGGGAAGTGGAAAAACCACAGTATGACAGCGAAGCTCACTTTCCCCCTCTTTCTCCAGACTGTTTTGTTACGTTTTGTGTTGTTGTTTGTCTTGTTTTTATTTTAAGCAGGTAGGACTGGAATGAGCAGGCTAGGAGGACAGGAAGTGGTAGCTAGGTTAATTTCCACCTGACTCTTGGTGACTCCTCATTGCCCCGGGAGGTTGCCTTTCAGGATCACATTTTGTTTATTCAGTGAGGTCCAGGTGGGAGACCATATGTACCTACTTGCTGTCTCCTGGAGTGGGCCAAAACGAAGCTTTTAGGTATTAGAACATGTTATTCTTAAGGCATTGATTACTCTGGGGGGAGAAAGATTTGGGGGGAAAGATCAACTAGTGTCGAAACCAGTGTAGATGCCAAATAAATGCTTGTCGACTAGATTCCAGGAAGGACACCTTGAACCTTGGGGTATATCATTTCTGTTATAGTCAAAACCTTTAAGTTACAAGGGACAGAAATTCACTCAAACAAGGGCAAGTTAAAAAGGGATTGATTAAAGGGACTTCTCACAGAAATGAAGCTCAGGGGGTTGGAGCTGGAGAGTGAGAAGCCTCCAGTGAGAAGAGCTTCCCTTTCTCTCTCTTCCACTCTGTGGCCATGTGGTAACTCTGATTGTCTCTGGGAACTGTTCGTTCCACTGGTTCTCTCTTCAGATTGCTTTCTTTGTCTGCTTATCTGTTTTTCCAAGGCTAGTATTGCACCCATGGACTCACCATGACCATTCTGTTCAAGTACATACCACCATCGGATTGCAGTCTCTGTGGCTTTATTCAGTTTTCTTAGAGAAATAAGTAAATTAGTCTTGCAGCCAGTTAATGGTTCCCTGGGGCCAGGTGTCCTCTGCTCCAGCAGCTTTGGTTCACATGGCACAGACATGAATCTCTAAGGCCATGTTATAAGCAGGGATTATGGGGAGAGTGGGCAGTTCTCAGGGAAGGAGCATAGGCTGGATAGGTGCCCCGCAATGTGTCTGTATAAGGGTCCGGAAGTGTAGAGGAGAAAAGACAGCAAATTTGGGAACTGTATGAGGAGAGAAATTTGCCAGCATCTGAGCAAAGAAGAGGACTATTGAGCTGAGAATCACACACAAAACAGAAAAATAAACAGCCTTTACAGAAGGTGTAATGGTACTTACTGAACAGGGCTCAGTAAAATCCACGTAGGTTAGGCTTGCCTGTACTTCTTCGTTTATTCTCCAATACCAGGTGCATTCTCTGATAGTATGTGGCTCAGTGCTGTTGAGATTGTAATATTTCTCTATAGAATTGCCATTAAATAATGTGTTTAGGCATTTTCTGATTATTTTCTACATCAGTTTTTTATATGTGCATGTACATGTAATTCGATCTGAAAACCCCCAGTTTCTCTGTTCTCGTTTTCTCTTTAGGAAGTTGGATACTGTCAGGGGATGAGCCAGATCACAGCCTTACTCCTCATGTATATGAATGAAGAAGACGCCTTCTGGGCCCTGGTCAAACTGTTCTCGGGCCCCAAACATGCTATGCATGGTAAGAAAACCCCATAGTTGATCATCAGCAACAAACAAGGGAGGGAGAAAAAGGCAAATTCAAACAAAGTCAGACTTTGGAAGATGATCGGTAGGGTTAAGTACAAAAAAATGTTTAGGGGCTTCTTTAATTCATTAGTGTTTGTTACTAGTTTCTCATTTAATTCTTCTCTATTTCTAAACTTTTCTGTTCACGTGTATATTCCTTCGTGTTTACTACAAAGTATACTGTTGACATTTTAAAACTCTTTCCTTACTTAGCCCAGTCAGGAGAAACTAATTTAGGTTTAGAAGAATTTAGGAAAAACTGAATTATTGAGAGCTTTTGTTCAGAACTTTTGGACAGTCGTGCATTCAGTGAGATGTCTCCTATTGACTGGATGTTGTGATGTCTGCTTCTTTGTCAAAGAGTATTAATTGAGAAATGACACTTAGGTGTTTAAAGGAAAGGTACACCATAATTAAGTAGTTTTGTATTTCATGTGTTTGTTTCAGCCGTAAAATTGACTCCATTTTACAGTAAAAAGGCTGATAACATATTCTGGCCACTTTATTATTTAATATTTCAAAACTTGCGTAATTTTTTGGTTTTCAAGTTAGAAGGAGGTTTTTAATAACGTTTTCGTTATATTTGCCAAGCATATGCAGTAAACTTTACTTGCGAGAGTTTGGATTGCAGCTTCTCTTGGAAATAAAAGTGGCATTTGTCCGTATAATGCAAAATTATTTTCCCAGTGTCACTGCGTGTGATAATACCAAATTAAAAACAATTTTAACACTAATCACTCTGAGAATGGACCATCTTAGTTCTGTTTGTGAATGTTAAAGCTTTATGTGGTAGGGAACCTGCCACATATTAAAGTAATATTTTAAATTTTCAAAAGTATGACCTTCCATAGACCATAGTTTATTAAATCTCACATTCTTACCATGTGGTTATTGTGGGGGCATTGTGTGTGTGTGTGTGTGTGTGTGTGTCTGTCTGTCTGTCTGTTTCTCCCTCAGTGTTCCCTGTGAATCTTTTAAAAAATAAATACTATCTGCATGATAACTGTTTCTGGTCACTTTGCATCCCATAAAGAGACTCCAGTAGTAAGACACATTATATTGAGCTGCCATCCAATAGACAGTATCATTTCAAAAGACATCTTGAAGAAGAATAACTCTTCTTTATCAGTCTTCATTTTGCTTTACCCTGAGATGGTGTTGCTGATATATCTTGAAGTACAGTGGAATGTTACGGTTTAAGTAGTATGTAATTATGTGGAATACCGCCCAATTTTAGAAAATTCATTCTTTTAAACAAACCTGATAGCTTGCTTTCAGTAATTATTGTCACCAGTCTAATCTATAAAGCAGTATTAATTTTACTATCCTAACATTTTCATTACCAAAGCAGTTTAGGTCATTATTATGGGTAAGTTTGTACTCAGAGATATTTGTTTCAAGGTCTGCCTGTGAAATTATATAACTGAAGGTTACCTCAGTTCTTTGCATTTCCTATATGACAGTGGTATCACTTACAAATGTGTAGAATAAAGTGAGGGCTGAAGAAAATGAGATTTAAAATATCAAGTCTGGGACACCACTGAAAAGTGAAGCAGAGTTGGGTATCTTAGCACCCTTGGGCACTTGTGTATTACTGAAGGGATTGCCTTTTTCAAAATCAGACTTTTTATTGAAATTCTTCCAACTCCCATTCCTATCAAATTGACCATGAAAGTGGCACAGAAAGAGAGACATGGATTTTTTATGGACTCACTTCACTGGACAGTGTTACGAAGGGAGGAAGTTGCTGTCTGGGAAGTTCTACACGCACCTTAGAAAGCGGAGAATTAGCTAAGAAGTAGCCCTTCCCTGAAGATTATAAAGCTGTGTTTCCCAGCAGTGTGTTCTTTGGGTTCTTGGAGGGACGTAGTTTCACTTTTTGGAAACAGGTGTGCTGTGCGGAAAAATGGACTCCAAGAGCCAGTAAGGCTAGGAGATGAGCTAAACGAAGAAAACCAGGTTTCTTTAGTCCATAAAGCAACTTAGAAACATTCAGAAGTTCATATGCATCATGAACATAGGCAAGAAGGGTACATATAATACACAGTATTTCTCCTGGATTCTTTCAAAAACAGAACATTTAGTAACATCTTTCGAAGTTAAGTAGAACCCAGGTTGGAAAACACTAATGTGGATAAATGATAAATTCATTGTGTATGCATCCTTTTTAACAGATTATATAGAATATCTGAAAGGAAATTTTTGAATGAAAATAGATGTAAAGTTCCATGACTTAAATACAAAAAATGAATACTAACTTCCCATTTACAGTTACTTCCTAGAAATCTTATAGATTATATTGTATAATCAGTTGGGATAGAATATATTAACATCGATCATATAGTGGCTGTATGTTTTAGCTGATGTTAAGTATCACTTATAGAAAGGATTAAAAAGTGATAATAACCTTGGCATGGTATTGGAGTAAGCCTGAAAAGGGTAATAAAATGTTTGTTATGTAATGTATTAATGGTAAAACAAAATAAATAATCAAGATTAGAATAACTTATAAAAATGTGTACATATAAGACATGACCCAGTACTTCAAGGGAACAGATAATTTTGATAAATGGCCTCAGTTTCCGTTTTTTCTTAGTTTCCCTTTTAATTCAGAAATATTCTGTCCTCTTTTATACTTTTACAAGGATATAGGAGATCCTTAGCAAACACATACTAGACTGTAAGTTTCATTAACCAATGCTTATACACAATTGTTTCCTTGGAGGGGAGGAAAAATATTGGGGTGATTACTGGATTCGTTGTTCTTGTTGTTGTTGACAGTTAAAAGATGAAAGAAGTATGTTGCACTTTAAAATAGAGATTTCTGTTGGTATTGTTTATGAAGTATTGTTTTTATGTTTATATTCTAGGATTTTTTGTCCATGGTTTTCCCAAACTCTTGAGGTTTCAAGAACATCATGAAAAAATACTGAATAAATTTTTGTCCAAGCTTAAGCAGCACTTGGTAGGTAGATGTGACATTGACTTACACCCACCTACACCAAGAATAAAGCTGGAGGACTTGAGTGCAGCCATTGGTCCCAATTACCCTATTGATTTATAGTCTTGTCCATGTCATTTACTGAGCAGTTGTAATTCCCAGTTGTTCAAAGGACATTAGATTTGTGAAATTTAGTATGGATGAATTATCACAGCCCTAACTCATAGAATCAAACTTTGAAGCTGATATATACGAACAATATAGTTTTTAAGGATGTGTGATTTCTCAGTGATTTGGGAGGTTTTTTAATCACACTAAAGTATTTTAAGAGTCCTACAAACTCATCCTCAGTGAACCATATACATGCTGTCCTGTAAAACACAGTAATTTAGTAAAGCAAGGATACATCCCTTTAGAATATATTAAAGAGAAGCAAAGTGTTGTATTACAGTCCTATCTTATGAAGGGTTTATTCTCAGGGTGATTTTCAAAAGTAAAATTGAGGGAGAAGAGGGAGTCAGGAGAGAAGAAGTGGAACTACTCCAGCACGAAAGAGATTTGTAATGAATGGTTTTGTTTAGCTGTGACAGCTACCTCCAAAAACCTGCCTAACTTTTAGTATTATATTGTCATATTTTGTGTGCTGCAATCCAGAAGTTGTGAAGTCTTTGTTTTTTCCAGGATTCTCAAGAAATCTACACAAGTTTTTACACAATGAAATGGTTTTTTCAATGTTTCCTTGATCGGGTGAGTATTTATTTACAAAGCCCAATCATAAAATTACAAATTCCAGCCAAGGGCAAACTGTTAATCTTATTTCTGTTTTGTTTTAATTGTAGACTCCCTTTACACTAAACCTCAGAATATGGGACATCTATATCTTTGAAGGAGAACGAATTCTTACTGCTATGTCTTACACAATCTTAAAATTACACAGAAGTAAGAAAATGTTTTAATTATAAAGATTTCACAAAAACCTAGCCTTGTTTTAACTTTGATTTCTCATTACCCACCCAAATTCAAATTCATTTTCTTTCAGTAATGAGTTTAAAAAATTCTTGGGAATCAGTGAAATTATCTTCAGTTGGCACTTTACTTTCATTGGTTCTTCCTCATGACCAGAAGCTTACTACATTGGAAAACGTCTTTGATTTTTTTCTCTATGTCATTTTCATCTTCACACTTCAGTAGAATGCAGTGTATATGTTTCACTAATAATAATATTCTTGTTAGTTATTTGTTTCCAGGGGGGATCCCTTATTTCTTTTCATTGATCTGAATCTCAGGTTTGTAGTAGGAAAAGGGAGAGACTAAAGAAGCCAGGCCCCTTAGCTAAAAGGGCTAGTGAGGACATTTTCCTTTACTGTGTCCTTCACCCAGGAAAAAAGCATCCAGCCCCACGCCGTAGACCAGAGTTGGGGAACCTCCAGCTCATCTCCCTGTTTGGCTGCTTTGCGGCCTCTGAAGCAAGTACAGTCCATGTCCACAGTTGCCCAAATGTAACGCAAGGCTTTTAAAAGCCTTCAATTGCAATATTTCAAGGGCTCTGTATATTTGATATGCCGTGCCTTAAGTCAAGGAATTCCTTAAGTCAAGGAATGAGAGTTTCTCTTTATGGATATGAAGAACGTTTTTTGTCTTAAAGTCTCAACCCAACCTTAAAACTTCGGTGACTCGTCTTGTAACAATGCAGAGAAGAGAGTCACTGGAAGCTTTGGAACCTCACACAACACTTCCAGCCTAGGGCACAGCCTAGGTTCACGTTCATTGTATACTCTGCATCCTATCTTGAATGATCATCTCTTCAGTTGCCCCCATAACTTATAAGCTAATTGAGTGCTTGGGGTCATGTTTTATAGTTTTTTTCCCTGCTGTGCTTGGCTTTGTTCTAAGAATGTGTTAGGTGCTTTGATATGAGATTGCTTACTTGAAAAGCGTGGCCTTCAGGAGCATCAAATTATCCAAATTCTAGGTTGGAATGAAACTTTGAAATCACGACTGTATACTTTACTCTGAAAGAAGAGGATTCAGAAGTGTTGTGGTCCATTTCCCTCCCTCCCCCAACACGCAAACCACAACACCAAGATGAAACAATTTGGCAATGAATTATCTCCCAAGACTCAGGGTCTATCGTAACCACAGGAAATCAATCAATCAGTCTCTCCTCTCACCCCCTTTACTTCTTTTCTCTCTTTCTAGATTATGAACTGACAAAAATGTAGAGCAAAAGTATACTCTTAGTATACTAAACATCATTAGTTTACATTAGTTAGTTTAAACATTATTAGTTTAATGTTCCCTAAGCAGTGAGAAAGTAAAAACATGATGTTATATTTCCCTGTAGCTCTCTTCCTCCTCTTAAATTATGTTTTACTTCAGACTCTTAACTTTGACAAGTAAAAAGTTTCTCTACCTTTTGTAAATAAACTTTAAGCATAACAGTTAGTTTATATCCTACCATGTCATTAGATTAAATAAGCTGTGGAAAACCTTTGTCTGCTGCTGTGTATTTTTTCTTGTTAGGAAGACACAGCTCAAGGACTTTCATGAAGTTCCTTCACCATATAAACCTTCAAAATCTGGACCAATAGTTAGCTGAAGCTCATAAGATTTTTTTCTTGTTTTTTTCCCTGATGGCCTTACCAATATTTAGAGACATTGTTACTAAAAAAAAAAAAAAAAAATCACACAGTGATTTTAAACAGTAAAAAAAAATTAGAAGCAACCTAAATGCCCAATATTAGAAGACCAATTAAGTAAAGTATAGAGCGTACAATACAATGGACTCTTATATAGTTAATGATGGTGGTATAAAATGTTTGTTGAAGTGAGAGGTATCAGTGATGTACGCCATCGAGTGGGGGAAAAACAAGGAGGTGAATAACATGGAGAGTATCATTTATTTTTGTAAATTGATACACATGTACATACATCTGCTTGTAGGTCATTGGCTAGTGGATCTTAGCTGATTTTTACTTTCTGCTTTGTATATGTAATTTGAATTTTTTCATAAGTAGAAATACAAATAAAATTAATAATCCAGATTTTTTTTTTTTTTTTTTTTTTTTTTTCAGTACGCGGGCCTCTCACTGTTGTGGCCTCTCCCATTGCGGAGCACAGGCTCCGGACGCGCAGGCTCAGCGGCCATGGCTCACGGGCCCAGCCGCTCCGTGGCATGTGGGATCTTCCCGGACCGGGGCACGAACCCGTGTCCCCTGCATCGGCAGGCAGACTCTCAACCACTGCGCCACCAGGGAAGCCCAATAATCCAGATTTTTGAGAAATTCTGAGACAGTTAAAATACAGACCTAGAAGTGGATGTGCCTATAACAGTTGGAGCTCCGTATCAGTGAAACAGAGAGCACACATGTCATCCTGGGTGGCTCTGGGGGAATATTAATACCCAGGTCCAGTTATTCTTACACCAACGAGAACGTATTTAGCAGCATTCGCCTCTCCCCAAGCCCCCAGGAGTACCTGCTTTTCTCTGTGACTGCTTTAATATCAGAAAAGATGTTCGTCTTACTCAGTTTCGGTGAAATTCACAAGGCCATGTATAAATTGTATGCTGTGCCCTTTTAAAAACATACATCACAATAGAATACATTATATTCTCAACCTAAAGTAGCTGTTGTTTACCTTTTCCTCCTTTCTCAGAACATCTTATGAAATTGTCTATGGAAGAACTTGTGGAATTTCTTCAGGAGACCTTGGCAAAGGATTTTTTCTTCGAAGACGACTTTGTAATAGAGCAGCTCCAGATTTCTATGGTAGAACTAAAGCGGGCAAAGTTAGACCTTCCAGAACCTGGTAAGGAAATAGCCAGACTCTTTATGTGTAACTTACAATTAAGATTGGAAGACACGGTACAGTTAACATGGGCCATTTCTGTTTGAAAACAGCAGCATACTTGTGATGACATCATGTAAATCAGATTTCTTAAAATCTTCGATTTTAAGAAAAATTGAATAAACACATTAATTAAATCTGCCTCTCCTAATAGAGTCCCTACTTAAATTTAGGAAGTTTGATATACAAATAATGTTATTTCAACAGAAGTGACCATGGTGCTTTAAGCTACCATAACAGTAAGCGCTTTTTACTTTCGTCATCTCGTTTTGTGGAACCATACGCAGTAACAGAGCAAGTAAAAGTCCCATTTTCTAGAAGAGGAAACTGATACTAAAATGCTAACTCTGAAGCTGCAGAACCTGCAGACACAGCATTACTGCTGCCACTAGAGTCAGAGTTTCCTGACTGCTGATCCAGGGCTCTTGGCAGTATGTTGCAGTATATATATATATATATATATTTTTTATTTATTTATTTTTTTTTTTGCGGTACGCGGGCCTCTCACTGCTGTGGCCTCTCCCGTCGCGGAGCACAGGCTCCGGATGCGCAGGCCCAGCGGCCATGGCTCACGGGCCCAGCTGCTCCACGGCACGCGGGATCCCCCCGGACCGGGGCACGAGCCCGTGTCCCCTGCATTGGCAGGCGGAGTCCCAACCACTGTGCCACCAGGGAAGCCCTAAATAATATATTTTATTCATTTATTTCAAAACATCTTCCAGGACCACCTGTTAGGTTTTCTGCTAGGTGCTCTGTTGGGGATTTAACTGAAAAGAATGACGTGCTTCTTGCTCTCAGGGTGCACGGAGGAGAGACAGAATTTACACAATAACAGAGTGTGAATAGGGTCATAATAGAGCTAGAAACAGGATAAATGGGGGAAGATGGTTGGAGGGTGATACCGGGTGAGTGGAAGAGAAAAAAAGAAAATGTGGAGAGAGCACAGTAGAAAGAAGTTTTAAGAGCACACCTTCGCTGAAAACCGAGATGCTCTGCTTTTAGTTATTTAATTGCAAGGGGTCTAATCCGTGTTCTCTGAGGTTTGTTCTGGGTCTTCAGGATTCACTAGAAAACAAGCCATCACAGCAATAATGGAGTGTGGGCCTGGGCCCTGTGAGACCATCACCTGTGCTCTGGAAGGTCACCCCTCCCTGGTGCAGTGTGATGATGTCCCTTTTCTACTAATTCTTTCCTGTAGCAGGGAATGCATTTGGAACAGCAGTTATTAACTATATTCTTGCTATTTCAACATTTATTTTTAAATGTCTTGCCTACTTTTAAAAGGAGTTTAAGACAAGTTTTAGTAAAAGACACATAAAGAAAAAAATATATGTATGTAATAGAACTATTTGAACACAAGAATAAAATCTCAAAACCTGTGTAATGGAATGGGATGATTTAGCATCTAACTAGCAGCTAGTATGTATTGAATGCTTGCTGTCTGCCACATACCACACGCACTGTCTCATATAATCCTTAAAATAACTCTAAGAAAAAGTACTCGTCCTCATTTTACACATGAGGAAACCTGGTAGCAGTCGTTCGTAAGATCTTTTACTAGGAAGTGGTAGAAAGGGGATGGAGAGTAGTGTGGGGATAAAAGGAGAGGGGTGGATAAATAACAACAGGAACACTGGTTGATGTTGCTCTGCTCATGCTGGCGGTTAAGGGGAAACGTGGTGAGGGGGCTCCGCACCACCCGGGCCTCTGACCCGGTCCACCCTGCTGAGTGCACACGGCTTGGCTTAAGCCTTGTCTCCTTCCTGAAGACTCGGCCAGTCCCCCACCTCCCCAAAGCCGCAGAGTTTGGTCACTGGTATTTTGTGCTGGAAACGTGCGTGCCCCGTGTGTGCATCTGTCCCCACACTCGCTGCGCGTCACCCCCGTGCCAGTTAGTTTGATGTCTGCACTAGACAGTAAGTTCCTGGAGGACCGTGACCGTGTCTTCGTGTCTTCAGCACCTAGGGCAGTGCCTGGCATAGAGTAGGCATTCAATCGATATTTTTTAATGAACAAATGAAGCTATAATGTATTTTTTAGGGTATAAAAACCTATCGTCTACAAAAGGTTAGTGGGAGGCAGTTTTTGGAGGTGATGGAATCTTTCTGTATCTCGATTGCACACGCAGACAAGTCAGTTTAGTTATGTGTTCTGTCTCAAGTTTTGAGGGTTTGAGTGCGTTTTCACTTCTATTTGTTTGTATAGTGGAAACTGATGTTACACATGCACAGCAGTTTGTACTGTGTTTGTGACTTGAAACCCTAGGAAACACACAGCACAAGTTTTAAAAATTATTTCACAAAGATCTATTTAATTTATGTGGCATTAAAATAGGTTTATAAAAATAAATGTGTTAAATAATTATGTCCTTTCAGCTTCCCTTATCTTTCAAGTTTAATCTGCTAGAAAGGAAGTCCAGCCTATGAGCCTAACTACAATAAGTTTTTTGGATTGTTTGAAACTATCATAGCTATAACTTTGAAAGCATACTGTATTTCTTTTGATCACCTTGTTGAAAGCTGTAATAGTGTTTGAATTGTATATTCTTCTGGCTTATAGTACATTAAACAGAAATGAAACTGCTCTGTTTTTCAGATATAAATTTGAAATCAGTAATTTTGTGACAATATTTGAAACCTCAAATGGACTTAATTAATCTGGAAAAAGGAATAAGATGATTCTGTCCCAGAAAAATTTTCCTGACAGTGGTCCCCACCATTTATAACTGAAAACTTTTAGAACAGTCAGAGTACATGTATTCTGTTGCTGAAGTTTAAAAGTAGAAAGTTGCTCACAGGGAAGAGCATTGAGAGCACTTTCCTGTAATTACGTATCCTTGGGCGAAGAAAGCTGCTCAGGTCTTCGGAGGCAGTCTGTGAGACTTGTAGTTGCGTGTGGTGTCCACTGGGTGGTGACAGAGACCTGAGTAAGATCAGAGATGGACCAGCCCAAAGGGGCTTGAGACTCTCCCGTATTTCTTTAGGGATGCTTAGGAGTATTCTTTTCGGTGGCTTTTCTTTCTTATTTTTTTTTTTCCAAGGAAAAAACTTATTTAAGAAAAAATAATAAGCATTTTTGCGTTTATCCTGAAATATATCAAGCTGTAGTTCCTTTTTTTTTTTTTTGAGCAGAGTAGTCTAATTGTTGGCACTGGCATAAAAATACTCACCATTCGCATAATGGAACGCTAGTGAAAAATATCATTTAAACTCCTGGTTTTCAGGGGAAAATGTGCATAATAAATATTAGTACTTATTGCCTGTTTATAGGTATCTCTTTTGACATCAGTTATGCTTGAATCTTTTAGTTACACTCAGTTGCTTAGGGGTGAAAGGAGATACTTAAACCAAACAAAGGCCAAGTATAGCGGTGTGTGTTTTGGGGGACAGGTAGTTCGAGGAGGTTAAGGTGAATCTATGAAGAGATTGTACAAGAATGTTTAATGCTTATTTGGATCTACTTTTGTGGGAAAGGGCAAGGGATATTCATTAGCATATGAAAATATGACGATGGCATACGTACTTCTTGGAGGGTCTGCCTAGTATGGCTTCAGCTCAGGGAAAGTTGAATAACTAATCTTCACGGAAGAATCGCCTTGCAACGAGGTTGGGTAGATTTTTTTCTTGATTTTGTACTTACACACAGAGGTCAGCTCCCCCAGGCGCAGGACCCTTGGGTTTTGGTGCTGTGGTTGCCGAGACTCAGCCTTGCTCAGTTTTTGAGAAACAGGAACAGGTCCCTGCTCAGACACACGGGCCCCAGCGGCCTCGGGGGGGGAGGGGGGGGGGGGCGATGCTCCACCGTGCCCCCCCCCACCCCCCGCCCTGCTGCCCTCCACACTCCTCCCTTCTGTCTCCCGTCCTCTCCCTCCCCTCCTCCTCCCCCCTCTTTCTCTCTTTTCCCCTCTTTTCCCCTCTGGTCCCTCCTTCCCACCCTATTCTCACTCCTCTTGAGAGACAGCCCTTCCCATGGTCACGGTGGCCCTGAGGACCCTTAGAGATGCCAACAGCAAGTGCACATTTGCTCGCTCTTGAATCACCGAGGAGCTGCGCTGTTCAGAGGGGTTGGGTCACTTACAGGAATAAACTGGACATGGCAGAGTCCGTGTGTCATCAGTCAGCAACTGCTGGTGGCCCTACCCTGCTCCCCGGTCCCAGGTCACTATGGACAGTAGGTGTAGCCTGGCACTGTTCCCAGCACTGCGGCCCGGCCCTGGCACCGGGGAATAAGCTTACCCTTACCAAGCAAGGCCTCCTTGCCTAACTTGCATTACTGTCCTTAAAATTGGGAGGAATTAGGTTTCTTAAGCACTTCCATTTTAGAGAGCTCCTTCTTATATCCTTGTCTGCTGCCTTTTTCAAATTACTTTCCTTTCTTCCATGCTTATTGATAATCTTTATGGGGGCAAAGAGGCCATATCCTCTAAATGTCTTTGTACAGTCGAGGTATTCACCATGCACCTCTTACAGAATCCTAGTTCCTAGTGAGAGATTGACATTCAGAAATTAATTAAGACGCAATGTCCTTTTGTCTGCACTGGATTTTTTTTTTTTTCTCCAAACCCTGCTATATCTAGTTTCATAGCTACATAGATCTTGGGTATTTATAACCGTTATGTTTTGGTACTATTTGAATGGTATATCGTTACTCTAATTCAGATTAATTACATTTGAATGAGTGGACATTTTGTCAAAACCTTACCTGTAATTCTGTTAATATTTTAGATGCTATAGGAAGGTCTGCAAAATAAGTAGGACTGCACTTTAAGTAGGCTATCTTCTGCTAAGGTGAAAGGGAAATGTATTATGGGCTACCATGAAAGAACTTTAAGAAGCTGCTTTTTTGATATTTTAGAACAGTCACAGATTTTTTTTTTCCCGGTGTGGATTTTGGCCTCTTGACCATTAAGTAAATGGAACATGCTAAAATTTTCTTTTAATTCTAATATAATGTGTAGATGCATAGAATATTAATGTCTCTTCCTTAGAGAAATTCGTGTATTGACTTGAATATAAAGTAGTGTTAAGTGTAAGGTGAGTACTTTTCTTACCCATTATATTGAAAAATTAAAACTCCCTTGTATGGATGACATGTACCTTTCCATTTTGTTTCAGGCATGAAATTACCACCTCAGTCCATTACTTCCTTCTCACTTTTTTATTCCTTCTCCTGAGAAATATGTGCCTTATTTTTGTAATCCTGCCTTTTACCCTGTGTCCTATTAGTCTTTACTGATACGGACCTTTTATGTATCCAAAGGATTTCAGGATGGAAGTCTATGGACAATAGAATACAGGAACAGGACGTGATGTTCAGTTTTCTCCCCTAGTACCTCTTCCCCCTCACATTCTCTCTCCCACCACCACTGTAAAGTGTTCTTAAAAAATTTCTTCCATTGCATCAGTCCCTTATTAAACCCCACTGTACTGCATATCAGTTACTCCAAACCTAGAATATTGCTTAAATTCTGGGTACCACACTTACAAAGATGCCCTTTATCTTTATCAGCATCAGTAAGTAGCTACAGCTGAATGTCTGCGTTTCCATAGGAAATCACAAGAATTTGTGAAGTAACGGAACTCGAGTTCCCTGTGGGTCTGTTACTGCCTGTGTCCACCCTCCACACTTATTGTGTTCAGTTATCTTTTTGACCTGGTTTTGTAAAATAATTTTTTTTTTTTCGGTACACAGGCCTCTCACTGTTGTGGCCTCTCCCGTTGTGGAGCACAGGCTCCGGACGCACAGGCTCAGCGGCCATGGCTCACGGGCCCAGCCGCTCCGTGGCACATGGGATCTTCCCGGACCGGAGCACAAACCCATGTCCCCTGCATCAGCAGGTGGACTCCCAACCACTGCGCCACCAGGGAAGCCCCTAAAATAAGTTTTAATTACTGTAGTTGGTTTCATTACATTGTTGACATTGAAAATGTCCTAGAACCATAAAAGCAGATGATCATAAATAATATGTGAAATATGTGACTTTTCACTAACAGGAAAAGCAATCCATAAAATTTGTGTTTAGTAAAAGCAAATCAGTTTTGAGGTTTAGGATGTAGACCGAAGGGTAGTGTCTTAGTCCGTGCGCGCTGCTACAACAAAAGCGCCACAGACAGTGGCGCAAACAACAGAATTGATTTTCTCATGATTCTGGAGGCTGGAAGTCCAAGATCAAGGTGAGGGCAGGGTTGGTTTCTTCTCCGCTTGGCTTTAGGTGCTACCTTCTCACTGCGTCTTCACGTGGTCCTCCCTCTGTGTGTTTCTCTGTCCACATCGCCTCTTCTTATACTGTCACCTGTCATGTTGGATGAGAGGCCCACTCCGCTGACCTCATTTAACCTTAGTCCCCTCTGTAAAGGCCTTATCTCCAAATGCAGTCACCTTCTGAGGTTCGGGGTGTTAGGGCTTCAACATAGGTATTCTGAGGGGGCACAATTCAGCTCATAACCAGGAGGTGGTTTTTAGACACAGACATTGCTGAGGAAGAGAAAAAGCAAACATCTATTCTCTGGTGACTCGCCCCCTGCTCTGGTGCCCCGTCCACCTCAGAGGACACAGGGCATGTGGCTCTGTCCCAGGGCTACACGTGCCAGGCCCTGCCCAGCACGTCACTCACATTAATCAGGTACCGGCCTTTCCTTCCCTCTTCAATGTCACCCCCTCTGGTGTATTTGGGCAGGCGTGACAGCAGAAGGAGGTGGGTTGCCTGCGCAGGGTCCGGAACCCCCTGTCTGACTACTGCCTCTCCAGCTGGGCATTCCTCCTGCTCTGCCAGGGCCACTCCTCACCCCACTGTCGACCACAACTCAGAGGGACCCGTGGCTGCAGTCCCTGAGGTGGGGGGGGAGGAAAAACCCAGGAGACCCCAGCTCTCTTGGTGGCCCCATCCGTTACTCCACTGTGGAAAGGGTGTGAGCACTAATTCCATCACGAGACTGCACCCTGTGACCCGATTACCTCCCAAACCCCATCTCCAAACACCATTACATGGAGGTGACGCTGGGGAGTTTCAACATGGATTTTAGGGGGACACAGACATTCAAACCATAGCAGATAGCTAACCCTCGAAAAACCTAATTTCAGGCAACTGTTTTCGTGACTTGTGAATTGATAAAGACTGAAACCCCAACGCAGGGTCTGGGCCGAGAGAAGCAGGTGAGGCTTCCGCTGATTGACGGTGTTCTAGGGAGAAGGCGTGCAACCTGCAGCAGCCGGGCAGCTTGAAATCTGTTCTTCCTTTTTTGTTTTTTTAATACCGCTGTGGAGAATTTTTAGAAACATTTAGAATGATTTCATGGGAAGTAGAGTGTTGGCGGCTCTCTGCAGGCTGCCGGGAGCCATCGAGTGGTGGGGACGTGGGACGGCTTGGAGGGCTCAGCGTGAGGATCTCTACAGCTGATCTGTCTGTCCCTGTAACGTGCGTCTTGCAGGCATGAATTAGCACTCTCTCCAGGAGCCACTGTTTTCCTTTTCTTTTTAATGGTTATGTTTTCCATCAGGTTTCCTACACACCAACCTGAAAAGGCTGATGTTATTATCTGATGGAATATCAATCGGCCAGTCCAGTTACTCTGTTGTGCGCTTAGAGAGTTGTCAGAGTGGAGGCAAAGAGAAAATTCCTGCATTCGGTTTTTCTATCATATCTTCCAGATAATTTGTGTTTGTTGCGGTTATTTTCTTACAGGAAAGAAGGAATTCATATGTTTCCTTGGGACTAAATGGATAGCTACTTGTAGAGCTGATAAAAACTTGGGGGACACCAGATAGATTTTAATTTTATTTTTATTGTTCCTTTTTTTGCGGTATGCGGGCCTCTCACTGCCGTGGCCTCCCCCACCGTGGAGCACAGGCTCCGGACGCGCAGGCCAAGTGGCCATGGCCCATGGGCCCAGCTGCTCCGTGGCATGCGGGATCCTCCCGGACCGGGGCACGAACCCGCGTCCCCCGCACCGGCAGGCGGACTCTCAACCACTGCGCCACCAGAGAAGCCCCTTATTGTTCGTTTTTAACCTGATAGGCTGAATGACTACTTGTGAATATTCTGGACTAGGGCTGCATTTGCATCAACTTTCTCACCTCAATTCCAGATATTTCATATGAGGCTAGTCAGGCTGAACTGGAATGCTCCAGACTATTTTACATGCAACATTCATAAACAAAGCTTTTCTCAATGACAAGCATTTTCAAGTTTGGGTTATCGCTTAAAATAGTCTGTCCATATATCATAAAACGTCTCTATTATAGAAAGATGCAAGAACCATGTTGATTATGCCAAGACCACTGAATCAGAAAAGCATAAAGTATCTTTAGCTCAATAATTCTTATTCTGGTAGCGTAACTATTTAAAGGATATCGCATTGCCATCATTCTCTACTCCCTCCCCTCCCAAAGAAAAGCTCATTGAATTATTTTAACATCTTAAAGAAAATTATGGTATGTGGGTAAATAATACAATTATCATCACCTAGACCGTAAGCTACATAAAAATGAGGTGGCGTCCGCCTGCTCACAGCTGGTGGACTCATGGCTTTCCTCAGGAAACATTTGTTAGGTGGGTGGGTGGCGGAGCATTTGAAGAGTGCAGTGACTTATTTTTAAGTGAGAATATACGGTTTTGTAGTAATAGAAGACATAAAAAACATATGTCTTAAACCTTGGAATTTTTACAAGTGGAGTCTGTTGTTTTTTTCAGGATGGTATTTAGTGGAGTCCATATTGTGGATCCTTTTAAACACTGTTTACAAAATGCCCAAGTTATTGCATGTTCCTTTAAGTCCTCATTAATTTTCCCATGTTAGTTATTTAAAATGTAAAACCAAAAGTATCTAATATGATTTTCTTTTTTATTCTTTTTCCCCTTTTTTGCATTTAAAGTAGGACCCTCTTAGAGTAGTAATTTGGAAATAGAGAATGCCGTCTCTTTGTATATGGTGGAAGGTACTTGAGAGAATAATAATAAGCTATCTGGGGATAACTGGAGACCACAGTTGGTCATCAGTTAACTTTTAAACTTGGCAGACCGGCTTGAGGTTGTTAGGAACCATTTTACTGACATTCCAAAACTGTTTTAGTTGAGGTATGCTTAAGTGGAAGGAATGTAACGGTGAGACACTGAACTACTGACCTGCAGGATTGTTTTAGGGATAGAAATGAGAATATCAGCTTCTCATTCACGGTAAAGCAGGTAACTATCTTAGCAAAATATAAGAATCATATGTTACACGATTGTATGATCCTTACTCATAAGGTTATAAAATTTTCCCATCTGCACATTGCGTAAGACTGAGTTTTGGTATGCCTTAGTATGAATCTCTCTAAAACATGCTTCTCCTAAGCCACTAAAATTCTGTGTGTCTGTATGTATGTGCATATGCTTGAGTGCACACATGAAAAGTAAGCAGTTATTCATGATATAGTTCTTATATTTGATACCATTTATTCATGCACGTATGTCACTTATGAATTGATCTTTCCCTTTAGGTAAAGAGGATGAATTTCCAAAGAAACCTTTGGGACAACTTCCCCCTGAATCTCAATCAGCTGGCGTCAGTCACCTGAGCAACGGACAGAGAAGTGTGGGCAGGTCAAGTCCGCATCTGGACGGCAGGAGAGAGAGCGGCTCGTCACCTTACAAAGCCCACGAGCATTCCCCTCCCCATCAAAGTAGAACAGGTACCCCCGAGAGGGCGCGGCAGCTGCGGCGGAAGTCGGTGGACGAGGAGACTAAAAAGCTTAAAGATGATGTGGATTTTCAAAGGAGACTTCCATCGGGTCCACAGGACAATTCCAGGCAGTATAACCACGCAGCCGCTAACCAGAATAGCAACGCCACTTCACACATCAGGAAGGAGTTTGTGCCCAAATGGAATAAGCCGTCAGATATCTCAGCTATTGAGAAAACCGCCAAGTATGCCATTGAAGGCCGAAGTCGGGCTGCACACCCCACGCCGAGAGTCACCGTCCCCGGTTCCGCTGATCCGTGGGCCCCCAGCGTCAGGCAGAAGGTGAAGGTGCTGGATGTGGACGAAGGGAAGCGTGGCTCCACAGCCTCGCAGTATGACAACGTACCCGGGGATGGAGCCAGCGCGGCCCTGGAGCAGGCGCTAGAGAGGGCGCGCTCCCAGAGCCCCAGGGGCGCGGCCTACCCTCACAGCCCAAGGAGGCACGCTGAGCCCAGCTCCAGTCCATCCAGAGCCCCGAACACGTTTACATTTAAATTACAGCCTCCGAGTTATGCAAAATATCCATCCCAGTTAGACGGGGAGGATCGAGGGGCAGCACACCCCCCATCTTACAGTGACCCCCCCACTTACCAGGGCAGTTCTCCAAAGCGCATCCCTGCTGCTAACAGCAGCTTTGTGTCTCCACCGTTTCCCCACGGGACACCAGTGAATCCTTCCCGGAGACCTTACGGTTCTACTCTTTCGACTGATGTTTCTCCAGAGAAATCTTACAGCCGCGCAACTCCTCTGGTCCAGCCGTCCAGTCGAATAGAAGTTCTCCCTGTTGATATTGGTGCTGCGGGATATTCCGGCAATTCAGGGTCACCAAAGAATGGGAAATTCCTCCTTCCTCCAGTGGAATGTTTGCCAGATAATAACGGAAAATGGTCGGAAGTTGGTTACGCATTGAGACCGGAGATGCACGGACAGTCGTGGACTCGTGATGCCAACCGTAGCCACTTAAGCAGTTTACCCAAATACCCCACCTTTCAACATGTCCCCTATCAGGACCACACCCTCCCTGCAGTTTCAGTAGATAGTCCGGTGCGGTATCGAACTTCCCCAGCTCTGGAAGATGCCAGTTCATCTGGGTATCAGTATTCAGGGCCTTCACCTCCAGTATATCACTACAGGAATCGGGATGGACTCTCTATCCAGGAATCAGTATTGCTGTGAGAATTGATCTGTACTTGCTGCAGACGAGAGAATAGAAACCATATGAAACCTACATTGCTATGTTGATAATTGCCAAAGCAGTATTTTATACAGTGTGAACAACTCGCACAGTTCTCATGTATGTCGGTAATAAGAATATATGGAAGTGATTTCATCCCCACCTAGATGCTGCTTAAGATGAGCTTTTAACTTGCATCATCACTGAACCTGTTAAAAAGAATTTAACCTGGAAACATAGCAATAGTATTTAGGGATGCACGCACAGTTTCTCCAAAATCTGAATATTTGTACTCTGTTAGTCCATTCTATTTTGAGTAATGATACAAAGCACTGAAAAACTGTAGAATAGATATTTTAAGGCTATGTGTAGTGTACGTGTCTTTTAATAGATACTATATGCATCTACGCATACACGTTTGAACACAGAACTAAAGAAATGTTAAAAAAAAAAAACTACTTTTCATCTAGATCCATGGAATAATTTATTCTACTTCTTTTCCCTACCTTGTCTTTTGTCATGTTTTTTTCCCCCCTTATATTTTTAACGCAGGTCCTAAACTGACTTGAGGGTTTGCCCTGGCTTAATTCAGCATCTCACGGAATGCTCAGCTTTCTCGTTCAATTGCTCATTCAGTTTTCAATCTGAAGATTAAAGACATTGGAGAGAAAGGCTAACCACTTAATGGTGCTTAAAATCGGGGCAGTTTAATTTTATGACCAAAGGTGCAGCGCGCAATGTATCCGTGTTCACCAAGAGATCAGCTTTCGTGCGTCTGTGCCCTTTTTTCTGGTCTGACCCTCGCAAAGCTCAGAGCAGAGTGTTCCTTGCCAGATGCCCAGGAAGTACACACAGCCCTCCGGCGGATGCCAGCAGGAGAAGCTGCAAGTTACTGATCATCAAGCACTCACACGGGGCAGCAGAACAAATTCCTTTACATTCATTTGAAAGCAAGATTAACAATATGGTTACTTCTTACTTCTGCCCCTTAAATTACTGTGGAGTCTCCCCGCAAAGGGCCCCGGGGTGGCATTTACATGATCTTTTCCTGGCCCTCTTCTTTAAAGAATGTAGTCAGTGAATATTGCTGCTCGTAGGCCGTTAAATTATCGCTGTGTAAAATTGTAAAAAATGATCCTAATTATTACTAGGAACTTCAGATTTTGGTGGGTTTTTTGTTGTTTTTTTTTAAATAGCGTGACTTTCATACTTTCAAAAATCTTTTTTTGTTGTTGTTTGTTTCAGTGAAAAATTCAGGTTCATGGTAACAAATCAGCAATGTCTTTCAAAATCATCTGTTACACTACAATGACCAAAACACTGACCAAGTTTTGGGCACTCTAAGAAAGTATGCCTTTGGGTTTCACTGGAGAGCTTGTTTTCAACATTACTTTGATCCTATTTGAACAATAGGGAATAGAAAACCTAACATTGATGGTTCTTCTTGTTGCAAGTTGGGGCTTTAAGCTTTCAAGGTACAGAAGTATGTCTTTTAAAATGAGAGTAACATTTGTTTAGCTAGTGAATGTGACAATGTTTTTATGTATATAATGAGCCTAATATAATTTTAATCAACTTGGTAATGATGTTATTAAATGGCAAAACAAATGCAGTGTATTAGCAGCCAAACACTGCACGGAAACTCCAATCCACCAGGCTCCTGGTTCAGATCATGTGGAAGCTTAGAAATAAATGTATATAAAATTGTAGCTGGGGATGTGAATTCCAATTTTAAACCATGATTCTGTGACTTGTAATAAACCAAGCTGTACAATTTAGTTTATGATAGCAGCATCAGAGCTGTTCCAAAATATATATATATATCAACAGTGGTAAATACTGTAGATTTTTATATATATATATATATATATATATATATGCAAAAAATATATGCACACACACTATTTTCTTATGTCACCTATGACTTTTTTATCTGTATACTTCTTTTGATGTGATTGTTTTTAACATGCTAAATAAGTATATTTTGTTTTGTGTCTTTTATGTGCTTTTTTCAGATGGCATCTCTGATTTTTCTAAAGCTAGTTCCTTTCTAACTGAGCAGATACTGCGTAGCGTTTGCCTACATGACTTTATATGTATCACAGTTGTATATGTTTTACTAATTTCCAGTAGTTCTGTATTTAGAACCGCATCACCTGCCCTTTATTTGATTTAATCAGCCATTGTTAATAGTGATAAGGTATTATTTTCAGTCTTCCCCCGTTAGAAAATGTAGATCTGTTAGTTTTTCAAGTAGGAAAATATAACTCAGAGTCATTTTGCCACCGTACAATTTTACTCTTTCAAATTTATCTTTTAATAAAAGATAAATAGTGGAATAAGGATAAAATATGAAATAACATTCATAAAGTAGGCGAAGTATATTTATAAAAAACATTTGGTGAGGATCTTCCTGGCGTGGAGACCGATTTTGCTTTAACTACATGTACACGAGTAACTATTTTGCCACTATTAAGTCTTTTCTTCATAGCAGTTTTACCTAACACAGTAAGCACTTTGATATAGTTTTTATATTTTAATATTTAGTTTGAAAAGTTAAAGAAACTTAGACCCAGTGTCTCAAAGGGTTTTAAAACTTCGACTCTTTCAGGTGCTTATGTTGCTTACAGGATTTTTAAAATAGCTTTGAGAGCTGGGAGATAGCCATAGCTGTCAAATCAGACACCCTGGTATTGCAGGGGAGGAAAAAAAATTCTTCTTCCTTCTGCCCTCTAGGTTCTCCACCCAGGCCCTGTAGATTGGACTGACAAAGGACAGACCAACGGGAGAAAAGCAACTGGAAGGTCATTAACACGTGCGTCCTGCATTCACGTGGTATCCGGTTATCAGTCAGTCAAAGGGAGGGTTAGCTTGGGGTCTCTCCACCCAACCTAGTCAAGGCAGGGGTGAGGGTGGTAAGGGGGAGAAAGGGCACTTACGGAAAAGCAGGTGACTTTCTGGAAAATAAATGGGCCTTAAGAGAGCAGGTGGGAGACATGATCATCTGTGACGGGGTCTGGTGGGGCGCCAGAAGAGGAGGTTATAGAGTTGCCCCAGGAGGGGATTTAGGAGAGTTGTGTTCTTTGGGGGTGCGGGGGGGTGGCGCTCTGCTTTTAGGCAGATAAGGGATTTCAGAAACTCAAATGCCTTCAGCTCAAAAATCGTTTTTATTGCCCAGTGGCATATTTTAGGGTAACAGATCCCGATACCCTTCACTGTCAATGACAGAATGTTTCTCAAAAGAAGGAAGAGAGATTCAGGTAATGGGGCATTTCCGGAGAATAAAAATGGTTGTTTACAGGATGTGATGTGATTGTTTGAACTTTTTTTCATTTTAAGAAGATTCTTATACTAAATTTATGTCATACTCAGTGTCACTTTAACATGGAGTTTTATATTTGTTGTCATTTCAGATCTCTCCCTCAGGGCTCGTTATACTATAAGCACAAAAATGATGCCTAGTCAATACTTTGCTAAGATCCGTTTTCTTTTCATTTTCATGATTAGAGAAAAGCATTCCATCTCCACAAATAGGGATTTATTCACAGAGGATCTACAGCTTAATCTTCTGGAAATACTATTCTCAGTTATCTTTATTTATTTATTTATTAGCATCTTTATTGGAGTATAATTGCTTTACAGTGGTGTGTTAGTTTCTGCTGTATAACAAAGTGAATCAGCTATACGTATACATCCCCATATCCTCTCCCTCTTGCATCTCCCTCCCACCCTCCCTATCCCACCCCTCTAGGTGGTCACAAAGCACCAGCTGATCTCCCTGTGCTATGCGGCTGTTTCCCACCAGCTATCCATTTTACATTTGGTAGTGTATATAAGTCCATGCCACTCTCTCTCACTTCATCCCCGCTCAGTTATCTTTTAGATTCACACCTTTGTTTTAGTATGCACTTGATTGTGGGTTAATTGAGACTATGGTTTTGGCAGTCTGTTTCTTTGTTTTAATTGTCCTTTAATGGATTTTAAATTTCATTTCTTTTTTTTCTTTTTTTTTTTTTGTGGTACGCGGGGCTCTCACTGTTGTGGCCTCTCCCATTGCGGGGCACAGGCTCCGTGGCCATGGCTCACGGGCCTAGCCTCTCCGCGGCATGTGGAATCTTCCTGGACCGGGGCACGAACCCGTGTCCCCTGCATCGGCAGGCAGACTCTCGACCACTGCACCACCAGGGAAGCCCTAAATTTCATTTCTAATATTGATATTAACACTTACTGACCAGATGGTTTTAATAAGTCAGACTTTACTTTTATAATGACCTAAGGTAATGAGAATAGGAAGAAAGGATTCCATTTAACATTTATGTATGAATTGTACTTTCAGAAGGATTTTCAGTTTCCATAAATCTAAGCATAATTGCCACCATTTTATCAATAAGAACCCTGAAAAATAGAGGAACAAATGTTAGATTTCATAGGACTGGATCTTGACCCCTGCTGCTAGTTAGAACTGGGGAAATTTTTTTAAAAAATTGATTGTGTATTACCACTGTGAGCTGACTCAAAAATTCTTAACAGGTCAGTTTCAGAGATTAGAAACTGATTTCAGGTAAGTTAAGAAAATTTCCACTGGAAAGACTAACATTACCAGCCATCTCTGTAAATGCTTATGAACTACTAGCAGTTGTGGAAAGTAGCAGTGGCTTCAGCTGAAGGTGGCCTGACCCGGTACTTTCTCTCATTACGTCTTACAGTAGTTCTTCCAAATAGGTAGAGCCTTACAAGGATTTCCATTTTCCTGGACAACCTCTGTCACTTTCCGTAAGTGACAGGCTAAAAAGAGGCTTAAGCTGTCAGGAAACCCAAGTGCGTTTTCCCCATGTGAGAAGCTGAGAAGATGCTGCATATCCTGGTCGTCCACTTGACCGGTCAGCATTTTATTGAGCACCTACAGTGTACTAGTTGCCTTGGGATTGTGCTAGGTTCACACGTCAAGATAAGAGGCACATTTTGTAATCTGTGTCTCAATTCAGTGTTGGGGGCGGGACGTACACAGGTGACTATTATGGGCACAGAAGGGCCCAACTCAAGAGGGTGAGGGAGGGCCTGTGTGGAGGATTCTCAGAGTAGATGGACTAAAGGGAGGGGAAGGGGGCGTTTGTACAGAGGGGATGGAACGAGCAACTGCGTGGTGCGTGTGGGGAAGTTTCTCGCTTTGGTGTGCGTGTGGGATGGGGTGGGAGGGTCTGCAGAGACCGGGTCCTGGAGGGACTTTTGTGGCCTGTGGAGGCGGATGCAGGGGCGCAGGCCTGGGGGAAGTTAGGACAATTGCAGCAGGTGTTCTGTCTACAAGGTAGGTGGTCCAGAGCTCAATGCCAGGGAAGAAGTTACGAAGAAAAGGTGATGAACTTGAGAACTATTTACTAAGTAAAATTGGCAAAACTTGATAATTGGTTGAGTGTAACCACAATAATTAAGAAAAGTAGCTAACATTACTGAATGCCTGCTGTGCAGCTGGCACTGTGCTAAGCATTTTACCTGTATTAACTCACTTAATTCTCAGAATAACTCTCTGAAGTGTGTACGACCCTAATTCCCAGTTTACAGATGAGAAAACTAAGGCACGAAGAGTTGAAGTAACTTACCCCAGGTGACACGGTAGGTAAGAGACCCCGGACTTGAATCTGAATCTAGGGCCTGTGCTTTCCTCCCCCTCACCGACAGTTTTAAGGAGGTATAACTTACCTACCATAAAACTCACCCATTTTAGTGTACACGTCAGTGATTTTTTGGTAAATTTACAGACTTGTGCAACCATCACAACAGACCAATTTTAGAACCTTTCCATCACCTCAAAAAGATCTCTTGTCCCCATTTGCAATATCCATTCCCACCCCCAGCCTCAGGCAACCACTAATCCACCTTATATCTCTTTGATTTCCCATTTCTGGACATTTCGTATAAATGGAATCAGATAATATGTGGGATTTTTGCATCTGGCTTCTTTTGTACTTAGCCTAATGTTTTTGAGGTTCGTCCATGTATTAGTAACTATTTTTTTATTGCTGAACAGTATTTTGTTGTATGGCTATATCACATTTTGTTTATCCAGTCACCAGTTGATAGACATTTGGATTGTTTTCACATGGTGCTGTGACCATTTGTGTACAGGTATTTGTGTGGCCTTGTTTTCACTTCCCTTGCATATGTATTTAGCAGTGCTATTGCTGGTTTTTATGATAAGCTTGTGTTTAACTTTTTAAGAAACTCCCACACTCTTCCAAAGTGTCTGTACCATTTACGTTCCCACCAGCAATGTTTGAGGGTTCTGATTTCTTCACATCCTCACCAATACTTGTTGTTTTATATTTTTTGGTTATAGCCGTTCTAGTGGGTGTGAAGTGATATCTCACTGTGGCTTTGATTTGCATTTCTCGAATGGCTAAATGATGTTGAGCGTCTTTTCATCTTTTTATGAATCATTCATGTATATTCTTTGGTGAAATGTCTATTCAGATCTTTTGCTCACTTGTTTAATTGGGTTTTATTTTTGAAAAGTAAGTGTTCTTAAAATACTCTGGATACAAGTCCTTTATAAGACATATTTGCAAATATTTTCTCCCAGTCTGTGACATGTCTTTTCAGTTTCTTAATGGTGTCTTTTGAAGTGTGAGTGTTTCTAATTTTAATGAAGTTCAGTTTATTGGTTTCTTCTTTATGGATCATGCTTTTAGTATTGTAGCTCTCTGCCTAACCCAGGGTCACAAATGATTTTCTCCTATGTTTGATTTCAGAAGTGTTATAGTTTTAGCTCTTACACTTAGGTCTGTGAGCTGTGTTGAATTATTACCGTGTAAGGTGTGAGGTAAGGATCTAAGTTTACGTGGGTGTTCAGTGGTCTCAGCACCATGTGTTTAAAAGCCTGCTTTCCCCAGCTGAATTGCCTTGGCACCTCTAACAGAAATCAGTTGACCATATATATAAGTATTTATTTTAAGTTTTGAAATCAGGAAGTGTACATCCTCCAACTTTGTTCTTTTTCAAGTTGTTTTGGCTATTTGGGGTCCTTTGCATTTCTATATAAATTTTAGGATCAACTCGTTAGTTTCTTCAAAAACCAAACCAGACCAAAACAACAACCTGTTGAATCTATAGATCAACTTGGGAATCTTAAAATGTTGGGTCTTTTGATCCATAAACATAGACTATTTATTTTGATCTTTAATTTTGATTTTTATTTTTTATTTTATTTTTTCTTGCGGTACGCGGGCCTCTCACTGTTGTGGCCTCTCCCATTGTGGAGCACAGGCTCCGGACGTGCAGGCTCAGCGGCCATGGCTCACGGGCCCAGCCGCTCCACGGCATGTGGGATCTTCCCAGATCGGGGCACGAACCCGTGTCCCCTGCATCGGCAGGTGGACTCTCAACCACTGCACCACCAGGGAAACCCTTTAATTTTGACTTTTAATTTATTTTTCATTTGGTTTTTAATTTATTTTTCATTCATTTTGATCTTTAATTTCAGCAAGGTTTTGTAGCTTTAGCCTTAACACTTATTTTGTTAAAGGTATTCCTAAGTGTTTTATTTTCCTTGCTCTTGTGAATAGAATTGTGTTCTTGAGAGCCTGTGTGCTTACACATCATTCTGTACTGTTGAGGGGAGAGGAGGCTCAAGGTTGATTTCTTCAGTTCCCACATTGGGCGGTGGTGTGGATAGTGGGTCACAATCTGATGAAAAGAATTCAGGAGACGGAGCAGGTGTAGGGTTGGTGAGGAAATGGCTTCTGTTTTGACGTGTAGAATCTGAGGAATAGGGGACGGACAGATTGTGCTGTCTGATGGGCAGCCGGGAATTCCAGAGAGATTTGGACTTGCTGGCATATAAGGATCAAGTCATAGGAGAGCACCTGCCTCGGGAAAAGATGAGCTGAGGACGGGAGAGCCTGGGGGGTCACTGACAGTTAAGAGGTGCCCCCGGGAAGAAGGTGTGAAGCACTCAGAGAGGCAATCCTGGACTGGTTCCACAGTACCCACGTGCCCGGTGATTGAAGACGGAGCTTCGGAGTCAGACTGACTCGAGTTTGAAGTCGACATCCACGGAGGCCACTGTTGTCGATTCTGGGAAATCGTGAAGTAGCAGGACGACAGCATCCGTGTCCTCAGGGACCTGATGTGATCCATTTCCTCCTCTGTAGCATGGAGATTGTAGCGCTTATTTCATGGAGTTGTGAGGATTAAATGAGTTGACTTGTGCAAAGTATCCAGCGTAGCATCATCACGCGGTAGTAACGTGGAACGTTACCTGTTGTCACACGACCCTACGGAGCTGGGCGTTAGAGACCAGGAGGGTGTGGACCCTGACTTCATGGAGCTGAGAGTCTCATGAGCAACGCAGAGGCACACACGACACGACACGACACGACACGACACGTGGGGGGAGGGACGGCACAGGGAGATGGGAGAGGAGGGGCCCTGGCTAGGGGGGCAGGGGTCCCAGGAAGGAGGAAATGGTCGGCGGCCTCAGTGCAGCAGAAAGGCCCATTGCCTTGACTGAAGAAACAATTGGGGTTTGACAGTTTGGGGGTTGGTGCCGTCATCTGCTGTCTCTCCTAGAGCCACGGCCAGGTTGGCACCCATGGGCGGCGATGCCGGTCTCTCCAGAGAGGGGTGGGTGGAGGGAGGGGCTGGGAGGGGTGGATTTACATGGGGAAATAATGCCAGTTAGAGGGTAGTTCTGACCATTCAACCACTCAAGGACCTCTACCAGCCAGCCTGTGGTTTTATTCCAGTTTGTTACGTTCTGTATTCATGGGGATTAAAGCACCAGTGATTAACCTTTCTGTAGTTCAGACTCTCCACTTTAATTTGGAGGAAAATCAGCATAATCTGAAGATAAAGCAGGCTGTGTCAAGAAAGCTCTCATGTCCCGCCAGGGACATCCTTGACTCTGGAGAGCAGTTCTCTGAGTTTTGCTGCCATGTGCAGTGCACTAAGGAGGTGTGATCTAGAAGTCGCCGTGCGCGGATGGTGGAGAGGCTCACTGCTCTGAAAGCTAAACGCAAATCAGCGATGAACCGTGGCTCCCAGAAAGCCCGGGCTTGAATGCGGCTGTCAGCTCTGCCAAGATCCCTGGTGTGGCTCCAGGCAGGTCACTGGGCCTCCCCAGGCCTGGGTTCTCTGATCTGCAAACTCTGGGGGTCGGAAGGAGAGTTTGAAAAGGGCTCTGCTTCAGACTCTAAGGGGAGGGTGCCCCGACCCCAGGTCTCTTTGTCTGCTTTGTGCAGGTACCATGTCGGGTGCTAGGAAAACAGTGGTGAGCAGAGACCAGATGGTCCCTGGCATTACGGAGTGGACGGTCGTGTGGGGAAGGCTGGCATTCTTTGTTACCAGCATAAATGAAGACCCACATCTGTGGCAGGGACCAGGAGGGAGGAGGACCCAGTGCGCTCGGGCCCCTGTGATAACGACAAGCACGAAGGTGATGCTCGTGAGAAATGATGCGGCTTGAATTGTACGGGCAGCGAAGTCGGTGCGGTAATGGGCCGAGGAAACCGGCTCATGGCCGTGGGAGATGAGGGGCCCTCGCAGGACAGCCTGGGAGCAGAGGACGCAGGGTAGCAAATATGGCACAGACAGTTCAAGTTGCTAACGTGAAGGCAGTCGTACGTTATCAACCGTGTCTGTACCCACGAATAATACATTCGCAGGACCACCTTTGGAAAGGCAGATGACGACGGCCCTGGCCGTCTGCAGTTTGCTGGAGTAGACTGGAGGCCCTCACACCTGCGCTGCAGTCTGAGCTTGCCACTTGTCAGCAGGTGAGCTTGGGCAAGTCACGTTCCCTTTCTGGGCTTCACTTTCTCAGCTCTAAAACGTGAGTGTTCGAGCTAGACAGGGTGGTGGAGATGACCTCGGACAGCGGGTCTCAACCAGCGCTGTGAACGAGAGTCACTCGAGAAGCTGCCAGAAATACTGATGCTCAGTCCCCCCCAGACCAGTAAGTCAGAATCTCCCTGGCTGGGGCCTAGGAATTAGGATTTTTTTAAAAAATTAAACACACAGTCCAATATTTCATGATTCTATAACCTGTCCCTCGGAACTGAACCATGTGATGCAATTGTATAGGAATAAACTGCAAGAAGCCAGAGCCTTGGGCTTGAAATCTTGGTTGAGAAGCCGTGAATGACCTGCCTCTCTTAACAAGCAAAGTGTTCGGACCATGAAGAAAGGAGACGTCCTTCCCTTTCCACCTCTACGTCTTTATTGTTCTAGCTCCCATGTCATTCTTCTGTTACTATCCGGAGACACCTTAAAATCATGTGAGGGCATTTCTATCTAGAGGGTTTGAATGGTGTGTGGGAAGAACTCAGGCTTGAAGCAAACTTGGAGATGAGTCTTAGCTTTTCCACTAACCCTGCTGGACCTCAGCCTCTTGAGTAAAATAGAGAAAATGAGACCTTCCCTGCAGGGTCGCTCTGAAGATGTACTGAGGTAATGTGCGTGTAATACAGTGCCTGGGACAGAGATGCTCCATAAATGTTAAATGATGAATAGAAATGTTTGTATAGGGAAAGGGCTAATATCATTTATATGTAAAGGGCTTGTTTTTCGCCTTGAGACTTGTGAAGTACCCCCAAGTGGAACATGGGCAAAGCATAGTAAGAGAAAATGTACAGATAAGTACAAAGCGATCAAACATATCCTCCATCTCCACTAACTAGAGGAACTGAAATTGAAGCAATGACTGACAAACAGTTGGCCAAAAGGATGTCTGTGCCCTGCTGGTGGGAGGAAAATGCATCCCAAATGTGCCACTTCCCATGCTGTGTTATCCATACAGCAACACCACTTCCAAGAGCAGAAATGCATGTGCATGTAAAGGGATGTTTGTTTCACCATTGTTTGTAATAAAGAAGAACTGGAGATAGCCTGAAAGTCCATCAACAGAGGATAGGTTAAATCAGAGTGTAACCATATAAAAGGACGCTAACACTGCTCACCTTTTAAAAATACGGAGATGGCCTGATAGGTGCTGACGTGGGAAGACGTCTGGTTTGTTGCTCAGTGAACAAAGCTACAAACAGTATTCACATAGCCCTCGGTTGACTTTCCAGCTTCTGCCTCCCGTCAGGCCAGCCTTGAAGCAGACAGCATTGTGGTGTTGAAGGCCATGCATCGGGTGGGGTCGGGGGTCACTCACCGTAGGTTTGGGAGGGCCAGGGAAGTTCTGTGTACGCGAGCTTCGAAGCCTTAAGGACAGACAGACTCTGAAGAAGGTTTTAGAACTGATGGGCAGGCACCTGGGACGTAAGAATGAGCCACGTTGAAGTAAGACAGGGTGATGAAGAGGGGTAAAGACCCCTAAAGATGGGGGCATGTCCCAGGTCGGTAGGGATAAGAGGTGAGAGGGAGGCCGGGCAGATACCTCCCGCTTGGGTCACCGTTTAAAGGCTTTAGCCAAGAATGAGACTGACAGGGCTTGCAATGGAACTCAGCAAGTGTCCATCCTCCATGGAGACGCCCTCAAACTGCCAAGCCCTCCCCTTAAACAGTCCTGCTCCTTCCCCTCCTGTTCTTTCAGCTGGGGAGTTGGTGGAAGAAGAAGGGGCAGGAAATCAGAGAGGTCCCTGGGGCAGCCCTGAAAAGCAGCAGGTGGTCACAGGCCAGGAGCCCTGAGCCCAGAGCACTACTGGAAGCCACACCCTGATTGTCTGAGGCTGGTGTGGCCTGGGGTGAAAGGGCACTTGTTTATTTTCACATCGAAGCTAAAGGTCAAGTGATGCCCAGTGAGTGACAGTTTGAAAAGCAATAATAGTTTTTTTGGAAGGCAGGCAACTCAGAGATATGAAGGCCTTGAAACGAGGGAGAGTCCAGTCCCTGCTAGTCTCCTCCGGCTGAGTAAGTCGATGTTGGATTTGCTTCTGTTTCAAAGCCTGTGTGGGAAGCTGTCTTCTCTTCCCCGCTGGCCCCATCAGAAACAATGGTGGGTGTTTATTGATTCCAGAAAGAGGTGAGGAGGTTTTAAACCTGGACTTGGCCCATCTTTTTAAAATCACTGGATGTTCCATTCGCCTGGGATAGCCTATCTTTTGGAGTTCATGGATCAGGAAAATATTCTACAAAGTTTGAGGTACATAGAATTGTCCATTTTTATTTTATCAAATGTGTTTATTAAAAGGAAAATATCTTAAACATTTTAAAAAATATTTGTTTTGGTTGTGCTGGGTCTTAGTTGTGTCAGGTGGGTTCCTTAGTTGTGGCATGCGAGCTCTTAGTTGCGGCATGCATGTGGGATCTAGTTCCTGTGTTGGGAGCAAGAAGTCTCATCACTGCGCCACCAGGGAAGTCCCAAAAGGAAAATATTTTAAAGAATATTGTTACACAGGTGAAAAAGAAGAAAGTAAGAGCATAAATCAGAAAAATGGACCGTCCATTAAACTGAATGTAGTTAGCCTTTTTAAAAATCCACTATATTGACCTTTATTTTCTTTCTTTTTTTTAAACACCCACATTGTCATGGCAGACTGGTGGAAACTCGATAAGTGGCTCGGCCATGGTGCACACATCAGCATTTAAAGGCCACTGACTTCGTGTTTGAGTACCAGATGATAAAATTAGATTGCGTGGTTTGTAGAAAGTTAAATTCTTTAGCTAAACCAGATGCTAAGCTTCTGCCCAGAATCAGTATACTGTTAGAAGTCTGGAAACTAATAAACATACTGTAACTATTAATTTATGGATGGGTTGTTGGCAGATAACTTCAGAGAAGGAATCCAGGCTTGAAACAGCTCTTGTAACACCAGATGGAGTGTGTGAGTTTAATCGAGTCCCGAGAAGGGATATCTGTACAGTGCCTAAAAAAACAAAAACAAAAACAAAACACTGGGATCTGAGTTAGGCCTGAGATAAGCTGAGAGAAGCAGGGAAAACTAGAACCTAATTGAAACTGATACAAGAAATTAAGAGCCATGCAAAGAAAACCAGATGTTCTTTTATGATGAAGTGCGTTGGAGGGAAGCAGGGACAACTTAACCCACCCAGAATCCAGTCACCTGGCAGCTTCACCCGAGGACAGGAGGCCCGAAGGAACCGGGCTGACTAACCAACTAATGTCCTACACGTAGAGTGGTAGAGCTGGAGCGCTGTGCTCTTGGGGAAACTCTCCGGATGACAGACCACACCCATCGGACTCAGGCCAGGCAATTCCTGAAGCTCCCCGCATCGTGTGATGAACAGTTTCCAGATGGAGAGACAAGCCCAGAGTTGTCCGGGGACAACTTGCCCAAGGTCTCACGACTGGGCAGGAAACAGACCTCACCTGTCCCTGCTGCTGATCCACCCCAAAGCAGATTGAAGACACAAATCCAGAGGAGGAAGGTGGGCACTGCGGTGACCCCTGCCGTCAGCCGGACAGCCCTCACTCAGCCTGAGAGCGAGAGGAGGATAAAGCCTAGTTACCTGAACAACCAACCAACCAAGCCTGGTGCAAATATTCAAGAAATGGCAATATGGGTGAAAGAGTCCAACAAATCTGAAGTCTTCCCTGCATCACTGTGTAGACTGGCCTGTGTAATGAGGTCCCTGAATCCCACAGCGTTACCGAGTGTCTGCTGTGTGCCCATAAGTGTTTATCAGAATAAAGTCATATTTTGTTCACTACACATCCAATTAAAAAACAAAAATTCCTAGTTGAAGTCTTCAGTAACACTTGCTGGGTTCCTGCAGTAACATTCTACTCAAAGACACAATCTCAAATCATACCATTAAAGCCCAGCTTAGACTATGTCCTTTTCCTGCTTTAAAAACCTTCGGTGGCTCCCAACGGCCATCAGATGAAATATCCATCATTCAGCCCCGCTTTCAAGGCTGCCTGTGACATACACTGTGAACTTCCTTTCAGCAGGGTTTCCCGTATGTGCTTTCTGGGGCCCCAGGGCCTCTAGAATTGACTCAGGCCATGGTGGGTTTGGAAGTCATGAAGTTGGATGTCGGCATAAAAGTCAGGAAGGGGCTTTGCTGGCTGAAGCTCGCTAAAGAGGTACAGCAGGACTCAGCTTCGCTGGTGGCAGGTTTCAGTAGCTTAGTCAGCGTTCCAGGCTCCATGGTGCCCGGCCCTGCAGTGGGGGCACCGTCTTCCACGGAGTCCATGAAGGAAGTCGCCCACCGGACTGTCGGCAGAATTACAAAGCCTGGTTTGCCTTTATGTCCCTCACACCCTTCCTGTTGCTTTGTCCCCCTCCCGTACCTAGGACTCTTCCCACCTGGTGTCACTTCTCTTGAGATCCTCAACATCACATTTCTATTTAAATAAAGGTGTCAGATCCCAGTTACGAGTCTACCCAGTGGCCTAGAGTTTTCAGAGGCCTCACTCTTCTTACAGTCCTAAGTTACGCAGAACTTTTGAGGAAAGGGTGAGTTTCAACTGGAGGTTGGGCTGTACCATCCATTACCACGGTCACCGGTTCCTAAACTTCCATGTGTGTGGAAATCGCTTGGGGAGCTTGTTAAAATGCAGATTTGGTTCCGTGGGTTCCAGGATCTCTCTTCCTTTTAAGCTCCTGGGCGATGCCAATGCTGCTAGACTGGGGAGCACGCTGTGAGTGACGAGGATAAAGACCAGATGCCCCTGGAGAGCCGTCCGGGAGAAGCTCAGGTTCCCAGGCTCCGTCACTCCCACGCCAGGGGGCCAGAGGCTGCCGCCTGGCGTAAGCGCAAACCTTTTGCCTCGGGAGCTCAGGGGCATACATGAGGTAGTGGGGTGTCTGCTTTTCCACGTCTTCGCAGACCTCAGTTATCTCACAGGTCTAGACCCTCAGAAGGCTCTCATCTGGCTGTTGGAGATGGTCCTTCTCATCTCCAGAAGGCAGTTCAGCAAGTTCTCGAGGGAAAAGGGTAAATGCTGCCTTCGGGGATCTCCCGGAGCAGCTTCCAGCAAGCGGAGGAGGTGCCTGTGGACTTGTTCTCCTTAGCACATCGTTTTTCTTCCTACTGTGTTTACAAACAGGCCGCTTAGCCGCAGGTCTTGGGCGGATGACACCCACTCTCGTTCACTTCTGTGTATGTTACTCTGGAGAGGGAAGATAATGCAGTTTAGCTAAGCCAAGCTGTAGGTTGGAAGTTATAACCCACCTAAGCATGGGAGTGAATTAACTTGGGGACCTGTCACTGACCTCCATAAGGCCAAGGGGCCTCCCAGAAGACTTGACCTCGAGCCCTGCTCTGTTCTTCACCTTGGGCAAACACTTTTACCCAAAGAAGTTACCTCTTCCCCCATATACAGTGGGGAGGATGCCTAAGGTCAGCAGCAGTGGGGGCCACGGACTAACGGTGACTCGTCTGTACCGGCACTAAATGAAAGATGAAGGGACAGGTATCCAAGGGGCTGCCGCCCTTCCCTTCCCTGCCGAGGAAGTGCGAAGGACTCTCCATTCCAGTTTAGAACCCAAGCAAGGCTCCACACTTGATCAGCCTGGATTTTTTTTTCTAGGTCGTTGGAGGCAAAGAAGTAGTACACTGTGTCCCCTTCCCTTTTTCCTTCCCTCCCTCCCTTCGGTGAACAATTACTGCCTGTTTGCTGTGTATTGGGCACTGTTTCTGGGCGCTGGGAATAGAGCAGTGAACAACAACCCACACCCTCGTGGGGCTCACATTCCAGTGGGGGAAACAGCAAGGCAAAGCCAACACGTAAGCGAGGTAGCTGGTGGGGAAACAAAGCATGGAGAGGAGGAGAGTGCTGCAAGGGGTTGTGATATTAATCAGGATGGTCAACGAAGACCCCCCTGGGAAAGTTGACCTTTGAGAATAGACTGAAAGGAGCTGAGGGAGCCAGACATTTAGGTCTTTGGAGGAGAGTCTTTCAGACAGAAGGAATAGCGAGTGCAAATGTCCTGAGGCAGGAGTGGCCGGTGTACTTGAGGAAGAACAGGAGGGCTGGCGAAGCTGAAGCCAAGAGTGTGTGAGGGGCTGAGAAGTCGACGAGAGAGAAGATCTGGGGCCAGATCATGAGATCACAAGGTCGTTAGAAAGATGGGAAATTACTGCAGGATTTCTCCTGGCTGCTGGTTATGGAGTGGGTTAGAGCGTGCGGAGGGCGGGTGGCAGCAGGCGGAGGAGTTAACACCTCTCAGCTGTGAACAAAGGCGGGTGGCGATGAGAACTTGGACAGGGGCAGAGCAGTGAGGGGTGAGAAGTGGTCGATTCTGAATGCATTTTAAAGACAAAACCAAAAATCCTTGCCATTGGGTTGCGTGTGGGACGTGAGTGAAGGAAAGGAGACGGAATGATGGCAGGTGTTTGGGGTTTCTTTTCGGCTGAGTAGCTCAAAGGATAATGTACCATGAACTGGGATGGGGAACATGTGAGAAGAACAGGGAGATGTGAGGGCCTCTGCATTGGGCATATTAAACTTGAGATAATATGGAATGAGACTAAGAAGAGCCTACGTTTGCTGAGCTCTTCCTATGTGTCAGGCACCGGGCAAAGCATCTTACAGATATGGTCCCATTTCATCCTTACAACAGCACTCTTACCGTAGAGATAAGACAGCGGGTAGCTGTACCCATTCACAGCCTGACAAGACCTCCTGCAGCAGCAGCAGCAACATAGATCTTTCCTGTCTGATTGTTCTGTCTTAACTGCACAGCCATGGTTGGTATTGGCTCGCCACACTGTTAATGAAGACGTGAGTCTTCTCCTTGGTCCCACTGCACGGCGAGATTATCAGCTTTGTTCTGCTCCTGGAGCCTCATAGATGCCGTGTAAACACAGAGTGAGTGAGTGAGTGAGTGAGCTTGTGGAACCTGTAGGCGCCGGCCACAGGCTGGACTGACCATGTTCCTCGCCTGTGAGGGGAGAAGCCAAGGAACGGGACCCAGGGATGGGGTACATCCATCTACCGGGTGCATGGTGGGTGCGTGGTAGAGTGAGCTTGAAAACCAGGGGCACGAAGTGTTCAAGGTGAGAAACTTCGTAACTAGAAGCATCAAAAATAGAAATGTGAAAACATGAGTCAGCATCTGAGGTGAGCAGCGTAAAGCAAGGTGTGAGTGATGGCGGGGGGAGTGGGGCGGGGGACAGTTCAAGCCTAATCTGTGAGACCAGGTGTGCTTTGTTGTTCCTTACCAGCTGGGAGAGTCCTACTAGCTGGGAGAGTCCTACTAGCTGGGAGAGTCCTACTACCTGGTTCAGTCTTACTAGCTGGGACAGTCTTACCAGCTGGGAGAGTCTTACCAGCTGGGAGAGTCTTACCAGCTGGGAGAGTCCTACTAGCTGGGACAGTCTTACTAGCTGGGACAGTTTTACCAGCTGGGAGATTCTTACTAGCTAGGAGAGTCTTACTAGCTAGGAGAGTCTTACTAGCTGGGAGAGTCTTACTAGCTGGGAGCCTTACTAGCTAGGAGAGTCTTGCCAGCTGGGAGAGTCCTAAGGAGGTCAGTAGTGTGTGCTGAAAAAAAGAGAAGTGGGAAGAGCTCTAATTGTAAGCCATTTAAGAATATGTTAGTTACCTCCTTGCTGAGTAGCAGATCACCCCAAACTGAGTGACTTATAACAGCCGTGGTGACTTGTGATCTCTCACGATTCAGGAGCAGCCAGCGATGGCTCAGAGGCTCCTCCCTCCCACGTGTGGCGCCTGAGCTGGAGTAGGTGGAGTTCCCTGTCCTCCGGCATTTCTCTCTCTGGGGTCTCCACTCAGGGTCTTTCCAGCATGGTGTCTTCACGACAGTGATACTTCCTATGTGACACCTCAGGGTTCCAAAGCCACGTGTCCCCAGAGAGAGAAACAACCAGGAGGGAGCTCGGGGGACAGCCTGCCTCCCCTTTGCTGCAGTCTGATTGTCAGAAGCTAGTGCCCACAGTTGGCCCTTGTTCACGGGACATGAAGTAGACGCCACCTTTTTCTGGGAGGTAAACCCAAGGATTTGCTGGCGTGATTTATAACCACACAGAAGCCTGTGACATGGTCTGGGGACCTCATAGTTGTACCCTCCTATTATACAAGAGGCGTTCAGTGGAAAGTTTCTCGGTGCCTGCGGTGGTTGGCGATTCACGTCAGACGTGTGAGGGATGATGTGACGTGCAGGCAAGTGGCTACGTTTTCTGAGACTAAATACTGTGTCGATGTCATTACCAGGAAAACCCCCAGGCCTGGAAATACTTTTTTTCTGTGACTCAGGATGGTATATATCAGAATAGATTGTAAAGTAGTTCATGTCACAGGGATACAAAATAGAGCTAGGAGCCATAAGGAAAGGAAACAGTAAGGCAGGAAACAGTGAGGAGACTGAGTGGTAGGTAAGAAAGTGACCTTGACTTTGCTGTGCTTTTGATTTGACGCGACAGCAGAAACTTCCAAGTCTTTGAGAGAGAGCAATATTCTGGACCAACTAGATCGGCCAGCTGCCTCCATGACTATTAAAGCCCGTAGTGACACCAGTTCTGGCAAAACCAGACCTCTCGTGCTACTGACCCCAGTGTGAAGGCACTTGGGGTTCTATGTGCGGAAATCGAACTATAGATAATTGTTTTGTTAGAGGGGAATTGGGAGTCTTAGTGAATTCAAATGTACTTCCAAGAGGTGTTTGAAAGCCTCCTGCAAGGACATTGATTGCACTATGGGATGGTTGCCTGATGCCAGCTAATTAGGAAAACCCATCCTGGGCCTAGCTTGAGTGAGCCCGGGGAAGGATAAACAGTGTTACTATAGCTGGTACCCTGGAGTTCCCAGGATAACCTGTAGTCTCCTTACACTTGATTGAGTTTATTCCACGCACAGACTTCCTCTAAAGGCCACCGTGTCCCAACGTGTGAGGCAGTTGCCAAAATGGAGTAGTGCCAATAGCTGGAGCTCTTGTCTGTTGCTGCAGCTACACAATTAAAGAGGAACCTGAGTTTCACCGGAAGCAATTCCTTGGACCATTTGGCACCGTCTACAACTGGGTCCAGGCATTACCACCACCGGGCCGACTGGCTGGCAGAGGTTCGCCGAGGCTGGGGTACTTTCCACTTTGGGGTCCAGCATTATGACTAACTTCTCAGTGTCTCAGGCTGGGCAGATTCCCATGGGGGCAAACCCCAGACCCGCATCTCTTAGCGTGTGATGGTGGAATGTAATTTGGCAAATGTTGTACGTATGATGCAAAAATAAATCCATAAGTAAACAAACTTAAAAAGGAGACAAAGAGAAAGTGAGCAAATAAATTTGGAAAACTAGGCTCAATAAAAGTAGTTTTTTCCCTTTTTTGAAACAGGATTTCTCGGAGCCTTTAATACGCCACCACGCCTTGTGAATGTCCAGAATGGCAGGTAGCATTTTCACCTCTTATGTGACCATCGGAACCATGTTCCCATGATCACGTTGGGTGACTTCGTTTTCCAGCAACAACTTTGGGATACACTGTCCTAGATCAGAGCTACTTGGAGGGCAGCCTTTGGCCTGATGGTCCCCAGTGGGGTAAGTACGGAAATTGAGAGTAAGCTTTTAGAAGGTTTTCTGGCAGTTGGACAGATTAATTTTTATGTCTGTTGAACCTAATACCAAAGTAGTGGGGCTTATATTTTGTATTTCTTTGCTTGGTATTTCATGTTCGAGTCATTAATTTTTAGGGTACTTTACAAAAAATACCCATCTGCAGCACACTGAAAATAAAAAAAAAAAATCACAGTCCTTTCCCTCATCATTTGAGAGCATCCCCACCAACATCAAACCCCCGATCAGATTTTTCTAGCATCAGGCCACGAGCACAAAGGTTACCCAGATGGACTCCAGACTACCTTCCAGCATCCCCTACCCCTGTAGGGCAGCCAGCCCTGCCTGTTATCATTTCTTCGTGCACCTGTAATTTTGTAGTCTGAGTGCGGAATCTCAGGCCCCCGCAGCGGTCCATCCACTCCTTGCTCCGGAACGAGAAGCCCCAGGATGCTACCTTGTCAGGAGGAGAAAAGGCAACAGCCATCACTCTGCCTGACCCGCCCGCCACACTCAGCATCGCTTACCTCCCACCCTTGGAATATTGCTGACAGCTCTTTGAAAACTTAAAAAGTATGACAGGCTTTCAGGAATGGTGACTTCCCACCAAGGAATGGAGGCATGGGAGGATTTAAGTACCTGGGTTTAAATAATGCTTGCCTTTTGTTCTCCCTAATAGTGCTGGTCATGTGGGGTTTTCTTCCCCACAGCTTTCTGACGTGATCGTTCTCCAATAGAGGACTTCAGTCTTTTAAAAACAGTAATTTTGGTAACAGTGGTTGCTTTAATTAGAGTTCTTTAAAGGTAGATCCTTCTCGCCCACCTCCTCTTAAGACGTGACTCATGCTCTGATCTATCGCGTTACCCTGAATCCACGCGGTATTATTTCCTCCTCATACCTGTTAGTGGGCATTGTAGGAGAGGAGGTGGAAAACTTCCAGAAGTTGCTATTTTTTCAGTCTAGAATAATTACAAGTAATTTTTCTTTGTTTCCAGGAAATGGTAGATAATCAGCTTTCTGTAGAGAAAAATATGCACGTTGCATATGACTGCACTTTCCACGGGGGCCTTTCATGGGGACTAGAGCTCTTAACTGCCCACTGGGTTCCATTTGGATCACAAAAGCCTTCTCTGGCTCCCCAGCAGAACTGATTTGCCTCTCATGTTTCCGGGGACCCAGTCCTGTTATGAAGCCACAGTAGTTGGCCCTGCATAGAGTTTTTTATCCCCAAATAGCCGCGTTCTTTCAAATGGCTGTTTGAGCTGCTTGACACACACTAGGGAAGCTGGCAGAATATCATGCCCTTCCCTTCGGGTATGAGAAGCGTGGTGACAAAGAAGCCACCCAGAAGGCCCCACACGGCTGGGTGGGGGGCTCAGGAGAAGCTTGCAGGGACCAGCCTCCCCCTCGGCCCATCTGGATAACGTCCTCCGCTCCGCTCTTCTGTATGTCGGAAGGGACAGAAACGGGCAGCTCTGGCTCTTTGAGTTCTATTTTCTGTTGAGTTTCAATCTCCTGGTTGGTGTTGGGTGAAATTGCTGAGAAAAGTATCCATCACAGATAATCTAGAAAAGGGGAAATTGGAAACCATTGAATTTTGCTTCTGAAACTCCTCTTGGAGTGTGACAAGCAAAAGTAAGTAATTTGTATTCTGGAGTTCCTGTTCACTTATACTTTCATGTCCTTTCTTTGTGCTTGTCCACATTGTAGGAAGATAATAAACATAAATGTTTCCTCTGCAGTTTTCTTTCTGTCATCTATCCGTCCATCCATCCATCCACCCTGTACTTATATCTGTTTATTTATCTATACGTCATTATCTGTCTGTAAGGGAGGACAAATTCTCCTCTACTCTTTAGGTCTCCAGTTGGGTCTAAGAATTAAATGGACAAAGACAGATGAACAGGAGAAAGGCACACACGTTTTAGTAAACTGTTACATGTACATAGGAGCCTTCATAAGAGAATGAAGACCTGAAGAAGCAACCAGAGCAGAAAGCTTTTATACCATTTAGACAAAGAAACAATACATTTGTGAAGAATGGACAAGACACAGGGCTTTGGGCCAGAGGTGGTAAATGGTGAAGTAAGATAAGGGTTGGCTGAACTCTCGGCCTCAGATTCCCCGTCTCTGGTGATAAGAATATCTTCCTTTCTCCCGGTACAGGGAGGACACCTTTCACAGGGGAGTTTATCTCCTGCTTTCAGGAAGAAAAAGGAAAGTTAGACAGCCCTTGTTATACCTGCTGTTTCTCAAGTGCCTTTAATTCAAAAGAATCAGTATGCCTGAGTGGCATATTTTGGGGGGACATCCTCTGAACTCCTTCACCATCCATTCTATACCTATATCTCCATCTGTCTATACATCAGCTGCCTGCCTATCTATCCATCCATCTGTCCATCCGTCCGTCCGTCCATCAGTCTGTCCATCCATCCGTCCGTCCGTCCATCCGTCCATCCATCCACCCACCCACCCATCCATCCATCCATCCATCCATCCATCCATCCATCCTATACCTGTCCCTCTACCTGCCCGCCTGTCTACCATCATCCATCCTCTGTCTCATTCATCAATAGCCCGCATGGCCAGGCGATCACCAATTAAGCCACACTTCATCTTGCTGTGAATTTCACAGCTACCTGTCAATTTGTGGATTGTTAATCTGGGTCCCTTCCCTGTCCAGCCCCTCAATCCTGAGATCTCTCCAGCGTCCAAATTTGGCATTGTGGTGTCTTATTCATGCTCTGTTACTGAGCTGGGCCACCGTCCCTCCCTGTCAGGCTGCTGCCCTCACCAACACGCTAGCTTTGGCACTCAGCCCTGCGTTTCAGGTACAGAACAGGCTTTTCCCTTAAATTCTGACACCACAACAGGAACCAGACTGTGTTGACGAGTGTGAGTGAGAGAAGGGGAAGGAGGTACAGCACAGGTAACAGATAACCCTACTGGATGGGACTTCCCTTAGAGCCTCTAGGTGGGTCTGTCCTGGGGGTCCTTTACAGAGCTCCCCCCACACCTGCTGCCAGGTGACCCTCATGGGGAGGAGGGGCCACTTCCTCCCTGGGAGGGCTTTGTGCTTGTCCCATCTCTGCATTCAGAGGCCAGCCTCCCTAATCCTCACTTCCTGTCTCAAGAGCAGCCTCTCCCCAGGATGACTGACAACAGAAATGGCCCTTGTGTTTGAGAGATAAACCCGCCCCCACCCTTAGCCTCAGGAATGCTCCCTTGCCTTCTGGTACCTGACAAGAAGGTCCATTAGAACATGATTTTCCAATGTGAGCCTTAAAAAACAAGTGTGTCCAACAGCGTTCCCAAAGGCTGACAGAGACAGCAAGCTACCCAGGTCCCTGCTCTGGACTTTCTTCTCTCCTTTATGATAGAATTCTCCAACCCAGCCTGGCCTCCTGCAGGTGTGCCACCTGCAGGCTGCAGGTACAGCTACTGCAAACCCATTCCTTAGCCCCTAGCCCACCAATTACTTCTTTTTCAGGAACAATTTTGTTTCTCCCGTTTACTCCGCATAGAATATGGAGCTTCTCAGCCTCAAACATGCGCATTCAGGCCAACAGACTCAACAAGAAGCATGATGTCTGCTTTATATTTCATAATCAAATGTCCACTTAATAGTTCTTCCCAAAACAAAGACGATCAGTCTGTCCCAAAGGTGAATTCAAATTTCTTCTTTTTACTAGGTAAATACTGCTTACATATTTAAGATGATTTTTAAAAGGTAACAAAACAAACAGAACCTCCAAACCTTAGTTAGGGACTGGGATTCTATTTGGGCATCCTGTTTCTCCCCTTCCCTCTCTACCTGTCCTTCCTACCTACCCTGCCAAAGCTGCTCTGAGACAAGTCTGTATATAGTCCCATGCTGTTTACCCTTGGGAGCTCTCTGAGCCCATGCTCCACCCCGGCCATATCCGCCCTCTTTACCCATTCATTTCTGTCCCCTCTGAGCAGAGGTGAGGGAGGCCACGTCACACATGCAGTCTCAGCTGGGGTGGCAGCAGCTACCGGGACCCCCTTTCCTTAGAAGCAGTCAGTCAAGTGGGAGTTCCCTTTCTCAGTTCCTGGATCACATCTGCTTATTAAGAAAAAGTATTTAAGACTTGAAAATGAGGCAAAAGGTGATGGCATGTCATTTCAGTGTTAACTCAAAAAGATAACCCCAAAGGTTTCAGTTTATTATTCCCTAGGGCATTAACCAGTTTTGTACTATTTTGTATTAACCTAGCACTCAAATTCTAACAGTCCTTTATGAAATTGCTATAAATATCAAGTTCCCCAAGTGTTCCTGGAATTATATTACTATTTCCATCATTCATTAATGAATTGAATGAAGTATTTGATGTGCTCATTTCAATCCTGTAATAGTTATCTATTGCTGGGTAACAAATTATCCCAAATCTTAGTGGCTTAAACAAATAATAAACATTTGTTATGTTACACAGCTTCTTAGGGTTGGGAATTCAAGAGCATTTTAGTAGAATGATCTAGCTTGGGTTCTTTCATGAGATTGCAATCAGCCAGGACTGCAGCCAACTGTAGGAGCCTGGGCGGATCTGCTCCCCAAGATGACTCACTTATGTGGGTGACAAGCCAATGGTCACTAGTGGCAGGAGGCCTCAGTCCTCACCATGGGGACCTCACCACACACCTGCGTGAGTTTCCTCATGACATGGCAACTGGCTTCCCCCAGAGCAAGTGATCCAGGAGAGAATAGGGGAAAGTCACAGCATCTGCTAAGACCTAGAAGTTACATCCTGTTGGTCACATTAGTCAGTCCTATTCATCGTGGGAAGAGGTGACACAAGGGCAAGAGTACTGGAGGATGGGGATCATTGGGGGAAGTCTTAGAGGCTGGCTACCAACATCCTCCCTCTGTGCCCCAGTGATTCACGTCCTACCCACACACAAAATGTGCTTAGCCTCTCCCAGGGCCCCCAATGCAGTAGAGTATCAGTTTGAAGTCCAGAATTTCATTATCCAAATTAGATCCAGATGTTCTTGAGGCTTCTTAGGTGTAGTTCCTTGAATCCTCAAAGCCAGGTCTGAAATTTGTGAACTAGAGAGACAAGTTATCTGCAATAATAGGACAAGCATAGCATAATTACTGAAGACCCTCCTGTTCAACAGAGTTGGAAATTAGGGATGCACGGAAGTCACTGGTTCATAGCAATTCTGAAATCCAGTAGGGTACAAATTGACATTTCCTGGGAATAATTTTCCACAGCTCTTGGATTTGCTCTGCAGGCTTTTGGTTTTACCCTCTGAGTCATCCTTCCTTTTCCTGTATTTGTGTAGTTTTCTCAGCCTGCTTCTGCCTTGTACAAGTTTCAGGGTCCAAAGACATCTTTTCAGTTTGTGCTGTCTGTCCCTTTCAGCTCAAGCTGTCAATGCTTCTTCCAATATAATTCTCTTAAAAACCTTGTGGATGACCTGTGAATCTCACTGTGGGGGCGGGGGGGGGCTCACTCCATTAGAGAAAAAAAAAGCTTCACCTACAAATAGCGCCAATATATGCCCTGAAAGGACAGGGTTGTTGAAGTGCTCAGTCTGTGGCATTTGTTATTTGTATGGCAGCCCGAGCCGACTAAGGCACAGTCACACTCTTGGGTTCATCTTTAGACCAGATTTTCCTGATGGTGCCTGTACTTGATTTTTACCTAAGAGCCCTTTAAATTTAACATCATTTGCCATCTGGAGACGGTGAGAATTTTCAAAGGCAGGAAGTGCTGCCTCTCTTTTGTCTAACAGTCCTGCCTTTAGCTCATTTCTCTTGTCTCACTTTTTACCAGAAGCAGCAAGAAGAAATCACTCTTCAGTACTCTGCTTGGACCATCTCCTTTGCTAGACCACCCCATGCCTAAGGTACGTTTTCTATCTTCCTTATAAGGCAACAGTGCTGGTAAAGTTTCTGTCTCTACTACATAACAGTTTCCAGTAAGATTTTTCCCTTTCCTTTAATCCCTTACCTGAGGCCACCTCAAAGACAGTCATGCTTCTATAAACAGTTTTTCAAGGCTCTTCAAGTTTTCATGGACACTTTCCTCAAAGTCCTTCCAGCTTTTACTATGAGGTTCCAAAGCCACAAGGAAACTTTCTTCTAATATCCCTAAACTTATCTGGGAATTCCCACACCAAGAGACAGGGGCCCATCCTCAGAAAACCCCCTCTCACTCTTTCCCAGGAATTCCCCCACGCCTCCAACTCTATTCTTTTAATCATCTCTCTCTCTCAGTAAGGATGGTGTGTGATTAGTTTGTTGGATATACTTTAGTCATGTCTTACAGAGAGATCACAGCTCTTAAACTTTTGGCCAAGAATTGAAGCCCCTGGAGGTCTGTGTCTGATGGGGACCCTGACTAGTGGGAGTTCAGTTGTATTCACACTAATGAACACGTCACACTGTCATTTAGAGCCTTGTGTCATTCTAGGTGCTGCTCCATTTCATTCCTTCAGAACCTTATGAAGTAAGCTCACTGATTGACCAGATGGACCCTGGTGGAGGCAGGCAGGGATCAACTCAGGTGTCTCATTTCTGTTCCCATCTGAACCTGAATCCAGGCATTTGCAAGGAGCCTGTGACATGCCAGGGGCAGCAGCTGCTGCTGCCACAGCCATCATCCCTCCATCTCAAGGTCCCTTAGAGCCCCATGGCCTGAGCCACCTTTGTGCATGGCAGCCAGAGGGGCCGGGCGCCACCCCATCACAACCCCTGCTGGAAACAGCTGCCCGCCCTCCTGTCATTGGGAGGGAGCAGCATTTGCTCCCCGGCACTGTCTCTGAGAGCAGCCTTGGCCAGAGAAAGGTTGGCGGAGTAGAGTTTGTTCATCTGTTCCATCTGCTACCAGCGCCGTGGAAGAGGTCACGACAGCCCACTTGTGTGCAGCCAGTAAATCTGTAAGAGTTTTGCTAATACTGGAAGGGGCATACATGGGTGTGGGAGTTGACTGGATCGTGGCCAGCTGTGTGGCTTTTGGCAGGTGATTTAATCTCTCTGAGCCTCCGTGTCCTCATCCACAAGATGGGATGCCAACCTCTTAGAGGTGTTGTGAGAGTTAAGTATAAAACATTTGGTACAGTGTTGGACAAAGGGGAGACGTTTAAGAATGTGTTTTATTATTTAGTAGTAAGGAAAGAGGTTTTCATTTGGGGAAAAGTGTATAAGTGTGAAAAAAATTAGATAGCAGGTCTCTATTAGCTTGATGTAGAAAAAGATACTCTAGGACCCCAGACTTCTATGCTACACCCACGAAGAATGAGGAGAGCCCCTTCTGTCTACCATCAGGGGTGCTCAGGCCATGTTGCTTGGTCCATGTTATAGATTGAATGTTTGTGTCCTCCCAAAATCCATCTGTTGAGATCTTAACCCCACAGTGTGATGGTATCAGGAGGTGGGGCCTTTGGGAGGTGATGAGGTCATGAGGGTGGAGCCCTCATGATGGAATTAGTGTCCTTATAAAGAGACCCCAGAGCACTTTCTAGCCCCTTCTGTAATGTGAGGACACAGCAGGAAGGCACCATCTGCAAACCAGGAAGCAGCCCTCACCAGTCACAGAATCAACACACCTCCACAGCTGTGAGAAATGAGTGTTTGTTGTTTAGGACACCCAGCCTCTGATATATTTGTTACGGCAGCCCGAGCTGGCCAAGACAGTCCCATGGCTGATTTGAACCCAGATGAAATCAGGGGTTTCCAGACACAATACTCCTGTGATGTAGAAACAGGCACAGACTTACTATTTTTTGGAAAGGCTACATTTAATTCATTGTCTCTGTACCTCGTTTTCTTTATTTGGAAGGTGAAGGATTTGACCGGCCCTCAGACAGGCTCGGAGAATAATGTCCATCATTCCAAGGGCCTGACTGCCTTCAAACAGCCTCTCAGTCTTTTCTTTGCCCCGAATTGTTTTTCATTGCCCAGCATGACGTCGGCACATAATAAATGCTCAGGCAACCTCGGCTGACTGTCTGGGAAGGCCATTCCTCAGTCTGCCTGATCTTTGTTGCATGCCTCCACCACCCGAGGCTGCTGGAACTGAAGTAGAAATTCCTGTTTGCCAAGCTCTGTCTCCTTCAGTGGCTTTAATGGAGCCTCTGTGTGTCCAGTCTCCCCCGAGTCCTGGTTTGTATGTACTTTTTCAGCCCTGGAAAAAATGTGTGTTTGAGCACTTGATTGGACTCTACTTACAGGTGAAAAGAAGGTAGAAAAAGAACTGCCCCCCCCCCAAAAAAAAACCCTCAACTCGAATTCTATTGCCAATCCTCCTCGGAGCGTAACCAAGCTCGCAGCCTTGACACCCAGTCCCGGGAAAGGAGTTGAGTGGTTGTGGTCTGGGTGTCAAGTGTCCTGCCGAGACCCAGCAGGAGGGATGAGTCGTATTAATTCTGTCTGACACCAAGGGCCTCGTTGCAATTCTTTTCAGTCCCCGCTCAGAGGTCTGCAGGGAAAGGAATGTTTTTAAAGCGAGGACGAAACCTTGGTGCAGGCGGCCTGCCTGGTCTTGGTGGCCGGCTCTCAATAGAGAAATCCAGCGTCCAGAGTCAGGCTCTCCACGTGAAGGGCCCTCCCCACGTCCGTCACTGAATGAGGAGCCTGCACTAGTGGTTCTCTCCGCCCTGGAGCACTCTGTTTGGTGGCTGACTGTAAACTTGGTAACTCAGGGAGTGTGGGTCTGCATCCCCAGACTGATCCGTCCTCTCCCCTCTCAGAGGAGCGCATGTGTGGCCTGAGAGTCGTTCGGTGAGATCACTATTTGGTTGACCAACCAGTGGCATCGATTTTGTGTTGCTGTGTAAGCCCCCTGTTCAGCTGGATGGGAGCTGCCGACTTGGCGCAGGGCTGGGGGCCCGGGGTGCCTGGCAGGCAGCTGCCCCTGGCTCACGTTATATGCTGTGGCCCATGTTTCTTCCCACTAAGTGTCTGTTCATCAGTGTCCTTCTGGATGTGGCTGTGTCTCCGCGGCAGCTGTGGGTTTTAATTTATTCACGTGTGTGTTCTCAGAGGCCTGCACCACTGCCAAAGGCGTTATGGCCTCTTAAAGTTTCAGAGCCTTTGCTTTCATGGCCACTGTTTGTTGAAGGGAAGTGCTGTTTGGGGAAGTGATCGGTTTACCATCCGACTGGATGATGGATGAAGGATTAGATTTTCCTCTTTTATTTAGCACTTGAACACAACCTGAGCATATGCTGTCCAGCGCCGCGAGTTTTCCCGAATGTCCATTAATTCGCGCGTACGTCCATGGAATCTACTCTGTGCCAGATTCAGTGCTAGGCGTGTGCTAAGTTTGTGTGATCTATCATACTGAATCCGGTGGATCAGGTTCCTCTGAGATCTGCTGCAGCGCTGCTGGGATTTGGATGCAAAGCGTACATCCTCTAAGTGCAGTGCAAGTACTCTCTAGCCTGGCCTTCGCAAGGCGTGTTAGACTCAAGACTGGGTCTGTCGACAGCGGGTCTACTGAATAGCTGTGGTGACCATCATCAGTATTATCAGGTGAAGAGAGCTCAGGACTGCGCAGACCTGTCTTAGCCTGTTCTGCCTGCCCTGTATCGAGGGGGCGGCCCTCGTACGGAGCGCACGGGGAAGCAGGTGCCACTGTAACAGCAGCTGGGCGAGCACAGGTCTCACTGTGCAGGCCTGTCCCACCAAGCTGGCGTGGACTCAGCAGGAGCCTCTCTCCCCTGCAGCCACAACCTTGAGAGGGGATTTTATCCCCTTCTACCCTGGTGCCTCATGCAGGAGAGCAAAGCAAAGCACACCAGGCACAGTAGCAGGGAAGAGAGACGAGCACGGCGGCCGGGCTCGGCCACCGACCCTGTCCCACCGGAGCCTGAAGAGAAGGGCCCCGGGGTGTCCAGATGAGCAGTGACCTCTCCTCCCGCAGCCACAGCCCAGCCTGAGCTGCACAAAGCCAGGTGAGAACCCCTCTCCCCCACCCTCTAGAGGGAGGTGGAGAGCGACAACTCCCTCCCCTGTGCTACTCTGCGAACCCCTCATATTCCTGCAGGATCAGTGCAGTGGGAAGTTCAGCTCGTGTCCCCAAAATAGGTCAGAATGGACATCAGTTAAAGCCAAGAGCACACTGCACATCAGACCCCAAGTCCCCACGCCCAGTTCCATGCCCACCTTCCTAACCAGGGAGAGACCCTGTGATCAGTTGTCCAGACACAAGGCCCAGAACAGGGACCCGCTCCCATCTGTGTTTCACCAGAGAAACGAAAGCCCCAACCAGTGAAATCCCCGTTTCAGTTGTTAGTTTATCATCTCTCAGCCCCAAATCCATCCTCCTTTGCTCTGCCTGTGACACTGGAGCTGGGCCCCAGCTGGCTGGGGGGATGTTAGGGTTCCTCAACAGAGGGCAACAGATGGACCACGGGGCCAGGAAGACCCTTCCCTTCCGGATCCCGGCCCTGCACTGCTGTTGTTCCTCAATGAAGAGCCTAGACAGCTGCCCCACCCCCCGCCCCAGCGAGCTGCTTCTCCAGCTGGCTGCATGCTCCCTGTTGGGCAGGGTCTCCTGAATAGGTGGGAGTCCTAGCCCTGGTTGGGGGTGACCCCCTCCCAGCCCTTGTCCCCTATGTCCACTCTCCCTCCACCAGACAATGTCAGGCCCTTTTGCACCTGCTACTGCTGGACCCTCTCCAGTCCTCTTATACCCCTTTTAATAGTTTTGGTTAACAGTTCTTAATATTAAATTTCCCCATTCAGATAATCATGGTGGTCGATTTCTTCCAACTAGATCTTGACCAATATTACCCCTCCCTTTTTTGCTGAGAAATGAAAGTCCAAAATAAACTCCCCTCCTTTAAAGAAATTGAACCCTCAAAGAAATCACAGCCCCCAAACGTTTTCTCCCTTATTGCATATTGGGTGAATGTGGAGGTAGCTGATTATTTAGACCACAGGGATATGAAGACAGAACTGGGCTGTGTCCTTCTGCTGGGGTTCTGGGCTGGGAGCATTGGTGTCTGAGGCTGAAGGTTTGTCACCCTGCCTGTCTAGCGGAGGCTGAGGCACATCAGAGACAAGGTGACACAATGATGGAAATCCCCCATCGTACCATTTCGGTCCATCATTTAGCTGAGGGCTCTTTCTTCAACTTCACATTTACGTGAGCCGATAAATTCCTCCCTCCCTCCCTCCCCCCACTCCCTCTCTTCCTTCCTTCCTTCCATGGTTTTTTTAACTGATATTCACATAAAATAAAATTAGCCACTTTAAAGTGAGCCATCCAGGCATTTAGTGCCTTCACCATGTTGTACAACCACCACCTCTATCTAGTTCCAAAACATTTTCATCGCCCCAGAAGGAAACCTCATACCCGTGAAGCAGTTATTCCCTTCCCCTCCCCACCCAGCCGCGACAATCCGTCAGCTTTCTGTGTCTCTGGATTTGCCTGTTCTGGGTACTTCATGTGAATGGAATCATACAGTATGTGACCTTTTGTGTCTGTATTCTCATCACTTGAAAACTCAGTGTTTTCAAGGTTCATCCATGTCGTAGCATGTATCAGTACCTGATCCTTTTTGTGGCTGAATAACGTCCACTGTATGTATATGTCACATTTTGCTCATTCATTCATCCGTTGATGGACACTTGGATTGTGTCCACCTTTTGGCTAGTGTGGCTAATGCTGCTGTGAACATGTGTGTACATGTATTTGTTTGAACATGTTTATAATTCTCTTGGGTATATGCCTGGGAATGGAATCCTTGGTCATATGGAAACTCTGTGTTTAACTTTTTGAGGAATTACCAAACTGTTTTCTGACGTGGCATTGGGTTTTCATAGCTTTAAATCAAGAGTCCCAGCAAAAAAAACATATTGTGGCTTTTGGTCTTTATCCTGTCTTAGTCTATTCAAGCTGTCATAGCAAACAAGTCTATACCACAGGCAGGGCGGCTTATAAACAGCAGAAATTGATTTCTCATAGTCTGGAGGCTGGAAGTCCAAGTGGCAGCATGGTCGGGTGAGGGTCCTCTCCTGGGTCAGCATCTTCTCCCTGCATCCTCACATGGTGTAAGGAGCAAGGGAGCTCTGTGGGGTCCCTTTTATAAGGGCACTAATCCCATCCCTGCAGGCTCCACCCTCATGGCCTCATCACCCCAGAGGCCCCACCTCCTAATACCATCAGCTTGGGGGTTAGGATTTCAACATGTGGCTCTCGGGGGGACACACTCAGACTATAGCAGTCTGGGAGCACTGGGGGGCTGTGGAAGGCTTTTAAGCAGAGAGGTGACAAAATCAGATCTGTGACTTAAACCATGGCTCTGGCTACGCTGTGGTGGGCAGATTCGAGGGAAGAAGCACAGACTCAGGGAGACCGGTGTTGAGGGGAGGGGTTCAGACCATGCAGCCTCGGGGAGGCTGGTGGGCGAGAGAGGAGGGGCGTGTCCCTTTACCCCATTTCTATGCCGGGGGAGAGTAGCCCTCAGATTCCAGAACTGCAGCCACCCTTATGGCTGAAGACTCCTTACTGGGCAGCAGTTAGAACGGGCAGGCCTTATAGTCAGGCTGTGGCTGGACCACATTCTCCACCATTTATCAACTGTGGGACTTGGGGTCCTTCCTAGCTTCTCTGTGTCTCAGTTTTTGCAGCTAGGAATCGGGGAGAGTAGGAAAATCTGGCCATATACAAGTGAGGTAATGTATGTAAAGTACTTGGCACGATGGAGAAGGCAGAGGGGCCTCCCCGCAAAGACGTCCACGTCCTAATCCCTGGAACCTGTAACTGGGTTGTGTTCTATGGCAGAAGAGGCTTTGCAGGTATAATTAAGGTTATAGACCTTAAGATCGGAAGATTACCCTGGATTATCTGGGTGGGGCCAGGGTAATCACATGAGTCGTGTTATGGGCTGAACTGTGTCCCGCCACCCCCCGCCAAATTCATATGTTGAAGTCCCAAGAATGTGATTGTTTTTGGAAAGAGGGTCTTTAAAGAGGCAACTGAGGTTAACTTAGGTCAGCATGGTGGGCCCTATTACATATGACTGGGGTCCTTATGAGAAGAAGACAGACACAGGGATGACCATGTGAGCCCACAGGAGAAGGCGGCCATCCACAAGCCAAGGAGAGAAACCTCAGGAGAAACACCTTGCCCACACTTTGATCTGGGACTTCCAGCCTCCAGGACGGGGAGACAATAAGTGTCTGTTGTTTAAGCCCCCCAGGCTTATACTGGGACTTTGGTATAGCAGCCCTAGCAGTCTAATACACCTGTGGTTCCCTTTTTAATTTTGTTTTCAATTTTAAAGATGAAAAGAAACAAAGGACTCGAATCGACATCGCCAAGGCCCACAGATGGAACTTCATGAGTCAGGTCTTCTCCTCATGTGCGTCACCCACCAGAATCAAAAGCACCTTTGCTGGTCCCAGGAGAGATCTCTCTTCCCACCAAGGACAGAGGCCCCCAGCTCAGTTGGACCTCACTAAGGTGGGTCTGCTCTTCTGCTACGCCCCTTGGTGGTCGTGCTGGCAGCTGGAGGTCTGAACACAGGGCCCGGCCGCAGCCCACACCGTCCATACAACATTCATCCCAAATGCTCGTGCCGGGGCACCCCCTCCTCTGCCTGCTGAAGCGTCTCCAGCAGAGACCCAGTGCCCCACGTCTAGACGTGGCCGCCAGAGGAAGTAGCAGTGATGGGGGTGCCCATGGCCACAGGCAAAAGGAAGACAGAGGGAACCAGCAGGCTGGGGCATCCTGGCCCTACTCGCCCACTGGGTAGCGTGAAGGGAGAGGATGCCGCCCCGCTTAGAATGGCCATCCTGCTGCTGGTAAACCTGCCCTGTCGGCACCCTGGAGCCTGGCTGCCTGGTGAGCACCCTGCTGCGATGGCGGAAGGGAGTCCGGGTGAATGTCCTGTGATATAGAGGAGCGGCATGGAAGCGGGGACTCCAAGGCAAGATACCCCGTCAGCTTCAGCATCAAAAGTCAGTTAAATGGGATTAATGATAATGCTGCCCTGACCCCTTCGGAGGTTATTATTATGAAAACCATCATTCGTGTCTATGATTATGCCACATCCATTCCAGGTCCTTTTCCCACCGGTTTTCTTAAAGCTCAGGAATATCGGTGCTGAATAGGCTGCCGGAACCAGGCAGTGTTGAGGATTTCTTCAAAATAATCCATTCAGGCCCCGTTCAGATGTGTTCTGCGTACACAGAGCTCCTCTGGCCTGTGGCACCGCCAAGTGGATGCGTCAGGGGTGACTGGACGGACCCTCCTGTCCCTCTGACGAGGACACCTGGTCGCGGTTGAGTTTTTGGCTCCGGGGAGGGTTCCTCCCACCCAGGGGGCAGATGTTCCGGCTTTGGAATGGGCAGGTCCTTTAACGTCTTTGACATAAAGTCCCATGATTTTCTTTGGATATCAGTCGTCACCCGTTTAACCTGGCAGTGACAAAAATCCCTGGGTCAAATTGGAGAATTTCACAGTCTCATCTACCCAGCTTGGGTTTGTATGAGTTTGCCCTACAAAGGAGAGAAGGTGGAGAGAGGAGGTGAGCAGAAATGCTGCTCCTTCAGCTCTAGATTCCTTCAGAGACAGCAGAGTTAGTGGAAAGTATGCCAGGCATGGTGTGTCTCACTCAGAATCGTGTGAAGTTGCAAGGAACAGAAAGCCAGCGTAAGCGGCTTGAACACGTATGCGTATACTTTTCTCATGTAAGCAGGTGTTCAGAGGTAGGGCTTGCTGCCCCTGGTTCCCTTAATCTGTGATGGTCACCCAAGCCTTTCCTTTGCCTCCTGGTTGCAAGACAGACGCTATAGCTCCAGACATCATGTCTGAATTCAAGGCAGAAAGAAGGGAGGCGAGGAGTCAAACAAGCCATGTCTATCCCTTTAATAGGAAAAGTAAAGTTTTCCCGGAAATGTTCTCAACCTACTTCCATTTGGATCCACTGGCCAGAGTGGATCATAGGGCCACCCCTACTTGCGAGAGAAGTTGGAAAGTTGGGGAACAGGATTGTCACGATTATCTGGTGCTGCGCATGTGGCCACCACGGAAAAGAGGAAGAAGGGAGGATGGAGGGTGTGGAGGCTACAACAGTTGCTTTGTCTGACTTATTGTGCAGTCACATCTCCATGCAGAGGACCTCCAATTGAGACTCGTTTACGATGCCATCTTGAGCAAACAGGGTCTTTTTACCAGCTGTCTTATGTAGAAAAGCTGTTTCTACAAGTGATATTATTAACATCCCGGCCGAGCAGCCCTGTGGGTTGACCTTCACTTGCCGGTTGAGAGGAGACTGCTGAGTCCTGCATATTTACCAGCTGTTCTGTTGAAAACGGTTGCATATTTGGAAAGGAAATGAAGCAGATTGGTCCGAGGTTTCAGGATGAAGTTAAAAGTATGAAGGAGGGGGCTCCCCTGGTGGCGCAGTGGTTGACAGTCCGCCTGCCGATGCAGGGGACGCGGGTTCGTGTCCCGGTCTGGGAAGATCCCACATGCCGCGGAGCGGCTGGGCCCATGAGCCATGGCCGCTGAGCCTGCGCGTCCAGAGACTGTGCTCCGCAAGGGGAGAGGCCACAACAGTGAGAGGCCCGCATACCGCAAAACAAAAAAAAAAGGTATGAAGGAGGGACGTCCTTCTTGAACAAAGAAAATCTCTTCAATCCTAGTGAAGCAGTGGTTTGTGAGAAGACCTTACAGAGCCAAGGCCGAGTGGCGGTTGCCCTTGGAAACCAAGCGAACTTTCTTCCTGATTGGGTAGCTGGTCATGAAGAGGGTTATGGCAGCCTGGCCTGGCTGCCATGCTTTTTTTTTTTTTTTTAATTCTTTTTTATTGAAATATAGTTGATTTACAGTGTTGTGTTAGTTTCTGGCATACAGCAAAGTGATTCAGCTATACATGTATATACTTTTTCGTATTCTTTTCCATTATGGCTTATTACAAGATATTGAATATAGTTCCCTGTGCTACACAGTAGGGCCTTGTTCTGGCTGCCATGCTTTCTTGGAGATTTTTTTTTTTAATTACGTAAATGGAGAGAAAACAAAGGATAGAGGATAAAAACCCATAACAGAGGGACTGTTGGTTTTCTCTCAGGAAAGAGACTTCAAAAACCTCCAGCAAAGCTTTGCTAATTATTACTTAGGCAGCCAAAGGGAGGCCTCTCTCCCGTAAGGCTAATGAGAGATCTGATACAAAGTGAGTGTTGCTCCTGAGATTCCTAATTCTGCACAAAATCAGAGAGTTTTTCAACCCAAGACAAGGTTAGGTGGTAGTTTACGAGAGGTTGAGTTCTTAGTGAGTTGACACCACGTTGTTCTTATAGTGAAACTTACCCTGTTTTTTTTTTTAATAAATTTATTTATTTTGTTTATTTAGTTTTGGCTGCATTGGGTCTTTGTTGCTGCACGTGGGCTTTCTCTACTAGTGGCAAGCGGGGGCTTCTCTTCGTGGCGGTGTGCGGGCTTCTCATTGTGGTGGCTTCTCTTGTTGTGGAGCATGGGCTCTAGGTGTGTGGGCTTCAGTAGTTGTAGCACGTGAGCTCAGTAGTTGTGGCTCGCGGGCTCTAGAGCACAGGCTCAGTAGTTGTGGTGCACGGGCTTAGTTGCTCCACGGCATGTGGGATCTTCCTGGACCAGGGCTTGGACCCGTGTTCCCTGCCTTGGCAGGCGGATTCTAAACTGCTGCGCCACCAGGGAAGCCCAAAATTTAAATAATATATATGTTTATTTATTTATATTTACAAAAACACCTCTGGTCTGGCTCATAGGTTTCCTAATTCTCTCAGCTTTCCTGGCTGGAGAGGAGCGTTCCCTCCGACCCCCCAGGCCACCTGGCGGCCACGACGGGTACCGCAGTGTCCAGAGGGGACCCGTTTGCCCCCTAGGGGTGTCCATGCCAAATCCAGTTCCTTTTTAGTGATAGAAAAGACACATGGACTGATTCGCGTCTCAGATGCTGATTTTTGTTTTTTCGGATTGCATCCTCCTGTCTTTGGGTGTGTGTGTGCGTACGTGCGTGTGTGTGTGTGTCTTATGCTATTATGATTTTTATTATGGTAAAAAACACATAACATAAAATTTACCATCTTTACCATTTTCAACAGTACCATTTATAGTAATACTGAGTATATTCCCATTACTGTGAAACAGATCTCCAAAACTTTTCACCTTGTAGAACTGACACTGTATACCCATTAAGCTTCCACTCTCTCTGATTTCCTCCCTCATCATCTTTCAGCAGGGAGAGTTTAAGCCTCTGTCGCCGACCCGACGGCTGAGGACCCGGGGCTTCAGTGGAAAGCTGGCAGCTTGTCGCCTGTGAAGCACCCTCTTCACCTCGGATGAGAGCGGGGTTGGGGAATGGAGCTGAAGAAGGTAAAGCGGTTTCCCAACATGGGGCTTATGGACCAACACGGAAAGGGTGGTGCTGAGCTGGCAGCTTGTGAGACGGCCGTTGGGCAAACGACCCGGGTTCCTTCTCGTGGTCCCGCTCCCTGGAGAGGCGGGGGGTGGGGGGGTGGCGTAATCATGTGAGGCGTTCGCAAAGGAAAGAGAGGCTGGTCAGGCCAGCGATCGGTTCAAGACAGTGGAGCTGAACTGAATCTGTGTCTCTTATGTCGAATTTGCCTTATGTTGGTACACGGAGAAGACTGTATTTTCCTACTGGTTAATGTGAATTAAAGTCGTATTCGCTTCCTTTGACGGAATCATCCCAAAGTGATGGGAAGCGGTCTCCCCGTGCTCACTGCCCGCTGGTGGCCTCACTGCTGCTTGGGCTCAGCAGGGCCCTTATCTGCGGGGAGGAGATCTGTGATCACGGGTTCCTGTCCACTCCCTGCCATGCCCAGCCACAGGGTAGGACGTCTGTGTGTAAATATGTGTGTGTGAAGATATAGTTTATTTACATATAAAATGTGCTTCTATTTATAAACTGGAACGATAAACCGAAGACTGCAGGGCTGCAGGACAGGGAGAGATGCTTGGCTTGTCCGTCAGGGCTGCCTGTGGGCCTGGGTGAGAGGAGTCCCTGCCCGGGCCTGGGGGGTGAGGACCCCGTGGGCTGAGTTACGGGGAGCCAACACCCTCCTTTCTAGATCACAGGACTCTGGAACTCCCTACCCACGTGGCCCCAAGCCCACTTCGAGGGCCCCGTCTCAGGGTTCATCCTCCTGAAGGCTGACTAGGGCTGGTGTGTCCACATGTGTGTGTGCAAGGCCCCCTGAGCTATGGGGAAGCGGGGTGGGGGAAATGGGACCAGGAGGGGCAGTGAGCGGCAGGCTGTCCTGTGCCGCCACGTTCCAGTGTGGAGCTCTAAGTAGCCAGGAATTCTACCTGGAAATTGGCCTCCACGTCTGTGAGGAAGTGCTTCTCTGAGAAGAGGATGGGACATATTCTATTTAAGAATTTGTTGGCTTGATTTATTACTTTAAAATACATGTCCACATAGAATGTGGGCCTCTGTCTGTAACCTTGTCCCAGGACCCACACATGTTAAGGTCAGTCTACTAATAAATTCACCTTGTTTTGTATATTTACCTTGGGAATCATGAAAATATTTTACATACCGATGGCAAAAAATTAAATTTCAAGGTGTGCTTCCTAAGTGTTGAGAGCAAAATGAAACAACTGAGCAGAACTGGGTCTTGAACCACTGGCGTAACTATCTAGAAAGGAACTATTTCAGGTGACTATAAAATGCAGTCATTTGACTCTACGTCCCTGGTCAGGCCGTATTCTGAGGAAAAAAGAACTGTAAAACATTTTTAAAAACTAAGGCTACCCTGGTGGCGTAGTGGTTGAGAATCCACCTGCCAATTCAGGGGACACGGGTTCGAGCCCTGGTCCAGGAAGATCCCACATGCTATAGAGCAACTAAGCCCGTGTGCCACAACTACTGAGCCTGTGCTCTAGAGCCCGCAAGCCACAACTACTGAGCCCGCGTGCCACAACTACTGAAGCCTGCGTGCCTAGAGCCCACGCTCTGCAACGAGAGAAGCCACTGCAATGAGAAGCCCACGTTTCACAAGAAAGAGTAGTCCCCGCTCACCGCAACTAGAGAAAGCCCACGCGCAGCAACAGACCCAATGCGGCCAAAAATAAATAAAATAAATAAATTTATTAAAAAAAAACCCACTGTATTCAGTGACTCCTGTTTGTGGTGGTGTTAGGCATTTTTATTCTGGAGCGGTTGTGTGCACATTGTGGAATAAAGCACAGCAGTTCTTTGGTTGGCATTTTTGAGGACCGGCATATGCGGCATAAAGGAAGAAGTACAGATGTACCATTAATGAGTTAAGTAAAAATCCCATAGTCCTGAATCTGAATTGAAAATTTTAGTATGAACTCATATATCATGAACACGAAATTCAAAGTATTTCATGGTTTTGTCCAATAAAGATGTTTGAAAGCAGTGAACACCCCCAGAACACAAATCAGAGTATCTGAATATCTAAAACCATTTCCTGTCAAAAGGAACCAGAGCTGATTCCAAGTTTGGGAGGCTTATTCCAAGATGAGCTCAGACTATCTAATTTACCGGAAAGTAAGGAGGTTATATCAAAGATGTTGACATCATGCCAAAGGAGCTGAAGGCCCCCACTGCTGCAGGTTGGGGATCTGAGGGCTATTTTAGGGAACAAACCATAATAAATTGCCCCAGACTTAGTAAGCTTTCAGTCTATTTGCTTCTGGTTCATTCCATGGACAAAATAATCTACTCAAAAAATCTCTTTGGGATGCAGACCTTAAGCCTGCCCCTAGGTCTTTTTCTATTTAAGGGTTTACACTGCCAACCTCCTCTTCCTCATTTTAACAGTGGCTTTCTTGAAGCCACCTGAAATGTTTGAGTGGAAAGCAACATCCCTAATCTGACTGTTGCTTCTAGCCTGGATCCTGTTGTCCGGTTGAAAAGTCTCCACAGGAGGCCTTTGAGAAAGGCTCTGAGCTTGTGCCAGGAGACTCTGCTGTTGGTGACAGAAGCAGCTGGCTTTTCCAGCCACTTGGTCAATTTTGATTGCAGGCCACAGGCAGAGTGGCCTTTCTGTCGCAGAGCTGCATCCCTCCATATTTGCTTGCAAACACACCTGACTTTACGTCTCTCTTGTGGTCCCTTGTTAAAGGTTCAAGGAACAGCCAGACGATCCATGTTGTGAATGTTCTAAAATTATTTTTGCTAGAGACACAGGCTCTTTATGTACCTGACTTGCTTCCAAGTTACTGAAGGCAACTGATTTGCCAAATATCTTGCCACATAACACGGATCACCTGCTTTCCAGCCTGCTGTGTGACTTTCTTACTGTCTGCCACCCCACTGCTAAGACAATGCTGTATAATTTAGTTTTCATTATGGTAGCACCTCCCTTCCAACACCAATTTCAGGACTAATTAGGATACAGGACAGCCGCTGTAGCAGAAGATCCCAGAAGACAGGTGCTCAAAGAAGCTGAAATCATATCTCCTTCTCCGTAGAAGCTGGGAAGTGGTCCAGGGATACTGCAGCTCTGCTCTTCAAGGTCACCAGGGATAGCGGGTCCTCACCTGTTTTTGCGCATCTCATCCCTGAGGTTGCTTCCTCTGACTGTGGCGTTGAATTTGAATCTTTCCATCGTATCTGCATTTTAGTCCATTCAAGGCAGAATAAGAGAAAATGGAGTGCAAAGAATTTCCTTATAAAAGCAACCTGTAACTTGCACAAATCACTCCTGCCCACAGTTCATTGGCCAAAATTTAGCCATATAGTCACCCCTGAATGCAAAAGAGTCTGGGAAATGTAATTTCTAACTAGGATGCCACGTGCCCGGCTGGAATTCAAGGGATTCTATGACTACAAGGAAGAAGGGGGAAATAGATACTGGGGTACAATTAACCGTCTCTGCCACACCCAGCCTGTCCCTGGGAGTAGAGCTCACCCCAGGGTACTTTTCCTTAAATCTCTGCTGTCTAGGAAATAGCCATTTTCTGTCCCTCAGAATCCCAACACGCAGCTCGTGATTTAGGTCAGACCATTCGTGAGGTGTTGGTTGGAGTGATGACCCTTCTTCTGGGTGGCTGATCTGATGCAGACCCTCAACTGCCCTGACATGAGATAATAGCAGACAACTACTACTTACTGAATAGCCACTTTGCAATGGTTATTCTTTTAAGTGATTCACATGCATTAGCTCATTTCATCTTCACCAAACCCTACGAGACAGGTATTAAAACGCCTGTGTCCTGTGTTAGGAGACTGCGCCCAGGACTGTGATTGGGAGAACTTCTCACCAACCTTCTCACCCCTGCTAGGTGTGCAGCCTGGTCTCCTTGAAGGAGAGGAAGAGCTGGCTGGTCCTGATGCAACAAGGACACCCAGGAGCAGGCTAAGTAACTCTTTATTTTTATTTTTTTTGTATTCATACAAGAATGTTTATTATGGCATTGTTCATAGTGACAAAAAATGAGAAGCAAAGTGAACGTTCATGAATGGTTGAATAAATTACCCACACACACACACACACTACTAAATGTGATATAGCCATTAAATATATAGAACTCATAGAGCAGTATGAATTTGGAGGACTCTTCAAAAGTAGCAAAGGGACTTCCCTAGTAGTCCAGTGGGTAAGATTCCATGCTCCCAATGCAGGGGACCGGGTTCGATCCCTGGTCAGGGAACTAGATCCCGCATGCATGCCGCAACTAAGAGTTTGCATGCCACAACTAAAGATCCCACATGCTGCAACTAAGACCTGGCACAGCCAAAGTAAATAAATAAATAAATAAACAAACAAACAAATAAATATTTTTGTAAAAAGAGTAGCAAAAGCAACATGTAAGAAATATGTAAGAGATGATGTAATCTCATTTTTAAATATGGGAAAATTGGGCTGTTAATGTGGACTGTTGGGATGGGAGGGTCTCATGGGGGAGGAGAAGAAGCAGAAAGCAGAGATCACAGGGGCTTAAGTAACTTTAATTAACTTGGACTTTGCTGTAGGGTCAGCATGTCTTGGAAACTAGAGATCTCCAAAGTGGGGACCATGCACCTCAGGTGGGGTATGGCGTCAGGATGACTCACTGGAATGCAGGAGGACAATTTTAGAACTTTGCTCTGTACTTATTTTTGTCTTATTCTCTAAACATTTCTACTGGGTGTATGCTTTATGACGTGCACACTGTGATTGGAACAGTAGTAAATATATTTAATTGATAAATAAATACGCAACATGAAGTGCTTATGAGACATTGGAATATGATGAGGTGCAAAGCTTGGGGACCACTGCTGCTCCCACAGCCCTCACAGCCCCCTACACCCACAGCAGAGGGAGGACTCAAGGGATGTGGACATTCAGTGGAAACAGCACTTTCTTCACAGGAGCAGGGGGAGAGTCTGCCTGACATGCAGCAGTAGCGGGGAGGGCATGCTGCTTGACTCTTCCAGGTGGCCAGGCTGTCTCACAACCAATGATGAACCCACCCAGAGCTCACAGAAGACGGAAACCATTTCTCCGGGCTCTCCTGGGGCCTCCTCTCCTGTGTGCAAAACGTGCCTCCCCAGAATCCTTCTCGATCCTTCCGTCCATCTCCTGGAAGTTCCAGCCCTGGCCTCATGCTACTTTTGTAGACTAGCCAGTGAGTCCCATGTGCCTGGACCTCGGATTCTCCTGATGAAAACACCAGCAAACTCCTTTGCTGGGCTCATTGTAGTGCCACCCATGGAGCTGTCGTGAAGATTAATGACTTGGTTCTCATGACGGGCTTTTAGTAATGTCACCGTCACTATTCTCTGGCTGCCTATTCTGGGACCTGGTAGCCCTCTTAGGGCTCCTGGGTAAACGTTTGCCATTTGAGTAAATACATCCTTCACTCCATCCTTTCCTGCTGCCCAACTTCTAATGAAAACACTTCAAAAACAAGGCCTAGAGCACTATCCTCGCTGGATGTTTCCATCTGGGTCTGGTTAGGAGGCAGAAACCACACAATAATTTGAACAAGGGAAGTTAACTCTAAGGGATTATTCCACAGTGATAGGAAAGTGGCTATAAAGATGGAAAGAGAACTCTAAGGGGTGCCCTAGGGCAGGGAGACAGCCAAGAAAGGGCAGACTTGGAAGGGGGTTCACCATGGTTGAAGCAGGTGTGGTTGGAGGTCACTGGCTGGGACAGAAGTCCACTGGTGGCCTTGGCCAGAGCTGGCCCATGTCCCTGGGCAGCAGGAACCTGTGTCTAGAGCACAGGCGAGGGGGGCTTGTAGGTGGGTGCACAGAGGGTTCAAGGCACTGCTGCCCACGTGAGGCTGGGGGAGAACAGCAGTGTCCCCACTGCAGCTGGGTGGTCACCAGCCTGGGCCAAGGCTGCCTGTGTGCTAGGGCAGAGCACCACCGGGCACTCATGCACGTGTGCGTGCATACACACAACTGACAGTGCAATAGAAGTGAAAAGGAGCAAACCCCTCACCCTGAAATGTGGGAAGAGAACCTGGCCTTTTCCTGCAATGTCCCTCTCACGCTGTCTTCTGACAAAGTATTTTTCCTGCAGTGTCCCTCTCACGCTGTCTTCTGACAAAGTTTAGCATTGCTCTCACAGTAAAGGAGAAATGCTGAGAGTACACACAGCCCCTTATCACAGAGCAGGTACTGAAGGGTGAATTTGGATCCAATAGGCAAACAATTGCTATCTGGCACACTGGGTAAAAATCATGGTATTCATCTGCAAGATAGAATTACATGAAGTAATTAAAAATTATGTTTTAGAAGACTATTTAATGCCCTGAGAAAATTCTCATGATATACTAAGTGAAAAAGCAGATTACAAAAGCAATCAATACAGTGTAATCCTAATTTTTAAAAAAAGAGCAAGAAAAAGAGTGAAGATCTTCATTTAAAAAAAGATTCCTGAATGTCTTCTCCTTTTCCCACTGCCTGTCAACCCCCTCCCATCCTTCCCCATGTTTTGGTGAGAGTGAGAAAGTGAGTCAGAGGTCAGGCAGTGTATTAGAGAACCAATGATTTTAATTCCCTTCCGGTCATCTGCCTCACCCCTTGCCCAGGAGGAGCTAGGGATATGTGCAGGGAAAGTATTATGTTACATAGAATCTCAGCCACTTTCCCTCTTCTTTTTGCTTTCAGAATTCCCCCAGTGATATTGGACTGGCCCCTCCTCAGGCCCAGGAGAACTGGAAAGGATTGGACCCCGGCTTCAGGAAAGGGTGTGAGAAAAGATGGTTCCCTTTATCCCGCAGACCAGCAAGGATCAGTGGTCTCATGAAGAAAGGTGGTCCATGGCTGACGGTGCTGGGTAAACCATGCTTAACGTATTTTGCTACAGGGTTTCTCAGGGTCTGTGTGTGCCCTAGAATCTCTAGCTGGTCAGCAGCAGGTCCCAGCTTTTATTTTAATTCGTGTGTGTGTTTTGTGGAACACAGTTTGGAAAATGCTGCTATAGAAATATATTTAAGATGTCTACAAACATTTTTAAAGCTTTAAATACTAAAATGCCCCTGATCTCACAGCATCTTTTCTTATGCTGGTGATTGATTTTGTTACAAATAAAAGTGTGTCCTCATAAAAATATAACTGCCTACATATACATGCACATAATGTACACACAGAAATGCACATAATATGCATACATATAATGCACATATGTATTTGTACATATACATGCATACAGTATACACTCATATACACACATACACGTGCACTTACACATAATATGCACATACACATAATATACACACATAACACATACATGCACTTACACATACATATGCATATACATGTAGACATACACATACAGATACATATAACGCATAATGTGTGCACATATACACATGCATACATATACCCATACATATGTGTAGACACATGCACACACATATACAAATAATATACACATATATGTGCATAATATACACACTTAACATATATACATGCACATAACACACATTTATAGACACACACATACACACATGTACAGGCATATGCCTACACACATACACTACACACAATATATATATACACATACATATACATGCATATAATATACATATACATACATAATGTATGTGTATACATACATATACACACATACATACACATAATGTATGTGCATATACATATACATGCGTACACATGCATACACACACACATATACACATTGACAGAGGTCCAAGGACTCTATGACATAGAGGCAGCAGCTCTCATCTCTTAAGGATGAAATTATGGGCTATTTATTTCATCAGTGTGCTTTTCTGTCATCTCCAAAATTCCTGTGGTTAGTTGTTCCTCTTGTATTAAGGCAGAAACACCCGTGAACAGCCTTCTATTGTGTTTTTACTCTGGTGTTACAACCACTCGGAAGGAGAGCTTGGCACACACCCCATCAAGGTGACTGCACAGAGGGTGTCTCTCCCATCACATTTCCCGATGCAGCAGCGACGTTGCAGATGTCAGTGGGGGCAGGTCCTCTGACCCGCTAATGGGCTGTGTCCGATTCTGCAGGGCTTGCTTGCCTTGCAAGGGTCACTCTGTTGTTTTCTCAGCTGCTGGAGCCTGACCCTCTCTGACAATTATTACTTCATGTCAAAAGACTTCCGGGCAAGCTGTCTGGATCTGCCAGGAGAGACGGAGCTGCCCCCATCAAACTCTGGGCTGCGAGGCTCAGGCGGAGGGTGAAAGGTTCTGGAGTTTTCTGTGGAAAGACACCTTGGCCCCGCTCCTGTGCCCCCCCACCCCTGCCCTCCCTAGTAACCCCTCACCAGCCTTCAGCTTCCCTCCAAGCTGGAGCAGAGACCTTAGGCAGTGGCACCATCACGGGGCCAGGGTCTGTGCTGTGAGAAAGTGACAAGAAAGATGGCCCTGGACTGCTGGCTGACCATCTTCAGGATGGATGATCTGAGTCTCCTGGAATTTGTTCCAGGAGAAAGTGGAGAGGGCTTCTCTCTCCCTGTAATAACGACCCACTTCAATCCCCAGGTTTCCTGCAGGCGTAACGCAGGAGGGAGCGAGGCCCGTGTTCACAGCCTCCATCATCTCTCACCGGCTCTTGTTTACAAAGTGTCAACCCAGGCTGCATGCTGCTCTGGGCCTTCCTGGAAGGGGTCATTCATCTGCGAGGAAAGTAGGGGTCCCTGAGAATGATGAAGGGCGATGGAGGGCGGCCACCAGGGCCTCCTACCTCTGTGTTTCCCAGAAGAAGGTCACAAGATGGCAGGGACCAGCCTGGGCCCAGGGAGCATCCCCTCAGGCAGAAGCTGGTGGAACTTCGGGTTCTGACTCCCAAGTTCCATGGCACCAGCGACATGTAGCTCTAACTTGTGACTTCTCCTGCCTCTCTCTGTGTGTGCCCATGGGGGTGGCCTGAGGAAATGCCACTGCTTCCTGGCAGTGCTGAGAGCTGCCCTGTGTTTACATGGATGAATCTAGAATGCAGATGGCTAATCACAACAATGGCTAGTACTTTTGGAAGGCTTACCGTGTGCCGGAAAGAAGTGCTTGTAATGGATTATTTCACTTAAAGCAGTCTTTCAACACGTATCCTGTGTGCCGGCAAGGTTCTAGGCACTGCAATGCAGCAGTGGATGAAAGAGACAAACCCCACGGATGAACAACATGTGGTCTGTGCACACGACGGGACAGTGTTCAGCCTTAGGGGAAGGGAATTCAGCCATGTGCTACAACATAGATGAACCCTGAGGACGTTGTGAAGGAAATAAGCCAGATACAAAAGGACAGATACTGCCGGATTCCACTTACATGAGGTACCTGGAGTAGTCAAGTGCATGGGGATAGGAAGCAGAATGGTGGCTGCCAGGGGCTGGTGGGAGTGGGGAGAATGGGGAGTTGTTGTTTAATGGTGTTGACCTGAAACAAATAGACAGCCAGATATTTCTCCAGCAAAGAGGGTTTATTCAGAATCAGCAGAGAACTGCAGTTCGGAGTCTGACAATGGTGAACACATACAAGTCCCCGCCCGGCAAGGGAAGGAGAACGCTTTTACAGGGGGGATTGCCTGGGGTTTTAAGAACGTGGATGCACAACCCCTCTTCCCTGGGCTTTTAAAAAAAGTTCCTCAGGTAATTGTCTCGGGCAGGTGGGGCTGAGAATCACTAATTCACAGCCTTGAGTGCACATTTAATCAACCGGGAGCTTTAAAAAAATACTGGTGTCTGGGTCCCATCCTGAGGTTCTGATGTCGTTGTTTGAGTGCCTTTGGGCTACAGCGCTTCTGAAAGCTCCCAGGGTGGTCTACTTTACATCCTTGACTGTGAGCCAGACTGGCAGCTCTGGGTCTGGCAACCGTCTGCCATGGCCAAAGCCCCCATGAAGCACTGTGCCTGGGACCCGTGACACTCTCAGGGGCCCACGACTTTTAGTTTTCATTTCTTTTAAAATCAGAAGCAAAAAGATGAACTTTTAGGTTGAAGAAAATGTTGTCATATATATTATTAATATATTCACCTTTGTACCAACAGAGCCATAAAATGGAATTTTTAAGATTTTTTTGTTGTTGAGGAAGAGCCCACGAAAGTCATGGTGCTGCCCCAATGTCCGCTTTGCTCTTGGCAGCCCCAGGACCCTGTCCAGAGCTTTGAACCCGGTGGGCACTGAGTGAATGAGAGAGGAGACTCAAAGGATTAAACAGCTACAAGGAAAATGAAATGCATTACGAGGGGGATGGATGCTCGTGGGACATTCCATGGAACTCATCCCACTGGCAGAGCTTGAAAGATGTGGAGAGATCAGGCTGGAAAAAAAATAAGGAAAGTGAGGTTGAGGAGAAAACTGCCTGAGGATAATGCAAAGGACATCTGGCAGGACCAGGGGCATCTCTCTGTCTCCCTGTCTCTGTAAGTCTCTGTCTATCTCTGTCCCTCCAGTCTCCGTCCCTTTCTTTCCCCACAAGAGCTGCAAGCCTTATTCAGTTTGAAGCAGAAGAATTTGAGATGGATGTCTGGGGAGACTTCTAGAACCTACAAATTATCCTACACAAGACAGGATTATTTGCAAGCAGAGCAGTGACCAGGGTGCAGCAGGCTAGGTAGTCACCCAAGCTGCCCACCTGGGGGTTTTGCCCCGTGAGTTGGGCCCCCGGGATGCCTCACTGCCTCATCCCAGTCACTGCGCTTCTTCCAGGGGTCAGTGTGGCCTGTCCTCGTCGGGGGATGTTTGAGGAGGCAGGTGGCTCTTTCTGGGGCTCTCTGAGCCCACCCCGGGCTGGAAGCAGGGAACGGGTGTGATCATTTGTGAGGTCCATTCCCCAGGATAAGGGCAGCTTTCTCGAGCAGACAGATAAGGGACCTGGCCTTTGGCTCATCTAAAAACAATTGAGGGACTTCCCTGGCGGTCCAGTGGTTAAGACTTTTCCTTCCAGTGCAGGGGGTGCCGGTTCGATCCCTGGTCGGGGAGGTAAGATCCCACATGCCTCATGGCCAAAAACATAAAACAGAAGCAATGTTGTAAGAGATTCAGTAAAAACTTTGAAAATGGTCTTTGGACCAAAAATGGTCCACATCAAAAAAAAATATCTTGAAAAAACCAATTGAAATAAAAAAGCAAGCTGGCAATAAAGAGTTTCCTGGGACCCCAGCGGGAGTGCCCTGTGCTGACCATTCTGAGCTTGGATTTCCAGCTTCCAGTGGAGAGAGGCTCTCTAAGAATTCTGTGGTCAGAGCCTCCAGGAGGCCTGGCCCGGGGCACCTGCCTCTTGTAGGTAGGTCGGGTGCCTGGGTTGAGAAACCCACTTAAGGCAGGCCATGGAAGGAGAGCCTGCACACATGACCTGTTCCAGAAAGATGCACGAGAACACAGTCTATTCATATGTTAGGAATAGAGAGTGGCTCATAGGGTGTTTTGTAAAGGCTCGTGCACCAGTGTCCGTCTCAATCAGGCTGACCCGTGGAGGGTGGGCAGAGGGTGGGCCAGGGCAGACCTCCCTTAATGAATGTCCTGCAGGCCTGGGGCAGAGCCCACGTTGTCACACCCCCAGATGCCGCTCCTGTGGCAGGCCTGCGAAGGAAGCGGGCCTGGAATTTTCAAGCCTCTGCTGGAACACAGCCTGGAGCTTTGTGCAGCGCTACGAAATGTTACTGTGTGATGGCCCTTGGTGGTTACCAAGCTGCTTCACTCTCTGGAAGCCCGCCTTCCTGCTCTCCACGCCCACGAGCACTGGAAGTGGGTTGAGGGCAGGGCAGGGCCACACATCCTCTGGTCCTGAAGAGCCTTTCCCCCAGCGCGGCTGCCTTTAACCAGTGAGCATCTGCAGACCCAGAAGCCTGCCTCTGCTGGGATGTCCCCAAGCGCCCCACCCCTTTCGGGGGAAGTGACACCACACCTTTAACACCCCATTAAACAACCTGAGATTCCATTTTCACTCCCCTGTGGAAAGAGCCCAGCCTCTCCCCGCTCAGTCCAAAGGCCACTTTCCTCTGGAATAATTGGGGGTTGTCTCACTTCTGCCCCAGAGATGGCCACATGCCAGCCTGTTTTCTGACAGCCCTGGACACAGAGCTGCCAGCCTGGGGATTCTGCCCACTTCCTTCATCCCCTGGGGAACATCAGCCCAGGCGTCTTCCTGACAGTTCGGGACAGCAGGGGTGGGTTCATGACAGCTGACAGGCGACCACTGAACATGTGGCCCTTTCTGTCCCAAGGGACCCCCCCCCCCCGAGAGCCAGGCCTTCCAGGAACCTCCTCACTGGCCACTTTCTTCTTGGGGTGCTGGCCAGCCCCTCCCTTCATCACAGGGCTCCCCCTGCCCCTCCAGCCCTCCAGGGAAATTCTGGTTTTATTGCTTAAATTACTGTTGCTTTTTTATGCTGAGGTTTGAACCCTGCTTTGGCTAAACCCCTTTTATCTGGGCAACACCTTTTGAGGGAAGGGGCAGGTGTTTCTTTTAAACCCAAAAGACCCAGGAAAGCCCACTTAGGGCTTCTGCACCCACCCTGGAGCTCCATTTTGTCTTTCACCTGGAACACACTTTCTTCTTTCATTCTTCACAGCAGCGACTCCGTCCTGGGACAGACTCTGGGGTCCAGGAAGGGCCTGTAGGTGGATACCGCGTGTCACAGCTACCTCTCCGGGTTTTGTGATGCCTTGGCACGATTGGCCAAGTCGATGGGTGGGGTCATCCTGTCTTGGGGACGAGAGGCCATCTTGCTAAGTGTTCTTACTCGCTGCTTCTCCAGAGTCTGGTTCTTCCACTGAAAAATTCTATGCTGAGTTCATCTTTGGTTTCAGATCTCGCTGCCAGATTTGGACAGGGCAGCTTTCTCTGGTCATTTATGGCTCTTCTCCTTGCTCCGGATGGAGTCATAGCTGGTTTGGAAAAGTGAGACCCCCAAGGAGACCATTACTGGGTCTCTGTTAAAACCAGGGCCCTCCCATGTTCCAGCTGAAATCTGAGGGCAGGGCAGAGCCTCAGGGACTCCCAGTGATTCTGAGTCAGAGAGGACAACAGGGAGCCTGGCTTCCTGCAGGGTGTTGATCACACGCACACGTGTACACATGCACACATGTGTGTGCACACATGCACTTACATATGTGCATACACATGAATGTGCTAACAGATGCATGCAAGCACGCACATGTGCACACCCATGTATTCACGCACAAGCACACCCTTAAATGGTCCTGCACGCTTACGGTCCCACATCTAGTTGGGGCGCCCAGGGACCTGTGTACACACCAGTCCAGCTTCAGAAACAGCTGTTCTTGAAGTGTATTCTGTCCTAACTTGTAGGTGGCGGGTGAAAATGGCTACGGAAGACTGTAGCCTCCCAACTTGCTTTTGTGGGCAGGCAGACAAGCTTTTGTGGGATGAGAAGAGTATGAGGTCTGAAGGGTTTGGGGAAACAGAAGGACCTGAGTTGGGTCTTCACAGACAGGTAGGGTTTGAATAAGCAGAAGCACGTGGGGCATTTAAGACTGGGGAGTCTGTGTAAATAAAGATTGGTGTGGGAGCTAGCAGCTTGGGTGAGAGCACGCTGGCGGGACTGGAGTGGAGGTGGGTGGAGAGAACAGGCATCGAGGGTCAGAGGAAAGGGAGCTTGGAAGTCTGCATGATGGGAGGGGCACTAGGAACCACTAACATTTCTCAAAAAGAACAAGAAGAAAAGGAAGGAATGTTGACACGTACTTACTCTTCGCAGAATTCTAAACCAGGTGCTTTACATTTATTTAGTCCTTACCATAATCCTGTAAGGTAAGGTATTATTATTCCTATTTTTACAATTGAGGCAGTTGAGGCTCAGAAGATGATGTAACCAACCAGGGCTGCCTATCTTGTAATTGATGTGGCCAACTTTCAAACCCAGTTCTCCCGAGTTCCGAAGGTCCTGTTTGTTGCCTGTATCACAGTGTCTCCCAAGAAGAGAAACAGGGCTAAAATTAATTTGAGGAAAGATTAATCTAGCTGCAGTGAAGACACAGACAGATTGGAGGTGGGGGTCAGGGGACCTGCTATTGAAATAAACAAGAATGAGATGAATGTACAAGATGGGCCTGGACCATCCTGTCAGCCCAGAAAGCATGGAAACTATCAGAGTGCACGCAGGAGCGAAAGTCCTAGTAGCCAAAGATGAGGCAATTCAGACATCAGTTAGAGTGATAACTGCAAGGGATTGATTGCAATGGATTAAAATACATCAGATATGTTGAAATCGAAGCCTTTATAGCAATGCTAAAAATCAAGCGCTCCTTGGTCACTTTTGGAGAAGGTTAGGGAAGCAGTTCAATCTTTGGGAAACTGGTATAAGAAGGGAAAAATCAAGCATTCATTCTGTTTTTCCATGAAGTTTCTCCTTTTTAGAAGCATTCTAGCCAATAAATGCAGGAGTTACAGAATTAGAGCATCACCACGTGACCACCTCTAAGTAATGGATCTGGCATCAGTGTCTGTTAACATCAAGAAGGAACTGACCAGATTCTGTGCACCTGCTGATGGAAGGAACACCACTGCCTTTGAAATTTTTGCCAAAAATAATCACTGAGTCTTTAGGTCTAAATATCCATTTACAGAAAAGTCAAGGGACAGAGGAACATAGCAAATGAAATCTTGGGGATGCAGTCTGAAAAATCCTGACTGTGGGATTGCTGACTGGATATTGGATAATATTCGGAAATTGATATTTTTTAAAGGAACGAGAATGGTCTTGCGGATGTGCTGAGAAAACTCTGATTTTGGGGGGATAATTTCTGTAATGATTACAGATGAAATGGTATGTTGTCTGGGGTGCAGGTTGGGGAAATGGAGCAGGATTATGGATGAAACATGACTGGCCATAAGGTGAAAACTGTTGAATTTAGGTGACAGAGGTGCATTAATTTATCTTCTCTACTTTTGTATATGTTTAAAAATGTGCTTCAAGTAGGATGGTAATTTTGGTGCAGTGAGGGTGTAACAGTGGTGCAGGAACAAAGCATTTTTGGAAGGGAAAGATGGGTGAATTGGAGCTGGATTGGGGCAGGAAGGAGTGGGAGGCACGTGTGGAAGCTAAGCCTCTGACACCCCATCAGCACGCAGCCGGGAACGTGGCCTGGCGTGACCCAGGCTCCCGGGAGCCAGGCCCTGACCGCAGACAAGCTCCTCTGCCTTGGGGAGCTGAGAAGTGTTCCCAGCCCAGCTAGGAGGACTATCTGTCAGTTCTTTTTTTTTTTTTTTGCAGTACGTGGGCCTCTCACTGCTGTGGCCTCTCCCGTTGCAGAGCACAGGCTCCGAACACGCAGGCTCAGCAGCCATGGCTCATGGGCCCAGCCGCTCCGCGGCATGTGGGATCTTCCCGGAGCGGGGCACGAACCCGTGTCCCCTGCATCAGCAGGCGGACTCTCAACCACTGCACCACCAGGGAAGTCCTTTTTTTAAACTTTTAATTTCATATTGGAGTACAGTTGATTAACACCATTGTGTTAGTTTCAGGTGTACAGCAAAGTGATTCAGTTATACATAAAGATGTATCTCTTCTGTTTCAAGTTCTTTTCCCATTTAGGTTGTTACATAATACTGAGCAGAGTTCCCTGTGCTATACAGTAGGTCCTTGTTGGTTATCTGTTTTAAATAGAGCAGTGTATACATGCCAATCCCAAACTCCCTATCCCTCCTCGCTACCCTCCCCGCCCCCCCCTCCCCGCCCCCGTAACCGTTAGTTCATTCTCTAAGTCTGTGAGTCTGTTTCTGTTTTGTAAATGAGTTCGTTTGTATCACCTGCCAGTTCTTTTTTTTGTGTGTGTGGTACGCGGGCCCCCCACTGCCGCGGCCTCTCCCGTCGCGGAGCACAGGCTCCGGACGCGCAGGCCCAGCGGCCATGGCCCATGGGCCCAGCCACTCCGCGGCATGTGGGATCCTCCCGGACTGGGGCACGAACCCATGCCCCCCGCACCGGCAGACGGACTCTCAACCACTGCACCACCCATCTGCCCGTTCTTAATGAGCTGCTCAGTGTTCCCAGCTCTGAGGTCACCTCCTCTGTGAAGTCTCTGGCATCTTCCGGGGCAGAATCAGTCATGCCCTCCTCGGGTTCCCCCGCTCCTCTACCCTGATGGGCTTCTGCCTTGCATTCCATAGGTTGTGTTCAGTCTGTTGTTCCCAGTGCCCCATGTCCCAGTGGGGCAGAGCCCAGAGCCCTCCCCACAGGAGGCATTCAAAACCTGTGTATTGGTTATGAAACAGACTGCCCCTCGCTCCCTGGCAGGCAAGGACGCAGAAAGTGTGGGAGTGGGTGGGACCAGGGACCAGGAGGAGGAAGGCCTTAGTCGAGTTTCTTCTCAGTGACCACGCCCCCTTTTTCCCTGCCTGGCAAACCTGTAAGAATCTGCTGGGGTTGGCCCAGGAGGAGAGATGGCTGAGTCACAGGGCCCTCCTGGACCCCAGCTGTGGTCCTTGTGGTTGCCATGGTGATGGCTCGCTCTTGCTCCCCCATGATGTGAGATGGCTCACTGCTCCCCCAGTGACGTGCCTGGGCTGGCCAAGGCCATTGGGTTGTGAAACTTTGGTGTCCCCCATCCCTTTCCTCTTCTGCAGTTGTCTGGGACACTCAAAATGGCAGGGTCTTGGGATTCTTGGCAGTCCCTTTGCAGGTTTCATGACGGATGGGAAGCTGAGAGGGGACTCAGGTGGGCCACTGCATTGCTTGGGGTCTTCAACTGGCCCCAAAGCTTCCTCCCAGTTAAGATTGACAGCAAGAAGCACAGATCTGGGACTACAGTGGAATCTGGCTGAGGAATCCCAATTTTCTTTCCTGATGCCATTCGCCTGTGGGAAATGATTCCCAGCCTGGTGGGCTAGGAAGGCCCTGGAACCATGATCCCTTTGTTTCCGTTCAATTTAGTGGGAGTGATTTTAACAGGACCAGGTAGAAACCGTTCACTTTCCGTGCACCAGGCACTTGACAACACATTTCATTTGTGGTGATAACCGATCTGCTGTCATCCTTTAAGGAGCTCTGGTTGGTCCCCACAGAATTAGGGGGTTACTCTTAGCTTTCTTGTGCCTGGAACCCCCAGCTTCAAGTCCTTTTCCTTATTAGGTATCACTTTCTGAAGGTCAGCTGATTTCTAAGCAAGTGAATGTGATTGGAGGCCGGCTGGGGCTCAGGGTCAGACCGCAGGGCGGTAAGGGGCGCTCCCTTTTCTCGTGGCCCCCGGCAGAGGTACCAGTGGAGTCCTGGCCCAGGAAATGCCACACGCTGAATGCTAGGAACATCTTGGTCGATTTCCACTGTATTTCCAGTTGTCCAGTCGCTGTCAAATTCTTCAGTGTCTCTGGAGAGCACGTCCTTGTCCAGACCCTGAGGTTCAAGCGGGACAAGTTAGCGCAAACCAGGCACCTCCTAGAGGTGTCACTTTTCCTGACATGCGGCCCCCACAGCTTCTGAAGACCTCTTCTGGCTCCAGGGATCTTTCATGCCTCCTTCCTACCAGTGAGACTAGCCATGAAAACTTCTAGAATGACAAATTCCAGAACGCTGGACATCGGTCACTAGGACGCACGGATGAATGTCTGTTCTGCTTATAACCACCACAACCTCCCGGTGAATCCATTCTTCGTGCTGCAAATCACTCATGGTAGGAAGTTCTTCCAAAACACTGAAAACTTCGGGGCTACAGTCAATGACCGTTTCCTCCCCGTTTCTCTTCAGCGAAGTAGCAGAGGGGCTGGTTTGTCTCCTCCACCTGCTCATGCGCCATTAGCAGGAGGAGCTGTTACATTACCTGAGCTCTGATGAGCCCCGTAACTGGAGAAGATGGGCCTCTGGGGGTGATTCAGTTTGAGATTCAATGGCCCGGTTATTCCAAGGGGCTTTATTCCTGACCTCGGGGCCCGCAGAGCGGGGTGTCTGGTCACAGGCACATCTAGGACCTGCAGGGTTGTGGAGGGGGCCCCAGGCAAGGACGGAGGAGGAAAGACCCAGCTCGCTGGAGGTCTGCCCGTTGTTTTTGCTCAGAACAGTGGCCCTTAGAATGATCCGGGCCCAGACGACCGTTCTTGCACACTCTGTGGTTTGCAGCTTTAGGGGATTAATCACACTCTTCCAGCTTTTATAGTTAATTCAGAATATTCTGGAGAAAAAATTTGGCTTGTCTGTGGGTAGCTCGATGGCCTACTTCCAGGGGGTAATGGGATGGTTCCTGTCTGCTAGTCTAGATACCGAACCGCCAAGGGGCACAGGTGGCAATTTGACGACAAATCTTATTTAAAAAAAAAAAAAGAGCAGGCCTGATTCATACAGCTGTCGCCAAATGCGTTGGGTATTCACTCTTCACTCCATTCTTCATTAATGCATCCATTCTGTCGACATGCAGAATCCACGCAGAGTCCCTCTACTGCGCGTTTCCCCTGCACACACCTCTTGGCTGGAATGCCATCGCTGTGACTGCAGGCTCTGATGCTCTGTTTCTTGCTCCATTTGCACTGAGGTGGAAGAATCGCCCCTTTTCTTTCCCAGGCCGGCGTTCCCACCTGCCTCCTCAGGATCTGATGTTCTTCCTCTACTGGCTCTTTTCCAACATCGTTCAAGTGTGTTTCAACCTTTTCCCTCTAAAAATGTTCCTTTGGGATCCCTAACCTCCCGGCTGTGATTTCTTCCCTCTCCTCGCATCCCCAGCCCAAATATTGCAGGGCTGTCCCCCAACCTCCCCTTCCCATGGACCTTTATCAGCCCTCCACACCCCTGAAACTGCCCTCACTCGGGGCACCGCTGGCCTCCAGATAAATACATCCAGTGGCCACTCCCCGTCCTCCCTTGTTGGACGGTTCTGCCCTCCGACCCCTCCCTGCTAGGGGCACTCTGGTCCCCGGCTCTGGTGACCACACGTTCTTGTGGTTTCCTGGCACCTTTCTGGTTGCTCTTTACTGCCTTCTCTTCATCCTCAAACATCGGTGCTTCCCGGGGCTCTGTTCAGCGTTTGCCTGCATCCCGGCTTATAGTCACATCCCAGCTACTCCCCAGACCTAGGGCTCTCCTCCAGGCCGAGTCCCCTCCACCTGCCACCTGGCCTGTCGGCAGCGCCTGTTCTCCGCGTACGCATCTCGTTCCTCCAATTCATGTTCCACAGTGAAACCAGAATAATCTTTCTAACCTGCGGTTTGTCACGTCCCTCTTCCTTCAAGGATCTCAAGGTCACCTTTAAGATCTAAAGTCAAAAGTATTTAACCTGATTTACTAGACGTTTCATGATCATCCTTGCTCTTCTCCAGCTGTGTTTTCTTTCTAGAAGGCTCTTTCCAAGATTGGGCACCTGGCTAGCAGTGATCAGGCAGTTACGGACTGAATTGTGTCCCCCCCGCCCGCCAAACCCCAGGACCTCAGAATGAGACTGTATTTGGCCATAGGATCTTTTTTTTAAAATATTTTATTTATTTATTTATTTAATTTTGGGCTGCATCGGGTCTTAGCTGCGGCTCACAGGATCTTCATTGTGGCATGTGGGATCTTTCCTGGCCGTGCATGGCCAGGCTCTTCGTTGCAATGCACGGGCTTCTCTCTAGTTGTGGCGTGTGGGTTTTTTTTTCTCTCTAGTTGTGGTGCGTGTGCTCCAGAGCACGTGGGCTCTGTACTTTGTGGCACACAGGCTCTCTAGTTGAGGCACGCATGCTTAGTTGCCCCCGCCCTCCCCCGCATGTGGGATCTTAGCTCCCTGACCAGGGATTGAACCTGCGTCCCCTGCATTGTAAGGCAGATTTTTTACCACTGGACCACCAGGGAAGTCCTGGCCATAGGATCTTTAAAGAGATAGTTAAGTTAAAATGAGGTCGTTAGGATGGGCCCTAATCCAGTATGACCGTGGCCTTTAAAGAGGAGGTTAGGACACAGGCACAGAAGGAAGACCATGTGGAAGACACAGGGAGAAGATGGGTGCCTATAAGACAAAGAGAGAGGCCAACCCCACCAGCACTATAATCCTGAACTTCTGGTCTCCAGAACTGTGAGAAAATAAGTTTTATTGTTTAAGCCACCCATCCTGTGGCACTTTGTTATGGCAGCCCTAGTAAACTACCACATAAGCTGCAAGCCTATATAATTTCACCTAGTCAAGGCGGCGTTCCTTGACTCACCCTCATAAATTCTTCCCATACCCTCGATTTCCCTTTGCAACGCTTCTAATGTGTGGAATTACTCTTCAGTGACTGTGTTCCTGGCAAGTCATTAAGCTTCTATGAGAGTAGAAACTTGTGTTTGTCCTGTATGGCTGTATCCAGTGTTTAGCACATTATCTGGTATCTAGAAGACATACCAGTAAGTATTGGTTGCATGACCAACTGAATAGTGACAAGTGAACAGATTTTAAAGTATTAATAGGATGATCCTCTGAGCTGGAAGACTGCCCACTTCATGGAAGCTACACTGACCACAGATTTGGAGGGTACCTGTTGGGTGTGAGGAAGGTGATGGGGAATCTTGATTCCTTGGTCTTGTTTACATCCTTTGCATGGCTTCTTGTTTAGGTGTAAAGTGAAATGAAAGCAAATTTTTAAAATATTATTAAATTTTAATTTAAAAATATTATTACAAGAAATGGTGTAGCATTTGGGGAAGTAATGAGAGGGCACTAGGGTAAGATGGGAACAGGGAAGATAATTCCGGGGAGGGAGGCAAGGAAGACGGTCTTCACCTTTGACTCATTTTCCACAGGGTCTTCCTGGAATAAGAAGGGATCCAACAGGCTGCTCCTGTTTGGCAACTATTGAGTGAGGCAAAGACGTAGGGGGAAGGATTCCAGAAGGTTCCATGACACATAACTCAGTGTGCCTGTGTCTAGACCCGGTTTCTTCTTGCCCTGACAACTGAGGAGGGAGGCGTCACGCTTCCTGAGAACAGGAGGATAAACAGGTTTCTCTGTCCCTCCTTTCCCACTTTCTGGAGCCTTCCCTCACCTAACCTTTAGGGTGATCCCTCTATCCTAGGAACCCCCATGCTTCTGCCCCAGGGCTGGGCTCTTGCCCACATTTGCATCATGTGACCCCTCTCTGCAGTATTGAACTGAGGTGGGCGTGTGTGAGCCAATCAAATTCTCACCCAGGGAGGTTGGACTTGGGATTCAGAGATGGCCAGCTGGCTTCTGCATGCGGCTGGGTGTGGGGGACATACATGTACGATCCTAAGAACTGGCGGGTCTTCGTGTGCAGCTTTGAGGGCTGAGAAGTGGAGGGTGCTGGGCTGGAGAGACGGAATGAGGCAGAGGGAGGAGCAGGGTGGGGAGCTGGAAGAGCCTGGGGGTGACATGGGTGCTTGAAGATTTTCTAGGTCCTTGTTCTAGAACTTTCCCAAGGCCCACTTGAGTGGATTCCCATGAATCACCTCTCTGTCTTTATAGTACATCCCTCTTTTTCTCTTAAGTGGCTTGAGATGGTTTACCTTACTGTGACCAAAGGCACCTTGAAATCGTTCCCTCTGTCTCTTCATCCTTCTTTTCTCTCTCCTGCCCACTTCTCTCTTCCTCTCCTCTTGCTTCTCTCTTTTTTTCCCCTTCCTTTCTAGTCATTGGGGCTAAATGGAGGGGCAGTGTTGGGAGCAGAAGGCTCCAGGCTGCAGCAATCAGAGTCCTTCTCTCGTCTGAGGCTCTGGGGTTCAGTTCCTCCCAGGTTCAGCCATCAGGTGAGAGGCCTCCAGTCTCCTTTTAGTCACATTCCCAAGTCTAGATCTGTTTCTCTGACCTAATAAACGTATTTTTCTCATGTGTTCTCAAGTTAAAACCATACCCTAGTGATGGAAATAAGCACATTTTTGTATCTTTATATATATAAATATATATGGGGACATTTTCATTTATATTTTTATATGTATGGCTTTTCCCCAACAGATCCTCAAAGAGATATTAGCTCCTACGGAGGGTCCTATTCTCATTTGGTAGAAGTGACACAGCAGGCGTGTGTGTATCTAGTTTATATACAGAATAGAATCACAGTAGTGCAATTTTAATGAACAGGGAGGAAATAAAACCCTTTAAAACACTTTGCTTGATCAAAATTTCAAGGCCCCATACTTCTTATTTGCTAACCCTCCTGGAAGAAAAGTGCTACAGTAATGACCAAAGCGTGCTGAGTTTGGCCTCTCTTTATTAAAAATGTTGTTGTCATTTAAAGGGGTTTAATTTGAGCATCTAGCAGCAGCCCGTCTCCCTTTAATTACAGCCTTCCGTTTCTGTGGCTAGCTGCACCGCGCTCAGGAGAGCCACAGGGCGATGTGACGGCGGGGCACGAGCAGGGGAAGCCTTCTTTCTGGGAGGGTTTCAATCGCCTTTATCTGGCTTATTTTTGCTTTCTTAGTAAATGTACACTTCGAATACAGAGCGAACAGTTGGATCCCCAGAGCAGTGCTTGGTGTGAAAGCCTATAATTATTTATTTTTCTCCCCTGACAGAACTTCCTTTGAGTCTTTGTCATCTCGGTCTCCTGCCCTCCCCGTGCTCTTGCTTTTTGCCTGCTGAGTTGTGAGAATCAAAGATCATCACACAGACGGAGAAAACAGGGATGCGAGCAGGTGCTGGTGCTGGTGGTTGACCGGTCACAGGGCCAGTGGATTCTATCCCCCGTCCCCTATGGACTCATCCTTTCCTCACATCCACCTCCTGCCTCTCCGCAGCCCTGTCTCCTCCTAAAGACTGTCTTCAGGGCACGTCCAGCACAGGTGACTCATGGTCCCTCCACTGGTGCCAGATGTCAGCTGTCCCTCGTCCTCTGGCGCCAGCATTTGTGGGAACGGCCTCTATGTCTATCCTGCATGAACTTGGGAGCAGAACTCAGAAAGCATCCCCTCACGCAAGAGCAGAAGTCTGCGTAGTAGGATTTCCAGAAGCTCTCCCAAGGGAGGCGGTGTGGGCGTTTACATCACAGCAAACTGCTTAAAGATCCATTTCAGGTGTTTCGCCTCTCGAAAATCTTTTTCTATCTCCCTGTCCCCAGGAAGTGCACGACCTGGGTGGCGGTCCTCTCCTCTTTCATTACAAGCGGAGCAGCCCTGCCCAGCCTCCACTCCCAAACTTGCAGAAAACTCTGTACAGACCATAGTGAAACAAAGAGTGACGGGGTTAACTAGACCTACTTTCATTTTAAAAGGCCGCTTTGTGATCATTTCTGATAATCATGTCATTCACCATAAGTGACTTATCAAAATATTTTTTTCAAAGAGATGTCTCTGCCTAAGAAAAATAATAATTTTTATTTCACTACTGAGTTTTTAATTGGAGGTTGTAAACGTCATGTCATATTTAACGCTCATTAGACTCCCTCCCTTTGGATTCCAGTAAACATCACACTGTCTGTTAATGTGCTCAGGAGATCCTGTTTGGATGCCAAGCACTGACCTGGAAAGCTGACTGGGGCAGGAACTGGTATGTAGAGGAAGCGTGGAAGAGGGGCCCTTTGGAGGGAGGAAGAGGTGCTACCAGCACACATCTGGACGCTGATTCCACTTCCCTCCTGCCTCCCTTCAGGGCCTTCCCGTTGCTTCCAAGGAAAAGCCCACACCTCTTAGCTAGGTGTGCAAGGCCCCTGCCCACAGTTGAGCATCAATTGGAATTTCAGACCTCACCTCCTACCATTTCTCTGCACCTTAACCAAGCTGAGTATTCCCGTGTAATGCCATTCATTGGGTGTTCTTAATGTGGTCCCTTACACTACTGAGTGCTCTAGGGTCTTGTAACAACTGAGGGCATGCCCTGCTCCTGCAGCCCCATCCCATCCATGGAGGGCACACCCTTTAAGCTGCGGCAGGCTAGTCTCCTGGGCCCGGATCCCTGAGGCTTCCCCACCAGCACGGTTGCCTTGGAAACCGTGCAACCCTGCCCCCCCACACCCTCGGAGGTGGGCGTGAGTAGCAGGGTCAGAAGCTGTAGTGTCATTGCGTATTGATTCAACCAGGTTGTGGAAATAATGGGTTAACACTGGACTGGATGAGAATTTGTCCCAGTAACCTGGGCCACGTTGCCAGGCCTTTGAGGTGCAGCATGAGTTCTCTTACCCTCAGGCCATCCCCCGAATTCCTGGCCTGTCACCACGTACCTTGCAGGGGTGTCTGTCCTGGACCTGCGTCAGAGGCCGAACTCTGTTGCGTCCTGCAGTGAAGCCTGGGTTAGATGCTGCTGGGGAAGGACCAGAGGAGAATCATCTTGGGACCTAACCTCTGGCACTGCCAGGTATGTCCCCCTCTCTCTGATATGCACCTGTCTCACCTCCAGCCCTGCCAGCCAGGGAGCTGGGAATGGGAGCTGTGGGGAGCTGTAGCCTCCCCGAGGCCTGGTCCAGCTTGTTCTGACCTGTCACTAACATCTCCTCCAACACCAGAGATATTTCAGAGGCTCTAAACAGCTCACCTTTAATACCACCCTATTCATATGGGAACCAGAAGTGGGAGGGTGGAGCCGTGAGCGGGGCCTGGCCCCAGGGCCTGGGGGTGGGTTTGGAGCAGCTGCTAACCTCTCTCCCTGTGACATTTTCTCTTTTAATCTCTAAGACTTGAGCGGGCAGTGTTATTCTCTTTCTTCAAAATTCCTGTGGCCTCTCCTTCCTCTTCCCCCACCCAGACTAATCATGAAGGTTCTGGAAGGCCCGTGGGCACTTCACGAAGCCTGAGGGTTTTGCTGACACCATGAATATCTCTAGCAGACGCTTGGCTGAGTCGCACAGAGGCTCTGGATAAACGTTCCCAGCTTCTCTGCCCCTTCCACTGCTGTCCATGGAGCTCTGCAAACTCACCTCCCACTTAGGGGTCTTTTCACCCCCTTTCTGCCAGGAGGTAAGAAATTTATCTTGGATTTTCCCAGAACTCTTTCCTCCAACAGACCTGCCTCCCCTTTCTGGGAAGACATCTTTGCTTGAAAATTTGGGGCCGAGAGAAGAGTGCTCACACCCACCTCCCAAGCTGATTCCAGAACCAAGGTTCCAGCTACCCATTCCAAGTCCCTCTCACTCCGAGAGGCTGTTCCCATTGCCATGACCCCATTGCCACACCCCTGGACACCAAAACAGCTCTGCAGCTTGGCAGCTTCCACCTCTGGCTCTGTGGGACCCTAAATGGGATTGAGGCACAGAGGGACCTTGCAGCAAAGTTTGGAGATCCAAGATGGTGGCCTCTCCCACTTTTCTCCTTATCTTTTCAGCCAGGATATGAAGCAGAGTGGGTAGGAGAGAGGCCCACAGGACCCACCTTCTTATTTTTTCAGCCATTGAAAGTGACTCATGGCCCGTCGTAAAAATGACTCTCTTGCCTGTGTTGACTGCAGCTGGGGGTTGGGACTTACTCTACACCCTTAGCTGTGGCCAACTTGGCCACCATCCCCTTAAAGCGAACACACGTGAGCACAGGAGATACCAAGGATGTTCAGATTCATCTTAAGGTGTTTGTGAGAAATCTAAACTTCAGAGGTGGGACTAGAAGGAAACTCAGGCGTTAGATGCTCCCTCCGACCCGCAGTCCTGGGCTAGCAACGGTGCATCCTCGCCTCTTCTGGGAGTTGGCGATCTTGGCTCAGACCGTTGGGATGGCGCCAAGTGGACACCCCCTAGGCCAGCGTGCGGCACCCTCTCTGCCTTAGTAGCTATTTCTTGCCTTCCCACACAATTTTTCTGCCCTTTTAACTCCTTCTTTCCTCAAGACCCCTCCCCTTCTTCTCCACCCCCACCCCCAGCCTCCACCAGGATTTGAGAAGTTTCTTCCGGCATCTTGTGAGCTTTTGCTGCCTCTGGATATAGTCGTGAGCCAGCCACACCCGTCCATTCCGCTGCTTGGTGGAATGAAGGGGGGCGGTGGTGATGCTCTGCTCTCGGGGAGACTTGTCTTTTCCTCTTATTTTCTTTAAGTTCCTAAAACCAATCGGAACCACTGCAAATGGCAAGGGGGTGATTTCTCCCCAAAGTCCTCATCGGTATCACAGTTGAGATTCAGAGCCTCTGTGCTAGCATAACACTGACCTTATTATGATATAAACAGTTCTCCGTGCCCTCCCCTCCAGCCCCAGAATGCACACACACTTCCTGACTTGGGGTTACCTTGCAAAAACCCCTCTCTGGCCACAGGACAGGGGGGAGGGTGGGGGCAGGGCGGCACTGCCGCACTGAAGATTGGAAATGACTTGGAGAGGGTCTTCTCCGAGACCTGTCATTTTACAGACGCGAAGCCTGTGACTCGGAGAGGTTAAGTGATTTGCCAGATCCCACTGTCGACAAATTCGCTGCAGAATTGGGAGTGGAATCCGTCCCTTCTGACGCCTTCCCTCCCCTCCACGGAGTAGACAGGTGCACTCCCTCGGCTGGGGCAGCCCCCGAGACCTCTGGGGCGGGTGGAGTCCAGCCTTCCGACACCCCTGTCTTCGTACCTGGCCTCCTCCCCTCCCCTTCCTCTGGGAACCTGCCTTGTCCAGAGGCAGCCACACACCCTTGTCCCAGGAGATTTGTCTTTCTGTTGCTTCCACCCGGAGGGCCTGGTTCCACCTCTGGGGTCAGTACCATCATTCTGGTCCTCCTACAGTGACGACAGTCCTCACGGGAACCCAGAGGTCTGTCCTTCTGTTGTCTCTTCTCCAGGTGAAGTAACCCTGCTTCCTGCCTATGATTCTGACACCAGTTCCCGTGGGTGTGTTTTTTTTCTCCCACCAAGCAATTTTTTTTTACACCACCGAGCAATTAACTCCGTTCTGACACTACTTGGAGACAGCGTCAGATCCCACAGATGAAGGGCTCAGCCCCACAAGACTGCCCCCCCAACCTTCAGATGCCAATTGCAAGTCCAGGTTGCCACCGGTGACCCACCAGCTGTCTGGTGGGCATTCTCACAACCACCTCCTTGGGTTCGATTAATTTGCTAGAGCAGCTCAGAAGTCAGACAAGCATTTTACTTACTAGATCACTGGTTTATTATAAAAGGATTAACTCAGGAGTCAGATGGAAGGGATGCATAGGGCAAGCATGGGGAAAGGGGCACAGAGCTTCCATGCTCTCTCTGGGGGCCGCTCCCCGCAAATCTGTATGTGTTCACCAACCCAGAAGCTCCCCAAACCACGTCCTTTGGGGTTTTTCTGGGGTTTCATTGCGACTGATTAAATCGTTGGCCATTGGTGATTGACTCAAACTCCAGCTCCGCCCCGCTCCCCAGAGGCTGGGGGAGGGACTGGAATTTCCAACCCTCCAGGCACCCTATTCACATAACAGAGACACCTTTATGGCTGTCCTCCAGTAGGTAATCCCAAGGGTTTTGGGAGCTCTGTGCCAGGAGCAGGGACGCAGACCAAATTTATATTTCCTGTTATAAATCACAGCATCACAGTCCTTCATCGTGGGAAGCCTGGCGTCCAGGGGTCCCCTTCCCCGTCCGTGCGGCTGCCCTGTACTTTCCGACCACCCCAGCGCAGCTGAGCAGGAGAGGAGGCCACCGTGCTTGCGGGTCCAGCTCCGGGAGCCGCCACCACCTGCCAGCGCCACTTTCCCAGCTGTTCCTGTGCTCGGCTGTGCGGCCGGAGCCGAGCCAGCCAGGGTGTGAGCCCTGAGCCGGACGGGGATCCAGATCCTGGAAGCAGGAGAGGAGCGGCGGCCAGCGCCTGGCCCGGGGGACGGCAACTCCGCCAGCCTGGCTCTGGGAGAAGCGTGAGGACAGCTCTGCTCCTGAAGGTGACAGATAAAGAGGGCGAGCGGGGGCCCCTCTCCACGGCAATTAACAGGTTGGGGTGGCGAGAGTGGACGCTTCAGCCGTGTGGCCAGGGCACTGGGCCGTCCAGGGGGCCAGTGGCACGGTTCCCACACAAGGTTGAGCAGTTGGCGTTTCTGGTTGAAAAGCCAGCTTTGAAGGGTGATTTCTCAGCTTTGCTAATTAATGAGAAGCCGAGATTTCAGGTTGCCAAACGGGGCTCCCTCTGGCTAGATGCACATTTTTGTGCTCTCTCGCTCCCTTGCTTTTCGTGCCTTTAAGTCTTTGAAAAAGACTGAAAAGAATAATAATAATAAGCCTTTCGGTAGGCCCCAATTTTCAAATTTGATAGGAATGCACAGGGCTGAACAAAGAGCTCCAAGAAGCTCCCAGCCCCATCTCTTGCCTTTGGAAAGTGCTGAGCCCACACCCTCTGTCCCCTGGCCTCCCTGATACAGTCAGCCTTCAACAGAGGCTGCATGGTCTCACTGCTCTTAAAAATCCCGAAGAGCCCTGTGTTCCCCTTAGGGTAGACTCCAAATGCCCCAGCCCTGGCATCCAAAGTCCTCCATGGTGGTTTTTCACTCTTCCAGGACAAAATAAGTCCAGCTTCCAAAGGGACAGACATTTCCCAAGGGGATGTGATGTTCTTGTCCTCAAATCCTTTAGGGGCTGGTGGGGGCACTGGGTGGCAGTCGGGTTCCTCATCTATAAAATCAGGAGCCTTTAGAGTAGACGGATGCCCAGGCCCAACCCAGGCCAATCCACTTGCCCCGTTTTCACGTTCCTGTGGCTGATTCAAATGTGCACAATGGCTGAGAACCACCGGCCCCATCCAGCTCCAAACGTCTATGTTTTTATAATTTATTGAGTGTCTACTATCATTCCAGGGTCAAGTTAATTTGATATATGATCTGCCCTTGAATTGAATTAAAACCAACACCGAGAGGGGGATCACGGGCATGGAGGAACCGGCGTGTGGAGGCTGGGGCTTGGGACCAGGAGTTCCTAGTTTTCGTCTTGTCCCGGGGCCTGTCACTCTCTGTGAAAGCAGAGACATCAGTTTCCCTTTCTCAATCCGTTTCCTCATGCGTCAGATAGTGTGTTGCCACCTCAGCAAAATTTTCACGAATGCAAAACCCGGGTAGAACATGCAGCCGTGCATCAGCCTCTGATGAATTCAGCCAGCAGGTCGGGAGCTGTCTCCCTCCACAGAAGTTTCCTGCACTCTCAGGTTCTTTAGCCCCTCATGGTACTGTTATTTGGGGTTGAAATGAATTTAAATGCTGCATGAGATTTTTTTAAAAAATCAATTCATGATGCCTCATGAAGAAACTAAAGTCCCTCTGGGCTGTCACTAAGCTGGTCCCTTTGTTTCCATCCAAGAAGGCTGGGCCCTTGGTCACATGCCCCCAGTGAGGCCAATATTTCACACGTTGGCAGAAGTGGGACCAGGGCTTTGGGGTCTCACAGACTGCCGCTTCTCAGCCATGTGACTTTGAGGACATTACTTAAACTTTCAAAATCTCCACTTACTCTCTCTAAAATAAGAATAAAGTGAAATGGTGGAATTTCCACGGGTTCTGTGAGAGGATAAAATCATGGAACTCTAGGAACCCCTTTTCCTCCCTCGGAAAATGCAGGAAGTGGTGTCTGGCCACCTCAAGAGATGCTCAGCCCTTTAGAACCATTACTCAAAGAAAGATGCTTCTTAGCAACCGGACCTGGCTTCTGGCGGGGGCTTCCTGCTAGCTGTTCTCTATGCTGCTCAGGCTGCCCTCACACCTTGCAGGCATCCCAGCCACACCCATCCTCACCCATCCTCACCCATCCTGGAGCTCAGCCATTCACAGAGGTGTTCTCCAGGCTGCAACACTTTTAATTCTTCCCCCGCAGGAACATCAGACGCAGCCTGCCTGAGTTCCCAAAGGGAACCCCAGGAATGCAGATGAAGAGTAGAATGCTAACATGTGGGCTGATGCCTCCCGCCAGGTACCAGGTTTGTTTTTTTATTCACCAACTCTGCCCATCCCTTTTATCCTTGAGAGCTCATTCATGGGGGAAGGTTTGGGCCCAATTTTATTTTTCTTCTGCATGGTCGCTGTGGGCTGTTCTCCATCCATTTCCTCATTAGCATCCCTGTTCCCCCATCCCCCGTGCCTCTGCGTCGCTGCTTGGAGGGCGGGTCCATGGCTTCTATAATTCTGTGCTCTCTGCATGGCAACCAGGTGACTGACCCCTCTTTAAAGCTCAAAGGGCCGTTGCTTAAAGCTTTCTCTGAAAAACAGCGCCCTGCCCATAGTCGAGCTCAATGGTTGTTGGAACCAAGGAGAACCTTTGAAGATGCCCTCTCTTCGCCACCGGCCTCTACAAAGAAACAGACCTTTCTGACCACAGCCTCTCCACGGAGTTTGCCCTACTTAGCTAGCCCGAGGACGGCTGACTCTGAGTCAGCTTCTCCACGGTCTCTGCCTCTCGGCTGTCCTGGTTTATATAATATTCAGAGTTTGGGCTGTTAGCTAGCTGTCCCCCTTCAGTCTCAGACCTGGGATTGTGGCCGAGAGAGGTGGGCAGGGCCCAGCCGTTTCCCCAGCTGTGGACACCATCCCAGAGAAGGCCCCCGTTTTAGCTACAACACAGCAGAGGGGGACAAGCAAGGACACTGGTGGCCACCATTCAATCCATTTCTTCAAGCCTCAATTTCTTTATTGAATGTGAGGTTGAGAAGCATGGCCCATGAAGTCAACCGGGTAACGAGGTAAACATCCAGCATGATGTGCATACGTGGTAGGTGGAATGGGTTGAATAGTGAGCCCCCCAAATTCATGTCCGTCTGGAACCTCAGAATGTGACCTCATTTGGAAATAGGGTCTCTGCAGATGCAGTTAAGGTGAGGATGGAGATGAGATCGGCCTGGAGTAGGGTGGGTCCTGAGTCCAATGAGAGTGTCCGTATAAGAGACAGAAAAGGACACAGGGACGCAGAGAAGGCGGCCGTGTGAGGACTAGAGGCAGAAATGGGCGTGTTGCAGCCACAAGCCAAGGAATGCCAGGAGCTGCCAGAAGGTGAAAGAGGCCACAGAGGGTTCTTCCCTAGAGAGGGTGGCCCTGCTGACACCTTGCCTTTGGGCCTCTGGCCTCCAGACTGCGAGAGAGACACTTCTGTTGTTTTTAAGCCACCGAGTTCGTGGTGACGTGTTACAGCAGCAACAGGAGACTAATACAGGATGTTCTTAAGGGACAGCTATTACCTTCTTTCTTTTTAGGAGAAGACTGGACTGTTTAGAGACTTGCTGGGAAAGGAGGAGGGGAGGGCAGTTGGAGGGAGGATCCAGCTGGGGACAGAGGGGCCCGAGGGGGAAGGCTTTGCAGGGCAGGGCAGGGCAGGGCAGGGTGTGCGAGGGCGAGGGCGGAGGTGCTGGGAATTAACGCTTTGAGGAGTTGACCTGCCCCTTCCTATGTTTCCTGCTCCCACCCACACTGACACACTCCCCGGAGAGTAGGGGTGGGGACACAGTGCATTCCATAGGTTCAGAAAGTCAGTGGACACCCCAGAGCCCCTGGCCTCCTGAGCCAAGACTGGACGATGTTCAGAGGTGGCTTAACTGAGTCTGGACCTGCCGTCTCCGCAGGTGAAGGCTGAGCATCTGGGTGGGGGTGCCCACCTGGCCGTGACCCGCTCGGTTGCCCTGGGGCACAGGTGCCAACGTAGCAGAAGTTGACAGAGGCCCCAGTGCAGTTTGCTAAGTTACAAGGGACCAAACTGCGGGGACCCCTGGTATTTGGGGTGTGTTTAACCTTTGCAAGCTTCTGGCAAGGGACACGCAGCAGCGCTTACCCGGCACATCTCTGCGGTGCCTGGGAAGCAAAGCCTGCTGTCTCCAGGTTGTTTCACACGGTGTAGCCTGGGCTCCCGAGCCTGACTTGGTTCCATCAGGAGGGGAGGTGTGGCCCCGCTTCCCACACCACGGGGCCAGTTACATGCAGCTCACTTGTGTCGCTTTTACGGGTCTCAAGCCAAGGGCAGTCCATTCTCTCCCTCATCCTTGTTACTGTCTCCATCTTCAAGAGTTTGGTTCTCAGACACTGGACCAGCTTTGAAGAGACGAGGCTGGAAGGACTAAATCTCCAGTCCCGCCAGAGGGCTACGTGCCGCAGCTCCCGCGCCCGCCGGGGAGAGAGACTAGGGTGCAGCCATGAGAGGTTGGACCCGGGCCTTCCCTGTCGGGGGCGGCCTGCTCTGACCTCAGCCTTGCTCCCTGGGAGAGCACCCCCAGCACAGCTTCACACGGGGCTGGAGCCCCGGGGCAGCCAGACCTCCCGGCGGTTCATGCGGGAGCTCTCTCAAAGGCAACGGTGAGGCAGGGATGCCAGGCAGGAAGGAATGCTATCAGATTCACCTTTTTAAAAAGATCCTCTTGGGACTTCCCTGGTGGTGCAGTGGTTAGGACTCTGCGCTTCCACTGGAGGGGGCCCGGGTTCCATCCCTGGTCGGGGAACTAAGATCCTGTAAGCCGAGTGGCATGGGCAAAAAAAAAAAAAAAGAACGTCTGTGGGTTTGAGAGAACAGCCTCGATGAAGACGAAGGTGAGAGCCGGTTCAGAGGTGAACTCGGACCTGAGCCAGCGGACTGCACGTGCGGCAAGGGGGTGAGTTTTCACGCACAGACCCTGCGCGCTCCTGGATAAATCAGACCAAGCACACAGCAGGCATGAGAGAACAACTTGCTCGGTCCCTCCCCCTAGCGCCCACCCAGAGCCTCACCTGCACCACGTCCTACATTTCCCACCCCTCCCCCTCCACGCCTGGGTCTGCAGCTCCATCAGCCAGGCTCCCTCCCCGACTTTTTTTTTTTTTCCAGTTGAAAATACTGCAGATGTCACCGATGGGCCAACCCAGACTTGTGACTCTCTAACTCTACGGAATGTGTAATTATAGCAACACAAGCGTCAAATTACCAAGGACAAGTAGCTGCAAAGTAATTATATGATTCTTTGTTGCTGGGAGGGTTTGGGGTTTTTTCCCCCTTTTTAAGCTGATTCCTTTTAAAAGCACCCTTTTGGTGGGTGGGCGGGGAAAGCAGGTGGCAGATGGGCCAGAGGGTGAGAGAGAATGGTGAGGGAGTTCTATCCGCTGCTCCCCCAAGGGCCCCTCTCCAATGGCATCACCCCACCCTCCTGGAGAAGGAGAGGGGAGAGCCGAGAGGGGCTGGTGGTGCCAGGGGTAGACAGGTCAGTGAGATGGGGTAGGAGTTGGGGAGGAAGAGGGGGTGGGTGGTTATTCCCGGGGGGCTCTGGAACCATCACGCAGAGGTGCAATGGTCCCCTATGCTTATGTCCTCAACTAGTGCCCCCAGTGCCTCTGTCCCACCCCATAACATGCTCCCCGTGGACGCTTCAGCCTCTGCAAAAGCCAAAGGTTGCCATCAGAGGGGGGACCTTGGTCTTGGTACCAAGCCCCAGCGACAGATGGGAGGACTGCAGTCCTGGCTCTGACCACCACCCCGGTGGACTGGAAAGTGGGGAGGGATGCGTCTGTGTGCAGCCTTCCCCCCACAGCTCACCGTCCACAGGTGCCCAGTTGTTCGTGCTGTAGTCGTCCCTCCCCTGCTCCCCGGCCCCGGCAGCTGCTCAACCAGTGACAGCCCCACTGTGGCCCCCGCCGGGCTCAGCCCCAAGCTGCCATCTGCATGTGCCTGGCGGATTGGACTGAAGTGGGACTTGGCTCTAGAGGCGGGAACCCTGGTAGGGGAGGATTGTGTGGTCCCCCTTGTTCTCCAGTGAGTGCCAGGCTGCCAGTGGTTACCTGGAGGCAGGCCAGCCTCCGAGGCGCTGTGCAGGGACCCATCCTACGAGTCCTGTGCTTCTCCAGCAGACCCTTGTGCCATCTTTGAGATGACATCGTCTGCCCACTGCCTCTCATCCCCTGTGTGTGCTGTTATTAATTTGCACTCACCTGACCTAATGCCTTGGAACGGTTTGGTCAGCTCCCTGCACGTGTGTGTGCGTGGATCCTTTCTCCCCCACTGGACCCCGCGGTGCTCGCGCCAGCGTGGGGCGCCACGTGCCCAGCTGGTGCTCTGTCCACAAGGTGCTGCGTCTTGTGAGCGTCCTCAGACATGCAGCGCAGCCACTGTTGAAAACGCTCTCTCCTTCACACGCATTATGGTTTAGATTACAGAGCAGTTCTCCCGACCAGCAGCTGTGTAATTCACAGGTGGCATCCGTTCACCTTGCTGGTGGCGTTCGGCAGACCCACACTTAGCAGAGCCCAGAAGGCCGAAGTAGGCCAGTGCCCTTGAACCAGGACCCCTGGTGCCATGGGGAAGTGAGGGGGTGCTCTTGCTTCAGACCCCAGGTCTATGGAGGGGAGTAGGGCTGGGGTCCCTGGGGAGCATGGGCAGCTGGCTATGTGGGCCAGACCCGCTCAGGCTGTGGAGAGTCCCCCACCTGAAGTGGGCCAAGGGCATTTTGGCAGATTCGGGGTGTCACACAATCTGCTCTTTGGGTGGCCCTGTTGCTTATTTGATTGGGGTACAAGAATTCCATTTCTAGGTCTCCAGGGGGCAGAAGCCCAGCAGTAATGCCACCAACATGGCAGTCCCGGTGGGCCCCCTTCCACACAACCATCTGTCTCTCTCTGTGATGGGAGGTCACACAGGACATTTGGAATTCCAGAGTCAAAGACATCCAGAGGATGGTCTTCCAAGGTGTTTCACTCACCTGTTCATGTTTAGCGAGTCTAGAACTTAATTACCCCAAGGGAGAGGCACAGACTAACACTGTACTTTGCAGCTACTTTCCCCACAGTAGCACAGAGTGAAGAGCAAAAGCCCTTTTTCACCCCCGGCCCAACCCTGCTTTCCCACAAGCCCAGGAATAGTCATTGTTAACAGGTGGTGTATGTTCTTCTTTTATCTATACACTTACAGATACGTAGGTACATGCACACATATAATTTTTAAAATCACATACATGGGTCAAAACTGCATTTTGTTCTGTTGATTTGTTTGTTTTACTTGGCAACATATTGTAGAGATCTTTCCATGTCTCTCTATGTGTGTGTGTTCACGTCATCCTTGTTAACCACTGTGTAGTTTTCCATAGTGAGATGGCTCATAGTTTATGTTACCGCTCCCATAGCAACTGTTCCCATTTTATGATATTACAAATGATCCTCCAGTGTCTGGGAATGCCTTTTCCTGTAAGTTATAGATTATTACTATGAATTAAATATAATTATAATAGCTTAAACAAGATTCTTCCCTCCTATCTCACTTCTTCCTTCCTTCCTCTTCTTTTTTTTAAATTAATATTTATTTATTTGGTTGCACTGGGTCTTAGTTGCGGCCGGAGGGCTCCTTAGTTGCAACACATGGGCTCCTTAGTTGTGGCATGCATGTGGGATTTAGTTCCCTGACCAGGAGTTGAACCTGGGCCCCCTGCATGGCGTGAGTGGAGTCTTATCCACTGCAGCACCAGGGAAGTCCCCTTCCTTCCTCCTCTTAAATGTAACAGGAAGTCTGGAGGTAGGCATTCCAGGGCTGCTCAAGGATGTTCTTGTCTCTTCCTGTTCTGCCATCCTAGTGTATGGCTTTGGTTCTCCTTGTGAAAAGATGGCTGCTGCAACTCTAGGATCTTCTATATTTCAGCAAGGAAGGAGGAAGAGTGAAGGTGAAGGGCGAAAGCCAAGGGCTTTCTGCTCTTGTGAATTCGTGTGTGTGTGTGTGTGTGTGTGTGTGTGTGTGTGTGTGTGTGTGTGTTGGAGGGGTTATGGAAGGCAACCCTTCTACAGGAACCCATCTCCATGTAAATGGTCAGACTGTGTCACGCAACAAATCCGAGCCTTAAAGGAGGCTGGAAATGGATTTATTTTATAGGCTCAATTGCAGAGGAAGGCAAAGGAGAAGGTGGTTGGAAAGGCATGTGAGCATCCTTGGAGTCCCTCTGCCACAGGGTATGTGTGAACAGAGCTGTAGGGGAGGTTCCTAGGATTGGTGTTTTGTTTAACTTCAAGCTGTTTGACCTGCCATTCAAGGTCTAAGATCTGGAGCCTTGTCTCATTCTTTCCCACATGTCCCTCTGGCTCAGTTTCCCCACTTCTGAGCACTGGGGTACCACATGCTCTGTCACACCCCCGCCTTGGACCCCACCTTCCTGGAAGGCCCTGGGCTGCTGCCTTCCAGATCCCATCCTCTTCTGAGGCGGTTATGTCTGACATTTCCCCTGAAGTGTTCTCTGGCAGGTGCAGCTGGGCAAAAGCCCGTTTCCCCCAAATGGAGAGTCTGTTTTTGCTTTCAGTTACCCTTTCCTCCCGATCTTTCCTAGAATTATTCCCAGGGGTCTTTTGCCCCAGGAACTAAGGAGGAAAAAAATCAGCAAAGAGAGGGCCGTGATCCCAGGCTAGATTCAGAGACGAGGCCTGCCACGGGGACACACATGGGATCTATATTCAAATAAGGCCGCATGGATTTGGGCCGAAATCCCGAGAATGGGGGCTGCCAGTAGAAAGTGAGGAAGTGATTTCGCCGAGTCTGGGTGGCCGCTGGGGACAAGGTGGGCGCTGCGGCTGGTGAGAGATGGGTTCCAGGAGGAGTCTGTGCTGGAGGACCTGGGAGCTGCGGGCGGGAGAGAAGCAGCACCGAATATCGCCTGCCACAGTCCCTCAGCGCCCGGCACCCGTGGAGTGACAAGTGGGAGTTTGTGAGCAGCAGTGACCTTGACACAAGCGTCGCAACCTTTGGCGGCAGCTGGCGCTGGAGCAGGAGAGGTGGAAAATGGCCGCGGTGGCTGGAAGACGGCGTGTATGAACGCCCGAGAGGGGTCCTGGGGGGGGGTGAGGTGGGGGGTGATTGGGCTTGTGAAGGTAGCGGGTGGGGCGGGGCAGAGACGTGGCGCTTTATAACTGGTGGGTTGTTGCCTTCCTTCAAGTGGGAAGCCTTGGACGGCACATGCAGAGGTTGTCTTCAGGTCTGGATGGCAAGTCCCAGAAGGTCAGGCGCTCTGTCCTGCGCCTGGTCGTACCAGCTGCCTGCTCATGCAGTGAGTCGCCTTCTTTCCTGCAGCTACATTTGGCTGCGAGGTGATTTTGGAGAGAACACCAGGAAGCAGCATCGCACAAAGCCAGCCAGTCTGTGGGTGCTGGGTTTTCATAGTCTAGAAGCAACTTTTCTTTTCTTTTTTTTTTTTTTTTTGCGGTACGCGGGCTTCTCACTGTTGTGGCCTCTCCCGTTGCGGAGCACAGGCTCCGGACGCGCAGGCTCAGGAGCCATGGCTCACGGACCTAGTTGCTCCGCGGCATGTGGGATCTTCCCAGACCGGGGCACGAACCCGTGTCCCCTGCATCGGCAGGCGGACCCTCAACCACTGCGCCACCAGGGAAGCCCCTAGAAGCAACTTTTGAGTAGAGGTGCCTCCAAGTTTCTCCAGGCTAACATTGCTGTATTCCTGCTCTCTCCAGTGGAAGTTTAATGTTTCCGTGTTGTATCAGATTCCATATTATCTTCTCAGGAGAGGGGACCTTTCTTCTTAATTTTTCTTCCTGTTAATTTTTCTTCCTTCCTGCCTTCGGCTGAGCTGTCTTCCCTCCACAGGTATTTATTGAGCTCACAGTCATTGAGAGGGAGGGTCTCAGACTGGAATGAAATCCTGGCTTCACCATTTACTAGGCGGCAACGTTGGATGAATTACTTGCCTTTGCCGTCCCTGGTTGGCTCACCTATTAAGTGGGAGATAACAGTCGTGTCTATCTTGTTCGGCGTTGGCAGGATTAAGTGGCTTCCTACAGGTGAAGGGCTTAGAATTGGTGACTGGCACATGGTAAGAGGTAAACAACAACAAAGTAGCTATTATTACTGAGCCTGGCAGGTATGGTGGTCAGGGCTAAGTGGACGTAATTGGCACGGCTCCTGTCTTCATGGAGCTCATAGCCTAGTGCTACAAGGCAGGTGCTCAGCCCACGACCACAGCTGATTGTGATAACACAAAACTCCTGCTTCACTGGGCGCATCAAATAGGTGAATCCTCAGAAATGTAATGTGATCTGACCATCGCTTAACACATTTCACCTGCGGCTGAGATTAAATTTTAAAATCAACTTTTATTTTCTCTGATGCATATAGTCAAACAAGCTAATGGTGCTAAAGAGTTAAATCCAGAATCCTCTGGTCCCTGCCTCCATCCTGTCCTCTTCCTGAAAGCATACTTTTCATTCCTTTTACTGTTTGTTCTTAGCGTTTAATGCCCCATTCCTAAATCACATAAGCATCCTATATCGTGATTCGTCATCTTTGTGGAAGGTGAGGAATTTACTTTCTGACACCTGTCTTCTCCTTTCCTCTCTATGGTTAAATTACATTTTTTGTTGTCCTTGTTCTTCCATATTTTGTATTGTGACCCCGAGAGTGTTGTTCAGTGCCGTGTCAACTAACGTACCAGGAGAGTATTTCATTTCTTGTTCAACTTTTATTTTTCCTGGAGTTAAAAACTGCATTATTTTGTCATCTGTTTAGATTTTTCCTTATCCAGCTGAGAATATTATTTATAGGCAGCTTTTTTTCCTTTCTATTGCTTGAAATTGTTTTCTCCAACTTTCATTTTTCTGTTTGTTTGGTGTCCCCCCTTCACGTGGAAGACATTCCTCCCAGGCCTGGTGGTCCTTGAAAATTCATTCACGTTGAGAGGTGGATACAAGAAATGGATTGGAGCCCTTTGTGCACAGGTGGGGCTTGTTAATTGTTTCGGGAACTGTACCGAAGAGGAAGGGGTGGTCCGCAGGCTTTTTCCTATCTTTGGGTCTTACTGTTCTTGGGGGTGTTTCCATTTCTTTAGCGAAGACTCCTCCAGTTTCCTGACCGGCAGTGTAACCCTGTTTGCTGGCGTTCTGGGACTGGGAAGGAGCAGGGAGCTAATTGTCTCAGCGGTCTGTGTGCAAACCTTAAATGAATTCCCCTAAGTCTGGTTGCGGGACCACCCATGGCCACCCTCCTCATGCCTGGCACCTGTGAATTGGTTCAAGCTCTTAGCACTGCTGGGGGATGGGTGAATTGGTTGTGGGACTGGGTGGGGCAGGAGCTGGGAATCTAAGCTCTCCTCCTCCTGACTTTCAAACGACCTTCCTGCTTCCACTTCTTCCCTTTCCCTGAAACCACGCCCCCTCCACCACCTGTACCTCCAGATCCAGAGGCTTCCTGGGCTTCACGGCCAATCTGCTTTCTCTGGACCCAACTCACCACTGTAGGCTCTTAGGTATGACATTCCTGCTCCCAGCTTGGTCATTTCCATCTGCTTTTTGCCTTCATTTTGTTCTAAGTTACAAAGATTCTTTAGTTTCACCAAAAATGCATCCATATTTCTGACTTTTTTCCTTTTACTATTTGGGATGAATTTAAGAAGAAAAAATTGACAGGAATGTCTTTATCTGATATCTAGAAACTCGTTGGAAACAGTATTAAGTGAAGATCACTGAAAGACATGTAGTCCTTCCATACATCTAGATCATCAAAATAATTCTTTGAATTTAGCCTGAGCCACAGAGAGCTGTATACCTGAAGGCTATTGCATTGGCTTCCCGAGTTACTGAGTTGCACATTAATGTGATGCCACCAGCTTGTAAGTCCCAAGGAGCTCATTGCTGTGTGTCCAGTAAGGAAGCTTTGAAGGACATTGATCATTGAAATAAACATTGTTCTCTCAAAAGGATCCTCAAGAGAATTTACTTGTCTTATCTTTGTATACTGTCCAGTTTTTTATTATTATTATTATTTTTAATTGAGTGATTGGTTTGCTTTTGCTCTTTGGTGTGTATGTTTCCCTTTTCCCATTGGCTTCTAGGCAGCTCAGAGCACAATTTTGGGCTTGCTTTTAGCAAGGATATAGAACTTAGTTTTGTGTTCTAGTCTCATTTTTGTTAGCATTTTATCTCCTTCTCTTGTTTACCATTGCCTTTGTTTTTTCTTCCCTCTCACCCACTCCTAATTCTTGTCGTGTTGCTCTGTTTTATATGTGGGTTGCCAATAGCTTTAAATCTTTTTTGTACCATAGAGTTATTGAAATAAGTAAGTAGAAAATTGATAATAGAAATGAATGAATGCAGAAATATTCACAATTTTGTATTGTTTGATGTATGCCCTCTTTAGTCACAGATTTGGTCATTTCTTACTACTGGTCTAATTTAATCTTTTCGTTTTATAGATGAGGCAAGTGTGGTCTAGATAAATTGATTTAGTCAACATCAGGTACCTTCAAATTGTTGTGATACCATCACAACCCTCCATCCATAGAATTCTTTGCATTTTGCAAAACCGAAACTCTGTACCTATTAAACAATAACTCTTCATTCCCCACTCTCATGGTAACCACCATTGTACTTTCTGTCTCTATGAATTTAAGTGCTCTAGATAGCCCCACATAAGTGGAGTCTACAGTATTTGTCTTTTTTTGTGTCTGGCTTATTTTACTTAGTGTAATGTCTTCATGCTACTTGTAGTAACATGTTTCAGAATTTCCTCCCTTTTCAAAGCTAAATAATATTCCATTGTATGCATATACACATTTTATTTCTCCATTCCTCTATCGATGGACTCGGGTGGCTTCCGTTTTTTGCCTGTTGTGAGTAATGCTGCTGTGAACATGTGTGTACAAATACTCTTCCTGTGTTGCCCCTTTACAGCCACACCCACCTCCCTCCCCCACCCCCTCATTAACCACTGGCAACCCCTAATCTGTTATCATTTCAACAGTGTTGTAGAAATGCAGTCATACAGTGTATAACGTTTTGGGATTGGCTTTTTCACTTTGAAGAATTCCCTGGAGATTCATCCAATGCTTGTGAGTATTGACTGTTTGTTTTTATTGCTGAGTGAGAGTCATATTTTTCAAGTATACGCACTGGATCACATTGTTCCATGGTTTACATCTCTGCAGTAGCATATGCAGCAACATGTAAGCTTCCTGCCATATCCTCTAAGGCCTGTTGGGATTTGATCTCCAACCTCAGAGTCGTCCACCATCCACCTTCCCTTGCTCACTTTGCTCTGTTCACATGAGTTTCTTGCTCTTATATGAATACTCAACGGTTTTCTGCCCATCCTTTCTCCCCCTCCCCCTGCCTTTGAATTTACTGTTTCTTCTACCTGGAAAAGAAGTAGTTGCACCCCGTCATATAGCTGTTAGCATGTGCCAGGCATTGTTCTGACTTTACACATCAACATATTTAATTCTCACCTCAGCCCTATGGGGTAAGTACTATTATTATTACAGTTTTACATATGAAGAAACTGAGGCACAGAGAGATTATATGACTTGCCCAGGGTCACACAGTGATTAACTGGCAGACAAAGCAGGATTTGATTCCAGGAAGCCTCTTACACCCCAGGCTATGTAGAACCCTGGGCTCCCACCCCTATCTCAGCACTGGACCCTTTCCTGTCACTCAAGCATATTTCCTCAGAAAACCTTCTCCAACTGTCAAATCTAAATCAGCATGATCTCTCATGTTGCCGTATTTCTTTTTTTACATCACATATTTGTAGATCCATATACTTTCTATGGTATTTTTTTTACAAGTTTTTAAGCTTTGTGTAAATGATGTCATACATACACATTGAAGATATGGTTGTAGGTCATTTGTTTGAAATAACTGAAGAGTAATCCATTTTATGACTACATATCCATAATTTACCTACTCTCTTGTTGGTGGACATTTAAGTTGTTTCTAATTTTTTTCTGTTATAGACAATACTGGAATGACCAGTCTTGGGCATGTGTCCTTGGAGACATGGGCAAAAGCATCTAATATCGAAAGTTCTATACTCAAGAAGGGGCATAGGTCATGAGAATATTCAACTTTACTAGATATTGCCAAGGTTCTATCCAAGGAAGATGCTACCAGTTTATACTCCCACCAGCAATTTACGAGACTTCCTTTTTCTCCACATCAAAGAATACGATTTTTGTTCTGAGAAGATCACTCTGGCTGCAAAGTTAAAAGTGAGCTGGGTGGGGCTAGGGAGGTGTGCAAGGGGGGTCCCGCCACGTGGAGAGCTAAGAGGCAGGCCAGCCAAGCTTCCTCAGCTCCAGACTGGTGGTGGAGGACTTCCTGAATGACCCTCTGCTGCCTGTTCCCATTTTCCCTTTTATCATCAGGCTGGCAAGAACAGAACTATCTGCTTCTCAATCAAATAGCAAATTATGTGGGCAACCGAACTGCTGTTCTTTGTAGAAAATTATTATTTATTTTTTATTTAACAAAAGTCAAGGCTGAGAGGGTGCTCCACGGTGCCCTTCTGTGGTTTTAGTGTTTCCTCTGCTTTGGCTCAGCCCCGGCTTGTTTATCGTGCATGTGTTGTATTGCAAATGTGGAACAAATGAAGCTGAGATATCAAATTTATACTGTGATCTGTTTTTCTGTCTTGTTGCCATAACAATCTGTGGCTCTTGAAGCAAAGAGAAAATTAGAATTGTATTAAAGGTGTTTACACCATGTACGCTCCATACTGCATTATTATTTATTGCTATAATAAGTGTATTTAACATTTGCTTAAGGAAGGTTGACTGCTACTGCTTTTTGTCTTGTGGTTTTTCTGCTCATCCTTCCAACCTGGCTTTGCTTTTTTAAAAAAAAAAAATAATAAATTTATTTATTTTTGGCTGTGTTGGGTCTTCGTTTCTGTGCGAGGGCTTTCTCCAGTTGCGGAGAGCAGGGGCCACTCTTCATCGCGGTGCGTGGACTTCTCACTGTCACGGCCTCTCCCGTTGCGGAGCACAGGCTCCAGACGCGCAGGCTCAGTAGTTGTGGCGCACGGGCTTAGTTGCTCCGCGGCATGTGGGATCTTCCCGGATCAGCCGTGTCCCCTGCATTGGCAGGCGGATTCTCAACCACTGCGCCACCAGGGATGGCTTTGCTTTTGACCTTGACGTTTCCTATAGTTCTGAGCAAGAAGGATGCTCCACCACCTTGGGACTCCTTCTATTCATTCCTCCCCTTCACCGCCCCCCACCCCAATACTTGGGGCTCTTTCAAGTCAGGAGTCCTGTTAGAAACAAAACAAGACTTGAAATAAGTTTTCCTCCTTTGTTTGCCCCATTCCTGCCTTCTAAACCTGAACTGGAAGTTCAGCATCCTCTGGGAGAAATGAAGAGAAGCTCAGGGGTGGAAGAAAGGAGAATTAGAGCAATTTATGCCTCAGAAGAGTGCAGTGGAAATCAATATGGCACGTGGAGGCTCATGGTGCAGGTCCCCTAAGATCTCCCTCCATTCCACTCTATTCCCAAGGTCAAGTGCTCCACTGCCCAGAGCCCTCTTTGACTGATGACCTTACTGCCCCAGCCATCACAAGCTGCAATCTGCTGGGACACAAGGTGGCTGAAATGGTGGGGCTGGGGTGGTGGAAGCCCCTCCCCCCACTAACTAGATCCATTTCCACACGTGGATGCCTGCGTGGGTCCGTCCAGTATTGTAAGCTCCTTGAAGGCAGGCGCTATTCCTGCTACATGTATCAGCCTACAGTTCCTAGAATAAGGCTGGGCACACACGAGAAACTCAAGAAGAGCTTCATTCACGGATTGTTCGGGTCATCGTGGTAACACCACTAAAGAATATTCTGGTAATGAGGGAAGATGTGTAAAGATGTTTATTATGCCCATTTTAGAGCATCTTTTGCTCCAGAGACAATGGAATGAAAAGGGATATTTCTGACCCTGAAGAGTCCTCCAGGTGACCTGTGTCTATTTTCTTCTTCTGTGGGGAAGAACGTGGGCAGAAGGGGCACATGGGTCACCTTCACCCGGTGACTCTCTATGCCGAAAGAGCCAAAGATGCCCTAGGTGATGACAGACTTTTAAAATATCCTGTTATTGTCCTTTACTGCCCAGGGGACCTTAAGTCAGGTCTAAAGCCCAGGGTGGGATGTGAAGGCCATTTCTTGTGCCAGTCTCTTCTGGAGCTCGATAGACTCAAACCTAGGATGGTCCCTGGTTACGTCAGCAATACAGGCAAAGAAAGCCCAAGAAAAATCAACCTTTGTCTCAAGGCCAAAGTTTTTTTCTTCCTCAAATTCTTACACAGGGACTTCCCTGGTGGCACAGTGGTTAAGAATCCACCTGTGAATGCAGGGGACACAGGTTTGATCCCTGGCCCAGGAAGATCCCACATGCCATGGAGCAACTAAGCCCGTGAGCCATAACTACTGAGCCCGCGTGCCACAACTACTGAAGCCCACGTGCCTAGAGCCCGCGCTCCACAACAAGAGAAGCCACTGCAATGAGAAACTCGCACACCGCAACAAAGAGTAGCCCCCGCTCGACACAACTAGAGAAAGCCTGCGTGCAGCAACGAAGACCCAACACAGCCAAAAATAAATAAATTTATTTTTTAAAAAATTCTTGCACGTGGGCGTACACGCGAGTATACACACACACATACACACACACACTTAAAAAGAAAGGAGAAAGAGGGTGAAGATGGCTTTGGAGTCCAGGTTAGCCTGTGAGCCGTCACAGTGTTATCACACAGGAGGCAGCTGCTTGTGACTATGGCAACTTGGATCCCGAGGGAGGAGTGTGAAATGGAAGGAATATTAATCATGCTGGTGGAGGGAAGATGCAGGAGTGACAGGAGGGTCTGAGATGGTTGGGTAAGGTTGGCTCTGGGTGCGTCTTTGGAAAAAGCACATCATGTCTTTTAGGTTTCCTGTCTCTTCCTTCAGAGCCCCTCTTTTCTTCCTGGATGCCCATCCTAAGTCCTAGGGCAGAAGCTCCTCTAGAACTAGGGGTGTGGTGGGCAAAAGACAGGAGGCTGAGCCCAGTCATCCTCAAACACCAACTCTTTGTGTTTATGAATGACCTGTTAGAAATGTCCCAACTTAGTCACCTTCTCTCACTCAGACATTTCTGAGAAGGGTGAGTAAGCACAGTAAATTCTTTTGTCTCAGTGGATTTAAATTGCTTATAAAGTGTCACATCCACTACTTCAGTTCAGTCAGCAATTCTGACCATAAGGGTTAATATTGTAGTGTGTTTATTTTCATGCCACGCCCTTGACTCAGGTGTAGGGAGAAGTAGCTTGTCCAGGTTCGCACAAAGAGGAAACACCTGACTTCAGAGCACTGCGATTCTGCTTGCTTCAACAAGCACAGTATGTATGTGTGTGACCAGGGAGCATTGGAGCTTTGCTGACTTTTATTTGGTTGAATTCCCTTGTGTCTGCATGGTCTGAATGTCAGTGACTGAAACGCAGTTACAAGAGAGCAGGTTGCAGTAACTGTACTTGCACTTCCTAACTTCTATAGGACATGACGGTTTTGTTTGTTCCAAATAAACTCTTCACAGTATCCTGCAGATAAAACGCGTCCCTATTGTGTGCATTTCTATTTGTGTGGGAAGATGATATTGTGAAATATTAACATAATCTTGCTCCTCACAAAGACACACGTGCACCTGGTACCCCATGGCACTACCCTGATGGAGGGTAACAGAAAACAGGCCTTTCCCAAAATAGGGTTGCCAGACTTAGCAAGTAAATATACAGGATACCCAGTTCAATCTGAATCAGATAAATGACAAATACTTTTTAGTAAAAGTATATTCTATGCAATATTTGGGATATACTTGCACTAAAAATTTATTTGACATTTATCTGAAATTCAGATGTAATAGATGTTTTGTATTTTCTCTGGCAACCCTATCCCAAATGAGAGTGAAATCAAAGAATGAAAGTATCATGCTTGGCTTTTAAGTTTAAAAACTGTGGTTTAGTATAAAACAGAAACACCAGGAAGATGAAAACTCTGTCCTGGGGAAAGGACAGAGGGCTGGAGCCAGGGAGGAAAGAGACAATAGTGCCTGTAGCTGTTTCCCGCGCCTCCCTGCGTTCCACACAGAGCTACAGCGCCTTCAGATACCCTGGGGTACCCAGGAGCAGCCAGGGCTTGGAAACCGGCACAAAGGCACGGCCTGTGGCGGCCCCGCCCACTCACCCACCCCGCCCCCGTCCCCTCCCAGAGTGCCATGCGCCAGAGACGCGATATCCCAGGGTTCCTCGCGGCCCTGCGGGTCAGCCGGCCTGGTAGGAGGTGAGTGCTGTTTCCAGGGCTGGCGCCAGCCGCGGTGGGACCTACACTACCCGAGCCGGGGTGAAGGTTGAAGGGCGAGGTCAAGGACCGGCTCCTAAGGACGCGGAAAGAGGCAGCCTGCGCGGAGTTCACTCCTGGCCTACCACCAGGTAAGCCGACCCGGCCTGTAGAGCCTGAGCAAAGCGGGGCAAACACAACCTAATATACGCGTTTACCTAGAAAACCTGAAACTGATGAGATTCAAGGTGAAAACAAGGGCCAAATGAGAGGTTGGGAGCGGGAAGACCAATAACGGGTATTGCGCACCCGAATTCGTGGTCCGGGACGTTTGCCCTGTCTGTTTGGGGTTGCTGTGGGAACCATGCTGGCCTGCGGAGGCCGGGACGCCGGGAGGGTGTCTCCGTCTCCACGTTGTCGCGTGTGGTGTTCGAGGCTGCGGTCTAGTGACCCTTAGGCCTGGGCTGGCAGATACACGAGCGGGCGGGAGCATCTCCTCCCGCCCCCTGCATATAGCAGAGCACTCGACAGTGGCCTGTGCCCCTGTAGCCACCAGGGGATGAAGCGTACTCGCCCTCCTGATCTGTGCTTCTATCACCTGTGCGCCAAGATGGTCATCAGGGAAACCACGGAACCGAACTATTGCGCCGTTTGCTGGCTGTTTGGCCTTAAACGAACACATAACACCTGAAACTGTTTGCTTCCCTCTAAAATGGAAACAGTAATGCCCCCGTCGTTGGGTCCCTCTGAGGATGAGATGAGATAATGTGTATAGAACCAATATAGTGCAATGCCTGGCACATAGCTGAGGCGCCCAAGGTCCCATTTTGGGCAGAAGCGATTTGTCTTTGGCGCCCCCCGGCCACATCCTCGCTCCTCCTGCGCTCGGGCTCTCCATCCTATTCGATTACATCACCTCACAGAGAAGGGCCATTCACACTTCCAGGTGGAACCGTGCGTTGTTGTGTAACCGCTTCCAGGATCTTTGCCTTTTCACCTTGTATTGAATTGTGGAATGCAAGGCTTCAGGTTCTAAGTGGAGCTTGTTAGGGAGCAGGTTTTTGGAGCAGGGAGCCCTTCCCCGCTGGGGGCGATCAGAGCAGATGGTAGGTGCAGCCCGAGAGGAGTGTGGTGGCGCTGCGCTGGGCGCTGGTCTGGGCCCTGCTCCTGGTACAGGGTGATGCTCTAGTGTCTCCAGCAGTTGGCAGGGAGATGTCTGGGTTCTAGGAGCCTGCGGGCAAAACGACAAGCCGTGATCCTGTGGACTTTCAGGGTCACGCTGCCGCAGATGTCTGTTCTTGGCTGGGGTGATTAGCCTCAAAGTGGAAAGTCAGCAGGAAGAGAATGGGTCCTTCACACAGTGAGGGAAGTGATTGATGTGCATTTGGTATAGTTTTCAGCTGCCAGAGAGGGAAGGCAGCTAGTCAGATGAGCTCATCCTACTAGAGATCTCGGCTGGACCAGGTGTGGGTAGAATCATAGCTCCAGGTAGGACATTTTCTTGTGCTGGTTTTGAGGCAGCCATTTTGACATAGGCATGGCAAAAAGGAAAAAATGAAGTTTTTTTCTTTTTTTTTTTATTACCAGGTAATGTGCATATCAGACACTGCTGACCCTTAACCCATCCTGAACTTCTTCCTTACCCCCAAGTGAAGCTCGGGTGTACACTTAAGCCAAGCATGGGATAAGGGTGTTGAAGGGTGTCAGGGGAAAGGTGAGGGTTTTGAGCATGATAGCTGGTAATGAAATAAATGTTGAAAATGTCTAGGCTTATACATTTAGCTATGTCACTATTTTCCTGTGTCAGGTAGCCATTTCAAGCGTAGAGTTCAATGGTTGAGTGTGGAGCTCGACAGTCCCCTGGCCCGCGTGGAACAGGGAGGAGGGAACTGGCTCCACTTGTTAGAAATCCCAGGCTTCTGTCGTCAATTGGGGATTGTTAGAAATCCCAGGCTTCTGTCATCAACTGGGGAGAGGAGGAAGGCGGCCGAGGCAAATGGGCTTTGAATGGAATATAGCCTCAAGACGTTATATCCCAGCTTTCCTGGAGTACCCACGGTGATCTCCTCTTGGGGACCGGAGAAATAAAACCTCTGCATCTTATTCAGGTGTCAATGAAAACATGTTGCCTGCTATATTAGTAAACAAAGGATGCTACAGCCATCAAGCCATCACACTGCAGCCACCCGCAGCTGTGCACCCTGAGGAGACTCAGGATGAGAAAGCACAGGACACTGGCCCCGGATAGCTGAGGTGCCTATCAAAGGAATTCAGTGGGCCCAGACTCTTGCGTCTTCCCACACACAGAAAAGCGCTAACTTCCTTAACTTGAGATATCTGGTTTTCTTTAATTAACAGGAATCTTTCGATGTTCCGACACCTGGTCTTTGTTGTGAAAATTCCTGTATACCCTGGGTCCTCCTTTACCTCTTTGGAGCAGTCCCTCAGCTATCTGAGAGGTTGTGTCCCGGGCTTAAGTCCTCAGTTTTGTCTGCCGAATAAAACATAACTCTCAACTTTTAGGTTGTGTATTATTTTTCAGTTGACACAGGACAGGCCCCTCTCCCTCCTTTTGATGCTCTTGTAGGGTGAGCCCAACCATCCCCTTAACTAATGACCACCCAGATCCATGTCTCCCACATCTGTCTCTGGCCCTGCCTCCTGAAATCAAGACCAGGAGCGATTTGAGCATGACATGAATCTACTTGATAACCCACAACCCCTCCCAGGGTATGCTTCTACTCCTCCTGTATCCATCTCAGGGATATTGCCACCACCTTTGGCCTTTTCATCCCTCACACCTAATTATTTTCTTTCTTTCTTCTTCTTCTTTTTTTTTTTTTTTTTTTTGCCATGTCTAAACTTTCTCTAAATGTCACACCCAGTATTTTGCTATGTTTGAAGTACCTTTAAACCTGTTTTCCTGTCCTCTAGTCTGACTGCTCTTTTCTCTGCGTACCTGAACTATTATCTATCCTTGCGCCTAGTCTTTTCCTCTTCAGCTCACTTCCCACACTGATCCTCTGATCCTTCCCTGGTTGATTGGTTGTTTTTAACATTTGTGCTCCTTAATTCCTGTGGAAGAAACCTCAAGGTCCTTAGTTTGGGATACAGGACCGTTAACAATCTAATGGCAACCTCATTTCCAGTGCATTCCCCGTCTTCCAACTTAGATTGCACTCTAGTCAAATTAGGCTACTAACTGTTTCCCAACCAGGCCCGGTCTTGGCTGCCATCATTCCCCACGTCTCTGCTTGGTGAAATCCTACACGCATTTTAGGATTTCTGTCCATTTGGCTGTGGATTCTCTCCTGAAACGTCCCTCACCATTAGAAATGTTATTCCGTCCCTACTCTCGGTTCCAGAGTCCTCACTTGCTCCTTGTTCAGTACTTAACATACTGTGTCATAATTATATACCCCTGTCTCCAACGAGTTGGTAATCTTCCCATGGAGAGACCCGAGCCCCAGAATTCTAAAGGGCTCGATTCTCAATTAGCAATAATTGCGCCTCAGATAAACCTCATTGGCTACGATACTGCCACTGCTCAAAGCTAGGGCTCGATTCTCTACCAGTGTTTCTCAAAGTGTGTCTTAGAACACTCATTCTGCTGGATGTTAATCAACATTATATAGTGCTTATAGTGTTGTCAGTGCTGCTATAAATACTTTGCATGTAGGTAGGTATTATTATTATCCATTTTATAGATGAAGAAGCTAATAGCTAATAAGTGGGAGCGCTAGCTAGGATTCAAATGCAGGCAGTATTGTTCCAAAGGCCATGCGCTTAACCTGACATGATTTGAACCTATGACATCACACTATATTGTCCCTCAGTTTAATAGGTATTATATGATACAGGGGTTTGTTTGGTTTTTTTCCGTACACGGATTTCTCACTGTAGTGGCCTCTTCCGTTGCGGAGCACAGGCTCCGGACGCGCAGGCTCAGCGGCCATGGCTCACGGGACCAGCCGCTCTGCGTCATGTGGAATCTACCCGGACCGGGGCACGAACCCGAGTCCCCTGCATTGGCAGGTGGACTCTCAACCACTGCGCCACCAGGGAAGCCCCAAGAGTTTTAAGAATGAATGCCCTATTTAATAAACACTGGGTTAAGCAAGTTTAAATAGGTGGATCTTTGCTTCTTGGAGCTTTTCATATGTTAATACACATTGTGAATTTCCAAGAGGAGGCTGTAGTTAACAGCATTTCTCACACCATCTCAGCTACCAAACCCTATTGTTTCCCATAGATTACTTATCTTGCAGGTTAATGTCTGTGCAGTATAATTTGGAAAATATTGCTTTAGATCAGTTTTTCCAAATTCATACCACATTGTAACTTAATAAATTATCCAAATTTTAAACTGGACTATTGTAATAATATATGTGAATATTATATATTTATCACATTCTTTTTTTACCCTCAGTTTTACTGAGATATAATTGACATACATCACTGTATAAGTTTAAGGTGTATAGCATAATTGTTCAACTTCTATACATTGTGAATTGATTACTATAGTAAGATTAGTTAGCATCCATCATGTCATATAGGTACAATAAAAAGAGGCAGCAAAAAAACCCTTTTGTTCTCGTTATTATGGGAACTGTTAGGATTTATTCTCAACAATTTTCATTTATTCCATACAGCTGTGTTAACTATGATGGTCATCATGTGTATGTTACATCCCTCATACTTATTTTTCTTATAACTGGAAGTTTATACCTTTTGACTATCATCTCCCCCTCCCTGCTCCCGCCTCTGGTAACCACAAATCTGATCTCTTTTATGAATGTTGGTTTTTTTTTTATTCCAAAAGTGAGATCATACAGTATTTGTCTTTCTCTGTCTGACTTATTTCACTTAGTATAATGCCCTCAAGGTCCATCCATGTTAGTGCAAATGGGAGGATTTTTTCATTTTTTTATAGCTGAATAATATTCCATGGTGTGTGTGTGTGTGTGTGTGTGTGTGTGTGTGTGTGTGTATGTATATGTATATCACAACTTCTTTATCCATTCAGCCATTGATGATTCCATGTCTTGTTATTGTAAATAATGCTGCTATGAACATAGGGGTGCAGATATCATTTTTAAAATAAATTTATTTATTTATTTATTTTTGGCTGCGTTGGGTCTTCGTTGCTGTGCGCAGGCTTTCTCTAGTTGCGTCAAGCAGGGGCTACTCTTCGTTGCGGTGCGCAGGCCTCTCACTGCGTTGGTTTCTCTTGTTGCAGAGCACAGGCCCCAGGTGCACAGGCTTCAGTAGTTGTGGCTTGCGGGCTCTAGAGCGCAGGCTCAGCAGCTGTGGGGCACGGGCTTAGTTGCTCCACGGCATGTGGGATCTTTCCGGACCAGGGCTCGAACCCGTGTCCCCTGCATTGGCAGGCAGATTGTTAACCACTGTGCCACCAGGGAAGTCCCCAGATACCATTTTGAGTTAGTGTTTTCATTTCTTTTGGATATATTCCTTGAAGTGAAATTGCTGCATCATATGGTAGTTCTATTTTTGAGGATCCTCCATACTGTTTTCCACATGTACCAGTTTATAGTGCACAAGGTTTCCCTTTTCTCCACATCCTCATCAAGCATTTATTATTTCTTGTCTTTTTATAATTGCCATTCGAACAGGCAGGAGTTGATATTGTGGTTTTGATTTGTGTTTCCCTAATGACTAATGATGTTTTTTCATGTACCTGTTAGCCATTCATATACTGTATTTGGAAAAATGTCTGTTCAGGCCTCTTGCTCATTTTAAAAATTGGATTATTGGTTTTTGTGCATTGAGTTGTATAAGTTGGTTATATATTTTGGATATTGACCCCTTATCAGATGTATGGTTCACAAATGTTTTTCCCCATTCTGTAGATTGTCTTTTAATTTTGTGGATGATTTCTTTCACTGTGCAGAAGCGTTTCAGTTTGATGTAATCCCACTTACTTAGTTTTGATTTTGTTCCTTTTTCTTTATGTGTCATATCTAAAAAATCATGATCCTTGGATCCATGATTCATGTCAAGGAGCTTTTTCTCTGTTTTCTTCTAGGCGTTTCGTCGTTTCACGTCTTACATTTAAGTCTTTAATCCATTTTGAGTTAATTTTGGTGTATGGTATAATATAGGAGTCTAGTTTCACGCTTTTACATGTGACTATCCAATTTTCCCAGCACCATTTATTGACAAGACTGTGTTTTCTCCATTGAGTATTCTTGGCTCCCTTGTCAAATATTAGTTGACTGTATATGCTTGGGTTTATTTCTGGGCTCTTGATTCTGTTCCATTTATCTATTTGTTTATATGCCAGTACCATACTGCTTTGACTACTATAGCTTTATAGGATAGATTGGAATCAGAAAGTGTGATGTCTCCTGTTTTGTTTTTCTTTCTTAGGATGGCTTTGGCCATTCAGGGTCTTTTTAGTTCCATATAAATTTTAGGACTGTTTTTTCTACTTCTCTAAAAAATGCCATTGGAATATTGATAGGGATTGCATTGACTCTGTTGATGGCTCTTGGTGGTATTGACACTTTAACAATATTAATTTTTCCAATCCGTGAACATGGGATCTATATCCATTTATTTGTGTTATCTTTGATGTCTTTCATCAGTGTCTTGTAGTTTTTGGATTTTAGATCTTTCACCTCCTTGGTTAAATTTATTCCTAAGTATTTTGTTGTCTCCAATGCTATTGTAAATGGAATTGTTTTATTTCTTTTTCAGATAATTTGATGTTATAGAAATACTACATGACTTTTGCATGCTGATTTTGTATCCTGAAACTTTACCACATTTGTTGATTAGATATAACAGGTTTTTTTGGTGGAGTCTTTAGGATTTTCTAGATATAAAATCATGTTGTTTGAAAATAGACACAGTTTTACTTCTTCCTTTCCAATTTTGATGCCTCATATTTCTTTTTCTTGCCTGATTACTCTGGCAAGAACTTCTAGTACTATGTTGAGTAGGAGTGGTGAGAGTGGGAATCCTTGTCTTGTTTCTGTTCTTAGAAGTAAAACTTTCAGTCTTTCACCATTGAATATGATTTAGCTGTGGGATTATCATATATGGCCTTTATTATGTTGAGGTACATTCCTTCTATTCCTAATTTGTTAAGAATTTTTATCATTAATGGATGTTGAATTTTGTCAAATGCTTTTTCTACATTTATTGAGATGATCATATGATTTTTTCTTTCATTCTAGTAATGTGGTATCACATTGATTTGTGTGTGTTGAACCATCCTTTCATCTCAGGTGTAAAACCCTCTTGATCATGATGAATGATCCTTTTTATGTGCTTTTTGATTTGATATTATTTTATTGAGAAATTTTGCATCTATATTCATGAAGGATATTGGTGTGTTGTTTTCTGGTAGTGTCCTTTCTAGCTTTGGTATGAGGGTAATGCTGCCCTTGTAAAATGAGTTTGGGAGTGTTCCCTCTTTGGTTTTTTGGAAGAGTTTGAGAAGGATTGGCTGAAGCCTTCTTTAAATGTCTGGTAAAATTCACCAGTGAAGCCATCTGGTTCTGGACTTTCTTCACTGGGGTATTTTTGATTACTGATTCAATCTCCTTATTAGTAGTTGGTCTATTCAGACTTTCTATTTCTTCCTGAATCAAACTCATAGTTTGTATGTTTCTAAGAATTTTTCTGTTTCTTCTAGGTTGGCCAGTTTGCTAGCATATAGTTGTTCATAGTAACCTCTTATGATCCTTTGTATTTTTGTGGCATCAGTTGTAATGTCTCCTTTTTCATTTCCTTTTATTAAAAAAAAAATTTATTTATTTTTGGCTGTGTCAGGTCTTAGTTGAGGCATGTGGGATCTTTCGTTGTGGCGCATGGGCTGTTTGTTGCAGCACGCGGGCTTCTCTCTAGTTGCAGCGTGTGGGCTTTCTAGTTGTGGCAGGTGGGCTCCAGAGTGCATGGGTTCTGTAGTTGTGGCACGTGGGCTTAGTTGCCCCCACAGCATGTGGGATCTTAGTTACCCAACCAGGGATCGAACCGCCATCCCTTGCATTGGAAGGTGGATTTTTAACTGCTGGACCACCAGGGAACTCTTGTCCTTTCTCATTTCTAATTTTCTTGCGTGGGTCCTCTCTTTTTTCCTTAATTAGTCTAGTTAAAAGTTTGTCAATTTTGTTTATCTTTTCAAAGAACCAATTCTTAGTTTGGTTAATCTTTTTGATTGTTTTCCTGTTATTTCATTTATTTCTGCTCTAGTCTTGATTATTTCCTTCCTTTTGCTAACTTTTGGCTCAGTTTGTTCTTCTTCTAGTTCCTTAAGGTGTAGAGTTAGGTTGTGTATTTGGGATCCTTCTTGCTTCTTAATATAGACATTTATTGCTATGAAATTCCGTTTTAGAACTGCTTTTGCTGTATCCCATAAGTTTTGATACGTTGTGTCTCCGTTTTTGTTTACCTCAAGAAACTTTTTAATTTCACCTTTAATTTCTTCTTTGATCTATTGGTTGTTTAGAAGAGTGTTATTTAATTTCCATGTTTTTATGAAATTTTCAGTTTTCCTCTTGTTATTGATTTCTAGTTTCATACCATTGTGGTCAGAGAAGATACTTGGTATGATTTCAGTGTTCTTCAATTTGCTAAGGCTTGTTTTGTGGCCTAACATGTAGTTTATCCTAGAATATGTTCCATGTGCACTTGAGAAGAATGTGTATTCTGCTTTGTAGGATGGAATGTTCTATATATGTCTGTTAGGTCCATTTGGTCTATAGTGTTCAAATTCACTGGTTCCTTATTGATTCTCTGTCTGGATAATCTATTCATTTTTAAGAGTAGGGTATTTAAAGTCCCCAACTATTATTGTATTGCCATACATTTTCTTTTAGCTCTTCTACAATTTTTGCTTTATATATTTAAGTGCTCTGGTGTTGGGTGCATGAATATTTAGTTGTTATATCTTCTTGATGTAGTGACCTCTTTATCATTATATAATGGCCTTCTTTGTCTCTTTTTACCATTTTCAGTTTAAAGTCTAGTTTGTCTGATATAACTGTGGTTACCCTTTTTTGGTTTGGTTTGGTTATGCTTTGCTTGAAATATCTTTTTCTATCCAGTCACTCTCAGTCTCTGTGTGTCTTTAAGGCTAAAGTGAGTCTCTTGTGGCAGCATATCATTGGATCTTGTTTTTTTTTTTTTAAATCCATTCAGCCATCCTTTGTCTTTTGAGTGGAGAATTTAATCCATTTACATTTAAAATAATTATTGATAAGTGAAGACTCACTATTGCCATTTTATTAATTGTTTTCTGGTTGTTTTGTAAGTCCATTGTTCCTTGTTTCTTATTCTGCTGTCTTTTTTTGCGTTTTGATGTCTTGTGGTATCACTATGCTTTGACTTCTTTGTCACGTTCTTTTGTGTAATTACTACAGGTTTTTTCGCTTATGGTTACCATGATGCTTACATAAAATATCCTAAAATTATAACACCCAAATTTAAACTAGTAACATAGCTTCAATAGAATTCCTATGCTTTACACTTTTATTTCTCCCCCTCACATGTTAGGTTATTGATGTTACAGTTTACATATATTTTATATTGTGTAACTAAGAACAGATCATTGTAGTTGTGGTTATTTTTACTATTTTTTTTTAACTTTTAGAGTTGTAAGTGAATTATGTGCCACTATTGCCTTATTACAAAATCTAACTTTGACTATATACTTACTATTACCAGTGAGTTTTACACTGCCTTATGTCTTTATGATGTTAACTAGTGTTCTTTTATTTCCACTCAAATAATTCCATTAGCATTTCTTGTAAGGCAGTTCTAGTGGTGATGAATTCCCTCAGCTTTTGTTTGTTTGGGAAAGTCTTTATCTATCCTTCATTTATGAAGGACAGTATTCTTGGTTGACAGTTTTTTTCTTTCAAAATTTTGAATATGTCATCCCATTCTCTTCTGGCCTGAAAAGTTTCTAAGATAATCTGTTGGTAGTCCTATGGGGTTCTCTTGTATGTAACTTCTTTCTTTTTTCTTACTGCTTTAAAAAAGCTTTTTTGTCTTTGACTTTTGACAATTTAATCATAATGTGTATTGGTGTAGCTTTCTTTGGGTTCACCCTGTTTGGGATCATTTGGGCCTGTTGTATCTGGATGTTTAGTTTGGAAGTTTTTAGCCATTATTGCTTTAAATATACTTTCTGTCTCTTTCTCTTCTGGAATTCCCATGATGTGAATATTGTTTCTTTTCATTGTTTCCCATAAGTCTGTAGGCTTTCTTCACTAGTTTTCATTCTTTTTTTTTTTTGCTCTGACTGGATAATTTCAAATGTCTTATCTTCCAGGTCATTGATTCTTTCTTCTGCATGGTTGAGTCTGCTTTTGAAGCTCTCTATTGAATTCCTCAGACACTTTTTGTATTTTTCAGCTCAAGAATTTCTATTTGTTTGTTCTTTTTTGATGGTTTCTCTTTCTTCCTTGAACTTCTCATTTTGTTAACTTCTTGTTTTGTTAATACATTGTTTTCCTAATTTCATTCAGTTGTTTTTATTTTCTTGTATTTCACTAAACTTCTTTAGGGGGATTATTCTGAATTCTTTGTCTGACAATTCATAGGTCTTTATTTCTTTAAGGTCAGTTATTTGAGCTTTATTAATTTCTTTTGGTGGTGTCATATTTTCCTGATTTTTTAATAATCCTTGATTCCTTACGTTGGTGTCTCCTTTTCCAGACTTTGCAGGTTTGCTTTGGTAGAGATAGTTTTTATCATTAGCTCAGTTTGGGTTTTTACACATGTCTGCTGGTAATGTCCTTGGACAGGTGGGGCCTGCTGTAAGGTCTGATTTTGGTGAGGCAACTGTTTGAACTGTGAGATTGGGGTGAGGGGTGTGTGCCACTGGCTGAGAACAGCTGGATAGAACTGCTAGCTTGTTCCCTGTCCAAGTGAGGCTGTAGGATGGGCTTTGTGGTTGCCTGGATTCTCTGGTCAGGCTTACTAGATGGCCAGGACTGGGTACTATGCTCAGCAGTAGGTGGGGCTAAGAGTTAGCTTCCCTGCAGTTTGAGGACCTGAATCAGGCAAGAGTGTACACTGAATATTTCTGGTCAGGTGATGCCAAGGCTTTGCTCTGCATAGAGGGAAAGCCATGGGCTGTGCTCTTTGTTCAGGTGTCGCTGTAAGAAGGGCTGTTGGGTGGGCTACGCAGCTTGCTGCGTGCTCTGGTAAGACTCTCTGGTCTGGCAGGCTGAAGGCTGTATCCAGTAATGAGTGGGGTTATGAATTAGTTTCTCTGGGCACAACAGAAGCAGCTCCAAGGCTGCTAAGGTTCTCTGTGGTCTTGGTGCAAGCTAACCCATGCCCCAGGTGGTCCCCTGGCTGAACAGGGCCACTGGTTTTGTCTTTTAAATTTATTTTTGGCTGCGTTGGGTCTTCGTTGCTGCGCATGGGCTTTCTCTAGTGGCGAGCAGGGTCTACTCTTTGTTGCGGTGCGTGTGCTTCTCATTACGGTGGCTTCTCTTGTTGCGGAGCAAGGGCTCTAGGTATGCGGGCTTCAGTAGTTGCAGCATGTGGCTCAGTAGTTGTGGTGCACAGGCTTAGTTGTGCCTTGGCATGTGGGATCTTCCCGCACCAGGGCTTGAACTCGTGTTCCCTGTAATGGCAAGCAGATTCTTAACCACTGTGACACTAGGGAAGTCCCGGGCCACTGGCTTTGCTCTGTGGGTGATCAGCTCTGCCTACCTGCCTCTTGGCTCAAGCATTGCTGGGTTATGCAGCAGGTTCCAGGTGTTCTTGCAGCTCTTTCTTTCACATGGGGCTGGGGGCCGTACTCTGCAGCATGTGAGTTATGACTCAGCTCTCCTGCCTGGGTGGGACTGGGTGGGCCCACTTCAGGCAATTCCCAAATTTTCCCAAACAAGCTTTCTGGTGAGGGGATGCAGGGGGCAGGAGCCATCCTCCACAGCAGGTGGGGCTGACTCAGCTCTTCTGCCTGGGTGTGAGCAGACCAGCCTCCAGGGCCAGCAAAGCTCACATGAGGACCTGAATCAGGCAGACCTGCACCTTGCTGAGTTCTCTGGTCACGCTGCACCACCACCTTGGTTTTGCAGGTGAGCAAAGCCACGGGTAGGGACTACTACTTAGGTTCTGCAGGTAGGAACTTGGTCTGCCATGGTCCAAGGGCTGGTTGCTGGAACCCCCTCCCCACTTCTTCATCATGATCAGACTCCCCGTGATTGAGCCTCACGGATTCCCATGATTCCTATGGGGTGAAGCTAGAGTTGGGGCTCCCACAAAGTGACCTATTGTGCTAGGGAGGCTGGATGTCACCCCTGGGCTCTTTTTTCTCACTGGAGGAACCGGAGGCTCTGGGAAGAGCTCTTGGCATGGTGCTGTGCTGCTCTGGTCTGGGGGAGGGGCATGTGGTCCACATGTGGCTGCTTCTACCCTTCTGTTGCAGTTTGTCTTATCTCTGTGGTGGTGGAGAGTGGGGTGCTGCAGCCTCACTTTGTTCCCAGGATTCTCTCAGTGGTGTCTTGCCCATGATAGTTGTTAGCTGTTCTTCTTGTAAAGGGGAGTGAAGTCAGGAATGACCTATGTCGCCTTCTTGGTCATGTCACTCCTATCATATTCTTTAGTGACAGAGTCCTCAGTGTTTCCTTTTTGGTTTGTTCTAGCCAATACGTGACTGGGCTGAAGGGGATACTAGGAGTAGGGGTATGTCTAGCCCTGTAGGGGAAGATGAACCTGGAATGTGGAATACACACTCACAGTGGGATGGGAAGGTGGGAGCTGGGTGAAGAGCAAGCTTCTGGGCTTGGGACCCTGGAGCTCCAGGTGGATGGTGACTGCACCATCAGCTCTGCAGGACATTTTCTCATGCCATAGCCCCACCCTTCATTCCCGCCGAGACTCTGTCTCCCCTTACCAGTCCCCTCCCTGCCGCATTGCACTCCTTGATGGGAAGGCTCCCATTTGTTTCAGGTCATAGTTTTTTAAGTGGTGAAGTTATTGGATGGAACACATTCTGTAGACTGCTAAGAATGTGCCATAGATGGTAGTTGGGAAACACAACTCTTGAGCACATAGGGCACTTTGCTCAGCTCTGCCCTGGGTAGAGACGTTGGTGTTGAGAAGACTTTCCCAGCTTTTCCCCCCCCATCACCCAGTGTATTTCATTCTTCTCTAGGACAGACCTTTAAGCTTTAGCCAGGGAGACATTGTGTCTGAGTAGCACCGAGCTCCGTGAAGGACTAGAAAGTCTGAAACAGCTGCCAGCTGTTTGTGGCTCTTCAGTACATAATCCTGTGTGGGTGCTGTGGTGATACAGTGTCCACTGTGGGGAGAGAGTGTTTTGTTTGGACCATCTGCTCTTGCTGGTTTGAAGGGTTTCTCCTTACTTGGCAGATATGCTAATCAAGGCAAAGTCCTGGAGGCAGGGCCATGTATTACTTTTCTCTGCACTGCCAGCCCCTACCCGCGTGCCTCGCGTGGAGTGGCTGCTTAGTACATGACTTTTGAACAAATGAATGATTAGTGGATTATGCATTATCCTTGTGGTAGCTGTTGACAAGTTGGGACACATTACTTGTATTCAAGTGCATTTCCTGGATGCCTGGAGCTACATGGCATCCTGGCAGCAGCATGTACTGTTTGCCTTCAAGGCTGTTCTGATGACTTAGTTGCACTGTATTGCTTGTGGGCTGGCCCGGCCCCCATCCTGCTCCAGGCACTAACTTGGCAGGCTCAACAGTAGCTGCAGTTGAGAGGACGTGAATTGACCTGCTTCTCAGGAGTGCCTTAGCATCCAGTGCCTCTAGTCATAGTTTTCTATTGATTTGTACTCAGGTCAGTGGTCTGGTCTCTTAGATATGAAGAATATATCTAGGGACAGTCCCTAGGTATAAAATATTCCTGAGAGGGTACAAAATTTAGCTTAAGAAAAGATGACAGTAGTACTCAAGGTAGTTTGACCTAATTGCAGGAATGTTTTTCCACTCAGGACCCAGTAGCTGATTAGCTCTGTGGCAACAAAGCAGAGCCTGCATATTTGGGGTGCACGAGCAGTTGAGTGTTCTTCCTCACCCCCATCTGTGCCCCAGGCCTCCCATAGTGGCTCCTGACTTCTGCCACCAGTTTCCACCATCCTCATCCCATCCCATAGTCAGACTTCTCTCCACAAATATTTCCTGAGTGGTCCATTTCATATGAATGCTTTTCCCTCCCTAGCAAGGTCACCTGCTACATCCATCCACCCACCCATCCGTCCATCCAACAGTTCTGAACACTGACTATATGGCAGGCACTGTGTTGAGGCACTGGGGATACAGCAATGAATGAGACACAGTCACTTCCTTCAAAGAGCTCACAGTCTAGCTTGGGAGACAGACGTAAGCAACGTGTAAACACACAGCAAATGATGCGTTGCAGACGGTGAACTACGGGAACACAGAAGTGGTAGAGAGATGAGGAAAGGAGAAGGAAGGAGAGAATGATTCCAAAGACAATAAATGTATGTCACGGGGCTTAGGTAATGGTGGCCCTGTCTGAGTTCCCTTCTTCTAAAGCAGTGGTTTTTAACCTTTTGTGCTTTTAGTAACAAAATTGTATTTCTAAATAAAATTCTGCATGGACCACCAATAAATAAAACAAGCAAAAGCAGAGCACCTTCGGTTAAACTGGGCATGTGGTGACGTGGTCTAGCGAGCTCTCTGCTTGGCTGTATCTAGGCTTCTGAGCTCTGACCCCTGCTCTTCCCAAGGTGGTCAAAGACCTATAGGTTCTGGTTGCTACTGAGGACACAGCTTTGCCTTGGAAGGGCATAGAACCTACAGGCTTGTTACAGGCGAACCTCCAGGTGATTTTGTCATTCCCACATAGGACCTAAACTGGATGGCTGGGCTTTTCTTTTGGGTAAGAGATACCTAAATATAATACTTAAAGGTAGGGAGGGGTGGATTCGAGTGAGGAATCAGTTTCCTTTTCTGAGGATGGAGTTAGTTGTTGTTTCCCAAGGCTTAGGGCAGCCTAAGGGTGGGTATGCCTCTAGTGTACAGTTTCTCACGAGGGGAAAAGCCTGTCCTGGAGCTTGTTGGTGCAGAGATGTCTGCTGGAGGACCTGTGGTTTCTGGTCAGACCTTGTCCATAGTTGTCCAAGGAACCCAGGGAGAACTGTGGGGCTCTCTGGGGATGGCTGAGTGCATACCTAGCAGGAAAAAGTAATAGACCAGGCCAGTGGAGGGGAGCTTAGCCCACCATGTCGGTAGATACGAACACTGCTACTAACTGGTTGACCTTACTGAATACTTACAATGTGATGGATCCTCATCTCGGCGTTTTTTAAGTATTGGCTTAGTTAATCCTCATAACAACCCCTTGCAGTAGGTATTATTCTTATGCCCGTTTTGCCAACGAGGAAATTAAGGCACTGAGAGGTTGCACGGGTGATGAGTGCTAGAGCTGGCATTCCAACTGAGGCGGCGTGGCTCCAGAGAGTATGCCTAAGTATTGAATACTTTCCCTACCTTTAACACCAGCTTCGCGCTTGAGGGGTCATCTAGCGTCTCAAAGCTGGGGACTTGTATTTGGGGCTTCGATCAGTTGCAGAACACATACTATGTCTTTTATATTTTTGTATGCAATATACATATTTATATATTTTTTATTTTAAAAAATATCCTTCAGATGTGGGCAGGCAGAAGTTGGTGCCAGGCAGCTTCACTGCCAGTAGCGAAAGGTTCAAAGAAACGGTGCATTCCCCCTAAAGCAGCTCCCGCCTGACACACCCTCAGACCCTCAAGCTGTGGCTCTGAGCTGGTCTCCCAGCACGCAGCCCCCGGCTGGTGAGTTCCGGAGTGGGGCATGATGGAATCGGGGCTGCAGACCTGAGAGCGGAGTATGTCGGTGTTCATCCTTTCTTCCCTGAGGCTCAGAGCTCTTCTTCCCATTATTGCCTCAAATGTGTCCTTTTTCATAGAGGATTCTTTCTAGCAATGTGACTGATGCTCAAGGTAAGCCCACCAACTCTTCAACACCCGAGCCCAGTTCATGTAGACCAGTGGTTTTAACCTTTTTTAAAACAGAACCTCTACTCCAACCTCAAACTGCATGGGCTCCAGTAAGCACGTCTATCTCGACCCTTTCATTTTGCTACCCTTGGCTATTTCTCTGATCTCTCACTAGAAGTTTTTGGTTTGATGACAAATATATGAGTAGGAGGTTTGGGGTGGGAGGAGGCAGAGACTGGACGAAGAATTTTGGGTTATCTGGGGATTTTCATTAACTGTATCTCCCTGTCCCTCGCTATAGGGGATGACTAAGATTTGTTTTATAAAGGATTAGGATGCCTGTGCCGTTTTGCAAGTAGAAGTTTACGACTTTTTCTTCAAATCAAACATCAAGCAAGAAAAACTAATCTAACATAAAACCTTAAAGCAAAAAAATCTAACAGGAAATGCCATTCTGTTCAGACTTATGGCCTGTAGGAAAAATTTCAAAACTATTCCTTCAAAGGACCAAGCAGCAGGCCTCCCATATAAGCTTTGCAGCTGTTACAGGATGTCTTTCACATATAGCTTTGAAATTTTACCCTTCTCATCCTGAGTGATCAAACCCCTTCTCTTGCTTTCGCTCGTTTTGCAGTCCTGAATAGACCCGCCATCGCTCTCCAGCAGGGTGTGGTTCTAGTGTCATCTCATTTTGGAAAAACTTTGGTGCAGACCAGCATTATTCTTCGATCTGCCTTTCTTTTTCGTCCCCTTTCTTCTGAGCCTAAAGAGATCGATCGCATTTAGAAAGGCAGTTGGGTTTTCTAGGTTAGGGCAGATTCTGGACGCTTTCCAGGTGTCTTTTGGTGGCGAAGGGACTGTTCTCTTCTGCCGCCCTCAGCGCCTGGGTAGAGATTTGCCAGGGCCACCAGTAAGGGCATGATTTTCCAGATGACTCTCGCTAAAATGCACCAGGAAGAACTTCCCCCCACTCCATTTTGTTTCCAAAGTCAATTTATTGAATATTAAGTCATAAAGCCAGTGATTATAATTTTAATGAAAAATAACCTGTATCACTCAAGACAGAAAAGAACAAAAATGCCCCTTAGAAACACTGCTTTGAAAAATAATCACATTAACTTTACACACAAGAATCCTTTCTTAAGCTTTATTTAAGAAATCGAGTACTATATAGTTCAATATATATAAGACACATCCAGTATTGTGTTCCTGATAGCAAGTGCATAGATTTTGTTAAGATATCATTTTCACTTGATATAAACGTTTCATGGTCACATGAAGATAATATTCCCAGTGATTTTGCCCAAGCATGAGAGGAGAAAACAGAACACAGCAGAAATAGTGAACTACAACAGAGATGAAAAACAAAAACAGCGAATTAGCAGAACAGTCGATTCCTGATAAGTGAATAAGCTGATTGTTTGGTCACAATGTTTTTATTCACTTATCAGGAACGATTCACAGTACATTAATGTTCACTGTGTTTCCTAGCCTGCCAGCTAAGAGTGCCAGCCCGAGATTGCTCGTAACTGCTGTGGGCTGTGCAGATATGTGGCTTCCATCAGCAAGGTAAACGTTGACAGGTCTGTCATTTCCCAAGGTGGTCCATGTATGGCAAGCAGATACACCTTGCTGACACTGCAGTGGTGTTTTAAAGAATCAAAAGGGTAAGTGTGAATTTAGGCAGGGACAAACTTTACAGTCTTAAGTGCTTAAGGGAACTAGCATTTTTGTCCCCTTCTTTGGAGAATTGTTGTTTTTGCAAAACAACAAAAAAATCTGGCTTTGTCTTTCCCTTCTTTTACTCATGCTGAGTATTTTGCCTTGTACCAAATGGTAGACCTATATACTTATATGACTTAAATATTTAAAAAGTAAACACTTGCATCTTGGAAAGAATCGATCACCCTCTTTACCCCCCTTCTCCCCTCCCTCACACCCTCCACCCCCCCCCCCCCCAAATAATAACATACAAGAAAGAAAAATCACGCCCATAGCCGTCTTTTCCCACTAATGTAAGCAGTGGGTTTTCAGAGGCAAACTGATGAAGGCTCTGATGAGATTTAAAGCAGAAGTATTGGCAGGAAGTCAGCTCTCATCTGTGCAGGTTTAGAGCTGGTGGAAGTTACTTCACTGAGGTGCTCGGCCTATGGGGGAAAGAGCCTCCTTCCCTCCGCCTCACCCGGCCCCTCTGTTGTTGAGCCGACTGGAAAAGACAGTCTAGGGGTCAGAGGGGCTGCCGAAACCGGAGGGTGGGGAGCCTGAGCACCTGCAGGGAAAATCTCCTTGGCGGCCAGAGGAGGCTGCCGGTGCTGGGTGGCCTGAGTTGGACAGAGCTTGTGCGTCTGAAGAGTTGGAGGGAGAGATCAGAGCAGGCGTCAATGGAATCTTGTAAGAGCACTTGGAGAGCAGTCAGATTCCTGAGCAGAAGAGATGGGCAGAAGAGGGAGGAGGGCCTGTGGCTTCAGCTTTCGAGGGCATACAAGGAACGGTTTTCTTCTCTAGTTCTCTTTTTGCTAGCTGGGGTTGGGGCGATCGTGGGGGACAAGGCTTTTACAAAATATACACTCATTCCAGAAGGAGTGTGTGGATGCATATGGCCTTCTTGGCTTTCATTTGGAAACGGATGATATAGTACGAAGACTTGGGCATGAGAAACTTTACCTCTTCCCCCTCCCATCCCACCAGACTGAGTAGAGCTTCCATTTGAGCCCTTGCAAGTATTTCTTTTCTCTTCCACTAGTTTTAATACTTAAAGCTGCTCCTGGATTCAGTTAGCTCTAAAAATAAATACTTTAAATTACTTTTCTATACATATCATCTATTGATTGATGGCAACGCATAGATTTAAATTTAACACCCTTCACATCTATTCACCAGGTAAGTTAAGTTTATTCTTTCTTCCCTTGAGAGCTCACCTCTTTCTTTTAAAAAATGTGACTGGTTTCTGAGAAGAGTTTGATGGAAATGATATGCCTTTGGACTCATGGGTAGGCAGAAGAAACCCCAGCTCTGCTGCTTCCCTTCTGAAGGTTATGCAGCAAAGCAGAGCCATTTTTAATGAGTGTTAAGAACTGCATACATATACCCAAGGGAAGGGGAGAGAGAAAGTGAAATATACCAGTGTGGTGAGAAGACCAGATAAGGTCTTGGTAAATCCAACTCTGTAGGTGGACCATAGAAATAAGTATAAATCTTGGAAGCAGTGGGTAAAATAGGCTGTTGTACATAAATTAGAGGTGGCTGGTGTGTAGTTTCCCCCTTCCCCAAATCAGATATTCACTTAGGTGGAATCGACTGTATCTTATTACACAACATATAGAAAAAAAAACATACGTGGAACAGTGAGGTGTGTAGATGTATCACCAACATATAATGACTACCAACAATACAACACTCAGAGAGAGAAACAAGTATTAGGAAAATGGTTTAATATTGGAGACAGAAGCAAAAAACTGCATCACACAATAACATACGTTACAAAAATAAGTTTGACTGTTTCAACTACACGGTTATGTTCACAATGAGGACAGAAGAATCAGAAAAAACTTTGATCTAAACAGCAAAAAAGCAAACCCCTAAAGTTTTAACTAATACATTTATCCACTTAAAGTGACTGAGTACTTCTAAATCTAATTACCTTATTGTGTAACTGCACAATACAGAATAAAAAGTGAAACTTACCGCTGTATTTTAAGACAAAATTCTAATGCTAGATATAAGCAAAGGGAAAAAAGAAATCAAGCCAAAGTTTTTAATTCTCAAAAGAAAGGCAACTTTCTTTCTATCAACCAGAAATCAAACTTGAAATCAGTCATTGTCAGGGGGCCCACTAGAGTAAGCCACAAAAATTTCCATTTTTTTTTTAATCTCCAGTATAAAAAGTTCCACTGGTACAAAATGCATAAGTACAATCAGTTGTAGAAATAGGAAAGCCTGCGTATTTTTTTTTGGCTCAAATTCCATCAAACAACAAAATCCAAATGCATCAATAAAACAGAAACAATACTCAAATGGTCTTACAGTTTTCCACTAGGTTGCATTAACTTTGGCTTTTCTCAGACAATATTTAAAAACTATTTTGTAATTCTAAACAAAATGATATTATTAATCTACAAACAACAATTCTCACAGCACAAAAAAACACAAATACATTTTTTTGTATGACATTATTCAAAAAGGTAATGAAACTACAGGTTTTTTTAAAATTTTATTTCTTCTTGTTAATTAGCACTTAAGATAATAAAAACAGAAACAGTAAAATGAGTCCAGAGTAGCACAAGCCAAAGAACTATAACCCCTATGGTGAAAGAAAGATGAACTTGTTACGCCTTTGAGGACTGCCATTTGATCGCAATTCTCTAATTTAGTTTAAAAATGACTATTGTCTACACTTGATTTTTAAAAAAGCAGTTTCCCTGTGTGTTTGTTTTTTTCTTCTGGCACAGGCCCTTCGCACCCTTGCAGCTTTTTCCTTTTGATATTAAGAGAGAAAGTGAAGAAAAGGACAACTTGTCTTTGAGGAGGGTTATCTTTTTAGCAATGAAACATTCCCCCCCCCCCCCAAAAAAAAAATACTTTCCCTGTAACAGACAGTCTGTCTTGGTTGCCTGCAGAGTAAACACTCAGCTCTAAGTGCCCACCCTGAGCCTCTTGTCAAGTGCACTCAGCTCCCCTGGGGGAGATGCAGGCAGTGGGAGGAGGGCACCGGAGCGCTTCTGGCTTCAGTGAAGAAATGGGAAAAAATGGTTTAAGATTTCTGTATACTTGCTACGAGGTTCTAAATGAGACAGTCTAGGAAATTCAAATGGTGTTGTCTTGTGTTCTTATGGATGTATCTGTGTACCACCATATTATCATCTACACGAGAGAGACAAGTGCGATAACCTCTGTTATTCAGCTGTTTGCTGCAGGAAGTACAAAATAGCCCTCGAAGGATGAAGGAAGGCCCCAGCAGTAGTAAACACGTGTGAGGATAATACAGATCATTTCATTGTAAGTGCATGTGCTATAAGAAGGAAACTTTTTTTTTTTTTTTTTTGCATCATTATTAGAGGCTAGTCCTTTCCATCCCAGGGCTATCACATCCACACACGTATTAAACCAAACAGGGTGGTGAGCGGGAAAAGGAGGAAGGAAATGGAGCCAGCAGTTTCTGAACTCCATTAGAGAGACAAAGAAGCTTCCAGAAAGGCAGGAGTGTGTTTTGGGACTGTGGGGATGACTTTGGGGTTTGTCAGGACAGCAAGAGACCTGCTCACATGAAGTGAAAGTCAAAGAAATATGGCGCTTTAGAAAGTGGCAGCAGGAACGGGTGCTAGGTATTTGGTCAGTAACTGTTGATGAACTGAGTTTGCCTTTGATGGTCAGTCCCCTTCAGATGCATTCAATTCAAAAGAAACAAAAAGGCAGGGAAAAGGATTGTCAACTTCTAACTCCAGACACCTGGCTTATTCAGAGGTATCCACTGCACAATGGCTGATAAGAAACATTAATTTGGGAATATGTAGGAAACAAAACCAAAAATCCCTCAAAAGACTACCCCATCATCACAAAGCCATTTAACTGGAAGGTATATGAAATTATTCTAAACTGGAACATACCACTAACCTGATCTCAAAAGCATATTGAGTTTAAGGTTTATTTAGGTGCTTGACTAGCTACTGTTCCCCTCAGAAGGTTTATCCAGTAACTCTTTTTAAAGTGTTATTTTTTTCCTTTCTTTTGGCTCTCAACCAAAGGATAAAGTAGTAGTAAAGACAGAAACAACTCAAAGATATATGCAGAAAAAAAATCCAAATTAGAAACACCCCAAAACAAATGAAAATGATGACAGCATAAAAAGTTAACATTCCAGATAGCGCTGGGTAGAAAGGGTTAAAAGTTCAAAACTTTCTCACCTTAGAGGTTTCCATATATCATGAAGAAAATACATTGTGAGGTTGCCGTCACAGCATTGATGTTCAGAGTGGTTAAAAAAGTGAGACATGGGCACTTATACAATGTCTTACAAAAAACATCATAGAGAAATAACAAACAATAACAATTTCAGGCAACAAGACCACAGGATAGCAAGTTAACAAACTTTTTAACCTCTTTTTTTTGTTGTTTTTTGTTTTTTAAATATTAGGGATTTATACAAAACACATAATAAAATACCCATGTTATCAAATTACTTCTCACAAGAAACACACTGAAGCTCTAGGAAGGAAGTACCTTTGGAATTTGGCACTATATATTTTCACTTTTTTTCTTTAAAAGAAAAAAAAAATCACATTTTGCTGAACACAAACACATCTAAATAGTCCACAAAAAAAAAAAAATGACATCAATGCTTTACAAGCCAACACAAAACTTACTCTGGAATAGGTTTTCTTTTTTCCCTCACATGAAATTTTTTGTAAGCAAACAACTTTTTTTTGAAATTCTTTTTTGTTTTAAGTAAACCAATTCTAAACTTGTCTTATCAACAAAGAACATTAAGACCATAAGACTCATGATGAAACCACAACTTAATTCACAGAAGCACCAACGTTAACACAGTTTACAGTAACCTTTCTCCTGTACATTGAAACAGTATAAAATATAGGTAATTTCATGTGCATTAAACCATGGATTGTCTAACTGTGAGTCAGTTCAGCAAAAGGTGACACAAATAGGTAGCATTTGCCCCAAAACAGGGTAAATATTTTTCTTATACTAATCTACAAAAAGTGGTTCTATATATATATCTTAATGAGAAAGTGAGCCACCTAAAATGGCCTTATCAAAAAACTTTACACTGCCTGAAAAATGTAAAAACTATTACAGACCTCTAGAGACTTAAAATCAGACAGTTTTTTTCTCAAACTGTTTTTGGAAGTAGTCTGTTAGAAACCAACATTCTGTGTCCCTGGACACATATTGCTATTGTTACCAGTGACCGGGAAGAATGCCAATCCCTGTATAATACTTTCAAGTCTGTTTTATGAAAAGAAAAGAAATAAAAAGAAACATTTTTGCCACAGGTTTTTTTCCTATTATTAATTTGTGTAATAATAAATTTCAGTCTTGCATGAATGCAGCAATGTTTTTCACATTGACTTCCCAGAATTCATAGCTAGATGAGGTCACATGCAAATTTCAAAGGTCAAACTAGATCAAAGGTCAGTAGGAGAACCAAATATGATGTGAGGTCAGAAAGACATCAGAAACAATGACGGGACGATGAAACTTTTTTTTTGAGACGCCACAGGGACATGCTAGGCAAACGGTGAACTAACGGGCATGAAGATGTCTAGGGAGAAAACAGGGAGAGTAAAAAGTTACACAGAATCTACGCAGCAGCAACAAAATCACTCTTCAGGGTGCAGGAGAAAAACTAATGCAAATTTTAGGTCATTAGGGAGTCTACGAGCCATCCACGTAATTTGCATTTCTTACACTCTTTATCCACAGCACAAAGGAACCCAAGAGAATCCATCCGGAGAGGGAGAGGGGATGGATTCTGGGCGTTTTGGGGTGAGGGGCTGGCAAAGGATGGGGAGAGGGTCCAGTTTCAACGAATGTAACAGATGGGGAAAGTCAGACGACTGAACTGTAAACTAGATAATGGCAGTTACGAACAAAATCATCAGACAGATACAGACACCGAGAGGATAAAGCATGGACTTGAGGCCTAGGGTTCAACGGTGAAAAAAAGCCCATTCCTAGAACGATTCCTCTAGAGACTACTTCAGAAGGATCTGGCTAGCACAGAGAGCTGCTCTTTAGGTACCCAATAAGTTAACAATAGGCAATAAATAACTTCCATTATTTCTGAGGCAGTAAAAATTTTGTACAAAAATAGAAATGCTTTTTTTACAAATAAAATTTACAGGCCTGTGGCTTTCTTTTTATGTAGTATTTATGTATTACTTATTTATTAAATTTATCTTTCAAGAAACATCAAGTATTTTCACTCATTTTTAATTTTTAAACCCTGTAGCTTTAAGAAACAGATCTCTAAATCTTTTTTTACATTAATCCTTTCTAAAAACTAAAATAAAACAGTAACAAAATAGACAACCAGTGTAATAATCTGACCAATAAATGTCATGTTTCTTTGAACACTAAAATAAAATCCTACTTATTAAAACAAACCAAATGTAGTGGAAAGACATTTTGTATTGTTTTTAAGTGCTTCTCCTGGCTTTTCTCTCGCGCTAGGCCACCGCCTTACCCTCTATGAACAGCTGGCGCCCCTCTGCGGGGTGGGCGCGGGCAGGAGGGGCGAATTCTCCAGGCAGTGCTCTGGGGCACAGGGTGGGGGAGGGGGAGGGGGGTGGGTCTCAGAGTTAGAATTGCACGTTAGCCTTTCTTTGCCTTTTAAGTTGTTAAGATGTCATTTATTGTGTAATGTGTTTTTCTTTAAAAAAAGCAAAAAACAAAAACCAAAAAAGGTAAAAGGAGATTCAAATTGCAAAACAAAGGAGAATACAGTGGTGCAAGTGGAGGAGGAGTTTACTCGATAGAAACAAGGTAGCCGAGTTTATGGCGAACTGGGTAGGGGGCCCGGGAGGGGGTAATGGAGGCCTTATTGTAAAAATAACCGTCTCTCTTGGTAAAGGTTGGCAATGTGGTCCTCCTCTGCCTTTCCTGTTGAGCCCAGGCTGGCTCGTGGGACTTACCCTAAGAAAGCTAAAATAAGAGCAGGGAGCCTCTGGGGTTAGGATCAGTAAGGTTTGCTGTCGTTTTTGGAGCGCTTCAGCTGGACCTTCAAGCGTTTCATGCCAATCTGAAAGCCATTCATAGCCTGGATAGCAGCTTGCGCAGACACGGGATTGTCGTAGCTAACAAAACCTGGAAGACACAAGCGGAGGGAGGGCGGGAATCAAGATGGAGAGGCAGGGGAGCAAAGGAGGGTGGCTGCAGATGCTAAGTGACACGTGCCCAGCCTGCGGTCTCGGGTCAGCTCTACTCAGTTCACGGACTACAGGTCATGTTTTAGGGGCAACACTGGAAACATCCACTGAGAAGCAGTGGAGAAGCTGGCTGGACCGCTAACTTGCTATCATGAGAACAAAACCCCTCTGCAGAAGGCTAAAATCTCAAACACTGAGTCAATTTAGTCTGTTTACTGATTTCAGTCAAACCTGTTCGGGTTTAAAGTCCCTTAGAATCCCGAACCAGCCTCCAATACATCAGTAAGTGCTGCTCCTAGAAGCAGTGGTACAAATATTCTAGGTCTCCAGGGGCCCCCAGAGGCTCACATGCCCCAACCAGGTGAGGTTTAAAAGCAGGATAATTGAGGGAAGGGCTGCATAACCGGTATGTCGCCCAAGACCCTGACTGTTTCCCTTCCAATTCTCCATGTATACAGGACGGGGTCAGTTGGTGAATTAAATCTAGCATAATTTGTACTTCATTTTTACCACTTGGAGCTGTTACTGAGAGGAACCTAGGGGCCCAGGGGAAATGCTGTGCCCGTTCTCCTTATCTCAACCTCCATTTTCAAAGCTCCGGTGAATTCAGCAGAATGGAAATTGCTACCTTGTATCCCCAGCTGTCCTGGAGAATAAACAGTCTAAACAGCTCAGGGCTTCACAGCCATCCCGACATACTTCCCACCACCTTTCTCTGTACCAACACTCAGACGCTTCTGACGACCACCCAGGCTCTGCCAAAACCCAGAAACAGAATTCTGACCACATAGTTTTGTTTCAGCACTGGGGGGCGGGGTTACATGCAAAAGTTTCTTAAGTGTTGTCCCTACTTACTTTTGTTGTTGAAAGGAAGTTATACTGATTGGATTTCAGCTCTGACCATCCACTGTTCAGAAGGTTTTATACCAAGTTCTCCATCTATCTATCTACTACTAAAGTATAAAGCTAAGGAGAACATTCCTTTACAAATTAGAGGAGGAAGAAAGGGACATAAATATACCTTTAGCAGAGTTCTCAGCTGATAAAAATAGGCATACAGTATAAGCAGAATAGCTTCTCGTCGGCTGCCTGTATGCAAAATGGTGGTTTAAATTTTTATTAAATTTAAATTCCCAATAAATGTGATCTTGAATCTAAGATTTTTGCTGATTTTCTCCTTTCCTCCTACGTCTTATCCAGAGGTAGCAAGATGATTGAAGAATGGAAATGGGTCAAGGGCAAAGTGGATAACAAAACCTGGCCAAGAGCTTAGGATGAAGAATGGGGTACCACGTTATCACCAGCAAACCTGGGACCCCAAGAAGTTAGGCTGTCTCACCGAGACACCTACATATGGGATGTTACAGCTTTTTAATAAAAACTGAAAACGTAGTGCATAACACTAAATACCACTGTCTGATGCATTATTATGAACACAGTGGTTAAGTAGTTTGGGGGCTGATATAATCTCTTTTCAAGACGGTAAATATTTTCTCAAAATCAAACCATGAACTACAATCCTTTTTCTAATCTCCAAATAAGCTCAGGACATTGTTTAGCGATGAAGACTATAAACGTCTGGCTCGCAAGCCTTGTTCAGGGAAGCTCCCAATGGGGAGCCCTTACTGAGACATGCACACAGCCTATATAACAACTTACTTTCCATTTCACTCTCTCGTGAACCATTACAAGGGCGTTTATATACCTGTAATGGGTTCAGGCTAACAGCCTTTCCACTTGGATAGAAACAGTGACTTGAAATGGCTGACACGCTAATTCCCCCAACAACAGAGGCTTCAGGCTTTCCTGGGTGACAGCACGGAAATCAGAAGGACGTTACGCGAGTGGAGTTTCAGAAGCCAGAGCACTCTCTTCAGACTGGCCGCCCGTCGCCAGTCAGCCGGGCGCCAAGTCTGAGTTTGTGCCTCTGCAGGAGCCGTCCCCACCTTTCCTGCCCACTTCTATTTGTTCTCCTCTGCCCACATCTGTTCAACTTTATTTTGTTTTGTGCTACTCTTAGCACCTATGACCAATGTGAGTCATTAAATCGGAGGAGTGATTAAAGCAAATGTTACATCTCAAACTGGGCCAGAACTTGCCAAGTTAGAAGTATATGCTCTGAACATTCTAGCCTCTAAACTACTTTGGGGAACACAAGGGTTCAAAAACTAAAACAAGAACTAGATTTAATGAATGTTCTCCTCCTCTGTAAAACATTAGGGCATGCAGTGAGCCTGCCATACTCTCTCAGGGAGCGAAAACGCCCCAGGGAGCCAGAGTCCAGGCTGCTTGAGGAAGGAGACCGTGACAGCTCGGGCCACCGAGGAGCTGGGATGTCCAGCGTTCTGAGAACACCTGCATCTCCTGTGCTCTCCACCCACTCAGGCAGCCACTGCAGATCCCAGCATCCCAGCACACCGCAGCACTTCATGTCACCATGAGCTAAACCAGCCACCGTCCCTGGGCTCCTGGAGCTGCTATGTTGGGCGTGGCCTGAGCACACCCCTACTGTGAAGGTGTGTGCATCGATGAGTGTGTTTTTATGTACATCCAGATGCCGAACAATAAGCCCCCAGTACAATGTGCTGCCTACACCCACAGGGTCTGAGTCCTGGTGGACCTGGAAGGGTTTGTGGCAAAGTGTCTGCAGTGCCATTCTGTATCAGGAGTCTCAACTACACTACAGTCTGTAGACTCCTTCCATCCGGTGAAGCCTGTGGTTCAAACTGGGGGCCCAAAGAGACTGTTGCTGGTCAACTATGGAAGGTGATTAGTTATAGGCAGTAAGGCCCTTGAGTACAGCATAGAGCACTACCTACTATACGGGCATTTAATTTCCCAGATCTTTCCTTTCTCCCAGGTCTTTTCTGCCTTTTTGATGAGATGACTTGACCCAGTCTGCTTACATGGATCCAGACAACCTGGAACCACCACACACACACGGAAGGCCCTGTCCCGGCATCTAAATGCTGGCCATTACATTTGCCTTCCCATGACCCCTTGCTGGCCGCGCACTGTGCATTCTAGCTGGCTTCTCTCGCATACCAAAGCACTTGCTCAGATTGGTCTGTTTGTCAATGAAGACTTTAGCAGAGATAACATTTCCAAAAGGCATGAACATCTGCAGGATGTCCTGGTCTCCAAACTCCTGTGGAAGGTGGTAAATAAAGAGGTTTGCACCCTCTGGACCTAAAGAGGGGAGGGAAAAAAAAAAAAAAAATCAGAGTAAGGTATTCTGCACTTCTCAGTTCCCAAAGCCTCTTCTCAGGAATGCTTTAACAACAGATGGGCTAAGCACGGGGCTTTCCCTCATACAGAGATGGATACAAGTCCAGTGCTGGTATGTCTTTTAGGACAGGAGTCGTCCTGCACATTTTCCTGACTTCCAAAAGAGACACCGGTTAAGAATGGCTTCCTTTTCATCTATAAGCTGTGGGTCACATTTGCTTACTGCGTGTGAGCATGTATCTTCAGTCTTCCTGGGCGTGAAGGTGGCAGACGAGGGGTAGAGTCGGGGAGGAGAATAAAGGCGTGGGTTTTTCCCACGTGGCCATGTTTTATAGTACGTAGTGTATATTCTCTCTTGGATACAGTGTCCTGTGTATTCTAAGCAAATTGCGGCAATTTAGAAGTAATGAATATAGCAGTAATGCTGCTTGGATTTCTCAATCATTTACCTAATTATCCATCCAGTTCTGATTTGGCAGATCTCTTAACACACAGTCTAATAATCATCTTTCTTAGAAATGACTGGCAATGAATCAAGGCAGGAAAAAGTAGGTGCTAGAGTTTCACAACTGTGATCGGAATGACACCACTGGGAATTAGCCTTGCAAACTGAGCGCATGAGGTGCACAAGCTGGTCAGAGACTAAGCGAAGCCTGGTTCTTGGCTCTCCGCCATAACTTCCAGAAATACAAGGAACGAGGACAGAGTAGGGGCGATCTTAGCTACACCAGACAGGGCAGCACTCTTAAGTTCCCTTCCATTTCATTCTCCCATCTCTCTAGCCACCTGCAGAAGAACTAGCTGCAGCTTAAAGGAAGCAGAAAGGGAATCCCAATGATTACAGCAGGTCATCACCTTTTAATATGTCACAGGCGAGAATGCTTTCCAGGTCAGAGGGTGCTTGGGGGAGTTGTAGGTCCTTCCCCAGATGGTTCTGGGGAGGCCCCAGGGCTGGATTCCTCTAGGATGTTCTGGGCATGGTGTCTGGGAGGGAAGGGAGCTCATAAAACTGGTGAAGTAGCCAAGCACCTGGTTCACGGGGCCTTGACTGACTCTCGCAGGAGAGGCACCAGGACTGCCTGCTCCACCGGGAAGCCCCAGGGGCTGGGGGGTCAGTGTCTGTTTGTATGGGCCGAAGAGAAGGAGAACTGGGGTAGAAAGAACTTTGTAAAAATAAAAGGGATAAACATCTTTGCAAAGAAAAGTCAAACCAAGTTTCTTTCCACACACACAAACACACAATCATAAAAGAAAAAAGTATTCTAATGAATAGGACTTTTCACAAGGAAATCTTCCTGAGGCAAATTTCTGAAGCCACAGAGATGAAGCATTTCTTTCTTATTTAAGTGTTAACATGGCCACTTTAATTTTCCGTATTGCTCACAATTTCCAGGGGCATAGCCATGTTCCAGTGCAAGAGACACAGTTTGTATTTAAAGGGGCACAATTACAGGGTTAGGTCCCCAGATGTTTCTTTGTTTAAAAAAAAAAAGACAACTCTTAAACAGTCAAAGCTTAATATGAATAGATGCAAAACCAAAACACTGGAGGTGGGTGTTCTGAGGGCCACTATGCATGTGCGTCCCCTGCAGTTTGTCTATCAGGCAGAGCTGGTACTGCCCATACTGGATATGCCTTCTAACTAGAAGGTCCAAATGCACAAATGAGGATTAATGGGGCCCAATGGGAATTGTGAAGTCAGCTCACCTCCTGAAGCCTGGGGAGAAAATGCAATTTTAATGCACTGTGACAGATTACTGGCCATGCCTGGGTAGTCCTGGCCTTCTCGAATGCAGTGCATTCTGAACGTACCCAGGCCAGACAGGGGACTAAGAAAACAGGAAGAAGGTAAACCCAAGGAGGCTGTCTTTTTCCTCATCACCAAGAAATACTTGGATTTTGCAAACTGCCGAAGTCATTAACACTAAAATGAGAAAAAGGTGACTTGGTATGGAAAACCTCTTAATATTCAGTGAAGGAGGCTACTGCCATAGACACCAAGGGTAAAGAAAGAGTTTTTCTGGGGTTCAACCTAGGTATCTTCCTTCTGTCTCCCTTCAGTAAAAACCTGCTGACCAACCACACATTCCTCAGGCCTCTAGTATACGCGACTAACTTGCTAGAGCTCGTTGAGTTGTATCATTGGTCCCAGCTGGCTGGGTGTTCACGTTCATATTTCTCATGGGGCACCTGATGTAGCAGAAAGCACTGGGGGTGTCTGTATCAGACCGCCAGTTGGGATCTGGAGGCTCTAATGCCGAGTGTGTGACATGCCTCTTGCAAACACAGGGAGATGGGAAGGGTGTGAAAGAGCTCAGAGGATATTTAGGAATGGCAGGAAACGTGGTCAGCTTGCCTGAATTTAGATCTGTAGGGATGCCATAACCCTTCAGAAGATTAGCTGAGGAAAATATTAAAACCATTTCTTTACAAGGCCAGACTGGTTCACTTTCCAGTCGGAAAATATATACCAGGGTAGACGACTAAATACATCAAATTGACTCAACTTTCTTGATTAAAGAACAGAACTAAGGAGTAGAAAATCTAAAACTCTGTTTAGTAGTGGAATACATCATGGGGTCTTTCCTTTGCTTCTCAGTATGACCTGCCTTTTAAATTATGTTTTAGTTAAGCTAATGTTAAGATGGTTTAAATTTCTTAGCACAGGTTAACAGGGTGAGAAGGTGGTGATCAGAAGAGACATACGAGAAGATGGAAGATGATTTAGAAAGACCTGAACAAACCTAAAGCACCATCAAGCACTAACCCATGCTGCTGGTAGCCCACACACCTAAATGTAGATGATCTGGAGCGGGCAGTATTTATCTTGAACCATTTTACATTAATCCCAGAGGATTAAGTATTGCACAAGCAGCGCCTAAAACTTAAGGGATAGAAATTTAGGGCAGTGAGTGAGCTGGTGTGAAGCAACTTCCGGGCCCGGACTTTCTCCTTAAGCTACTGACTTTCGAGTCTGCTGGTGACAGATGTTTCTCAGTGACCCGGGTTATATGGTTTGCTGTGAGGCCCTGCTGGGTGAGGGAGAAGTGACCAACACTCTCTAAGACGCATGTGGGGGAACTGGCTTTTACAGTCTCTCCTGAGGATACGGTTATCTGACAGGATCCCTCCTACCACCCTCACTTGTCACCATGGTAGTCAGACCTCAGACACAGGGACCTCAATACAGGCTTTCCTTTGGGAAGCCGAGGTGTTTATGACATGGGGTCTCCACATGCCTGGGGAAAACGCAGTTGTCTGAACAGTTGTGCCAAGTTTTAAAAAAATCAACAATAACAGTCACAGCAGAGAGGAAAGAGAAAGTTGAAAGAATGAAACTCAGATTTTCAACTATCTTCCTTTTTTTGTTTTGCGGTATGCGGGCCTCTCACTGTTGTGGCCTCTCCCGTTGTGGAGCACAGGCTCCGGACGCGCAGGCTCAGTGGCCATGGCTCACGGGCCCAGCCGCTCTGTGGCATGTGGGATCCTCCCGGACCGGGGCACGAACCCACGTCCCCTGCATTGGCAGGCGGACTCTCAACCACTGCGCCACCAGGGAAGCCCATGTTTTTGTTTTTTTAAAGGAAGATATTTTTCTGTTTATATGTAACAGCATTAAAAATGGAAGATAGGGCTTCCCTGGTGGCACAGTGGTTGGGAGTCCGCCTGCCGATGCAGGGGACACGGGCTCCGGGAAGATCCCACATGCTGCGGAGCGGATGGGCCCGTGAGCCATGGCCGCTGAGCCTGCGCGTCCGGAGCCTGTGCTCCACAACGGGAGAGGCCACAACGGTGAGAGGCCCGCGTACCGCAAAACAAAAAAACCCAAAAAACCCGCAAAACACATGAGTATCTTTAAAGCTGTGTCCTGTTTACTATTCCCAACTTAAAAAAAAAAAACCTTCTATTTCTTATAGGACACCATGTTTAAAGTCAAAATATTCAGACAAAAACCAGCCTGGAACTATGGGGTGAGGATATAGGAGAAGGGAAAGAAATTTTAAAAACATCTTCAGCAAGTACTTCCCTTTTCTAACTTCTTGTGTTCAAAACAAGTCAGAAAAAGAATAAATATCACAGTGCAGATTCTGCTTTAAAAGCAATTTCAATCAAGGAGGAAGGAGCCAAAAGGAGGAAAGAAAGAGACAAGCCCTCCCTACTCGGGCCAGCTCATTAACTGCTTTATAATTAGCCTTCATTTATTCTTAGCATTCACTTCCTGATGTTTATTTTGCCTTACCGGCAGAGAAGCAAGGCAATCAATCACTTATTTGCTTCCCCAGAAGACCCCTGATTAAACCGAGACTGAGTCAAACCTAAGAGTGGATTTTTTCATTAACCTGGAAACCATCGCGGACTAAGAGGTGAGGTCCACCATCACGGGGAACATGGACTGCGGGAAAGCTGGGCCGAGCCCACAGGGGGCTGCATCGACCCACCCCTTCCTCTAACGAGGAGTTTGTATGGAAGGGGAGAAATGAGAGGTGGCCCTGCTGATTCGGGAGAGGGTGCTCCCCGCAATTTTTTGATGGCAGCAATCACTAGGTAATTGCGTATGGCGCACAGAGGGTGAGGACTCCACCTGAACAGGGAGAGGAACAGTAAAGCTAAATATGACAGGAAAGAAGACTGAAAGGGCCTGTCAGATTTCTTTACGAAAAACTAAACGAACATGAGTAGGAGAAATAAAACAACTGCTTTCTCTCAGGACAGTGGCTCGGTGGAAGTTCCTTGGAGCTGTGCTCTGGGGGCGAACGCTGCCCTCCGGCCCGGGCCCCAGGCACGTACCTTCCTTCTGGCTGCCGGCCGCGCTCTGCTGCTGCAGCAGGCTCTGGCTGTACAGCGTGGGCAGCGCCGCGGCCGCGTACTGCTGGATCCCTGAGTAGGCCTGGGTGAGGGCGTCCATGGTGCCCGCCGTGCCATTCGTCAAGCCCGTGGCGCCAAGTCCTCCATTCAGAGCCGCCATACCTGAGAGCATTTGAGCAACTTTACAAAAAACCCAACAATAGAGAAGAGAAACAGCACTTTTCATTAGTGCTTTCCAAAGGAAGTTAGAGAATCATTTGACACAAGTACGACAGCAAGTGCATGCAGCGAGCACACCAAGTACACCAAGAACTTACAGACAAAACTATGAAGTGACAAACTGTAATAACGGCAGACACACAGACGACCACCGCAAGCCCCTGAGCAACGGTAAGCCTCACTCCCTAGGCCAGTGACGGAATTCACCATCGCCCTACAGAGAGCCAGTGCATCTGAGCTCCAGCAGTGCGCTGCTGGCGAGGACTGGGGTTCTCTTTCTGAAGTAGAAGCCTTCTGCCGCTCAGAGCTTGAGAGCATGTGAAAAACCACTAGTGGCAGAGGCCTGCGACATCTGTACACTTAAGCCACTTACTGGGCTCTCTGAGGAGCCGTGGGATGGCCCCAGGGTTCGAGGGGGAAGGACAGGATTGAAACTGCTCTCCCTTAAGCTATCTGATGAGGAAATGGCAGAGAGAACGAGCTCTGTACTCAATAAACCAGTGAATCACCAGTTCCGCTGACCAGCTTCCTCAACAGCTGAAGGATGCTGTCAGGGACAAGGACCTTAGGGAGAGCCTCTCTGACGATGAAGAATTAAAGGCGCAGGAAGAATGTGGCTCCCTCCCCTCGGTGTAGCTAACTGAAGCTGCTTGTTCAGTATGAAAGGCTAGAAACGGGATGGGGCTGTTCTCAGCAGCAAACAGACGCACACACAGACACCCACGCCTGAATATTAATCAGTGCCCGTGGAACTGGGGTTTCTGCCAATGAGAGCACCCCATGCCATGTTTTTCAGTCAACTGAAGTGACCCCATGTCTGAAAAGCTGGATCTTGGCTATTAACCCATGTGAACTGGATGATGGCCAGCACACTTTTTTGACTTTTTTCCTTGTCTCCTGGCTGCCCTTTTGCTCTATTATGGTTGTTGACTGTGTCACTTTTTCCCTGAATATGAGTCAAAACAAGTAATACTTTATAGAGTGTGAACTTTTCTATAAACTCAGGAAATGGAAGAGGTGACATCATAATTGCCTTGAGTTCCCTTTATGATGAAGACTTTTTTTTTTAAAGATATGTTTATGGGAAGAACTTAGTGAAAACATTAATGAAAATCTTGAAAGAATTAGGGCTATTGAATAAGGATGTTAAAATAGCAAAGGTGGTTAATTGAAAAAAATTGTAAGTCTAATGAGAATAGAGGACAACTAAGAGAAGGGTGCTTAGAAATTATACAGAGGAATCAAATACCAGAATCACCTCAGCACTCGCATCCCGTTTTTGCTTGCCTTCCGCAGGACACGGGAGGGGCAGTGAGCTACTCACTCCATCATGCTTCTGTTCTGACACCTTCATCTCTTAGACTAAACGGACTACACGTAACAAGATAGGCTAGAGGGATCTCATGGAGCCTCAGGTCTGGTGTTCTCCCTGGGGGGCTTGAGGGGACAGAAATGGGCCTTGGGTGACGTTTGGGGTGGGGCTGGAGTGTCAAGGAAAACCTGGGGGCCATGAACGTGGAAAGCCAGCTTCCTGAAAAGGAAAGTGATTTCAAGCAGTTCTAGCCGATACCAACTAAGCTCAAAAGGTGGTGGCCAGCAGAGGTCCTGCTGACGTTGCTTGAAGTTTCTTATTATGAAGGAGTCTATTCTAATTTTTTCTGAGGTGTGTGTTTACCACGGCCAAGGTAGAACAGGTGATTGATTACCAGGTAGAATCTTAAAAACCATCAAAGGAAGTTTTCAACTTTTGAGAGTTATTCCTATCAATGATCTAATGTCATTCTGTATTAAATAGTCATTATACTGAAGATAACATTTGTCAATTCAGCTGCTGGTACTTGATTCCATCTAAACACTTTGGACAGTCGAAACAGAGGTTTGAAGAAGGTTAGTTGAATAAAATGCTTCCCCTTAAAAGAACAGGGCTTTCTTTGAAAAGGCCAAATGGATTGGCGAACCTCAACGAGGGAGGGAAGGTCTTTGCAAATAGTCTAGCAGTGAAGTTAGTGCGCAGCCAGACTACCGCGTGCTTTAACTGAACCACTCTCCCAGGTCCTCCCTGATGGAGTCCCGGGGAGCTGTGAGACTATCGAGTAAACCTGTGAAAATGACCTAGAAGGACCCACCCGTAAAGATGAGCATGTACATCCGGCGTGGCCAGCGTGAAGATGATGCTGAAAAAAAGAGTCGGAGGCGGAGTGCCACGAGCCAACTACAGTTATCTGCACACCCCTCGGCCAGGCTTTATACCAAATAAAGAAAGGGCAAAAGTGAGGAATGTATTAATATATTCTCATAGATTTGTATGTATTTGCTGGGATAAATTTTCTTTGGTATAGATGGGATATATTCTTCTAAGCTGCAAGCTGAAAATGAGGACTTAGGTCTAAGAAATGTCTAAAATCAGGGTAGATGAATATGAATATATACAATTAGTGGCACTTGTACTCATGCCTGTGTTAATAATATGGTCACAAGTGTATGTGATGTTGTATGTGCTTGTGTATGTACCTAACTACATGTATCTTTATATATTCCAATAATACAGATTAAAACTAATTTCACAAGGCATACCAAGGGTGACAAGCCACCACAACACTATGCCCAAAGCATCGCATCTTTTCTCTCCTTTACATAAAGTATTTCCATAAACATTACTCACCAGGCATTTGTGGCTGGTGATACGCAGATAATCATAACTTTAGACACTATATGGTAAACCATTTGGAAGAATTAGCTCATTTAAAAAAGGAAAAATAAGGATGTCACTTGACATACATTTAAGCACAAAATCAGATACAGATTCCTGGGTGGATATAACTGCAAAAAATATTTTCTTCGTCTTCGTTCAGCTATTAGTGTATGAAACCTGCCTGGCGAACCCTCAACTAATCCAGAAGGGAAAGCTCTGTTAGTGAATTGCCCACATTCCTTCCTTCTGATCTTGCTGTTTTCTGCTTTTAAGCTTTAGAGCGCTGTCCTTTTTTTAGTCCCTCCTTCTATGAGCGTATAAGGAAGAACAAGGGTATGAAGCTCAAACAGTCTGGTTCAGCTACTTGTCTACCATCCGAAGCTTTACCTTGTGGGGAGCTGAGAGGCCCTCTGGCAGGGAAGGCAGTCAGATTCTCCCAGGATGAGTTTGGGAATTAACTGGATTCCATCTACCTACTTTTCTCCATGGCTCCTTTGTCCATGGAAAAGAGGTGGCTTTACTCAGAAAACCAGAAAACTCTCCTTACGGTAGCAAGTAATGGCTCCTGGGTGGAGTGGGGGAGGAAACGGTGATGATATGGAAGCTGTGGCCAACTATTTGTCAAGCTGCCTCTGTCCAGGTAACCGTTTGTTGACTACCTTCTTATCCAGTAGGACAGGTAGCATCATCATGTCTGTTAAGGAAGAACGGTTTGAAAGAGGACACTCTATATTAGAAGGTTTTCTCTTGGTATTTGACAAAGCAAATCTTAGCTCCAAGCTGGTGCCGGGATTGTTAAATAGCTCTGATAGTAATTTACCCAATCAGAAGGAATGTATTTTTCTTTGTGCATGACTTTTGGTTTGATTAAACATTTTTCTGGTTCATACTGTCTAGTAGGGGTTATTTGAAACTTAGAAACAGTCTTAATTTCCCATGACCTATATGTACTTACATTAACCCAATGGCAAAGAATTTAAAAAACAAAACAATTTAAGGCTGTTTTTCTTGCCAGGAGCAAAACTGGAATAACACAGGTCCCACACAGGAACTACTCACGGTCTCTCTGCCATTCAACACAGTCCCTCTCCAGTCGCTCATGATAACGATGGGAAAATCCCCGCAAAGGACAACAGAACAGGATGGAGAGAGGCGGGACCACACAGACAACACACAGCAGTCATGAGCACGTGCTGAGGAGGACAGCCATTCCCACTGGCCTGTTACTGTGCAGACCAAGGACAGGCAGGCGATCAAATCAAATTCCTTGTTTTAGGGGAACTAGGTCCTGGGGCAAGAGAAGCAGCATGAAGGGATGTGTGCAAACACACGTCTGCAACCGAGGGGAAGGACAAGTGAGTTGGAGCGTCTGCAGAACAAGGTCAGAAACAGGAGGCAGGGCCATGAGGGCTGCTGGCAGGAGGGCAGCTGGAGGCAGCTTCACTGGAGTAAAACATTCTGCTGTCACGCGGCCACCACTTCATTCAACGCGTGCTTGCTAATCAACAGCTATCTGGTCGGGAAGGAAAGAAATCTTTTTCTTGTCTGCTCTTTTTGGCCTTTGGTCAGATAAAACTCAGTCCAAGGTTATGACTGCTTTCCCCAAAGCGTCGGAATAAAAGGATTTAATAAAACCTCAACACATTTCCTACCTCTAAATGTACGACTTATCCTCTTATCTGGATTATAAAAGTTAGTCTTCATTTGGATGAGTTCTAGGTGCTTCTTTACCAAACAAATTGCAAGGTATTCTTTTGGGATTTGAAGATATAGAATTATTGGGGTGTTGTTTTTTTGCTTTTAAAAACACTACTGGTTGGTCACCCTTTAAAAACTGTACACTTAGTCAATCATGGTTTAAAATAAGGCAACTTGCCAAGGACCCTTTTCTTAATGCTTAAAATGGGCAGAGGCTGGGTTGCCCAGTAGGTAATTAGGTCCCCGAGTCAGGCTGTCATGGTCCTTCTGGACGTGGCTATTCTCAGGCACGGGGTAGGGGTGCGGGCCCAAGCTGAGGGAAAGGCAACTGAGGTGTCCCTTCTGTGGACCGAGGACCTTCCCCAATTGGAGGGGCCAAGGCTAAGCTCGAGCCTCAGATATGACTCAGCCTCTGGCCGGGCACTCTTCTCCCCATAGATCTAGAATGCCGGAAACGGGTAGGCTGTGTAAACAACTTAGAGTGCTTTGGTGGGTCTGTATGTTTCAGAGCTAAGTAATTCTGTAAGCAATTTGCCTCATTCTGCTTCAACCTGCGCTACTTGGAACGGGGCCCTTAGGAGATGCACTGCTGTAGGGTGACCCCTGACTCCGGGGGCTTGATAAAGACTCCAGACGGTACCTCGGGGGCGGCTCCTCGCCACCCAGCCTTGTTCTGCTTCCCAAGGCCTCATTTCTCCTCCTGTATAATCGCCATGACCCTTTGGGTTTTAGAGCTGGAGGGGACCCTTAAGATCATCTGATCCAGAACTTTCAATTTTCAGATGGGACCCTGAAGTCCAGTTGTGGGCAGTGATTGGCCTCAGATTCCTGCAGGTGACTGGGAGCTGGCCCCATGCATCCTGATTTCTAGCCCATTGATTTTTCTTTTATAACACACTTCCTCCCCTCAGATGAAGGGAACCAAACTAGAATCAAACCAAAGCCCTCGAAACCTGCAGATACCTGTCAACCACAGAGACCTATGGCTAAATACACAGTCTACACATTACAAAAGACTTCGGGTGGTGAGGGTGGGGTATTTCTGGAGACAAAACAGAGGTAGGCAGCGTACGCCTGTCAAAACACGTGCTTCTGCTCCTCCATCCCAAGCTTTAGCTCTCCCCGTGATGTAACCTTTTAGGTCATCTCTGGCTGACCACTGTCTGGGGAATCTGGGGGGAGGCTGTCCACCAGAGCAGCAGATGCTCACTGCGATGGTACCTGCTAGTGCATTAATGTTGTTCAGTCCGACAGTGGCCCCTGCCAGTCCTTGCAGAGTCCCGAGAGAGGTCAGAGAATTCATGGCCGCACCAGCAGTGGAGTTGGGGGTTGAAGCAGCCACTGCAAAACAAAAGACAGACAGGGAACCCGGGAGAGAAAGCACAGGATGAGTGAAAGCCAGATGGCCCGGGAAGTAGTCTGTCCCCATCACAGCAGACACAGCCGGGGAGCCTTCAACCACGGGCAGTCTGGGAGTTGCGCTTAGGTTTTGGTGTGAAAGACATGGGGTTGTCCTTGTGGCAACTGTGACAATGAGATCTGGTGAAAAAAAAGCATCACAGATCTGTTGTGCCAGCCAGCGAACATGTGCATTGCTGGTTAGTAGGGGACAGTCCACGATAGGAAGCCCGTCCTCCTGGGTGGTGGGTCTTTCACCAGCTGCACCTTGGAAGCCTCTGAACAAATGACCCGCACAAAAAAAGGGGGAGGGAAGGAGGAGTAAAATGGCGTTTCTTGGCTTTCATATTGCTTATGCTTCAGACTTGGCATTTTCTCAATGAAGCTCAAAAAAAAAAAAAAATTCCTGGGTTTGACAGACGACTTCAGGACCCAGGTAGTGGTGCTTATAGAAGCGGAGAGTGATAGGAGATAAAACCATTTTGGTCCGAACTCTCCTTCCCCTCCCCCCTCCCCCTTTAAATAACCGCTTTATTGGGATATAATTCATGTTATAAAATTGACTCCTTGAAAGTATACAATCTACTGATTTCAGTATAGTCACAGAGTTGTACAACCAGCACCACTAAGGTTATAACATTTTTATGACCCTCTAAAGAAACCCATACTCGTTAGCACTCATTCTGCATTCTCCCCTCTCCCTTGACACTGCCAACCACTGACCTACTTTCCGTCTCTGGATTTGCTTAGTCTGGATATGTCATATAAATGGAATCATAAAATATGTCATCTTTTGCACCTGGCTTCTTTCACTCAGCAAAATGTGTTCAAGGTTCATCCACGTTGTAGCACGTGTCAGTACTTTATCCCTTTTTATTGCTGAATAATATTCCATTCTGTGGAAACACTCCACTTTGTTTATTCATTCATCAGTTGTGGACATTTTGATTGTTTCTACTTTGGGGCTGTTATGGATAATGCTGCTGTGAACATCTGTACACAAGTTTCTGGGCAGACATATGTCTTCAGTTCTCTTGAGGACATACTTAGGAGTGGGACTGCTGGGTCATATGATAAATCTATGTTTACCATTTTGAGGAAATACTAACTAAAATGTTCTCCAAAGTTGCCGTCCTCCCAAATCCCTTTTACACTTACAATGTAAATAACATTTCAGGTTATCTTACATTTGTATAGCTTGATAGTCTGCTGACTTTTTTCACATGTATTATCTCACTTTATCCCAGTGATAGACGTAAAAGCTAAGCGAAACTCTGACCACTGATAAAAGTGGCGCTTGAGCCACTTCTAGCTGTGGAATCATTGTGAGCATGTGAACTTCCTTCCTTCTAGGATGGCCGGGAACTTCAGTCCATCCTGCTGGAATGTTCCTGCCCAGATGGAGCTCATTCCTGCTGTGCCTTCAGAAACCACACAGTATTGCTTGCAATGCACCTTGCTTGGGATTCCTTCTGGCTGAGCCTATAGATCAAATGCCTGAAAAATGAATTCCCCACCTTGCCACATTTCTGCCCATGTATATGGCATTAGCTTCTGACTCCTCATGATGTGTACGTATTTTCTTTCTCTTTTAAAAGTAAAATTATACATAATCAAGTCAATGTTTCTATAGTCCTTTTGTGTTATGAAACTTTTCAAGTACACACAAAAGGAGACGATAGTGACAAATTCCTTCAAACTCATATCCAGATTCTAGAATATTTGAGAACCACTCTACTTCCTACTTCCATCTTATCCCTACATACTTCAGTATGTAACTCTGAAAATTGAGGACATCTTCTTTTAAAACCCCAAACCACTTTTCTCTTTCCTCTTGAATCAGTTTTATTAAGGTTATAGCTTTCTAGGAATTTGTATGTTTCACTGAAGTTTTTGAATTTATATTGGTATAAAATTACTCATAATTTCTTCTTAATAAATTTTAAAAATCAGGAGCATTTACATTTAAGTCCCATTTCTCTGTCTGCTTGATCTGTCGGTTACTGAGGGAAGCACGTGAAAATCCTCCACTATGGTGATGCCAATTACTCCATGCAAATATGTAAATTTGGGGGAATACCTCTTGAAGCTACTTTACAACTTCCACAGATGTTTGTAGATCATTGTATCTTCTGTTGAAATAAACTTTTTGTGGTGACCTCTTCATTTCTAGTTTTACCTTGACGTCTGTTTTATATGATGTTAAAAAAAAGCAGCACCAGCCCTTCTTTTGTTATTTGCATGGTATATCTTCTGCCATCTTTTTATTTGTGTCTGTTTATGTTTTAGCTCTATTTCTTATAATCAGTATATAAACAGGTTTTCAAAAACAGAATACAGCCTAATAATTTGATAGTCTTTCAGCGGAACTATTTAAATTTTGTGGTATACGTCCTGCCTATATTACATTTTTTCTCTTCTTTCTTGCCTACCTTTTAGGATTACTTGTTGGTTTTTTGCCACATTCCATTTTCCCCCTCTACTACTGGAGGTAATATTTAATATTTGGAGGTAATATCTTTTTTTGGAGGTAATATTTAATATTTCTATTCTTTTATGTATTACCATAAAAATTTTAAGTCACACGTAACTTAAAAGAATCAAAGTTAACATTATCTTTATTCTTTGCCAGAACATTTTCTAGAATGTTTCTCCATTTGTGTATATGCTTTGGACAATTTCTAGAGACTTTAAGTGGTTGATTTTTAAAATAATTTTCACCAGTTATGGGTCTTTCACTGGCAAAAAGTCCACAGATATTCTCATACTACCATTCTAGAAGTTCTTCCCTGGTGTCACCTAAAATTGTGTGAAAACTCTTCAGGCCTTTATTACTGGCTTAGAATCAGAACATGCCTTAGGGATAGTTTTTACCCCTTACTCACAGGCACAACAGTCTGTTAAGAGCTATCACATGTAGACTGACGTCAAACAGAAGTGTATTTTTCTGTGGGAAAGCGGGGTGGGGGGACTTCAGTTTCTGGCAGTTAGGTGGTCTAGGTTACTAGAGAGACTCTCCCACTGAAAAAAACTAAAATGCTTAATAAGATGTTTTAAAAAATATTTTTAAATTGCATCAATAACTGACCATTTAGTAAGAAATACTCAGAAATCAATGATGTAAGTGAAAGATGGCACCCAGAGAAGTAAGTAGAGCATTGAAGGTAGCTTTCCCCTTAAGGTGGACCAGATAAATTTGAGCTTCAGTTCTCAAAGCTTCTCAGTACGTAAGAAATACAAGAAAGCCTAGGGCCCACCTGAGGTAAAGCATCTAAGAAGAGACTTCGCCACCAATAAGTCTGGAACACTATAAAAGGCTAAACAGTCAGTGAACAAGATATACTCTCACTTCAGAAACGGTAAGGAAAACTGCCTGTCTCAAAACTTAGTGCGGAGTATGGCAAGGGGAATTTCCCTCTGATAATATATAACCAACCAGCCCTCACATCAGTTTTCAAACCAACTTTATCTGACTGGTCAAAACTGCTCAAGCCAGCAATTTAAAGTGGTCCCTAGCTTGTACTGTCTTCCAGCACCCTGCAGAATCAACTATAAGTCAACCTTGAAAAGGCCCATTTTCAGCAAAGAATTCTCAGAAATAAGGTTCTAAGATAGTTAAGCTCACAAGACAAAAAAATCACAAGTACCAAGAGTAAGAAGCAGCAGAGACAGAGTTAGACACCATATTTAGATCCACCAAAACTTATTATTAGCACACAATAGAATGGAGGTACATTTAACACGTCTGCACAATTGAAAAAGGGTGGGGGGGCTTCCCTGGTGGCTCAGTGGTTGAAAGTCCGCCTGCCGATGCAGGGGACACGGGTTTGTGCCCCGGTCCGGGAAGATCCCACATGCCGCGGAGCGGCTAGGCCCGTGAGCCATGGCCGCTGAGCCTGCGTGTCTGGAGCCTGTGCTCCGCAGCGGGAGAGGCCACAACAGTGAGAGGCCCGCGTACCGCAAAAAAAAAAAAAAAGGGTGGAAAATGAAAAAAAAAAAAAGATTATAAGAAATGACCAAGTATACTGATAAAATTATTAAATAATCAAGTCTTAGAAGTGAAAAAACATAATCAAAATATAAAATTCAATGGATATACAGGTTTAACAGCATATTAGATACAGTCACAGAAAGAATTTGGTGAGCTGGAAGACAGACCTGAGGAGATTATACATAACTGAGAAAGAAATGATAACAGATTAAGGGACATGGACTAGTCTAACATATGTCTAGCTGAAGTTCCTGAAGGAAAAGGGAGAACAGGGAAAAGGCAATATGTAAAGAGTTAATGACTGAGAATTTTCCAGAACTGATCCAAGATCCTCTCCCACATCCACATGTTCAAAGGTCCCAGTGAATCAATCAGGAAAAATGAAAATACATATATAATTAGATGCACCACAGCAAAAAATGCAGAACACCAAAGAAGATTTAAAAAACAACCAGAGAAGAAAAAAAAACCTCAAAAGACCACAATTAGACATCTCAGTACCTGATATCTAAACAGTAATAATGTAAGCAAGTTAGTAAAAGGTGCTGAGATAAATTAACCGTCAAGCTAGAATATCCAGCAAAAATGTATTTCATAAACTAGGACAAAATAAAGAAGTACTTTTCACATAAAAGCTAAGAGACTTTTTCACCATTAGACCCTCACTAACTGAAGTGCTACTGGATATACTTCAAACTAAAGGAGAAATGATCCCAGATGAAAGGAGGAGGAATAATAAGGATGTGGTAAATATATGGGCATACACTAAATAAATGCTATAGAAAATAGCAATGGACAGAAATTCAAACCAAACCAACTTAGAGCTAAAACACACGACAACATGAATACACCACCCATGGGTTGCAGGGGGGGAGCTTTTTTGAGTTAAAGTATCATAAGATCCTTGAAAGAAAAAGAAATTTCTTGCTTTTTATTTGGCTGCGTCAGGTCTTAGTTGCGGCACACGGGATCTTTCACTGCGGCGTGGGCTTCTCTCTCGTTGTGGTGCACGGGCTCCGTAGTTGCTGTGTACGGGCTTAGCTGCCCCGCGCCTGTGGGACCTTACTTCCCCGACCAGGGCTCGAACCCGCATCCCCTGCATTGGAAGGTGGGTTCTTAACCACCGGACCACCAGGGAAGTCCCAAGAAATTTCTTTCTCAAGAAAACTGACTAAATCTCAGTAGGAAGAGCAGGAGTTTGTGACATCTGAGCCACAACCAGGAGGTTGTGCTATCCCCTGTCCTCCTCTCCCCCAAGCTCAGCGTAATGGAAGCTCTACCCCAGGAGGTTGTGGTCAAGAAGATGGGGGCTCTTTTCAGCTCCCAAACTATAGCGATGGTTTCTCCTAGGGAGGGGTAGACCACTGGCCTTTCTAACCATCCTTCTTCCCTGGCCCTGTTTTGCAGAAATTCTACTGCAGGTCAAGAAGTGTTGAGTCCTTTCCTCGAACCAGCCTGTACTCAGAGGGTGGAAGCTCAACCCCAGGCACAGCACTCGGAGAATACTGGGCCCAATTACCCTCATCCCATCTTGCTTCCGGGCGGAGGTTCTATGCCCAGAGAAGCCAGCTGAGACGAGCAGGTGCTACTGCCCTGCTGCATCACCCCTCTTGTAGGCGAGGGGTTGCTTGAAGCAAAGCAGGTTGCTGTCCCTGCCCTCAGCTCGGGCAGTGGCAAAGAGGGTCTGCCCACAGAGAGAGAGAGAGAGAGAGAGAGGCCACAAGAACAGAGAGCTCCATAACTTTCCCTAAGAGGAATGCATTTATTTGGAACACAGTGCGGGGAAGTTCAAGCCTAAGGCACCATGGAAAACAATAGATATTTTGGTGGTGGGCCATTAAGAGGAACAGAATGGTAGACCATCCAGAAGTTTAACAGAGAAAACCAGAGAAACAGAGAGATAGGAAGAGTGTTCCCGGGGTCACAGCAAGCTTCAAGGAATGGCCTTGAAGACTTTCCCTGTGGAGGGGCCTGACTTTAACAGAATCAGACTGTGGTGGCCGTTCATGCCCAGGGTCAAAAATAACAGATTAAACAACCAGAAATTAATGGAGGCTGGGTGGGATAGCAGTAGAAACAGACCAGCCAGAAACTGAACAGGCAATCCGGCAGAAAGGCATTCAAAGAGAGCTATTTGGAAGAATTATGCCATTTAAAAAAGGAAATATAAGAATGTCATTCACAGCCGGAGGCTGTGTTCTCTAAGGAGTGCCATCAGAAGCATACTGCAGGGGAATAAACTCCACTTGCTAAGTCACTAAGCAGATGAGCAAACAAGAAGCAGCTGGGTTTGGTGGGGGAGAGTAGGGAGGATCAGTGTCCAGAATAAAATGTCTAGTTGTTCACAAATTATGAGATGTGCAAAGAAATGAGAAAGTGTGATCCACACAGGGAAGAAAGCAGGCAACAGAAACAGTTTGAGACGGCCCAGACACTGTTCTCAGCAGACAGAGACATCAAAGCAGCCATTATAAATATGTTCAAAGAATGAAAGGAAACCAGATCTGTCTACACTGTCTACAGGAGACACGTTTTAGATTCAAAGCCACAAACAGGTTGAAAGTAAAAGGGTGGAAAAGTATATACCAGGCAAACAGCAACCGTAGAGCTGGACTGGCTAGACTAGAATGAGACAGCAGAGACTTGACAATCATTTTAGAGAGAAAGAAAACTGGGTCAACTGCTTGCACTGCAAAGGACCTTAATGCACTTTCATAAAAATCTGTGTCTTTGGTAGCTCATGAAAGAATCCCAGGGCCAGTGTGCGGTGACCGGCAGAAAACCCTTATTTTATTCAGGGCTCTGTTTTTCTTTACCTCCCTCAGACTCTTCATTCAGATCGAAGAAAAGGGAAAGGAACGGAAAGGACCAGGATGAGGAGATGACATATTCCTCCAACAGCAAGGAAATGAACGTGAAGCAACCTGGGAGGAGGCATGGAGGGGAGTAAACTGAGTACCTGGGTCAGGATGCTCTCTGGCACTCATCTGAGAAACACATACAAGCTACTGTTATCATCAGAAAGGCCCCCAGAGCCGGGTGCCATTCGCAGCAACGATGGAGAAGGGTGGGTACCCGCGCCCTCAGGTCACTAATCTGGAGAAGGTCGCTTATCAGTAGGGACGCCACCACGTCCCTAGAAGCCTCACGTGACCTGTCACCATGCTGATGTGGGGTATTCCTCATAGCTGCTGGAGACCCGACACCTACGACGGGGACTTAACGCCTCAGTCTCTGTAACGTGAACTTTTCAGGCTCGTTTACCGCACAGACCTCATGAGTCTCTAATCCTCTGCACCACCCCTTGGCGGGGGTCGCCCTGTATCTAAACGGAGGTGGCAGGAGAGGGATCACGAAGGTTAGCATGGGCATCCTGAGGAAGAACAGATAAAGTGTATTAGCTTGGCCCGGCAGGTGCTGAAAAATGAGGCTACGGCTGGAAACAACACACTGTCACAATTTCATTGTTCCCTTTTCAAAACAGAAAACTAACTGGAGGCAAAGTGGGGCTACAGTTAAGACTGAGTGCTTTGCAGCACTGTTTACAACAGCCAAGACATGAAAGCAACCTAAATGTCCATCGACAGATGAACAGATAAAGAAGAGGCGGTATATAGATATAACGGAATATTACTCAGCCATAAAAAAGAACAAAATGATGCCATTTGCAGCAACATGGGTGGACCTAGAGATTATCCTACTAAATGAAGTAAGTTACACAGAGAAAGACAAATATCATATGATATCACTTATATGTGGAATCTAAAAAAATGATACAAATGAACTTATTTACAAAACAGAAACAGACTCACAGACATAGAAAACAAACTTGTGGTTACCAAAGGGGATAGTGAGGCAGGGGAGATAAATTAGGAGTTTGGGATTAACATATACACACTACTATACATAAAATAGATAATCGATAAGGACCTACTACATAGCACAGGCAACTTTACTCGATATTCTGTAGTAACCTACATGAGAAAAGAATCTGAAAAAGAATGGATACGTGTATATGTATAACTGAATCACTTTGCTGTACACCTGAAACTAACAACACTGTAAATCAACTATACTCCAAAAAAAAGAAACAATACGCAAGTGAGAGGTCTCTTTATATCTTGCTTTTCTATTTATTTAAAACCCAGGAAGAGTGGCTAGAGTGCACTGTAGTTTTCTGACCTCTTGTTGTGCTGTTCTTGGATGGTCCCAGTAGACTGATGGGGAGAGGGTGAAAAATAGGAGGGAGAGGAATTGAACATGAGATTAACTGAACTAAGTAACTTGCCTTAAAATGAGAAGACTCCACGTGCTCCAGTGCTTTGGACAATACAATGAAAATTCAGCCCGGTTTGAGTCTAAATTGGAAAAGATATCTCGACTGTGTATCTAGCTGCCTTTAAGAACCTTCTGAGTTCTAGCAAACAGTCTGTTTAAAGCAAAAGGAAAACTCAAATTTGTCATACAGCCAATCTCAATCAAATGCCTCAAAACCAAATATTCAAGAGACACACGATAGAGAAAAGCCCCTAGACACAAAAGACAGAGACACATTAAATACCAGCAACACGCATATCTTCCTATTTCTGTGCTGGCAGACCGGCAGGACGCTGCCTTGGGTAACTGCATTCTGCCCACCCAAAATTCCCTTCGTCTCCACTGAGAACTGTATCCTTCGCTTTCTCGTTAAACTGTTTACAAGACGCCAAAGGAACACTGGTAAATAAATGTTGGCGCAGCTTTGCCCACAGCACCTCCTTCAGTCGGAGGCTGCCCCAGGCAAAGGAGAAGCCGCACAACAAAGCCGAGAGGAAGGCGGGTGGGGAGCAGAGCCACCTCAGCTCCCGGGCAGCGAGGACAGACCCTGTCACGCGTCATGTTTCACGCCTGCTGTACCACCAGCTCAAGACCACCGAGCAGCCCAAAGAGGTTCTGAGCAGCTAGCCAGCCAGGAAGTGAAATGGCCAAGCAACACACCAGAGCCATGTGTCTATGACCTCACACGGAAATGCAGTTCTGTGCCCTTGGATGAAAAAACTGCAGGAAGAGGGGCTTCCCTGGTGACGCAGTGGTTAAGAATCCGCCTGCCAGTGCAGGGGACACGGGTTCGAGCCCTGGTCCAGGAAGATCCCACATGCCGCGGAGCAACTAAGCCCATGAGCTACAACTACTGAAGCCCGTGCGCCTAGAGCCCGTGCTCTGCAGCAGGAGAAGCCACTGCACTGAGAAGCCCGCACACCACAATGAAGAGTAGCCCCCGCTCGCCGCAACTAGAGAAAGCCCGTGCACAGCAACAAAGACCCAATGCAGTCATAAACAAACAAACAAACTGCAGGATGGGGAGACTGGGGTGCTGGAGAGGGAGGGGGGCCGGGGCAGGGGGAGACTGGCAGTGAGGAAGTACATCTCTGCCTGTTACGGAATCACTTTGTTCATGTGACCAGGTCAGTTCATTGACGGAAAGACTCCAAGCTCAGGGATCCCCAAATACCCATCCTAATCTAAGTGATAAGATGGGTGCTTTCTTCTCAGAGCCAGGGGGTGCCTTGCTGAATGATGTGTCTAGAAGAGCTTCTTGACTCAGGTCAAAACTGCAGGTCACAGATGGAGGGCCCAGGTCATCTGGTCCCTTGCTATGCTGGGAGATAAGAGGGGGCAGAGGGGGAGAGGGGGAGAGAAGGGGAGGGGGGAGGGGGAGGGAGGGGAGAGGGAGAAGGCAGGAAGGAAGGAAGGAGAAGGAAGGAAGGGAAGGAGGAAACAGTGCTAGAAGAGCCCCCAGAAGAACTTCTGTTCAGCACAGAGCTGAGAACTAGACTCACTCATACCCTCAGCCCAAGGATTTGTTTCTCTTACATCAGTAAGTCCTTCACACATACTCTCTCATTTCCGGTTGGTCCGCCCAGGAAACGCACGCACTGGCTGGGGAAGAGGAGGCAGCAGAGGGGTGTGCGTGGTGCACACGGTACGGAGGTACAGGACGGGACCCTCTCCCGCTGTGTGGCCAATCGGGGGGCCAAACAGCAAGACACACACAGCTGTGCGAGAAGGGCTGTTTGGAAAACTTTCTTAAACCAGTATAACAAGCAAGCCTAATCTTACCTGAATTTAAAAAAGATGTTCCATTTGTTTTCTTTTTACGTTTATTTGTGCCAGAGATAAAAGCTTATTCTCTCTCTCTCAGCTTTCCAGAGAGAAAGGACCTTTGCTTCACTTCCCAGGAAACAGTCCCCTGGTCTCTGCTTCTCGCAGCCCCGAGCGGCCTTGATTTCCCTTCTGGGGACAAGGGTGACTCATCTGCCTGCACAGACTCAGGAGGCCCTGATGTCCTCCGGGCCAGAGTCGGGGCCCCTGAATTGAAATACGAGACACCAACGGGTGCCTGAGAAAGGCCTTCCCGCTATCTCTTCTCTTTTTGTTCTAACTTCTGCATGACTGGGTAGGTAAACTAAGTTTATTTAGGTCTCCAGGGCAATGTTTAGAGAGGGAGGTAAGAATCACTACTCTTGTTCTCTAAGGTAGGCAGAATTTACTGTCGCCCTAAAGAGGTCCATGTCCTAATTTCAGGAACCTGTGAACATGTCAGGTTACATGACCCAGAGGAATTAAAAGTTGTGATTCGGCTGACCTTGAGATGGGGAGATGTTCCTCGATTATCTGCATGGGCCCCATGTAAACACAAGGGTTCTTATCGGGGGCTGGAAGGAGAATCAGAGAGACAGCAGCACAAAGACATAGCAGCTCTGAAGATGGAAGGGGCCGGGAGCCAAGGGGAGTCAGTGGCCTCTAGGAGGATTTTGTTCTCACACGGAGGGATTACATTCTTTTCACATCAATTTCCAACACCTGAAGATTCAACATCTTCTCCCCTGGGGAGGCGACTGCACAGCTAATGACCGGTTCTCCAGCCTTTATCATCAGGCTGGTCCTCAGGAGACTCCATCTGGGGGTACAGCTTCGAGAGGGTCCAGAAGAGGGTGAGCTGGCCTGAAAGCCAAGCTGAGAGACAGACAGGTGACAGAAAGGTAAAACTTAGCCTAGAGAGGAGAAGGCTAAGGGAAGAAACAGTGTGAGGTCTTGATACAGAGAGAGGCGTTGTAGCTCCAGAGACCCAAGTGGGGACCAGTCGGTGGCGGCCAAGAGGGGCAGAGTCAGGGTGGGGAAGAACTGGCCTGCACGGCGGGCCCAGCTTCCCCGTTTGTGGGAACACGAAAGCAGAGGCTGCCGCGTGGTCGCGTATCGGGGGTTTCGGCAGACCCCGCGGCTAGGCTTGGGGGCCTCCGAGTCCAATAAACCAAGGTCTGCAAAGCTCTTACTTTTCCCCCAGGACTGAACACACACCGGCAGCATCTCCCGGCGGGGCAAACGAGGACTCCGAGAAGGCAGGACTCGACCCTCAGTGAAGGGGACCAGCCCCTTTTCCCACAGCATCACCGAAGGGCCTGAGACCCCAGGTCTGTTTGGAGGCTGCAGACCAAAGGGACCCAGACAAACACAACCCCATCGAGCTGCAGACGTCACAGGCTTCTCTACCTTCTCTTCTGAGCAGAGAGGCAGCACCTCAAGTCCCAAATGGCCGGATCGTGGCGGAAACGATCACCACGGGAAAGGCCAGCCTTGCGTGGTGGATACTCCCTCTGACCTGCAGCCCAGGGCTGCCGGGCTGCTCCGCGGGCCACTGCGTCAGAACCATCCTGTCTCTGGAGGCAGGGACCACGATGCCCTTAGACGGCGCAGGAAGCACACACACTGGATGGGAAGAAGGTATAGCCAAGGGTCTCCTGCATCGCGGTCAGCTGGACGTTCCCTGAGACCTGCCGGTTGTGCGGCTCGGGACTGTGAATTAACACACCCTCCTGGTGCGTCTTCTGCTCGTTAAAGGTTGGGACCCACTGATCTCAGGGGTGTCTGCGCGTAGCATCACCAGATTCCCTCCAGGCTGGGTGCAGAGTTTAGATTGGGGTGTGAGAAGGTGAGAGGCTAAGAGGAGGTGAGGTTGGGTTTGTGATAAGACAGGGGAACAGATGCTGGGAGGTAGGAACAAGGGGTAAAAAACTATGGAAGAGTAAAAAGTTCTGGTTCTATCTTGCATATAAAGAAGTCCCCCTGGTTACAGGGCAGGAGTTCACTGGTCTTATTTCCTAGAACCTACGAGAGGGACTGACACATTGTGGGCGCCACACAGGGACTTGCTGAGTGAAGGAAGGGGTGGAAAGTCCACCGTGGCCGCGGCAGGTGCACCGGACTCCGTGTCTGGCCGCTCCCAGGACGAGGCCCCGCACAGGCCTCCATGAGCTGGAGGGAGGGCATCCACCCGCCGATGCTGTGGCCGCCCAGAGGGCCCCCCACGGCCAGGTGAGCCCGGAGCGGGGTGAAGGGCTCTCATTAACTGTTTAACACTGGAGGAAGGGTGGGGATGCCATTACAAACAGAAGTGGCCAAGCCAGCTGCTGCCTCGTCACCGGCACAGGAGCAGAGATGCCCTTCGTTCCCCTTGCGTGGCTGCCACAGAAGGAACCAGAGGCCCCTCTGAGGTCCGCGAGGCTCCACGCTGGCCTGGCCCCTGGAGAGGCAGAGACCTCATCCTCCCTCTCCTCGAACTGTGATCAGGGACATGGAGGAAATATCGGCTTCCTTCTCATTCTTTGCACGAGGTGGGATGGCCAGCAGTTTGCGGGGAGGCTGACTGCTGAATGTAGGGAACATGGCTCTTCCCCCTTTGTTGTGTAGCCGTGTGCCTTGCGGGATCTTAGCTCTCCGACCAGGGATTGAACCCGCGCCCCCTGCAGGGAGGCGCGGAGTCCTAACTGCTGGACCGCCAGGGAAGTCCTGGCTCTTCCTCTTTTTCCAGATTCCAGATCCACCGAGCGAAGTAGAAAGGTGGTCGTTGGGGACGATCAACCTCTGACACGGACCACGCCTCTGTCATCCTCCCTACGCGAAGGTGATCTTTCCCTCCGTTCTTTTATCGGTGCACTGGCAGGTCCTGTCTCGGATATGTCTGCCCCTGAAAGGACCACGCTTTCTAGGAACCCAGTGCCTCAATTTCCTCCTATTAACCCCCTCCCCACTTTTCCTGGACTGCAAGATTTTTAAAAAGCTACAACGAGACAACATTAATAGAGGACGCCAAGAATCTGCCTTTAGTGCATCCACAGAACACTCTCCACAGACCAATGAGACGGTGTAAGCACAGTGGCTTTGTAGTTTAGGAAATAAATACAATACCTGCAAACAGAGAAAACTGCCTGCCTCGACCAGACACATTCAGGACGGCGGAGCCTGCGTCACCGCCCTGCGTCACACAAGCTTGGATGCTTAGAAGGGGGCAGAGTCATGAAGCGGTGACACAGGCATCCGTGGGGATTCGCCAAACAGTGTCTCCTCTTCTAAGGGCTCTAATTATCCCACAATAACCACACCTCTTATTTTAAATTTATTCCCTAAAAGGTTTTTTTTGGGGGGCGAAGAGGGGTGAGGAGAGGAGGGATGACAGGGCGGGAGGTGGCTGTTTGGGTTAGAAATTGGCGTTGAAAGCTTCCAAGGTGTTCTGATCTCACTACCCGACGATCTGTAACGGGCACGTCCCTGACCCCATAAACACCTGCCTCACTTTCTTCCTTCACTAACCTACTTCCAACTCACCAGGAGACCAGTCAGCAATTTGGTGTGCGTGACGCTGGGCCAGACAAATCATTACTGGTTTTCTAGATGGGCCAGAGGAACACTCTGAGTCTGAAGGACCAGAGGAAGAAAGTCCCTTGTTGGGCTCTGAGTCCTTTTTGAGCATTATTCTATGACAGTAAATGTTTTTGGAGGTGAGAAAGTGGTATGGAAACGGATGTGGGCAGCATCAACCTCTTAACATCTACTGCAGTCTCACTGTTTTCTTCGCTTCAATTGTCACTTAACAAGTGCTCGTTGCAGCCGTCACTGGGTGATGTTTCTGAGAAAGAATCTACTTCATTAGTTGTCAACAACCTAGGTACCTCCTCACCTGGCCTATTTTCAGTTCCTCCCCAGTCCCATGAAGAGGGACACAAGAATGAAGGTGTAATTTGGGGGCATGAGCTTGAAACAGTCGGTTTATATTGATATCAACTCGGCCTGTATGGATCAAACAGGAATGGAGCAAAGGAAAGGGAAACTTGGTTCTAATGATATTTTGCTTACGAATTACCAAAATAAAAGTACACGCCTCCCCATAGCTGGGCCCTGATACTTGCTTTTTTTAAAAATAGATGGTCATGGACACAAATTGAAAAATCATGGTGATTTCCTTATAAGGATGAAGAAACTAAGAAGTACAATTCCAGATCCTCAGGAGCTCCTGCTTTTGAATATTTCCTGGGGTGGCAGAAGTGGTGGCCCGCTCAGCTGCAGCTAACAACCTGTGGCCCCTTGGGCGCATCATTTAACCCTGCAGGCTTCTGTTTCCTCATCTGGATCATGAGTGAGGCACCTGGATAGATGATCTTGAAGATTCCTTGTGATTACGAAATGGGATGATTTGACCAAGCTCTGGACTCTGGAGAGAAAAAGTGAGGACCACGGATTTCTGTGGAAAGCAAGCACCATGTCACTGGGAGGTTAATGAAGACCTGCTGGATCCTGGTCTGTCCCAGAGAGGGGGCAGATCTTCCTTTCGATAACAGGACCCCAAGGTTGGCAAGAGGTCACCTGGCAGAGTTCAAGGTCTGAGATGCTAATGAGCTGCCCTTCAGCTACTTGGGTGGTTTCCTTTGCAAATGACTGACTGCAGAGGAGCACACACTAAGTATACTGCCTGAAATAAAAACGAACCAGTGGTGACAGCTACAAGGAAACGGGTCCGACCATGGTTATCGTGCTTTATTTAACCCAATAGAGCATTTTGTCTTTGATAAGCAGGTGTGTTGGTTCTATAACATCAAGTCAAATTTGAAGTTCACTGCCATCTTCTTTAGCTAAGCCCCAAAGCAGAAAGAAGTAAGGAAAGGGTCTACTCCCTGCATTTATATTCTAATATTTTTAGGAAGGGTGGGGAGATATTTATTTTCTGAAGGCAAAGGTTCAGAGAAAAAATATCACTGGATCTTATTCTAGTTTAAACCTAGTTTCTTATTGTCCAGAGGAGCAGAATTTAGTGTCACTCCCAAATAATCATCTTTCCCAGATGATACTTTAATGTCTTAAAAAAAAAAAAAAAAAAAAAGCAATAGGGCTTCCCTGGTGGCGCAGTGGTTAAGAATCCGCCTGCCAATGCAGGGGACACGGGTTCAAGCCCTGGTCCTGGGAAGATCCCACATGCCACGGAGCAACTAAGCCCGTGAGGCACAACTACTGAGCCCGTGCTCTAGGGCCCGCGAGCCACAACTGCTGAGCCCGTGTGCCACAACTACTGAAGCCCTCACGCCTAGAGCCTGTGCTCTGCAACAAGAGAAGCCACCGCAATGAGAAGCCTGTGCACTGCAACAAAGAGTAGCCCCTGCGTGCTGCAACTAGAGAAAAGCCCGCATACAGCAACGAAGACCCAACACAGCCAAAAATAAAATAAATATATATATATAAAAGCAATAGCATGCATTATATATACATATTCCCTCAATAGTTCAATAAAGGTAAAAGTGGATAACTCCATTTCACAATGGAGAAAACTAAACAAAGAAAGATGAAATGACTTGCTCTAGATCACAGTCCTTCAGCTCTTGGTCAAGATGTCCACACACTTTAGAAAGAAAATGAAACTGTAATTCCTCTATCACATTCTTTAGATTAACTGGTTTTTAAACCTCTGCCCAGGGCATGAACCTTTTTCGGTTTCTAGCCCTAGACACTTAAATTCTTGACTTATGCATGATGTGAATACCTTTCTGTCTCAAATCCTGTACAGCCTCCCCAGTCCTGACCTCCTCCTGTTCATGTCTCAGCAGCAAAGGCATTCCCTCTTTTAAGGCTACACCATCCACTTACTGAACATTTTTACGGCTTTGTGCCCTGTCCCGTACATTAGTGCATAACCTAATCCTGGGACAGCTGGGAAGGCAGGCATGGGGGCTGCTGCCCTGGGGCTGGGGACACGCAGGACAGATCCTCACACATGCTACTCCAGGCGCCAGATAAGAGGCTTAGAAGAGGGTTTGATTCCATCCGTCCAACCTCCATCCCCTTCAGTCCATCAGTTTTCACCTCTCGCTGGCCTCTTCCTTTCCTGCCCTGTTCCGCCGCCTCCTGAATCTAGAAGTATGTTTACGTTTCTCCATCTTAAAAGTTTTCCTCCTATTGACCCTGCTAGACTTTGTAAAAGAAACCACTACATTTTATGGAAGTGTCATATGTCGATACATAATTCCCGCCTCCAGGCTCACATCCGCCCTCCTCTCACGGCCTCCGGAACCATGACATCCCCGCCACCGCTGCAGTGATTGGCCACTTGGGGGTGAACCGCCTGCCCAGTGGCGAAACTCAAATGCCTCTTCTCTGCACTCACCTTCATCTCCTTCCTGCTTGGTTCCCCGGACACCAGGCTTCCCCGGAGCTCCCTTCCCACCACCTGGCTCCTCCCGACTGTCCCCAAACACGGTCCTCAGCCAAGGCTTCACCCCCCAGGCCCCTGCTCTGCGGTGTTTGCTGATTCTAGCTCAGTGATCCCACCCAGGCCCCACCTGGCTGACATCTGCCCACCTCCCCACCTCTGCAGCTGACCCAGGGCAAGGTCGAGGATCAGGGAACCCATCTGCTTTGGGGATGTATTTAAATGAAAGGCCAGTTCGCGTGTGCCTCAGCTCAACGTGTGTAAAACCAAACCACCTTCCACTATAAACTTTTCCTGCTCCCGGCTGCCCTCTCTCTACTAATGAAAGCGCTGTCCTACTGGTCCCCAGGCTCAATACCCTTCCATCTTCAACTCCTTCCCTTTGTCTCGCTCACATCCAATTGGTACCCAAGTGCCACCACTGACACTCTTGCGCTCAAAGTCCTTACATGGCTCTTCACTGCCTGCAAGAGGAAGTTCTAGCTCCTCAGCCACGGCTTTCAGCGCCCTCCCTCCCTGGTTCCTATTTCCCATCCATCTTCTGCTGGTGAAAAGTGAGATGCATTTCCATTTGCTGACTGAATGCTTTTTCTGTGTTTTCTCACGCTTGACACATCTGATAAATCTCCCATTTCTACCTCCCAAAATCCTATCCGTCTTATAATTTTGGCTCCAACGCCAACTCTCCTGTTAAAAGTTACCCTCATTTCCTCAAGACAGAATCTCTGCTGTCACTGACACCTTGTGCCTTATCTGATTCCTGCTCTTCAACCAGAAGAGTCCAGGTTGGGGCATTTTGCTTATTTTTTTTTTTTTTTGCATGTGACCACTGCATCCAGTTTAAGGGATTAAGCCACATACAAATGAAGCATTTATATTTTGCTGCTTTTAAGTCTTAAAGCGTGGACCTTAGATTATAAGCCTCTGGGAAGTTGTGACTAGAGTCAAGTTTTGTTGCTTTTTCCATCTAATATAAAACACAGTTAAGCACTCCATACATGCTTTTACTAGTGCCAGCAATGATAACATGGTTATATCAGACAGCAACATAGAGAGTTTGGGAGGCGGGGGAGTCTCACTGAGTGGCTGCGTTGTAGAGAAGACACGCCTCTGAGCTCACACACACTTCACAAGGGGCCATGACGTGGACCTGCACACGACGCAGGAGACTGTGCAGGGCAATGTTTACACTGAATCACGGACACAGCACAGCCTCCAGAGCCACTGAAGCAAACACGTGGAGAACGAGAGCCCCTATCTAAAAATATTGAAAAAGCGCACCCCGAACAAAGCAGGACCAAAGTCCTGAGTGACTGACAGTCCTACGAATGAAGGATGGGATGTGTCCACCCCCGGGGGCCAAGCTTGCAGAAATCCAAGCTCTGCGGCAAAGGGGAGGACCATACGTTATCGTCACCCGCTCGGCGGGGCAGCTTTAGTTAAGCTTTAAATTAGCTCAGGACTATTAAGAGACTGCGCCAGGGCAGGGGCATCTCATCGACTGCGCAGGGCAGCCCGGCCACCATGCGAAGCTGTTCTGATGGCAGGTGCTGAGATGACTCTGGCAGCTCAGGAAATGAATGAATATGAGACAATGAGCTGCGGTTCTGCTATTTGGACCAAGAGACTTCTCATTTCCTTGACGGTAAGGGAAATTTAAAGGTAATTCCACATCAAAATGCCCAGCACATGCAGGGGCCGTCAGGAGGTTTTGCATGCTTTTTCTTTTTTAAACCCTAGAAGCAGAATGATCAATGCCAAATAAAGAAGCATTTACTGGAAAGATGGACCACTCCCAGTGATTATGTTTGCTTTTTTTTGTTTTGTTTTTTTTTCAGTGATTATGTTTTAAATGCCTAAGGACTTTTGAAATATTTGCTTTTCATGAAATGCCTCTGTTGAGAAGCCAGGGAGCGGAAGTGCCAAGGACACTTTCCTCTCTTTCTGGTTTTGCCACTGACCAAATCTAATCTAATGGTGAATACTATTCTCAGAGCTCTCTGTTGCATGAAGTGTATAGAAAAATGGTACAGGTTACAGAAGAGGGAGGAAGTAGAGAAAGATCTCTCCTTTCCCCACCTTGGTCTAATTCACAAAATTTTAGCATAAGGTATACAAAAAAGTTGGTCATGAAAAGTTTTTTTTTAAAGGGTGTAGAAGCTATAGTTTGTGGGAATTTAGTCAGTATGTCTTTTAAAAAGCGAATGCTAAAATATAAACGACATGAGGGCAGGGGTTTGGTCAGCTTTGTCCACTGGTGTTTCAAATGCCTGGAATCGTCCCAGGTACATAGTAGATGCTCAATACATATTTCTTGACTGAATGAAAAGAATATATCAGGAAATTACAGTCACTCTAGTGACATTTTATTTATGGAACATTTTACATAATGTTCAATCCCATTAGCAATGCTGAAAATAAAGCGAGCCCCATAATGTCGAGAACAAGTTAACATGTGGAAACCTTCTAGAAAAAAAAAAGTACAAAAGGGTGAAACCTACAAAAAACAAGCAAAAACTGGAATGTCCATTCTCTTTCTGTAGCAATGAGGATGTAAGGCTGTTTGACGGATTCAACCCCACAAGTAAAGAGCTGATTTTAAAAACCAACTTGCTTCTGCTTGATGACGACACTTTAACGTGTAGCTAACGAAGGGGGAGACTCGACTGCCTGAGATTCACTTGCTTGATAATAAGCAATGAGGAAAGACAGGCCTAAGGGGAAATGTGGGCAGGTAAGAGACCCAGGTAATTTCCAAATGAAGAATGGATCCCTGAATTAATAACACGCTGAAGAGCAGCACAGGAAAAAAATACCCCCAAAGTTAAATGGGACCCTGCTTCATGGACCCTGTGGAGGCCCACCTGAGGGCGGCTGGCGAAGCACACGGAATTAAGAGCGCGTTTGAGGTTGGTCTTTCAAAAGCCCACATCAGAGGAGATGGTTCTTTTCAAGTGAAACCCCTTTATCTGACCTGAGACTCTTACTTATTCTATATCACGACATCAGAATGTTTTGAAAGCCAATCTTCGTAAAATTGTTGGAATAAAACCCCTGCTTTCTATGACCTTGTTCTAATGTGCACTGGTATTGACTCATTCTTCAGAAACCTGTCAGACCTGAACATCCACCTGGAAGGGGCGCGGACCCTGCCACACGTCACCACGACAGACTCAGGGTCCTTAGGGACGCGTGCGCTGAGCTAGACGGAACACGCGGCTTTCAAACCTTTCTCTTTGAGCATTTCTACTTGCTGTTCAACTGAAGTAACACTTGAAGTATGCATGACACTGTGCATGACACACTGTTCCAAATGCAAGAGGGGTTACGAGTAAAGAAACTGTTCCTGCTTTACAGGACTTACTATCTAGAAGGTAGAGAGACAAGCGCCCCAACAACCAGCCTGCAAAGGAAATAAGTGTTTTAGAAGAAGGAACGTACTTTGACGGTACAGAGGGCAGACTTGAGGCATTGATGGACCATTGCCTCCCGGCTCAACGGTTCCTCTTTCCCTCCAATCCGCCCTCAGGGAGCTTCTAATACAGCTCCTTACCAAGGAGCCTGCGTGTGACCCAGGTTTAGAATGAGGTACGTATTTATATTAGAAATACACTGTGGAAGCAATTAATTCTTTCCGGAAGGCTTCATGGTGGAGATGACATTTGCACTGATTCTTAAGAGATAAGTATGAGACTACTAAAAGCAATTTTTATTAATTACTAGAAACCTTTTTTTTTTTTTTTTTACTGCTGCTTAATCTATGGAAAGCAGTATAAACTATACTTTTTATAATGTGCGTTAAAAACACCGATTTTAGACCTACTCATGAATCTTCCCAACCATTGACACTGTAATAAAGGAGTGATGTAGGAGGTTTTCACAGGAGGAAATTGGAGAGAAGATATTCAAGGCAGAGCAGCCAGTAGGTTTAACAAAGGCAAGAAGGCCGACAGTGTGTTTCGGGGAGGAAGAATCCCGATGTTGCTGGAGGGTAGGCTGCTGGGGGTTGGGGGGCCGCGGCAGTTCTGGGGAGAAAGGATGGAGGCAGGTCAGGGAGCTCCCTGAAGGCCATGCTAAGGAGTTTGTCCTGCTCTAGCTGAGACCACAGTGAACCGTGTGAAAGTGTCTGAACCGAGCTGTTGGCTTTGTTAACAGTGTGCAAGATGGAGCTGGTGGCGGCACTAATGGGACAAAAGGAGCTTCACCCGGGGGGGGGGGGGTGTCAATGGGAGAGGAAAAAAGATGTTTCAGAGAGAGAACCGACTGGACACGGTGACTGATGGGATGACAGTGAACCAGAGGCTGGCTGCAAAGTCACTTCACCGGCTTGAGCCTGGGTCAGTGAGAGGCGGAGTGTGTCTCAACGGGGATGAGAGGCGGTGGGAACAACAGGCTTCTGGAAGAAGGTTGGCTTCAGACTCCCCGAGGTCGTGGCATCACTCGGCAGCCTGGGGAGACGGCCTCCCCCAGCGCCCTCTGTCTGTGCCTCTCTCCTGGCCCCATCAGACTCCACCGTGATACTACTGCCCCCGCATGTGACGGCTTGGACAGGGCAGTGCAGGCCCAACTCATTTTCATGGACTTGCCCTGCCTAGCAGAAGGCTCCAGAATGTGGGTTAGGTCTGCCTGTGAATCCATCTCTTCCCACGACGCGAGTTCTCGTGTGACACACGTGCAGAGACACTTAGTGGGGGGACAAAAGCCTCTCGTAACACTGAAGGGCTCTGGGATGACTCGGAGGATAACTTCCGGGTCCCCAAAGCTCAGCCAGCCTGGTGATAGCGGTGGGTGACACTGGAGGGGCCCACTTGCTGGCCCTCCTTATGTGAGGAGCCCGGGAAAGGTCTGAACCCCACGGAAACACCCCCGGTCTCTGTTCCCCTCAAAGAGTCCACAGGAAGCTTCACAGCCTGCAAGGAGGCGGGCAGTGTCTTGAAGATGGGAAAAAATACTGCCTAGACTTCAGAGTGAAAACTATGTGAAAAGCCAATGGTAGGAATGGAAAAATGCTCCCTAGCATTTTAAAATGCCTTCCACTGTCGACAGAAATTATCTATTATCCTGAAGTGTTCACTTGACTGAGTGCACTTACAGAAGCATTTGGAGAATTTTAAAACATCCTTTTATAAAAAAAAAAAAAGAAAAAAGAAAATAGAAGAAGGTCAGTGGAATAATGTGGTACATGAATGCAACATTATGTTTCAGACAGGAAATGCCAGAGAAATGTTCGCGTGTGGTAATGATAACCCTCTTGCGCAAGTTCTCAAAATTACCAGGCAAAGGCAACAAATCTACAAGCTGGGTAGAAGACAGATATTATCTTCCTTTAAGACCTAGCCACATGCCTTACAGACAATTTGCCTCCTTATACCAATATCGAGACTTATGCCTCAAAAACAGGTTGAAAATCGGGTAAGAAGAAATGACCCAAGAATTAATTAACTAAATAGGAGACTGAAGTAAACAAAGGAAAAATTATCGTATCAAAACGAAAGACAAGAAACACGATTAAATTAGGCTTCAAAAGACCTCAGAGAAACTCATTAAAGGCATAATATGCCTTTACCTGGTTTTTATTTTTTCATGATTTAATTTCTAACTTTATTCCCTACCATCTGATAATTGGAAGAAACACTTATTCTAACCATGGGCAACTGAGATGATTTTTCTTTTTTTATGTTTTAATTTTAACTCTGCTTTCTTTGAGAAATGTTCTCAAAGGTTGAATCATTTCATCACCAAAATAATTGAGATGATTTTAATGTTTATTTCAAGGCCAGGAGACAAAGAAACCTATTTATTGCTGAAGGGGATTTTTTTTTTAATTAATGCTTAATTTTTTATGTCTTAAAGCACAGACCGTTTAAAATCATTTATAATGATTCTGTAGGGAGCTTGTTCCTGGGTATGCAAAACAGAAATGATAAATTTACAATTATTAAAAAAATTAATAGTTTTGAGGACTGAGTTGTCCCTTTACTTTCTAGATGGATTTGTCTGAAGCATAAGAGACATCTATCTTTAAAAACAGGGTAAAAACAAGGCCTGTGCAAGAGGGTGGGCTGAAGCTTTGATTCACTTTACAGTTTGAATGGACTGGTTCACGGTTCAACTGGAAGCCCTGTTTTTCATTATTTAGAAAATAAAAAATCATATTGGCCTTGGGACCAGCTTTCTTTCCCTTTTATTTCCTGGGAAATTGCTCTGATGAAGTGGAGAGTCATGAATTCTTACTAACCACCTTTCCTGTGACTTTGAAAGAGTCCCTGGTGGAAATTAGACAAATAATTTACTTGCACTTAAACGCCAGATTTTTTTTAGTTACACTTAAGAAAAATAATTGAAACGTAGATTTAAATCGTTTCTGCTGCTACACTTCAGCATTCTAATCAAATACTCTCAGCTCTTATGCAAAGCATTCCTCAACAGAGAAGAGAAAAACCACTCTCCCTGACACCTCCGTTGGCAGAATTTCCGGAAGGGCTGGACACCACGTTAAGGGCAGAGGGAAGGACGCTTGGCCGAGGTGGGAAGAAAGAAAATGCATCTCAGGACACATTTTCCCTTTCATTCAGGTCTCAGGAAGAAGCTGAAAATGGTCAGACATGTTTCAAGTTCCTTAAATATTCTGGCTCTCTTCTTAGGCTTCTGAGTGCCCTGCATTTTAAGAAGGTCACTACGTATTTGTGCTCCTGACCATACTGGATGGAAGGGATCCATGTACATGGACCTTCTCTCTCACCCCTCACCCTTCACCTCTCACCTCTCCCTCCGCCCCCGCTCAGCACCACGCCTTCCACGTGAGGCTGTGATCGTGCCAGGCCTCCTCCTGCCTCACGGCCTGTACCTGCTCTGTCCTCTGCCTGGACACCCTTTCTCTGGATTATCTACGTGCTTCCTTCACTTTCCTCAGGTTTCTGCTCAAACGCCACCTTTCCAGAGGGGGCAAGGCTTCCTCAACCCTTTGCACTCTCTCCATCTTATTCTGCCCGGTGTCTCTGCTCACAGCGCTTGCCTGGCACACACGACTGTGCATTGTCCGAGTTCCCCTAACAGGCGGGGAGACTCCCGGGGGTGGGGAGTGTACATATCCTTTCACTGCTGGGTCCCCAGCACCCAGGCCAGCACCTAAGGCTATCCAGACGCTCAAAGCACTAACTGTCAATTATAATATTGACACTGATCAGCTGGCAGACACTTTTGCACTTGGCTTCTTAAACCCACGAGCCTTCTTAAAGGAGAACAAGACGTTCGGGTTATCAATTCTGATTCTCCGGAATGTCCTGGGCACATACATATGCCCAGATATCACAAAGGAAGAATATATTTTCGTAAAGTCGAATGAACCTTGCCAAGCAAACAACAGGCCACATACCCTTAACCCAAATGTCCATCACGAGAATGGTCACTTCTGGAACAGCAGAATAATTTCAGTGTTAACTACAATACTAAACTCTTTAAGGGCTGATGGGCCAAACGGTGGACTCTGGCTCCTCGCCATATAAGGAAGAGTATTCACAGAAAAAAGAGTTTTCTTTCTTCTCCACCTTGTTACCAACCATGTGGTGAGTTTCTGCTGATTACTCTAAATGCAAGGGAGTCAAGGCTGAAAGCCAAGGTTGGAAACATTACAATCATTGACTTTTGCCAAAATAAAGTCAATATTGCTTTCTCTTAAAAAAAAAAAAAAAAAAGCCAATCTTCTTCCTTTTCATATGAACAATTAAGAAAGCATTCAGATTTTGAGGGATGTTTAGTTGTTTCACTCCAGACAAAATATAGTTAAAAATACCAGCTGCTGACTGAAGATCCATGTATAAATGTATAAAATGCATGTACAATGCTCTGTGCTGTTTTTAAATTTTTATTGGAGTAGAGTTGATTTACAATGTTGTGTTAGTTTCAGGTGTACGGAGTCTGTGCTGGTTTAATGTCATCTTTTCACAGTCCTCACAGGGAGACGATAATTCTCATTTAAAAAACTTTTCAAGCTGATTTCTAAAACAGATACATTAGCGAGATCAAATATTTAATTTGTTTTTAAGAAAAAAAATCACTATTATTTTCATAAGCGGGAATATACCATGTCAAAAATGTGTATGTCTTAAAAAGGATTTAAATAACCAGTTTATGTTTTGCATTAGAGTTATAACTTCATCTCTTGAAAAAAACGACGAAGCTGATGTCTCAGGAATATTATCTGTTGCATGAAATGAGGCCCACATGTAGTCATGGTACGTTTCTGAAGACATTTCAAGAATGAAGGCAACGTCCCATGTGCTGTTGCTTTGAGATGAGGTGGAGGATACAACTTCCAGCCTCTCCTAAACATCTCTTAGGTTTCTCCCTCAAAACTGTACTCAGAAGGAAATGTGTTAGAAACACAATGTTTTGTAAACAAATCAAGGGCTGTGGCAGCTTCACTGCTCCCTGAAGTTGGAAGCCAGGTGCTGTAGCTTTTCTTCTCCATTTTTCGGAAAGAAATCTCCACACTATGACATAAAAGCGTGTTGGACAGTTAGCTCATCTTTTGGGAGCAGCCGATAGAGGGCCCTGGGGATTCCAGTTAGGAGGGGGCTTGTACGTTGTTCAGGCCAACTCCTCCACGTACCAGAGGAGAAGATGAGATCTCCACCAAGGCCCAGAAAACACAGAGAGGAAGGCAAGCCAGCAAAACGCTTCTCAAAAAACAAATCCCGGTGTCTAAGCAACCACATTAGGTCTGGCTCCTATGAAAAGAAAACGGCATCTGCCTTTGAATAAAGGCAACAGAATTTCTAAGGTAGGGGGTGGGGAGAAAAAAAACACTTTAAATGACAGGGCCCAGAATGGGACCACCAAGGAACAACAAAGATGGTCCCCTCTAGGCCACGGTGTTGAAAATCAAATGTAAAGGATGGAGCTGGTGTGAAATATCATGACGAAGATGATTCGGGATTTTGAGATTTAACAGAGAATTCTTAACTTGCTAAACCAAAACCAAAAACACAACAACAACAAAAAAAAAAAAAACAGGAGAAAAGAGCATTCCTGAGAGACTTCCTCATCTTGGGGAAACCTCACGAGGACTGAAGCGACAGCACATTTTTCAAACAAAATGAACGTGCGAGAATCAATACCAGGGTAGACTCCCTCGCAAAACCTTTTTTCTCATTTTATCCTTGGAGGATAAAAACACACACGCTCAAACTTTGTTTCTTTAAAAGATACATGCACCCCTATGTTCACAGCAGCACTATTTACAATAGCCAAGACATGGAAACAACCTAAATGTCCGTCAACAGAGGAATGGATAAAGAAGAGGTGGTGAACACTACTCAGCCATAAAAAAGAATGAAATAATGCCATTTGCAGCAACATGGATGGACCTAGACATTATCTATCATGCTAAGTGAAGTAAGTCAGAAAGAGAAAGACAAATATGCATGGTATCACCTATATGTAGAATCTAAAATATGACACAAATGAACCTATCTATGAAACAGACTCACAGATATAGAGAGCAGACTTGTGGTTGCCAATGGGGGAGCTGGGGAGGAATGGACTGGGAGTTTGGGATTAGCAAATGCAAACTATTACATACAGAATGGATAAGCAACAAGGTCCTCCTACTGGACAGCACAGGCAACTACATTCAATAGCCTGGGATAAACCATAATGGAAAAGAATATAAAAAAGAATGTATATATGTGTATGACTGAGTCACGTTGCTGTACAGCAGACATTAACACTGTAAATTAACTATACTTCAACAACAACAAAATAAATTAAGAACAGGCAAGCAAAAAAGGAAATTAAAGAGGTAATTAAGCCTGGTGTCCGGCTCGGTCTGAACGCGTCCACCCTGCACTTGGCACTGACCCCTGTGTCCTGTCTCCCAGAGGCAGGATGACCCCTTACCGGGACTGGTGAGGGCTCCTAGGGCGCTGCTCGTGGTGGAGAGAGGATTTGCATTGGTGGTAGTGGCTGAGGTCTGGGCTGCGGCTGCAGCCGCCGCCAGCGTTGCCAGGTTCTGTAACTGTAAAGCATTCATGCCTGCGGGGTGGGGGAAGAGAGAGGCAACGTCAGCAATAGGCCCACTTCACCCGTTTCCAAAAAGAGAGGGCAGGGGACATGGGCAGAGAGCTCCGGGATGGCACACTCGCCCCAGCTGCCCTGGGGACTCGTGTGTCACCACGCAGCCTGTGCCAACCCAGCACCCTCTCCCTAACGCCTCCTCTCAGGCTGCGCAGGTCACCCTACAAGATAAGCAACAGGTTTCTGCGTGGACCATGGACAGCAGGGCCTTCCACCTCGTGGCTGTCAAGAAACTGTGAGATCCGGGCTTGGACAGCTGGAGTTTCAGGGGAAACTCTCCATCCCTAAACTCGACAGGTACACGTATGAGGTATTACAGAAGAAATGATGTTTTATGGCTCTGAAGCTGCACTGATTCAGTTTCCTGGCTCTATTAGCTGTGTGACTCTGCACAAATTTCTTAACCTCTCTGTTTCCTGAGTCAGTGGTGACAGTTACTGTACCTTCCCTCACATGGTGGTTGTGCAGATTAAATAACTCGATGAATGAAAATTACCCAGCATAATAACTGGCATGATGTAAGCCCCCAATAAATGTTAGCAACTATTGTTGCTGTTACTATTATTATCGACCCTGAACTTCTCTCTCCAGGTTTATTTTGAATGTGAACTTGAAATCGCGTCCATGGCAGGAACTCAAATAATATTTGCTGAATCAAAGAATGAAAAAAGGTGGCAGGGCCATGATATCTTTATTTGTAAAATGTTTGTGTCTGCATCTTAAACGTATTTGTATCTGAAAGAGGAGCTACTTTTTAGCTAGAATGAATCGAGGGCTAACGAAAATTAAGAAGTGAATGGCAGAGAGAAAGGAAACTCAGCTGAGAGGTCTGGGGCTGATCCGTCACGGGGGTGCTGGCAGGCCCTGGGGGGCTCGGGCCTGGAGCCTGGGCCGTGTACACTTTTAGTATCTTTTCTCCCCCTCCTTCTGTTTCTCAATACACAGGTTCTCTGCACAAAGTCTTCTTCCGTGATTCCCTTTACCCCCACGTACATTCAAGAAGCAGGAAACAATGGTCCTCTCCTCATACAGAGGAATTTTACACAGAAAGATATGGGAGTGAAGTCATCGGCTTAATTTTACCTTCTTCTTCTGTCTCAAATCCGGGTACTCAACACACGGCTGCTGAGCAAATATAACCTCTATAACCGGAGACAGTGGTCTGACAACAGTGCTGGGTGGGGACGGGGGGGTGGATGGAGGGGCAAGAGAATGTTCTAGCAACACAGCTGCGAAGCCCCTGGCCACCATGTGGAGCCCTGTCTCAGCTTGGCTCAGAGCCCGGCTGCCAGGCTCACTTACCCTGCTCCTCCGTCCTGGCTGCTTCAGTCAGGACTTATTTCTACTCAGAAAAGAGTTCCCCAAGTCCATGCTGCAAAACGGGTCCTCATTTTGCTCAAAATGATACTCTGCCTTCTTGCAGGAGGTACCCAGTCCTGTGGCTTACGGTAAAAGCCAGCACTGGTTTCTCAAACCCACGTAGTTCCTGGGGATGCTTGAGAAGCAGGACAAAGCACTGGGGACATCCTGTGAACGTGACCCCGCTCCATCGAGCAGGGGACGCTGGGAACAAAGCTCTCTCCTCCCCTCAGGTCAGGGGTCAGACACGGTGGTTCTGATGAGACCTTGGGAGTGGAAAAAGCCCAGGGCCTATTTTTCAGGTCTGCTTGAGGAAAACGGAGCTGGGGGAACAGGGCTTGAGTGCAGACCCCATCGGACACTCCCCCTCCCGCCCCTACCCAGGGGGCAGCCCCTGAAAGCAGCTGAACACACTCATGCTCGCATGACCAGGGGCCGTGCTTGGGGTGATGCTGCTGGGCGGGTGTGTGTGTGTGTGTGTGTGTGTGTGTGTGTGTGTGTGTGTGTGTGTGTGTGTGTGTGTGTGTGTGTGTGTGTGTGTGTGTGTGTGTGTGTGTGTGTGTGTGTGTGTGTGTGTGTGTGTGTGTGTGTGGTGCACCAGCACGGACCGGCCTGGCTGCCACGGCCCCTCTAATGTGCTAAGGACGTAACGCAGTCGACCAGACACCGTCACCAACAGACGGCTGTGCAGACGAGAGGACGGTTTAGCACCGACATTGAAGTCTGCACATCTGGCAACGGGTAATGATCAGCTGAGCATCCTCCTCGGCCTGGGCCGGAGGGTCCCCCAGGGCACCTGCTCTGGCCTGCCTGGCGGAGCCACGGCCCGATTCTGGGGCTGGAAGGAGCTCAGCCCGCTCAGCTGGGTCAGAGCCTCACAGACCCTCCAGAGGCTGAGGCACGTTCCCTGGCAGGGGGACTGACAGTCTGTGTCTAACGCGCAGTTTCTGCATGTTACCCGTAAACTCCCCCATCGCTGTTCCGAACTCCTGCTGCGTTCCCCACCTCCTCCTTTCACATTGTTTGTACGTACTGCTGACCTTCACCACTAGATACTAAGTTCCCTGAGGACAGAGATGCCTTATTCGCTTTCAAGTCCACACACACACACACACACACACACACGGCTACCTTCACTCATAGTAGGTGATGGGTGGATCCATGGAAGATGAATGAACAGGGCAACACACAGCATGAAATGTTCCCACGCTGCTATAAAGAGCACTGTTGGGGCTTCCCTGGTGGCGCAGTGGTTAAGAATCCGCCTGCCAATGCAGGGGACGTGGGTTTGAGCCCTGGTCTGGGAAGATTGCACATGCTGCGGAGCGACAAAGCCCGTGTGCCACAACTACTGAAGCCTGCGTGCCTAGAGCCCGTGCTCCACAACAAGAGAAGCCACCGCACTAAGAAGCCCGTGCACCGCAATGAAGAGTAGCCCCCACTACTAGCAACTACAGAAAGCCTGCACGCAGCAATGAAGACCCAACACAGCCAAAAATAAAATAAATAAATTTATAAAAAAAAAAGAGCGCTGTCTACAGACCCAAACAAGGTTTTTCTCTGTTCTTAGTTCTTTAGTATCTACAACAGCTTCAAACATTGACTGTTTCCCTCAACCGTTAATTAATCCCTTCTACAAATACTTATTAGGACCGTGTGTTTTCCTCATCTCACCCACGACACTCAGTGCTGTCCCGGAGTCCCGCCGACCACACTCGGGCTCTCTGTCCCGCCGTCCTCTCCCTGTGTGCCCCCTTCCACCCCTCACCCCTGAGGGGCTGCCCCGCTCAGCCCCTCCCCGCCTCCACTGCCAAGGCCGGGCTCTGGGGTGCCACACCGGGCAGGGCCAACTCTGTCCAACCACCGCACTGCACTGAGGGGGAGAAAACAGACCAAAGGAAGCAGAGATGAAGCTGGGAAGGAGAGGCTGTGGTGACCCCAGCATCTGAAGGAATGGGGGGGCACGGGAGGGAGGGGGAGCGTTCGATGGAGAGAAGCAGCAGGAGGACCCACAGGTGCCGCCCGGCCAGCCAACCGTTACCACATGGCCGCGACAGGCCAGAGCTGGGGCCCGCACCCAGAATTAAGTGGGGAAAACAAGACATTCCCCGCCCCAGGAGGCTGCTGGAGATCAGAACGGAGGGGCACCAGGGACTGGGGACAATCCAGTCCGTTTCTGGAAACAGGCCTGGATCCAGAAGCTCATTCTCATGCGTCTTTGGTGTTTGTTTTTTATTTTTAACATCTTATTGGGGTATAATCGCTTTACAATGGTGTGTTAGTTTCTGCCTTATGAGCAAGTGAGTCAGCTGTACCTATACATATATCCCCACATCCCCTCCCTCTTGTGTCTCTGGTCTGACAGGGATGAGAAGAGGACAGGGGAGCGCCGGGCGGCTGCGGAGCTGAAGAGGCCGGGCCGTCCTCCTAGTCTGTCCCTTCGTGGCCCTCCGTGCGGGCTCCGGGAGGCCCCCCTCCTCTCCTCCTCACTTTTCTGGGTGCAGTCCTGTTCCCAGCCCCGACCCCGACATTCCTCCCTTCGACCTGTCCTGTGTTCCTCGGGCCTGGAAGGCACAGCTCCCCCTGCTGGTGACAACAGTGACAAGGACCCCGTTTACTGGAGGCAGCACGGGCTCCGCCTCCCGGACATCTGGGCTCCAATCGGGCTCGGCCTCCCCTCTGCCAGCCTCCCTGGCCTCGAGCCCATTAACTGTCTGCCTCTTGGATTTCTTGGCTGTGAAGTAGGTGTAAAACTGCACGGACCTCGAGGGTCAAGAGAGTAAATGCTTCGTACACTTGAAGCTAAAGAACAACTCCCAGGGCAGAGCAGACTCTTTATCAGCTGGATAATAATCACAACAGTATCACCCCCCAGTAATGAGGATAATGGCACCAAAGACAAAGCACGTGCCGGACACACTAATCACGCTTAGTTAGTATTTGTAACAACTCTCGCAGTCCCACGTGCCACAGAGAACATGGGAGGTCAGAGCCCTGGGGACAGGAGTCTGGTTCCCGGTCCCGCCCTGCCCCCCGAGCCTCCCCACGCCTGTGCCTCTGTCCCTCTTGGTTCCCACCTGGGAAGTGTGGGGGGCATGGGGAGGCAGTGAGAGGAGGGAAGGGGTGACACGCACAGGGCTTCACAGGAAAGGGGCCGGGACATCAGATGTAAACGTCCACCAGCTCCTGACACCTGCCCATCATGGCCTTGCTCCTTCTGATGAAATCTCAGCAGAGAACGGCTGTGGGTGAGGGATGCTGCCTGGCATGAGCACGCGTGGGTCCTGGTAAGCAGGAGCCCAGGGTGCAAGGAGGCGTGTACAATGGTGCCCCTGCTTGGCTTCCAGGCACCTGAGCCCCAGAGGGCCCGGAACTGAACCTGTGATCTGCGTCAGCAGCTAAGAACCCAGCTAACCAGGCACTAGACCTTGTCTTGAACTCAATCAACCCTTCAGTTTCTTACCCTCATTTCCTTCTCCCCTCCCTGCTCAGAATCGAGACATTACAGACCCCGGCCCACGCATCCTCGGGGAACCGTGGGCCGCACCCTCTTCCGAACACTGAGCGGGTCACGTGGCAGCTTCCCTCCTGCTTGTCACTTAACTCAGGGGCTCTTCCCTGGAGCTCTCCCCTGATGAGATATGGGTGTGTGTGTGTGTCTCTGAGCTCCCTGAAGTTTTATGAAAAAGCGTGTGTATGATGCATGCACTTTTTTGGCAGCAGATCCTAAGAAGCTGGAGGACTTCCAACGCCTCTAGATAGCCTAAAAGTGATGCATGTGAGTCCTGGTAGAAAACCATCGAACAAAGAGGCCTGGGGTTGGGGGCGGCGACAAGAGGAATCGAGAAGAGATCAGAGCTCGGGAGTGATGGCGCAGAGAATGCAGAAAAAGGATGAAAGAAGATGGCTCTTTCTCCCCCTCAGAACCAAGATGTATACACTCAAGCCAACGAAAGAAAACAAAACCAACTAGAGATTCTCCAAGAACGTGTAAGCTGGTGGCTGACACCAGGGCAGGTCCCATGCCAAGGCTGGAGCTAGGAAACTGGGGGGCAGCACGCACGTGGGGACTCGACAGGTGCGCCTGCCCACCTCCCGTGGGTCTCGCTGCGCCTGGACGTGGGCCATGGGGCCACAGAGGCACCTGTTCCCTGCACGGCGTCCTTCTGTCCGGCCAGGTGGAGGCCCGAGGCCCATTCTCTAGTCCATCCCCCCAGAAAGAAACCGTCCCAGGGAGGACACCCCTGCACCACTCCCGGGCCTTCTAAGCACTGCAAACATCGGCACATCACAGGGGTACATCTGGGGTTCCGTGAGAGCCTGGGCAACTTTCGTGGGGCAGAATCTCTGGACTCTTCACCGACAGCAGCGCACGTCCTCCGTGACGGATGCTTTGTCTCTTCCCGCCCCGGATGTTCCCAGAGCTAGAGGCTCCTCACCTGTAGTGTGGACATCTCCTCTCCCCTCCCCTCCCCTCCCCTCCCCTCCCATTTAGGGAAGGGGCTTGGGGGCCACGCTGCTGCTGGGAAAGGCGTCTGTCCCACGCTGGGAAAGCGGCTCGGAAGCTTCGTGGGGACACACCCCGAGCTTCATCTGCTACCTCCTCAACTGTACCAGGCTCTCCGGGTACCCACAACACCATCTCTCCAGACCTCCAGCTGCTGCAGACTCAGCCCCTGGACGGGCAGAGTTACCCGCCAGGGCCCGGCCAGTCCTGGGCCCCCCCAGGCTGTCTGAAAGGGGGCGTCTGCCTCTGCTGACTTTGAATTCACATTTCTGGTTGTTTCTCCGTTTCTGTTGTGAGCACACCCTGTCCTGTCGTCCTCCTCCGTTCCTTCCACAGCGCCTCTGCTTTTCCACCCACCAGCCCATCTCATCGCGGCTCCTCCCACACGAGGATCCTGAAAGGGCACCGGACGGGAGGCGTGGGGTGTGTGTGGGTGTGTGATGCTGATTCTGGTTTGGCAAATAGCTCTTCTCTGAGAAGAAAACCACCCCCATTTAACCTCACAAAGCACGCTGCTCGGATGGGCACCCGTCAAACCAGGGGCAACAATCTGGGTGACGAGAAATGCAAAACACTTAAACGAGTTTTAGGAAATCCGACAGTGTGCCGAGATCGAGAGGGCTAAAAAAAAAAAAAAAAAAAAAAAAAAAAAAAATTGGGGGAATGCAGGGCTTCAACTTTTCACTCATTACTCGGGAAAAGAAAACCCTTCTCCAAACGAAGAAATTATGTACCAAACAGATGCACATTATGCCTACTTGAAACTTAAGATTAAAAAAAAAATTATTTATAAGGAGAAGAGCATGAAAATTTAATTTAATGTTCACCTTAGGTAATTCTGTCTTATTGTTCGGAGCAATTACCATAAATCTGCATTTCAATGAGCGAGAACAGATGTCAGTTGTTAACAAGCGCTTGCCAATCAGGTCTGTTAAAAAGTGACAGATGGGGGTGGTAATGGCACATTCTCAGAAGGCCTGTTAGCACTTTTCGCAGCAAGTGTGGGTTGAGGAGGCTGCTTGGCTGTGGGAAGAACTCGGGGTCTTCGTGGGTCCAGTTTGCACACCTCCCAAGTGTGTCCCTGACGTGAGGTTCTCAGCCTCCCATGCACAGTTTTTGCTGAAGTCTTCTTCCCTCTTCTCCGCTCGTCACAGACATTCCAAGCCCGCCTTTGCTGGGAGGGGATCTCCAACAGGTAAAGTAGTTGCGATGTTGTTGTTCTGGGAAAATATTTGCCCTCTATGATTTCACTGTGACTTTGGAAACTTAGGCCAGATATTCTGGAAGCGAATTACTACCAGCTTTCCTGAATATCAGAAGTCTAAGGGAAGCAGTTTTCCCTTGTTTATCACAAGATGCTCTTCTTTGGCCATCGCTTCTTAATCTCTGTAATCTCTTACTAACAACCCCTCACCCTTGAAAAATACTTCCCCTGACAAAAAACACCCCCCTCTTAATAAACTTGCAATGTTGTCCAGAGCGAAAGGAGGAGGTGTTCTTGGGGCTGACCCACAACTGCTGCTTTTCGAGCAGTTTGGGGGTCCTCCGGCATTGTTTATCGATGGCTCAGAGTCGTTTGTTATTTGGCCTCTTCAACCCTTTGTGCAGACCAGTCACGGAGGCTCATGCTGACAGAACATACCTGGATCTGTGGAGACGCGGAGCGCTGCGTGACCATCTCGGGGGCCAAAGGGAGCTCGGGGTTTGGATCGGTTTGTAACGTGGATCTGCCATCGATTAGCTTAGTGACTCTGGGCAAGTTTGTTAATTAACTTCTCTCTGCCTCAGTTGCCCCACCTGTAAAACGGGATGCTAACGGTCCCTATCTCATAAAGCGTTATGATAATTGGGAATTCTGTATCCTACTCCATATAATACCATTTCCTGGTCCTTGGGCTCACAGAACTTATTCGAACTTTCTGTACTTCAGTTTTCCCAACTGTTACGTAGTAACACGTAGTGGTTTTGTCCTTGGCTGTGCTGTGAGGATAAACCCCATGATTATTTCAAGAAGCTCTGTGAAAAACAAACTTGTGCAATACTGCCCTTGTTTTGCTAACACGATGCTTTTTTGAGATGACAGTTGTCATAAATAAGTGAAAAACCGGAAAGCCACTTTCCCCTTAATTCCTTCTTCTTCAGGAAAAATCCAGACCCTTGGCCTGAACACAGACCCCACGTTTTTGAGATTTCAGAAATTCATGGAATACCACAGTTGAGTGAGAAATGGACACATTTTTATCAGAAGTTATGAGAGGGAAAGTGAAATCAATCGACTTGAAGAATGCACATAAATGCAGTCAGCTTATAAAAATTTTATCCTTACTAATCTATTTTCTGCTTTTTAAATTTCAGATTTAGTAAAGGTTCCCTTTTATAAAATCATAAAACATGCCTGAAGTTATTTTCAGTTTGAAAGGAAAATGGTGTTGTTTTTTTTTTGAAAAAAGAAGTATAGTTGATGTCTCATTCAATTTTACTGATGTAAGTACTTAGGAACTTGTCTCCTCCTAATTTTTTTTTTCTGTTTTTTTCCAGCTTTCTTTTATTTTCTCCTCAAACGGAAAATGTTTACTCATTCAAATGAGACATTTTAGACTCTAGTGAGACACCTCAATTTCCTGAAGGACAGACCATTCTGTTCTGAGAGCTGTTCACAACACAGTGCTCGTTTTCCGAAATGATATCTCACTCTTTGGTGATGGTACTCGAATTTTCCACGTGGAGTTTATTCTCTGGCCCTGGAGGACATGAACGTGGCATCTGCATTGTGGAGGTGCCCGCTCTCTCTGCCACAATCTCACTCAATTTACCAGCATCATAAACCCAGGGGTGCTTTGGGATGAGCCACCTCTCGGGCTCCTTCGTGTTGCTTCCACCGTGTATGTCAATACCACGGGCTGTGTGACACGTATGACGCTGTACCAACTCGCTGATCCCAAGTCTCTGACAACTCGTTCATGAAGATACAGTCGTTAGGTTGTGTAATGGTCTGTGGCTTAGACATCAGGCTAAAGTCAAATTTCTTAATTAAAAAACCAGGTATTTCACTTAAGCTTCATTGGCACTGTATCCAACACTTATAAATTTACTTACTCATCCACGCAAAACAGTCACAAGCGCCCCTTAGAGGAGTGAGGGCTGAGGCCACGCCCTCTCGGAGCATCAGTGATTCCGAGGTGAGGGAGGGGGGAAGGAAGAGAGGGTTTTTAGGGGAATGCGGAAGAGGGGCCCTCCGTCCCACAAGTCGGTGCTCTGGGGAAACGTCCTCCAAGAAGGGGCCTCTATGATCCACCCACTTTCTGAGACTGGCTTAGGTGACTGGCGCTGACAAAAGTTAAGCCCTACTCTTGGGAGAAGATAGAGCAGGGGGCCAAGAGCACTTGGTTGAAAAAAATACCCCAAACCACGATGCTTCCAACACTTGGGAAGATGAGACCTGATTCTCCACAGGAATGAAGGATACTTGTTACAGAAATGGCCAAGCAGACAGAACCCTGACATCCATGTCCTTGGTCCTCACTACTCGAGGTGACAGTGGAAAATGGGCCACTCGGCCTTCGAATGCACAGCTTGGGCAGCCTCGGTGCTGAATTTAATGCCAAAGGTTCGAGAAAGGGGTATTTTGGAGAGCCAAGCGCATTCGCAGACCACCTTTAAATTAGCCATCTGCCCCATGCACCTTCTCAGGTGATTCCCAGATACCCTCCATTTTTAAATGAGCACACGGCATGCAGATGCTACCATCCTGACCTGACCTGGCGAGCCACGGGCGCCTGTGGCCTAACGAAGAGTGACAAGGCGCACCGTCCACCCGAGAAAACATGCCTGGCAATAGCCTCAGGACCCAGTGACCTTCTTTGCATAATTCAACTGTGGGAACGGGAGAGCCTGAGGCTTCCTCTAAGGAAAGACTCTAATTCTGGATCTGGGTGGGTCCCTTCGATTAGAAGAAAACCAAATCTTGCACTGGCGGAAAATGCAACACATCTCAGCATTTCTTTCAGAGCTTGCAATCTGGAAGGTTTTCTCTTTTTAAAACGTAGAAAACTCTCTGAATATTTTAGTGCTGTCTCTCCAATCCCCTTCACAGAACTAAAAATAAATCAACTGTTCAAGGCGACGCTCAGCTCCGAGGCCAGCTTCCCCAAATGTGTTCGTCAACATTCTGCTGAATGGTTTCACTACTTATTATTTTAACATGTATTCTTTTCCCCTAATAATCTAAAAGTGTTATTACAATAGAACAAGCTGGGGGTACCAGATTTAAAGCCCCACGGCTAACTGAGCATTGTTTTTACTGCAGGTGAGTATGTCCCATCAGACAAGTTATATTAACCCTGGAGGCCACCACAAAAGGCTGGGCTGACAACAACTGGACATACAGGAACAGAAATCTGCGTGTGCTCATTCCAAGTGTCTCCAGATCCATTCAAAACGAAACAAGGAAAAAAAAAACCCCACAAGGATATGCATGCGGGAGGGGAAAAAAAAAAAAGACGAAAAAAGGAGTTTTCATAGTGACAAATAAGGAAATCAGGCTTTTATTCTGTACATCCTGGGTTCATTTCATTGACTCAGGGTGTCCTTGATGAAAACAAACTGTGCTCGATTCTAATACGCCCAAAATCTGTTCTCCTTGCCTGCGCTCCCCTATCTTTTCGGAATCAAGCAAGGAAGAAGCTTCCTCACTGCTCCTCGCGGCAGGTTCCTGGCACCTGTGCTCTGATTCATCGTGCGGGCTGCCTTCCCTGGCCCCGTGGTGTGGGTTAGGATGTGAGCCTGGAAGGTGACACAGCAGGACTGACCTTTCACTAATCACTGCCCCTCAGTTACTACTGACACAGCTCATAATAAAAAGAAATCCTTCATGAGCCGGCTTTCAAATCCAGTCCCACTTTGATTTTGCTCAAGAACAAAGATTCTACTTTCCCATAATAGATTCTGATGCGCAATTCTGTCAACTGGGGTTCTGAAGTTAGAAAAAAAAAAGGCACCCTGTTAATTGTCTGTGGTTATCAAGGGACTGCAAACGGTATCAGAGATAGGCCTGCAAGCCTGACTTTCATTACGAAGGTCAAAACATTCTTATTGACTGCCTATTATTAAAATTCTAGAGGGATGTCAATCATGGCAGCTGCCCTGGATATAGGAATCTTGTTGGAAATCCCCCAGCCGGCAAACCCATTAAAAAAAAATAATAAACACAACTGTGGAGGGTACTGTGCAGGAATTCTCAGCCCCCCAAATTTTCTCATAACTGTTGGAGATGCCAGCGTTAGAAGATCAACTTCTGAGCAGCTGACTCTAATTTTAACACCTAAGCCAGAAAGCAACTAGGACCGGTAGTTACTCTTTGTTCGTCTTTTCCCCAGCTTCTGAACCCATCCCAAATTCAGACGACAGCACGGTCAAAAGGCAAGGCTCACTTCATGACTTACCAGCCATTTGCTGAATGCCACTGAATGCACCCAGGTTGCTGGAGGAGGTGGCCTGCTGCAGAAGCTGCAAAAGAAAAGAGAAAGGTACTGTCAAAATGAAGTGGAGCTTGGAAGTGTACTGTCAAGGGAACTTCCCAAGTCCACTGAGGGCACGTCCCGTTCCCTTTACATTTACATAGTTGGTTGCTGCTGCCTGTTAATGGGCTGAAGGTTCCGAGAGTTGGGGCTATAAATCCATGTCAATGTCTAATCTCTATTAAAAAACACAGACACTGGGGAAACTCAATAACGTAGCTGCCTTAAAACAATTCATCAATTTACTTTTTTAACAACCAGGTGTTAAATCTGTGGGAACCAACATGGTGTGACTAATGCTCTCTCTCTGGAGCCTAGTAGTTCCCATAACTCATCTCTGTCAATCGCGGTCCATCCCTAGGTCTCCTCCGCTTTCCTTCACAGCTCAGTGTCCTACAACCTTCATTAGAGAGGTATAGATTCACTGACTCTTGGGCTAACAGAGAAGTCACTGTAATACCTACAGATGTAAGTGGATGTATCTGCAGCCACAGAGTCACTGTCATGACTTCATGACCAAGACAACGGTCACCCATTTTAAGACGGTCTTCGTTGGCAGAGAGCAACATACTACTTGTCAAAACTCACAGGTATCTGGTGCTATGTATGTTGATGCTATGCATTATAAATACATCAGCATCTTTTAAAAAAGAAATGAAGACAGCTGTGAAAAGGCCTCTGTATTTTGTTCCTAGAGCTTCCAAAAATACATTTAATCCCCCATATAGAAACGGTGGGTACCACAAGGTAAAGGCATGTGGTTACTGTTCGAAAGCACTCCTTTATTGGTCCACATCAATTGAATTATAGGTTAACTTAGGTGCTATACTGTTTGACTGGGCTTATTGATATTCTCCTTTTGGTTGATCAATACAGCCGCAGCTTGTACCTGGGGGCAAATGTGGAGTTATCTCCTATACTCAAAAGTCCATGGATGCTAAAAGCATAGATTCACCAAATTTATTATTAAAAAACTGCTATGGTACTATGAGCTTAGGAGGAACCAGATGAATTCACTATTTAAAAAATAAGCTCTCAGAATTTGTTTGGAGGGCTGCAAAACCTAACGGAGAGCACTGCCACTCCTCCAGGTAATGGTAGGTCTCCTCAGCTTAAGAGGAAGGAAACTCTACAACTGGATGTGACTCAGAAATGGGCATCTAGCAATTGACTTAAAAGCACCAAGGAGAGTGGAATATCGGTGGCTGATTCAACGTGTCTTAGTTACGATGATTAACGTAATCCCTATGGGGATTAACATGAACAGCTGTGGGCCTTCCCTGGTGGCACAGTAGTTAAGAATCCGCCTGCCAAGGCAGTGGGCACAGGTTTGATCCCTGGTCCAGGAAGATCCCACATGCTGCGGAGCAACTAAGCCCGTGGCCACAACTACTGAGCCCATGTGCCACAACTGCTGGAGCCCATGTGCTGCAACTACTGAAACCTGCACGCCTAGAGCCTGTGCTCCACAACAAGCCACCGCAAATGAGAAGCCCGCTCACTGCGACTAGAGAAAACCCGCACGCAGCAACGAGGACCCAATGCAACCAAAAAATAAATAAAATTTAAAAAAAAGACAAAAACAAACGTGAACAGTTCCCAGACATACGTCTGCAACTTTCATTCATCCTTCTCGACTCAGGGTAGTATACTACCTAGACATTACACACAGACCCACACAGACACACAGACACACAGAATGAGAAAGAGGAAGAAGCTAGGAATTATCTGTTTTGACAGAGAGAAATCCCTTATCTTGGTTTGATTTCTTGGGTTTCCCATTCTCTTGTAGTTGCAAGCCCTAACTCTCTCCTATATTAGATATTAAAAAAAATTAAAGTTTAGTCAAGTTCAATTAGCTCTGAAGATACTCTGAGGAATTAATAATCTTTACTGATTAGTAAGTGGCAATACCTGGAGTGTCATTAAACTACTTCCGTGGATTCTTCCCACTGACAACCACTCTTCGGTGAGCCACAGTCAGAATCTACCCTCAACACAGAGGCAGGAGATGCCTTAAAGGCCAAGGGTCTTTTCAGAGAAATGGGCTTCCGATCGAAAGGGGTAGAGCAAACTTGGCAGAGAAAGAATGGAAGCCCTCGGTAGGGGAAAACGTAGTTCAGAGCGTGTAAGAACACGTTCTTATCAATGAGGTGGGGATGAATTCTCTTTCAGGATTCAGAAAGAATTTTCAGATGTGATCAAAGAAACATGTGCCAGAGATTTCTGTGAGCCCTGGGGCATGGGAGATGGTCGAGAAGACCAGGGCTAGGCACGTGTGTCTTGGTTTTCAGACATGGTGGAGCAGGAAGCTGGATTCTTAGAAACTACGAAAAGGTGAGCCTGACGTCAATCTCTGATAGAAATTCTTGTACTTAAGGCGATGATCTGTGAACAACTGAGAAACACACGTTTGTGAAAAACAAATGATTGTTCAGCTAGACTCATTTTTTTTTCTCATGAAGTTTCTAGACCCATAGACCAAGAAAAAGATATGGCAAGCACATATAGATTTCAGCAAGACATGTAATGAAATCTCTCATCTCTTATCTCTTTGTGGATAAGATGGAGAAATGGCTAGAAGGTGGCAGCAAACTTGGTCACTGCTTGTATTAATAACTCAGGGGAAGACAGGAGAGGCACGCTTCTCCAGCAAGACATCCAGACATGTCTTGAGTAGCAATTACATGGCAGACACCAACAGGCGGTGGGGTGGGGTGGATAAAAGAGGAATGATAAAAGAGGACATCTGTCCTTGGAGAAGCAGCCCCGCCGGATGGAGAGAACCCATGGAGGGCTGAAATCCTGCTTGACCACCAGTGTCATGACCTTGGGTAAAGTTACATAACCTTTTTAAAATTTTTATTGGAGTACAGTTGATTGACAACGTTGTGTTGGTTTCAGGTGTAAAGTGATTAAGTTATACATATACATATATCCACTTTTTAGATATTTTCCCCATATAGGCCAATACAGTGAGTGTATCGAGTAGAGTTCCCTGTGCTATACAGTAGGTCCTTATTGATTACCTGTTTTATATATAGTAGTGTGTGTAGGTCAATCCAGTCTCCCAGTTTATCCCCTGCCCCTTTCTCCCTTAAGCCTCTCCCTTTCCTCACTTGTAGAAACACGGTGATCTTACCTTTCAAGGTCACAGGAAGGACTCTTTTACAGAACAGTATTGGTTCTGCTACAAAGTACGGAATGGGTCATACAATCCTGAGAGGGACAGTTCAAATGTCAGGAGAGAATTAGGACGGACGGACGGACGGACGGACGGACACGGACGGACACACACGCACACACAGGCTAGAATAAAAGGTCCAAAGGCACACTATGACATTATATTAATAATGTGTAGTCCAGCATTTAGGTTCCAAAGCAGAAAAGGGGGGTAGAGTAGCATGCTTTAGCAGTAGTTCAAGTAAAAATAAATAAAACCTTAGAGGAGTACGAGCTGCCTTCCATTGCTCTCAAGCTACATTAAGATATTTTAAAGTCCACAGTAGCGGTTACTGCTGATGCTGTGTGGATCTTCCCGGGAGGAACTGTCTCGCATTCTGATCATGGCATTTTAATAAAGACACGGGCAAAGTAAAACAGGCTGCACAACAGAAAAAAACGAGGTGGAAAGTTTAGAAACAATGAAATGTAAGGGCTAGTTAAAGAATTGGGTCTATTTGGCCTGAAACAGGATCTGAGTTTTGGGTTTCAAATAGATGAAGAAACATCTGAATTTAGTTGACATCGCTCCACGGGGAGGACCCAGTGAAGGAAAGTTCCATCTGAGGTCCTGATGTGGAATGGACCGAGCAGGGAGGTGGTGAGAGAGCCAACCACGGCTGCCTCAGCGCCGTTAAGTCATCACCCATCACGCATGCCGCACCCCTGCCAAGGCTGGAGTTTGTGCGGAAGCACTGGTTAGACACTCAGCCCTGTGGGACCCCGCTCAGCCTCCATGCGGCTAGAATGAAGAGTCCTGTTCCTATGCTCATCAGCTTCACCTGGAAAAATATTCTTCATCGATGCTGATTTCAGGAATTTCCCGGCATTCATAATGTCGCAGACGAGCTTTTGGTGCACTTAGGGGCCAAGGAGCCTGTAAGAGCTCCACGGGGTGTGCTCCTCTCTCCTGGGGACCACATGCTCCCCCCACACCCCCCCAAGAACTTACCGCCAGGTACTGCGGGGTGAGGCCGCCCAGACCCGTCAGGTTCCCCCAGGTGGCAGTGTTGAGCTGCTGCATCTGCTGCGCCAGCTGCTGCTGGAGACGCCTTTGCTCCTTGTCCTTCTGAGTGTCAGCGAACTTCACCACAATCGGTGAAGAGCAGCCCTGTGGTCAGACACAGCGGAAAGTGGAGAGGGGGTTACAGCCTGGCCCACTCCGCTCAGGACACTCAGTCAGCTCGGGGCCTAGCTTTCTGAACTATTCTGCAGCACAGGGGATGGTCTGGCCTCGTTTTTAAATGGTTTGATGGTCCTTCTTCTTCTCTGAATAGTACCATCAACAGAAAATTCCAGATCCTGTCACTGGTGTCTTTGGGGCTCTGGTGGTCGATGAAGCCATCTGTGCTCGTGCTCTGATTATTACACTGCCTCTCCTTCTCTCTTCATGGGTCTTCCTTCCACCATCCCAGGGCCTCCTCAGAGACAAGAGACCTTATCATTGTCCTTTAATTAAGCTTCACGGTTCGCTTGTCTGAAAGATGGACTTGTCCTGGTGTGTCTGCCTGTTTCCGCGTGTGAGCAGGGGACAAAGGAGGGGAACGAAATGTTGTAATGGGAATGAACATGCCTGTCGCTCATGTCTTTTTTTCCCACTCTCTCCAATGTTAAGTATTTTTGAACTTTGGAACTGTAGGAATCATACCGACCCAGTAATATAATCGGGAGAAGTGGGTTTCATTTTAGGAACATGGATGAAGGAAGGAGATTTTCAGGGGACACGGGCATGGACCAACGTCACTGTCCCCGTGTTTTCAGAAGGGGTTCTCCTCCTTCTGTATCACATCTACTCTAGCTGTAATCCCAGGAGCTACAACGAATCAAAAAGAAAATATCAGAAGCAGTCTAGTCCAAGGAGACGCATCTCAAATGGCAGGAGGCGATGTCTACTTAGCTTCTTTTCCTAATCAGTCTCGCTGCTCTAGGAGCTTCTGTGTTCGTTTCCTTTAAAAGGCAGGAGCAGAGGTAGTGAGTGAGAAATGGCCAAGGGTTATATAACAGGACCAGTTCATGTCTGATACGGAGAAAATCGTTAGGGAAAGTAAGGGCCTGACACCTCAGGCAGGAGGACTTCCTTTCGAAAGCAGCTTTGCGACATTCGCCACTTGGCAAAGACTCAGCAGAAACCAACTCTCTTCCCTCTCTGTTTAGCTTGCTAAACATCCCATCACAATTAAAGCTGTGAAATTTTGCTGAGATAAAAAGAAGTTAATTCTACCCAAGCGATTAAAAAAAACCCCACTTTTTACTGAAACTCAGCATGATAACAGACCTCTCTCTTCTCCTCCCAGAAATTTAATATTCCTATTTAAATGAGCTTTTCCCTTCCCTTTGGGTTATTTTTCTTTCTCCTAGAAAACAGAGTTGCATTTTTTTCTTATCACGTTGGGTAGCTACTGGGGATGGAACTATGCATACGTGAAGCTATCATGCCTGCTGTTACCCCCCAACATGTGAGAAAAGTGAGGTGACTGGGTGTTGAACCTCCAGCAGACTGGTCTTCAGCTCTGGGAGTCACAGTCACGGCACAGATGTTAAGAGTCAGTAAACTGCATAAAAGTAATGTTTCCACCGTTTAAAAAATCTATACTTCATTGTTCTTCATCTGCTCCGTGTTTCAGCGTTTCATCACCTTAAAGACAGCAAAACCACTCTGAAGATGGAAATTACAGACAGCAAGGGTTTTGCCTGGAAAGGGTTGTTATTGTATCAAATTTGTCCCATAACAAATTATAGCATCTCTTCCTAACAGTTCATTTACGGTTGGCTTTTTTCTTCCTTAAATACCAAAAAATGATATAAAAGCAGAAAATCAGGCCAATGATTATAGTTCAAAAATGACTTGTATAAACCATGAAAGGGGAAAGCAGGGTGGGGAGAGATTGGAGGAAAGTGGGAAAATCAAGGTACCATATAAAGATTAATGATTTTTAAAATAACATGTTCTTTTAAACTTTAACAGTGACATCGTTTTGAATTCACATCTCTTAGATCATACATCTTGGTGGAAGATGTAAGCCAGAGTCCTGAAAATAATGTAATTAATTCAAAAAAAGAAAACAAACTGCAGTGGTACAAGTGTAATGAGACTGCATAATATGTAATCTTCTGTTTAAATGTCAATATTTTTGAATTAAACAAGGAATTTAAGTGTCCGAGGGCTCCTCTGATTAAGCATGGATGTCCAGATTTAAAAACAAGTGCATCAGATCTGATTTCTGATAATAGCAGTATTAACAAAGGATCAAGGATTTCTGAAGAATAAATATGCCCCATTCTCTACAGCAAATTCTTTTCACTCTGAGAGCCTGTTATTTTCTTGGTTCGGGTTCATACCCAGTTCTGCTGTATTTTCTCGTGCTCTCCTTCCGTAGGGACCCAGGAGAACACAGACCTCCCACTCGGGCGGGGGGCCCTGGGTGAAGGAGCTGGGGTGGCAATGTTTCCAACAGAGCTGAAAGAATTGAGGTTACAAAATCATCTATGGTGAGACCAATTTAGGTACAAATCACTCAATTACAGGAAATAAAAATCTTTAAGAATGAAACACATATATATGGAAGATAATAAATACAGGTCAAGACTTCCTTTTTCTTAACAGTACTTTCATTTCATCTCCAGACTGATATGAAGCTGGAAACCAGGCTGATCCCCGATAATGGAGCTCCCCAAGGTAAGGGAAAGGGTAGGGGGAGGGGACAAAAACATGATCACGTGTGTGACTGCATGTTGTTCAAGATTGGATTCCTAGACATTTCAAATCCTGCTAATTCTCTCTTATTGTGGCCGATTTTCACCTGAGCTTGCCTTCACGTAGGGGGGTGTGAGTGTCTTAAAAATGCATTGCACTGAAAGGAAAACACAGTGATTATATAAGATATGTTAGGAATATTGAAGTCAAAAGGAAGTTCGAAAAAGACAATAGGCTTTGCAATGCTGATATCAAAACTCGGAAAAGTACAGTAAACACTTAATGACAATGCCATGCACACTCTTTACCCCCCGCTTCCACCCACCCTTTGGCTCCCTAGAGAAAGGTAGCCCACAAAACAAGACCCATAAAGATCACTAAGCTCCCGGCATGCTTCGGGAGATGCAGCATTGCAAAAAACAAACAAATGAACAAAAAAAAAAAAAAAAATTAAAACCCCCCAAGAGTGGAGGCAAAAAAGAAGCTCAAACGATCAATAAAGAACTTTTTGGCACATTAAATAAAACTGAAAACAATTTTTTTTCCAAAAGATGAAAAACGTTAACTTCAGGTAACACTACAAAGCCACCTCCAGAAAAGATCACCCATACACAAAGATACAGTTTACATAATACAGCAGAACATGCACTCCCAAAGGATTCTATCAGACAATACAGAATAAGTAACAGCATATCACTCTTGGAGTGTTTTTGTGCAAAATTCTGAAAGGCCATGACCCGAATCACAGACTCAAAGTACAGAGCCATTGTCTACGTTTGTGGACCCACGCCAGCCTATTTCTCTTCCCCGAAAGCCACTAACTCTCATTAGGAGATCACATTTGAGCCTTTGAGTTTCTTGGTTATTGTTCATTTTTTAGTAAGGGTGAAAATCTAATTTCTCGGGGGACTCCCATACATGAACATTTGCACTGGTTCAATGAGGTGGGAGAAGTCTTAACTTTCTCCAACATTCTTGATGCAAAAACAATTTGTTTGTCTCGATTAAAGATAAAACTTGACCCCGCATTAAAACGAAAATAAAAAAGAAATGAAAGAACCCTGTGATTTTGCACAGGGCCAGCTGCAATTTGGAATGGGGTCTGTTAATGTTCTACCCATCCCACCCCTGGGGCTGGGGAACGTACTTGATTCTTGGGGTATAGAAGGATGCTCGGTTTAAATTGCATCATGAACTTTACACAGCAGGACCTGGGCCACTGCAACAAAAGGCTCAAAAAGGAACGTAGAGCAAGTGGAAGGTTTTACACTAAGTGCATTTCCAGTCATCAGGGGAAAAATTCAGAGAGAGAGGGAGAGAGAGAGAGGGAGGAGAGAGATTAAGGAAGAAGGAATATGAATGAATGGAGAGAGAGAGATGGTGAAAGTTTACATCTGTGATTGTCATGTGAACAATCCACACAGGAGAGAATTGCTTTCCATTCCCCACCATTTGCACAAAGAAAACAAAGAAAGGGCAGATGATACAGTACCTCCATGGTCTGAGACTGATGCATGGCTTTGATTGCATTCTGTGCCATTGCCCTTGTAGAAAATGTGACAAACGCACAGCCTGTGGGAAACAAGGGGACAGGGAGCAGGAAAGACAAAAAACAACAAGACAAAAGGTTTGGACGCTTGTTAAACCAACACAGTCTACGAGAACTGCCACAGGACGACACTGTTCTCAGTAGTACATGAAATCAACAACTTCTCTCTTTGCTTTTTATCTCGTGTTGCTTTTTACTTACAGTGCTGACCTGCTAATCTGACCACAGCAGAAAGATTTGCTGATGGATTAGTTTATTTATTTTTAAAATGGAGTCCAGGGGAAGGAGGCTGGGTACTTTCTTTTTTTAAGCTGGGGGGGGGTGGGGTGGGGTGGGGGGGTGGGGGGGGGTGTTGAAATGCGCAAGACCTAGTTTGCATTTTCTAAAATAAATTTTACATTTTCTCCTTGTCTATCCTGACTTAGGGCATCTACCCATTCCGGCTCTGTATTTCAAACATGAGCCTTGCTTTCTAAGCAGCAAACAGTAAAATCCTCACACCCAGGGCAAATTAGCAACTAGATTCCAACAGCTCGAAATGTCAGCAAGTAAATATACCTCATCTCTTCTGGGTAGTTAAAAAATAGATGTATGTATAAATATACACTCATGCTATTCAAATGCAAACACATATACCCAAATCCTGTACAAACTACTTAGTAACTGTTAATGATGAACAAAAACAAATGCTCTGTTACTCTGGGAATATTCAACTGTGTGTATGAAGTAAAATTTAAACACTTGCATTGGATTTCTTATTTGTATCAAACCTTCGAGACTTTAAGTTGTGACTTGTGGATTCTTATCAGAGATTCCACCTCAAGTGTAACATACAGAAGACAAGGTATATTTCTGTGAATGTCTCCCCTGAGACCCACAGAACTCTCCATGGCTATTGTTCTCCCCAGCTGTAAAATAACTAGAAGCTACAGTGCTTGTTCCTGCTTCTTGTAGCAGTGCTGGCTACCATGCAGGTCACTGCTCCAGCTACATGGCTCACTGCCCTTTCCACTAATAAAAGCACTGCCTTCTGAAATTTACATTTTATTCATCATGCACCCTTGGGCTTCTCAGAGAAAAAGACTGTGAAATTAATGCAGATTCAGGCTGATTTTATAGTAATACCACCGCACACTAAAAGCTTAGCTAAAGCAACGCTGACTATTTCACTTATGATCTCTAATGACTTTAAAAGTGCATTGATTTTCAGCTTCTTTAGCCTTGCACAGTTTGAACTTAGGTATCAGAGAATAATTTAGTGTTCTACTCAATTGCCTGAAAACATTATTATTATTACTACTTAAAAGATTTCCCAATGAAGCAGATCTAAACACCGAGGGGCCGAAGCTTGTCATCTCAGAGCGAGTGTACAGAGGTGGAATTCTGGCACCAATCACGTGAGATGGTTGCCTCTGTGGCCGGGAAGCCAAACAGAACATTCTACATCCAAACAACCAGCGGGTGGCTTGGTGTATGGGAGTCACTGTGGGAGCCATTAAACACATTTTCTTTGTTTGCTCTGCATGGGTACCTGGTGAGATTATCAAGTCAATACTGTATTAGCACCTTTCAATCAAACAGCAGTAAGAGAAAGCAATGCCTGCCCACTACCCCCAAAGCACAACAACAACCAGTCATGAAAATAAGTCAATGCATTTTTTTTTTGGCATCACGCTGTAATTTTTCATACACAAAAACTCTCTGTACATGGGAGGTTCCTCTCATTCACCTCCGTTAAGCTGTCCTCACTGAAGCCCGACGTCTAGCTCACGAAGAATGCCAAGCTATCTCCTATGGTTTTTCTGACGTTACAGCAGCTGGTGAAGCTGACTGTTTCAACATGCTGCCTGTACCTACAGTGGCTGTGGCTTTTGTCATCAACAGAAGCAGCTGGGCAGCCTTCTCTAAGGCATCTAGATGATGTGTGTGAGATCTACAACAGGACCTCTGCTGGCTCCATACTGAAATAGACTCAGCTCTAAAATGACAGAGTCCCCAATTTACCATCTGTTTCAAAGTAGTATCTCTTGAAGATTGTGATGATCAGCGGTACTATTAACAGAGGAAATAACGCTAAGAGATTTTTCTTTTTCGTTTTTTTATTTTAAAAATTAAAAAAAAAATTTGGTGCTGCGTGGCTTGCGGGATCTTGGTTCCCAGAGCAGGGATCAATCCTCTGCCCCTGGCAGTGAAAGTGCAGACTCCTAACCACTGGACCGCCGGGGAAGTCCCCTCATTTCCTGTCTGGAGGCTACAGTAGAGGCACAAGCAAATCATCTAATGGAGGCATAGTTGAGGCCATAGGAAGCCCAGACTAACTCTGCTTTTTTTTTTTTTTTTTTTTTTTTTGCGGTACGCAGGCCCCTCACCACCGCGGCCCCTCCTGCCGCGGAGCACAGGCTCCGGACGTGCAGGCCCAGCGGCCACGGCCTACGGGCTCAGCCGCTCCGCGGCATGTGGGATCCTCCCGGACCGGGGCACGAACCCGCGTCCCCTGCATCGGCAGGCGGACCCTCAACCACTGCGCCACCAGGGAAGCCCCACTAACTCTGCTTTTAGGAGTCAAGAAGCCTGTTTCATTCACTTTGCTTTGCTCTTATTATCTGGGAGCATGTGCCAAACCAACAGCTTCTAAACGGAGGTTAAGAATGCATAAAAAAATGCAAAATGTCAACAAAAATCAGTAAGGCAGAGTTTATGCATCTACCACGATTTCAGAGCAGGCAGAGCTTTTGTAAGCAACTTCGGGAGAAAGATCAAGCAATTAACAGGTCTCAAAAGCAAAGTCTTAGCAAGAGAACAATGAAATGATCTCTCTATAAACTCGAACCATTGCCCCTTCCCCTCTGTGAAACCTGCAATTAAAAGGTTGACTGATGCTTCTAATTATACAATCCTCATCCCATCCCAAAAATGATCTGGCAAATCTGATGACTCCTTTAACTTTCTTATTCTACCGGCAGTGGTGCAGCAAGAGAGAACTGGCCTCCTAGGGGCTCTGTCAAGTTCCCTACTGGGTGCTGTGTTCAATTACTTAAGGGAGAAAATGACTGTCATTTATTAAATGGGAGTACGTGCTGAAAGATTCGCTCTCTCTGCCGCTCTGGATGAAGCTAAGCAACTTCAGAACCGAATGTTCCATGGGTTGGTAGCCAGTTAACCTTCGTAGCATCTCTACAACAGGAGGTCCTCGCTAGATTTTCATTTTCTTTTCAGCACCACTGAAAACACTGGCTCTGGGGTGGGCCCTCAAATCTGCACTTTTCACTAACGTACGTTCACACAAGCTCCTACAGTCAAAATGGGCTGCGCTTTTCACTAACGTAGGGTCACACAAGCTCCTACAGTCAAAATGGGCTGCTGGCTTCTTCTACAAACCAGCCAGATGACTTCCCGCCGGACAGAAATGACTTAGGTCAGTTGTCCTCTTCTGTAAGATGAGCTTCTGGGTACAGCAGAGTCTACTGGGTCCTGACGGACAACTGCTCCGACCTCACAGGGTCAGCCCTCAACTGTTCTGGACTGTTGCGCATGCTGGTGACTGACCAAAATGCTGGAGAACTTAGATTGGGAGGAAAAAAATACAGGTACCGAGACAATAAAGCTATTTTTGGGGGGTGGGGTAAGATAGCCCATATATTACTGCCTCAAAGCTTCCAAATACATAATGGCAAAAAAAAAAAAAAAGGCAAAAATTCCCTCTGTAAATGTGTCCAACCTGTAATCTAGCCTGCCACTATTTATTGTCTCCACTTTCAGAGTGTCAGAGATTGCTCAGAGAAATGAAAGGAGCTGAACTCCTCCTATTTCAGTGAGGTTGTCTTCTTGCTGCTAAAATAGATAAATGATTGACTGGGGAAAGGTTTCTCAAAGTCATTTCCTCCTACAGACAGGATCTAAGGAAAGCACAGAGCAGATTTTGGAACCCAGCTATTACACTTGTCATTTCAGTTGAAAGGATATCTTAAACTCAGGTGTTCTACCTTTTCTCTAGGCTACATGAGAATTTTGAGAGAACTAGATGAATTCTTGCTCTGCATCAAAAAGAAGGAGAGAGAGAGAGAGAGAGAGAGAGAGAGAGAGAGAGAGAAAGTAATGAAAAAAGTAGAGGCACTTTTAAAAGCACATACAACGATGCCAGGGTCTCTTGCTTTTCTGCTGCTTCTTTGAAAGAGGAGCAACAGCTGCTATATTTTAACTGAAGGAAGCATAATTTAAAATAACTTGTGTGGCTGAGAAGATTTCAGCCTATGGAAACTTGTTTATAAATTCCTCTTCAGCTGTAGAAAGATCTTAATGCAGCCAATTTTTCCTCTCAGTATCTTTTGAGCAATGGCAGGGTTTAAACATATGCTATGAGTATAACATTGGAGCATCAAAAATACTACTCTAATGTGCGATCCCCAACGCTGGGTTAGTTTATTTAAAATTGGCATGGAGAGATCTTTCATTCACGGCACCGGAGGCTGAGTGCGGACTAGGACTTAATAGTTGGCAAAAATCTCATCCCTGAGATGAGGCTGGAAGATTGTACCCAGAGCAGCATGACAAGATGCATTTAATAACCCAGGGGGCATCTGATAAGGGTTTCCACATATCTGAACATTTGGGTACCACGTGGGCAAGACTAAAATGTCACGATCAGAACTGAGTCCTCTCCATGTACGTTTTAAAAGTCAAAAGCCCTCTCCCAGTATCCTGATCAGATATAACGAAAATAAATGAAGATTTAATGGCTAAATCCAGTCTGTGGTCGCTAACATCCCTGAAGATACCGCCAATTCATCTGTCAAAGGTTTTGGCAGGAGAATGCTGGAACACCATAAACACAGCTGGAATATTCTTAAACCAGCAGAAGGTTACCTTAAATGGCAGTGAAGATCTGACTGCAGTTTATGGGAAAGAAAAATGAAATCAACCCCTTCACTGTCTCTGAGTTACAGATATTTTGTTGCTATGGTGCAGCAAACCTGGCAGACTGTAACCAAATAGTCCAATCGGACTGTGGGACTGTGGATAAGTGAGAACATGTGTATTTTAGGAAATCAACGTGCTAAGGTGACACTGTCCAGTAAATATGTTGGCTCAGAAGCCTCAAGCTTAGATTCTGAGAGCAAACATCTCATGTCACTGGCCATGTGTGGGCTTGTGCTACCCTGGCTTGCTTTCTCAATGAAGGCTCACACAGCGGGCCTGAGAGGTAGATCTGCCACTGCAGAAGGATCTGAGTATCATAAGGGGCGTGAAGGCATCTCAAACCAGGTTTTCCAAATCAGAAAAAGACGGCAGAATGGGTTACTGCCCCCAAAGGGGAAAAAATGCACGTTCAGATGTGGGCATACCGCGTAAAGCGAGGCAGAGTCCTAACGTTCGTTGAGTGGTTTCAACAGGCTTGGCAGGTGCTGTCCACGTATAGGCATGACAATTTCCCAGCGGGATGGGACAGAGAGGTCCCATCTTAAAACATGATACAGATCTGGGTGATGGTGAATAACTATGGGACTTTTAAAAGTCTTTCCTGCCAATGTGTAGATCATGATTTTTTTTTTTTTTTTTTTTTTTAAAGACAGTGATTCTAACTGAAAGTATAGCAGGGCTAAATAGGTACAAAGATGTGGGTCCTGGCAGCCCACTACTCTGATCTGGGGCAGGGGTACTGAATCAACAGCCTGGAGGAACCTCAGGTTAACACCTGCCAGGTAGGAATGTCAACTACTGATGTGGCGGAGAATGAACGACACGTGACGCCTGTTGGGGACCCAGGGCTACTAACTGCCTCCTCTGTCTTCCTTCTTGTAGCTGAACTGGGCAAAAGCAAAAACAAGAAACGTGAACCACTCAAGAGCACCTCTCCCTCATTATAATCAAATGGTTCGATTTAAATCCTTTCCTACTGACTAATTTACACCCTGGTTTAGTATTACAAAGTACTTTTCAGAGCAGCCAAGCTTTCATTTCACTTCATTTTTACTTATTTTGTAAACAGCTGAGCCAGCAACAGGCATGGAGACCAGAAATGCTGAGCGCCCCTGATCTGCAGCGCCGCACTTATTAATATTTGATTGAAAACGCCAATTCTTTAATGAAAGCAAAAGAGTAGCATGAAAGAGAACTGTTCTTTCAACAAATCACTGATTTAGGAGCAGTCCCCAGTACCCAGGAGTCCCTGGGTCCTGCTAATTGAAAAATGCACCACTGTCTGTCCTTGTATCTCAGAACAAATGAGAATAAATGAGTATTTTCTTTTTTTGCCACAGGGAATTCTCATCCGTTTGCCAGAAAATCAGAAATTATTTTTCTGTTAAAAAAAAAAGCGGGGGGCAGGGAGGAGGATTCTACTCTTTACGTTGAACCAGCAGTTCAGAAATAGGCTGCTTCTGGTGTCAAGTGCTGGTTCATCAACCAAATGGCAGATGGAATTGGTCAGGTTCTCCCATCAAGTACAGTGTCTTGACACCCTTTCCTGTGAAAGTTTTGACCATTTAAAAAAAATCTCATCTGCAAAAATAGCTAACATATGCTCAAGGATCTCTAGGCACCAATGCTCTTCATCACTGTCCCCACTGGACAGATGGAGAAATTGAGGCAGAGAGTCAGTTTGTAAATCAGCAGAGGGAAAACAGGAGTCCAGCATTCCTACTTCATAGTCAAGGTCTCTATGAAACACCATGGACGGCCTGGCTCTACAAAAAACCTACCATGGCAGTAGCTAATCACGCCCTATCAGACAAGCAGGGCAGATATCTAGACTGCTGCCATTTTCGAGTGTGGAAACTGAGGACAGAGACAGGAAAATGAATGGACCACGCCCATGATTCATGTCAGGAGAAGTTCTGGGATGGGCCCCAGGGTCACTGACCTCTAAGGCACTATACATTTCCCTGTGCCTATCGGTTCTTTCTCCATGCCATACACCTTGGCAAATGCAAAAGCGCAATGATAACACGCAAGTTGTGACTGAGAATAGTCGCAGGGAGACAAGAGTGGTTCTTATTACTAAACTGGCAGCAGAAGAGGGATCGCAAACATATTCTTTTGTCTTTCTTGCCTACTTAATTCTTCCTCAGCCCCACTGCTTTTTCCCGTGGTATTCACTCTCCTGGTCTGTCTGCCTATCTAGCTCTCCTGGGTCAGATGTGATGATAAGCTCTCCTGGTGCGTATCTCCAGGCTGGCACAGAGGGACCCAGGATCGAAATCCTGGTATCCTTCTGCCTGCGAGGTTGGATGGGAACCAGAGGCGATGCGGGTGCCCAGGACAAGGAACTATTTTGGGTGACACTGGTAAAGGCACACGTGGTAAGTGACAGATTAGCTTGAGGCACTGGGTCTGCTGTTTAGGGGCCCCACTCAACATCATGTCTTGCTCAGCTTTTAGACTCCCATCTTTCAGCGAGTGTTAAGTGTCATTCCCAGGCCTCCTCCTCCTTTTTTTTTTTTTTTAAAACCACCTTCAGAAGAAAATACAGGGATCACAAGCTTGGAGTCATTCCTCCCCCTCCTAGTTTTCCCCGAGATCACCTCTATGTTTCAGGGCTTTGGAGGTGGAGGTAGGTGGAAAACTTTTGTTCCCTGTGCCTTCGACTCTAGCAGTTGGCATCACGAAGCTTTATGTCTAAAAGTCAAAAGAACAAATGTTCTTCCTCCCAGGGCGCTGAGTTTACGTAAGACCAGGGAGATGAATGAAAACTAGTCCCTGGATACTTGAGGCTTAACCTTTTCTTTCAACATGGGGCGCGGGCAGTGCAGTCCCAGAACCAGAGATGGGGAATGTAAAGGCATTCCTAATTAGCCCTGTGGAAGTTGCCCTGGAAACCCCATTAATTGAATGAAATCCTCTCTGCGTTGCAAAAAGACGGATTTCTTACGAGAACGGAGAAATGTGTTTTCCGTGTGCGTCTTCCCCTGGGCCTCCTGGGCTGACTCAGGAAACTAGTCGGATGGCTGGGAACACGGTGACAAGCCTTATAAGCGGTTTAAGGAGGGAGGCGTGCGGGTCCGTCAAAGGGGGAGGTAAACGTGGACAGAAGAGAGTCATCTCCAGCTACCTGGCGTGGCTGCTCGCGGAAACACTGGTTTTCGTCCGCACTCGGAGCCCCAGCCTTTGCCTCTATCACGGTGACAGAGAAGAACCTACAATCTTCTCCTGGACGAAGTCACTTCTCTGTCACTTAAAGGATCCCTGTGTTTAGGACTCCAGGAGCTCTGCTCTTTGCCATAAAACCCTAACGCCCTGAGACAGGCCTGGCTGCCCTGAGTCTGTACCTGCACTATGCGGGGACAGGGGCCCCTTTTCTTGGTTTCTTTCTCAGTCAAGAGGCCCACACGCTCAGCATTCTCCCAGGCACAGGCAGAAAGCCAGAAGGCTACGATGCGAGCAGCGAACATTCTCTCTCGCTCTCCGCATCTCTCCCTCATACCTCCCAAAGCTCCTTCAATCTGAGATTGAAGAGGGATGTGTAACGGCAGGGCAGCCTGTGGGCCTCCCGTCTGACAGCGATAACCTGGGCTAATATGCTGCCACTAGGACCTTCTTGACTTGAGAAATAAAAGGTGATCATTCCAGCTATGGTGAAAAGTTTGGGTTGGATAACTTCGTCCCGCAGGACGTATCTCAGGGTGACCTCTTGCTGCGTGTGGGAGCTATGTCTACCTTGACTGGGACACAGAGCTCCAATTAGCACTTAAGGGCAGAGACTCTGCAGAGAGCACACTCACCTCGACTCAGCCCGTCGGGTCCCCGGAGGATCCGGCATTCTTCTATCTGGCCAAATGGAGAGAACATCACCCGGATATCGTTCTCATTACATTTCTTCGAAACCATTCCTATGAACAATTTTCTGTCTTCCACGGCTAGGAGAGAGAAATAATGAATGAGCCAAGGCCACTTCACCTTCTTCCTCGTCATCAACGCGTCATCACCACCTCCGACTGGGTCCCGAGGCTAACTCTTCAGACACCCAGGCCACCTTCCTCCCCCACACGTGCCGTCTCTGCTCTCCCCACCCTTGCTTGGCATCTCGGCTCCTATTCCAACACTGGGAGCTTGTTTATTAATAAAACATCTTCAAAGGACACGAAACACTGTTTTTAAGTCCTTTCCCCCCATCTGGAAGCAGTAATATGTTTACTAAAATGTTAAAGTTCTAAGTAACTGCTAAATGCTACTGTCCCATAGAGATATTCTGGGATACAGATTTTAATTTTTTTTTTTTTTTTTTTTTTTGGGTAGATGTTCTTTTAACTTGAGTGACAGCAAAAGAGAAAGATCGGGAGAGGAAAAATAACAGAAGCAGATATAGTGGAAAATTGATAAACAAAACTTTTCACAAAGGATTCAGTGGAAGAAAACATTCTCCTTCCCTGATTTCAAATAGCTTTGTCCCCACTGGTCCAGATGAGAACAGGAGACAGGAGAGATGTGAATTTCTCCAGAGAGCTGGTTAAGGGGCCTTCTGTCCATAGCACTGGCTACACAGCCCTACCCAGGTCAGCACATGTGGTCTGCACCTTACAACTAAAGCTGAAGGCAATTGTGGCCAAGTGAGTGGGGCTGCGGTTATTTGAGAATCATGTCAGGGTGGTCCCAATCTCGGGGTGAAACCTGTCACCAAAAAAAAGAACAAGGAAGGAATAACGCTATTCTGCCCACTTGGAGGTAGGATTCTTGATGAACAGAAATGCCTTTCGGGCGTCAGGGCAACAACGTGCAAATTCTAACCTTGGAAGCTGTCAGCGGGTAAAGACTAGGGAAGGTTTACCTCTGATGACCGGGGAGATTTGTTTCCCTAAACTGACGTGCTTGTGCTCAGGATAACTGGCCTACACTCAGCCTCAAAGGCACGATTATTATGGATTTCAAGACAGTGTTTGGAGCCGTTTGTAGGAGACAGAGCAAAAGATCATCCTAGAAGCCCTCAGGGAGAAGTCTTGCTTATTTCCCATGTTTCCTTTCAATCCATTTCTTAGAATTAAAATTAAAAAAAGAAAAAAAGAAAGAAAGACAGCCGGCTACACCAGCACTTCAGAAAGTCCTAGCTTACGGGATCATTTTATATCTGTATTATAATGTCGTCATTGCTATTTAATTGGCTTTTATTTCTGTTTTTCTTACTCTTTTTTCTGGACAGTAAGTGTCTCATTATCATTTAACTGGCAAGAGTGTATTCTAGACTTGCCAGGGCCAGTTGCTTCGGGTACGTAAGTCAGAATCCCTGGTCTGTGTCTCCCAGGAGCCGGGACGGAAGATCTATAATGGAACAGAGACTCACTTACTCTGAAGCAGCTCCGTCCGGTAGAACTCGGGGAGAAGGGGAAAGTTTGGCCTGTGACGTCCACCCCAGTAGCGAAAACCATGTGTGGCCACTGGGCACTTGAAAGGTGGCTAGTGTGATGGAGAAAGTGAATTTTTCATGTGATGTAATTTTAACTCATTTAAAATTTAAAAGCTGCACGTGACTACTATATTGGACAAGGGTGGCGCTGAGGGGCTAAGAGCGCCTAGCTGTAGACTCCCAGGCCAGAAGCAACAGACGTGGAAGACGTTTTGTCTGACTCTAAAGATAGGCCAAGGCCCAGCGGGGGGAAGGATCTGGCCAAGGATCGTTCTACATGGAGGTGGCCCAACCTGCACCAGGATCTGGTACCTTCTTCGGCCCAGGGTTCTGCTCACTCTTCTGTGTTTCTGACAAATCCAGAGGAGGCAGATGAGGCTGGGAGGGTAGGGCAGTGCTGTGACTGGGAGACCCTGGTCCTCGTTCCAGTGCTGCCATGAAGGTGACGGGTGACCTTGGAGGACGAGCTGACCTCTGTGGACCTGAGTCTTGTCATCCATAGAATGCAGGTTTCAACTTGATTCTTTTCCCTCTTCTCTTTCCTTTCTCTCTCTCTCACGTGGTGGAGAGAAGGCAGCCTGGTTACACGCTTTGGCTGAAAGAAGCCCTTGAACATGGACTTCAGCATCGCTTTCTACCCAGCCTCTCTCTCCACACTGGTGGCAGCTCCCAAGACAACGCAGAGAAACGAGGGCTCCAAAGAATACAGGTTGAAAACCACGATTACACAATCCTTGTGAACTATGAATCGGGTACCAGAGTTTGAGAAAGGCTTGATGTTAGATGTGGAATTGAAACCGGACTTTAAGAAGCACGGGCAGGGTCTGGATGGACTGGTAGTGTGCTGGGCGCATCACGTACTAACCGAACAAGGCGCAGAGTCAGGAATGAATAAGGACTGTCTCTGTGGTGGACGGAGGAAGGCAGCCTGACTGAAGCACAATATGGACCGTTTTCTGCTTCATCTGCAGAGAGGGGCTGGATGCAGAAGGAAGGTCACAGGTGGTCCAGGGCCACCGCCTGTGTTGAGCTTCCTCAGGGAGAAAGGGGGTGTCACTGGCTCTGATTCCTCAGCAGAGGCTGCTGAGGACTCCACTTGCTTTATGGAGATGAAGAGTTTTAAATTTAAGAAGTCCTTCTTTCTCCTGTCAGAGTAAGTGGACTACCAATGATCTACTAGGAACTGGTGAAAAGCACAGTAAGTTGAGGGCATTGGGGTCTAAGAATTAGAAGCATCAGATGCCCCAGAAGAGGTGCTTTCTTTCCAACGGGAGCCTTTGACCTCCAGTGCGATGCCGGATTCCTCAGCATGTGAGGACTCCAGTGGCCCTGAGGGCACGGGGCATTCCCCTGAAGCAGAAGGGGAACGGATGGGACTGGCGGAAACGGGGCTGCGGAGGGAGGGAAAACTTGCATCTGTAGTTCTTGCCCCCGTCCTGATCCCTTCCTGCCCTCATCTCTGGGACTCCTACCCCGAGGAAGCTATGGCTGATACCTTGACGAGTAGAAAAAAATTTCTGTTGTATTTCTTCTCATCCTGAAGAATCAGGTTTTCAAACAAAAGCAAAGGATAAAGTCCCAGTTGGTCCTTGGTTTCCCTGATAAACCTATAATGACGGTATTTAGCGAAGACCATTTTCAGGGTCTGAGCTTCAGGGTGCGGGATGCTATAGTCAACTAAATGCGCAGCTCCCGAGAAGCTCAAGTATGACTTTTTTCCTAAGATGGATTTACAAAAAATGGAAACCATTTACGAAGAAATCCTGACTTCCTAGGCACAATGAAGCGGTAAACTCAGGCAGGGAAATGAAAGATAACTGTCACTTTTTTCAGTAACAAGTATTAGCTAAAAAGAAAAGGAAATCTGCACCCTCCATATGCTATTGAAAGCGCTAACCTCCTTTCCTGTGTGTGTGTGTCGGCACGTGTGTGCATGTATAAAGGAACCTGGATGTTGGCAACCCTCTGCAAGCCAAAGTAGCTCTGTGGTTTTCACAGTTGGGCCTTGTTTGCTTTAATGGCAAAACGGGAATAGCTACAAAGATCTAGCTTTCCTCTCAGTGAGTTTTCCCGCTCTTCCAGTGAAAATTTTTATTCCTAGGATCCCCATTTTAAGATCGCTAAACAGCTTTGTCAACATTTTAAACAAACTTAATTATCTTGAAATCACTGAACTTTTTCATCAATGTTTGATGAATTTCCTGGTGGGCTTTTCCTAAGTATTCATGGGCAGTTAAGTATCTCACCAGTTTTTTCAATCCACAAGAATGCCAATTGCTTAGATAAACCTACCATGTTCACAGTATTCTGCTAAATGCTTTAGGGGAACTAAAAAAAAAAAACAAAAAGAAAGAAAAGAAAAGATAAGGTGTTTGCCCTCTAAAGAAATAGTATGTTTTCCTTTAGGATAACCAATGAATGAATGAGGGGAAATACCTTCATCTACCACGTGCTGCACAGGTGGGGTTGCTGCCGTCAATAACAGTAGCAGAACTGAAAGTGGATTCGTACCAGTGACCACTGCCAGCTCCCCTTCCGTGGTATAAATGAGAAGGGGTTAATATTAAATACAAGTGGGGACTTTTTTAGGTTCAGGGACTAGAAACTTCATTTTTTAAAACCCCCCTAATTGTAAGTCTGTGCTAACACACCGGTGTACAGTCTGTCAAAGTCACACCTGGATTCGGGGCGGCCTGAATTAATTAACAACTTTTCAATGTGTTAGTGCTAACATATGGCATTTAATTACGGCCTCCGAATCCACGGGTCTCTCTACTTTGAGTTTCAAAATGATTTCTTCATCTTCTAGTACATCAGCAGGTGACTGCACGGGAACACCCTGGATTCCTATCTCCACAGGCCTCGCCCTCCCCAGGATGACAACGTCGGGTCATCCTGACTCTTGTGAGCTCGGAACTTGAAGCACAGCCACGGGGGGGTTTCAGAGGCCTCGAGGAAAGAGATTGGCGGTGTGTGTGGGGGCGTTTAAATGGCATTTCTGGATTCGAGGCTCTAAGGACCCTGACAAGCTGTGAGGTTGGAGGTTAAAGCTCTGATACTCTGCCTACAGAGTCAAAAATAATCCTTCAAGTCAGAAGTGCGACCTCACAGTGAACACTGGCTCCAGCTCCCGAGACTCCAAAAACAGAACCAAAGGCAACCGCCACGACTTCCTTGTCACCCACTGCTGGACCGGCTTCAGATCCAGCAACTGCGTTTCACTTTCGATCTCGCACGGCTGGTTGCTTTTTCTGCATAGTGATGGAAGGTTAAAAGCAGGAAAACAGGCCCTCCAATGGGAGAGAGAATGATAAAGAGTGACTACGTGTGTGTGAGTGTGGCTGGTCCCTGAAGTAATCCAGGCCTCCTCCAATGCCCTTCCTGTACCATCCACTCAACTAGGTGTAAGGGAAAAATCACCAAAAAAGGTGGGTGCTGTTGCAATCTGGGTATATACTCAGTGTGTTCTTCTCAAAGTCCCTGACATCGTATTGCCAATCCAGAAGAGGATCCGTTGTTTGGATACCTGGCGCTAGGAGTTTGGAAGAAGAAATGGAAGAAATAAGAAATGGAAGATGCTAGGAGTTTACACAAATGTGCTGGAGACTGCAGCTGAAATCAGAGCCATTGGAAGGGCAGGTTCTAGGAAGCTGTGGAGATTCCAGAAGCCCGTTCGGTATGAGAGTAAAGTGCAGGGCAGATACAGCAGACTACCATTTCTGGGCTTTGTCAGAATCCCTGCATGGACAAAAGCTTAAAAGAGTGATTGCTTTTCCGGAATGCGTTTGTCCATCACTAATGAATCTGTGATGAGCCTTGCTCAGCAAATACGAAGTTCGGGAAATCTGAACACAATGATAATGAAGAGAGTAACTGTTTCACTGTGATGAGCCCTTTGTGTCATCCATAAATGTCAGCAAACTCAAAAAACAAGTGCAATTAGAGCTCGTTACACTTCTTTCACAACCACAGGAGCTATTTCGAGCATCTGAGCCAAAGAAATCTTGGTGCTCTCTGAGCTGCAGAAACTATGCTTACCTGTTAAAAATGTCATGTGAAATCAGAAAAGGCTTGCAGCTTTTATCCCTGGCTTTGGGAAATGATACCTTTCTCCTGATTCTTCCAAGGACAACCCTGAAGTCTGCTCATGGCTATGCAAGGTGGGGGTCCCTCTGAGCCTCCGTGAAGAAGAGCGCTTTCAAAGCAGCTTTTGGTCCATTTACACTATTTGACTTTTTCTTTTTACTGGAAATTCAGAAAATGAAGGTAGATCTGCAAGCAAAGGGACAACTGGCCCAGCAAGAAGGTTTGGGGGTTTTCCTTCAGGTGCACAGATCTAAGCTTTGGCAGGAAGAGCCCAAGGCTGGAAGGGCTGGCCTCTGCTCTCAGGATGCACCAAAACAACTACCTCAGCTGGCTGGAGCTAGGCCACCGATGTAGCAGACTGCACGCACGCTACGTGCCGGGTGTTACGCCAAGCTCTGTGGGTGTTAACTGCATGATGACTCCGTAAGGCGGGCCTTACAGGAAGAGCACAGACTAGGCTTCCGGAGCCCCTCTTACAGCGGGAGAGACGGAGGCTGGGTGAGGTTAGTAAAGAACTTGCTCAAGGTCACAGCCAATAAGTGCAGGGTCCGGGTCAAGTCCGGGCTCCTCAAAATAGATTTCACCTGCTACCCTGGGGCGCTTCCTGAAAAATGGCATTTTTAGGTATTTGCTCATCTCAGTAAAACAGAGCCCAATCCTGCTTGGCTTTTGAGATCGTGCAACATGGGGTGTGCCCACGGCAGTTTGATTCTGTTGCTGTGGTTTTAGATCCAAAGCAAACACTACCCTCAGTGTCCACAGGAGACAGAGGACAGCAAGGGCAGCCAGACCATTCTGAGCCCTCCCGGCAGCTACCCTGTGGACAGTCAGGGTTTGCACCTGCACAGGAGAAAATGCAGAAGAAGAAACCCTTTCTCGGTTCAACTCTTTGGGTATTTTAAGTCAGACATTTCCAACTCGGTTCTCTCTTCTGTCACGTTTTTATCACTATGGCCTAAGGTTGAGACGAACCCCCTCCTGCAGACTTTGATCCCATGGCCCGTGTCCTGACACGGTTTGGAGAATTACGGGGCCAAAGGACAGAGAGCATCTCCTGGTGGCTGGATGTGCCAGGATGACCTTCACTGATGGAATTCATCCCACAAATACTAGATCCATCCCGCCTCTCTCCCAGGAGGAAGAGAACAGATTGTAACACACGCTCCTGGAACAAATCGGCACGAGGAGATGGCCTTCTGCCTGGGCAGACACACTCGGCGGAGGCCCCTAAAGGCCAGGGAACACTGACCAACATCTTACAGAAGTGCTTGAACATTTACAAGGCACTGTCACAAACACCTTCTATGAGTCTTAAAAAAAAGCTCATCTATGAGAGGCAATCAGCATTAATCCCATTTTATGAATGAGGAGATTAAAGTCTGGTCTTCAAGTGATTATTAGATACTGAAACCAGTGACAACAAATGTGAGTTCCAGCAGGTAAGGGACAGTGTCTTTTGTGTCCTTTTCTTCTTTTAAAAATTCACTGCTGCAGTCCCAGCCTCTGGCAACATGCCTGGCACATAGTAAGTAATCGATGAATAACTGTCAAGTCAAGGAGTGAGGTGACTGGACCAAGATCCCACAACAAAGCAGGGGTGGATTTTAGACCCTCTGACATTCAACGCCACGCCTGTGATAAAGTACTGTAGGAAAAAGGGAGTTAGACTTGCAGAGAAGCGTGTGGCTGGCGAGGAGACGGTGGGGAAAGCACCAACATCTATTCTCCGACAGACACCACCGTACGATGTGGGATTTCTTTCGAAACTGTCTAGTGTATGGGGCCGGAAAATGGGATGCACTACAATTAGCAAAAGAAAATACCTCGTGGAGAGATGCAGAGCCCCGTCATAATTTACACTGGCAGACAATGCAGGTCTCTAAGTGTACGGCTTCTGCTCCATGACTAATTAACGAGGTGCAGAGCTGCCCGGAGGAAGGCGGCCATGCTGACCATGTCAGTCTTGTGGGGCAGGAGAGGGCTGAGGTCTAGGAAGGTAGACGATTCCTTTAACATACAATGCAGCCAGTCCAAAGAACAAAACAGGGACAGAAGGTTTGCAGAAGTGGGAGCAAAAACTTCAGAGAGAAATGGGGTTAGCAACCCTTTGGTGTCTTGGAGAGGCAAGTCTCAATTATTTCACCGACCTCATCAAATGCGTATTTTTGTTTTGTTTTGTTTTTGCACTGACTGTATGTTTATTTAATCAGCCGACGGAATTCTCAAGGAATGTGGATGCAAATGCATGGATACAACCTAGAGAAAAGTGCAGTGAGACAGTCGCAAAGCCAGAGGACCAAAGGGAGGGGGGAGAAAAGACAGCCTCATTCTTGGTGGGCGATGCCCTTCTCACTCACCTTCTCTGCATAGTATAAGGTCACCCCTCCCCATCAGGCGCCCAAGCTGCTGTCAGAGGAGGTAAACAACAGCCACAGGGTGGCCACACAGAGCAAGCCCCCAACAGGGACACAGAAAGCCGTTCCTTGCAGCATCTTCACAGGTCTTTACCCCAGAGATACAGGAGGCAGGAGGGCGAGGTACCCACCGCGATGGAGGTTTCCGGGAGCACATCTCTCTGCCTTCCCCAGAGAAACAGCAACGGGGCCAGCTCTTCCCGCCCCCCCCACCTCACGTCTTCACTTAAAGGAACAGACATTAAAGGAAGACAGTCAGTCACCACCTACCGTTGGATTTTTCACTATCTGCAGGTTTCATCTGAATGGGATGATGCATCTAAAAATAGAAAAGTGAGAAAGTAAGGCAGATTGAACAAACAGTCTCAGAAATCCCACGCTATTCAACACGACTACTGCTATTGTTATAAGGGCACGTAAATAATAACGAGACCTCTCACAGTTAAAACGAGCTACCTTAAAATGCAAGCATGTGTTTGATGTTCAGCACCAGGGTACTTTCAAGTCCCGGGGCGCTGTGACATGGTATCTTAACACGTGGGCTTTGCAGTCAGACTCAAGTTCAAAACCTGGGCCTGCCATTCAATATGGTTTCTGCCTGGATCTTACAGGTAATTCTGGTTCTGCCATTCATTACAACTACGTGACCTCCGGCAAGCGTCTTAACTCCTCTGAGCTTCAGTCTCCTCATCTGCGAGCTGCAGGTGACCCCTGCATAGTAGGGCCGTGAGAATTACCTGAGAAAATGCATGTGACGTGCTTAATGAACGGGGCATAGAAAAAAAAATAGTTACTGTTATTTTGTATTATTACAAATTTAAACACAGATGATCTGTTTTTCTTCTGGCCGTTCTATGTCTGCTGCATGGCTGTGTTTTGAGTTCTGAGTAATCTGAAGGTCGACCAGTTGATTGATCTGAGGTGTCCCATTTTTATTAAACACGAAGTGTGAAACAGGAAACGCAGAGGCACCGAAAGAATGGAAGGAAGGAGAAAGGGGGGGAGGAGGAAAAGCGGGAGTGAGGGGCTTACGATCACATTCAGTACATACGTAGGAGGAGGAAGCGCCTGAGACAAAGGGGAACCAAGATCCTGCATCGTGGCAGAACAAGATGCTCTACGGTTCTTTAAACGATGCCAATCACATCATTGTGCGTGATCTGAAGATCTGCAGAGCACAGGAAGCTGCCACCATTTCCAATTAAAATAAATTCCTCAAATGACTTTCATGGGTTCTCTTGCTTCGTATTTCATCCCACCCCAAGGAACGTCGCAGCCACAGGGTAGATGGAATCAGTGGCTGTGCAAATGCTTTTATTATAATGGGCCCTATTCTCTCTGAACCTTTAATTTCCCCAGTGGACTTCCCTTACTTGCCAGCCACAGCTCTGGGCTTTATCTAATTGAAATGAAAGGGGATTGGTACTGGGCTCTGGCACTGAAATGATGGGAAATGATTATCAGGCGGTCGAGACCACGTGCACCTAATGCCTGCCAGGGTCTTCAAAACACAAGAGGAAGAGGTAAGAGGGAGCGGTATCAGGGGACAAGAGGCTAAATAATTCAGAGCTGCTTCGTTTATTCTCAACGGCAAGATGCTCTTATGCACAGAACACAGGCCTGGAGTTGTGGGGTCTACTTGTATTCTCACTCCACTCATTAACATGCTCAATTTGTAGAGAAGAGACTAGCATGAGAATGGAATGCTTAGGAGTCAGTAAGTCGACCTGCCTTTTAAGAAAAGGAGCTGTGGGAGCCCAGGGGAGCAGATGCCTCATTCTGCCTGGTGAGGGAGGTGGGGGGATTTTGGCAAAGGGCCTACCTGCTTCGAGTCCTAAAGGCTGGTTGGACTTGCCAGCAGAGGAAGGGGGTGGCCCTTGAAACGAACGGACAACCCCACACAAGGACACCGTGGTGAGAAAGCCCTCAGTCCTCCTGGAGGGAGTCCACAGTGTGAGGGCGGAAGGCACGAGAAGGGGCTGCCAGGGCGGCCAGCATCCAGGCCTTAGAGGATCCCACGTGCTAAGGAGCTGAAATTTCCTCTAAAAGTCAACGATCAGGCATAGAATATTTAAGGGGCAAGGCAACGAGATCCCATCTGCGTCCTTGAAGAGTTAGTTTTGGCTGCAGTGTGGAGGATGGATGGTAGAAGAGAGACACAGGAGGCAGGGAGAACAGTTAAGAGGCTACTGCAACAGCCCACGTACAGCAGGGAAGGTCTAAACCTCAGAGGTTACTGGCTGGTTGTAGGGATGAGGGGGCAGCGGGACCCCAGGCCTGGACAACTGAATGTGTAGTGGGATCACTGCCTATTCATTTCACTTTTGTGTCCTATATATAACGTTGTGTCCTGTATATAACTGCCTAAATCGGGAAAACACGAGAGAGCAGTTCGGGGAGGGGGTGTAGAGACTGATGGGCCCAGGTCAGGACACGTTGCATTTGGGGTGAAGTTGGAAATGTGGGTTTTGAGCTGTTGCGACAGTTCTGGGAGGTGGCGGAAGCCCCAGGCGTGGCTGAAACTGTCCAGAGAGGGAAATGCAGAGTGAAGAGAGACAAGAGCCAGGGGCAGAACTGTGGGGAACAGCCAGGAAGGGGAGTCTAAGGGGGACAGAGCAAAGGGCCATCCAGAGAGGCAGGAGCAGAAGAGCTGGCCCCACTGGAGCCAGCAGGGAGTTCCAAGAACAAGGCGATGGTCAGAGCAAGTGCTCTTAGACGCTACGATGAAAACGCCCCAGTATCCTTCCGGGTTTGGCAATACAAAATTTTTTTTTTTTTTAAGGGAATTTATCAACACAGTTTCTGTTGGGTGGTAGGGGCCAAAATGCCAGCTTGTAGGCAGCGGGAGAGTAGCAGGAAAGGGAACAGCTGATATGAGAAATGCAGACAACTATTTCAAGAAGATTAGCTCTAAGTGGGGAAGACAGGAGGCTCGGTGGAGGATGGGGGAGGAGGATGGGGCCGGGGTCTCTCCTTTCCAGATAGGAAAGACTTGTAACAGGTCAATGAGCTGAAAAGACTCCAATGAGATTCACAGGTTCAAGGGATAGGAGACAAGAGATAAGTGTACCAACGTTATGTATAGGACACAAAAATGAAGTGAAGGGCTCTTGCCCTTGGGAAGATGCCGACCCAACATGGTCGTTGATAGGCACGTATGTAAAGGGGAAAAGATGGTGACCAGCATCAGAAAAGCAGCACAGAGAGAGTGCCGTGAGCATTCAGATCCATCTGTGATGCGCACGGAGGTCTGGAGAAGGAAATCTGGGAGCAGTAAGGACAGAATCATTCGACTCTAAAGCTGCAAAGGGCCCTGGGAATCATTTCAGCCAGTGCTCTCAATGTACAGGTCTGAAGGGAGTAAGTGACTTCACTAAGGACACACAGACGGTTAATGACAGAGTTGGGATCAGAAATCTAAGCTCCCTACTCTTAATCCAGTGCCGATTCCCCCAAACCACACTGCTTCCCCCCAAAATGCCCAACATGGGATTTGGACTTATGAGCCTATGATGAAGAACTGCAGGCTTCACTCACTGCAGGCACCAGACAGACACTCAGTTGAAGGCGCCAGCAGTATCCCCTTGGGTGAAAGGAATCTTCCTCTGCCCTCGCATCACGCTTTATCTCTGGAGCTTTAAGACGGGTATTAAACGGAGGCTTGACTCTGGGTTTTCCTGCTGCTGCTGAGAGACTTAGCTTTGATTCTGACCTAAGACTATCCAGGCTCAGGAATGTAGCAGTGGTAGCTACAGCCACTGCAGACTTGAACTTGGTTTCGGTCTTTCTGGGGCTCTGAAGGGAAAAAAAGTCAACCTCACAGAGATCCGGATTGTCAGACCAAGGTGAATTCTGAATGGTGGTCACCCTACTCCAGCGATGTTCTGAAGACAATTTAGATAACATATGTAAAGCGCCGTGACCTTCTTGGAGAGAGGTATTCAATCAGGACTGCATTAAGAATGGCTCAGTACCACGAACAGTTCATCTGAGTTACAAATTCCTGATCAGACACAGGACGTAAATGTCAAGGAAGACAAAAAAACCCACATGGTTTGGAGGAGTCGTTCTCATAATGTGTGTCACTTCTTCAAAGTCTCATGATTCCAAGAACTTTGGGAGATTTGTTGAGCGGAGTAGGGAAGTTATTGTAAAGGAAGGGGTATTCTAGTTTAAACGTTCAAATTATAATACAGGGATTCTTTCCCTGTAACAGGAAATGATGTCAAAAATTTGACCCAGTAGGATGCTAAGACCACTCCCGCATTTGCTTATTTCTGCTTTGACCAGATGATCTGTTGTTACATGGTGGGAATGATGGGTGAAAAAGAGTTCTGGTCATGGTGGAGTATGTAACGCAAGGATGAGACAGACAGACCAGCCGTTTCTCACATGCAGTGTGGGAACTCAGAAGAGACACACCCCACACAGTCAAAGGAACGGCAAGAAGGCATCTCAGCTGAAACCATGGTCAAGTTAGATCTTGAAGGGCGCTAACCAGGACTTGAGTGAAGGGCATTTCAGGGAAGGAACAACAAATTTGAAGGAACAGAGTAAGAGAAACTAAGTCATGTTGTTCCTGAAGAACGATGATGGGACATTCTAACCAACAGAGGAAGCAATCGATGTCGCCAGAGATCACTCACCAAACACAACGTAAATGAAGCATGACAAGACCAACAGTGAGGGATACATTCCTGGATCGGAGAAGTTCAAGTACAGGGAAAACAATGCACATCTCAGCCCTGAATCAGAACTGCCCTGGATTGGCAGCCAGAGGCTCATGGCCTTCCTCAAGGACTGAAGGTGACCCCCATGGTGTCAAGAACTGAAGTCTGACAACAGTGCTTCTGTCATGATGGGGAACTGGCGCCTCCAATCCCAGAGCTGGAGGGGCCGGAGGTCAGAGGTCTGCACCGTACTCTGCACTGGATGGGGGGGGGGGGCGATGGCAGCAACAGGAGGAAGGGCCCGAGAACTTGGCCATCACCCTTCCAATCTCCTAACGTCCCACCAGATGCAAGGGACCCTCAGAGTTGAGGGTTGGGGCTGGATCCCTCCTCCTTCTGTCTATGGCGAGTGAGCACATCCTCTTCAAGAATTCTCCCAAGGAGTCTCCTAAGAGGCATGTTATTTTTTCAATTAATTTTTATTGGAGTATAGTTGATTTACAATGTTGTGTTAGTTTCAGGTGTACAGCAAAGTGAATCAGTTATACATATACGTATATCCACTCTTTTTCAGATTATTTTCCCATATAGGTCATTACAGAGTACTGAGTAGAGTTCCCTATACAGTAGGTCCTTATTAGTGATCTATTTTATATATAGTAAGTGTATATATGTCAATCCCAATCTCCCAATTTATCCCTCCCCCCGCTTTCCCCCTTGGTAACCATAAGTTTGTTTTCTACATCTGTAACTGTTTTGTAGGTAAGTTAATCTGTACTTTTTTTTTTTAGATTCCACATATAAGTGATATCACATGATATTTGTCTTTCTCTGACTTACTTCACTCAGTATGACAATCTCTAGGCCCATCCATGTCACTGCAAATGGCAGTATTTCATCCTTTTTTATGGTTGAGTAATATTCCGTTGTATATATGTTAAGAGGCATGTTAATTACACTGAGGCTGCATTATTAATGCAGTTAATTATACTGATGCTGTTTAACTCCAGCCATCACCAATGGATGAGTTAACCACCTTTCACGTGAGACTCTGTCATCACACTGGGTCAGCTGCGTCTGAAAAAACCTTCACTGGTCTGCATTGTCATGATTTGTCTACTTGGTCAGAGGAGTCCAGGCATTTTGCAACCTCCGGCCTGTGACACTGACAGGGTAGCTTCCCTGAGGGCTGGAGAGACAGCAGCAGTGAGTCTAAGACTTGAGTTCAACTCAGCTGCCCTTGGAGCGAACTCTGGCCACAACAGGGCTCTGGTTGTCTCACACCAGGCTCCCCTGTGGCAGAGCCTGTCCCAGGGAAGCAAAATCAAGTGTTTTGGAAACAGACCCTGGTTCCTGGCAGTACATTTGACTTAACAGAGTTCACCAAGTTTACGTTTCACTGAAGAAGCCTTCCAGACCCATTTCCTTGAAGATTTCTTTGTACGTGAATTTCTTTTGCATTTTATTACAGAACAATGACATCTTGCCTCATGTTCAACAGTAGGGTACTGGGTAACTTGTTGGTTTCTATTTAGCCCTACTTATTTAAAGGCAAGTGAAATCTATAAAATAGATAAACAATATTGAAAATATTCAATATTTTGCAATAAATTATAATGGAAAAGAATAAAAAAGGAATATAAATACATACATATATATGTATAACCAAATCACTCTGCTATACACCTGAAACTAACGTAATATTGTAAATCAACTACACTTCAGTTAAACAAACAAAAAGCAAAGGAAATCTAATGAAAGGGGGGATTGCAAGAGCTCCCTCCCTCCCTCCCTCTGCGGCGGGTACTGGAGTCAAGTAGCTTCCGGAGAAATCGCTGGTTTACTTCCCCTTACATCTGTATTCAGTTTCGATCACATGCTTAGGGCACTGTGACTACAGTCCCCTGAGCTGCCGTTTCTCGGGGGTCTGATTAGGGTTTCACCATATGCAGGCCACTCCTCTCTGGCTTGGGCTGGTTTTCATCCCACACCTCCTCTGTCGTGGGAAGCTGTGAGTGTCGGAGGGCGCCAGCCTCCAGCACCAAGCCTCACCCTTTATCCTGCCTCCTAACGATGAGTGAGTGGCCTCTGGTCCTCTTTCTGCTTCTCCGCCACATACACATGGGGTCCCAGAATTGAGTTCCCTTACTGTTGATAGGACCTGCTGCTTCTCACTCCTGAACGCGTTTACCTCGGATGCGTGACCCGGGGGCCCAGCTGTGGCTCAAGGAAATGAAGGTGAGGACACGGCTGTGGGGCAAAGGCATCCCCCAAAGCCTGTGGGGGTGAAAGCACGTGGAGGGAGCTGCAGAGGTCCCGTTACGGGTCCCATCACATCCCAGAGACAGAGACGCTGCTGGGCCACAAGCACCAGCATTCACGAATCAAGTTCTCGGGAGTCGCACCGTCTACCAAGTCAGCGAGATTTCTCCAGATCTCTCTGCCTTAATCCTGTGATGGCTACGGGGGCGATTCTGAGTTGAAATAGCCAGTGTTAAGTTAAGCCAGGTGGAGGCCGGAAGATAGAAGACCCGGGTGAAGGTTGAGTGGGCCGGTTCCTCACACACAGGAGAGCGCATGTTGAAACTTGTTTAACTCCAGCCATCACTGATGGATGAGTCAACCACCTTTAACATGAGACTCAATAAAACAAGCCATTTTTAACCTGAAATGGGTTTTACGGCGTCACTGTTACACACATCATTACTAAACCCATCCTGACACCTAGAACAAGCAGCCGTGATGGCACATGCTCTAGGCTTACTGCCCATAAAATATTTCAAGGGAGAAACAGAGGGGGAGGGAAGAAGTGGATGCACGGAAGAGCCACCCGCCAACCAAATGAGAAAATGAACGGACTCCAGCCAGGAGAGACGAACTGGGATTTTCCTTTTGCTCCCTGACAATGCAGATGTGACCCATGCAGAAGATACCTGGTATCTTGTTGGAGAGTGGACTGTGAGATACCAAAGGCACCCATGCTTCCTGAATTTTTCTCAAAAAAGTTTTGTAAATGGGCAAAAATAAGTTTCAAAAGAACTGTCACCAACTGGATGCATGCCATCCCCCAAAAGGAAAGTGTGTGTCTTGTCAAGGGGTCTTCTATGACCATAAGGTACTCCCAGAGCTACAGAGGTTCCCCTACCTCTCTAGGTAGGAAATTCTGCCATTTCCGTCACTGTCTTTTACGCTCTGCGTAAAGGAGACTGGGAAGAAACAAAGGGAGTTTTAGGAATGTTGACTTATCATATTGAATAAGGACTTTTGAATTTCTCTGATTGTTGAAAATGGTGACATCGCTAAACTTGCAAAAGCATCTTTAATAGAGTGACGCCTCTGAACGAATAGAGATGACAAAAGTCATGTGTTGGATGGGTCTAAACCAGCTTTTATCATCAGGACGAAGCTGGTTTTGGAGCTCACTGCCACGCTTGTTAAGTGAAGTGGACAATTTAGGCAATTTTGGTGAAAACGGAGGAAATCTTCCCTGTGCTCTCAATTTTTCTTTGCTAATAACTAAGCACTGCTGTAGGCTCTTTATGTATGCTAACTAATTTAATTCTCACAACAGCCCTGACATAGATGTGAATGAGGAACTTAAGGGGTGGGGGAAGGTGGGGGGAGAGGGAAAGAAGGAGGGAGACAGAGAGAGATTAAAGGACTTGGCTAAGGCATACAGGAAGTCAGCAGTGGAGCCGGGATTCGTGGGACTGTCTCGGGCTGGAGCATAAACCCCCAGCCACTCCTCCACACCGACCCTACCCCGAGCACATCCTAGCTGTGCTGTGAAATGGTGGTTTCTAAGAACCGAGAGCATTACCAAAATTCCTTTTCCATACTAGGCCATCTCAATCTCTAGGGTACTTTCCAATTAGAAACTTATATATGAATGTGTGTAGCATACATGTGTACGTGTATATATATGTTTTTATGTATTTCACTTGCACATATGAAATACATATTTTAAAAGCTTATTTAAATGAAAAAAACAATAAAAAAAAACCCCAGTTCACCTATTTTTCCCACCCCTCACCCCCTGCCTCTGGAAACCACCTATCTATTCTCTGTATCTATGAGCTTTTTTTTTTTTAATCTTTAGATTTCACATATAAGGGAGATCATACAGTATTTGTCTGACTTATTTCACTTAGCATAATATCTTCAGGGTCCATCATGTTGCCCAAAGGCAAGATTTCATTTTTTTAATGGCTGAATAATATTTCATTATATGGTATATGTGTGTGTGTGTATATATATATGTGTGTGTGTGTGTGTGTGTGTATATATATTTATTTACAATATATACAAATATATATTTACATATATTTATTTATATATATTTATATATATATATACACACACACACACACACACATATATATATATACGTATACATACATACATATTTATATATGAAACAACTTCTTTATCCATTCATTCACCCAACCCTCAGGTTGCTTCCATATCTTGGCTACTGTAACTAATGCTGCAGTGAACATGGGGGTGCAGGTATCTTTTTCGAGTTAATGTTTTTGTTCCTTTCAGATAAATACCTAGAAGCAGAATTGATGTATCATATCGTAGTTCTATTTTTAATTTTTTGAGGAACCTCCACATTATTTTTCACAGTGGCTGCACATAGTGGCTGCATCAATTCACATTCCCACCAACAGTGGACAAAGGTTCCCTTTTTTCCACGTCCTCACCAACACTTGTTATTTCTTGTTTTTTTGGTAAGAGCCATTCTAACAGGTGAGGTGATAGCTCACTGTGGTTTTGATTTGCAGTTCCCTGAAGAATAGTGATGCTGGGTATCTTTTCATGTGCCTGTTAGCCATCTGTATGTCTTCTTAGGAAAAATGTCTATTCAGATCTTCTGCCCATTTTTTAATTAGACTTTTTTTTTTTGCTGCTGAGTTTATGAGTTCTCTGTATATCCTAGATATTAATCCCTGGGATATATGATTTGCAAATATTTTCTCCCATTCAGCAGGTTGCCTTTTTGTTTTGTTGATAGCTTCTTTTGCTGTGCAGGAGCTGATTTGCAGCGTGACGTAGGCTCACTCATTTATTTCTGCTTTTCTTGCCTTTGCTTTTGGTGTCAGTATCCAAAAAATCATCATCAAGAGCTATGTCAAGGAGCTTGCTACCTATGTTTTCCTCTAGGAGTTTTATAGTTTCAGGCCTTATGTTAAAATCTTTCATCCATTTTGTTAATCTCTGTGTATGGTGTAAGACGGTGGTCTAGTTTCAGTTTTGGCATGTGGCTGTCCAGTTTTCCCAATACCATTTATTGAAGAGATTGTCCTTTCCCCATTGTACATTCTTGGCTCCTCTGCTGTAAATTAACTGACCATATATGTGTGGGTTTATTTCTGGAGTCTCTATTCTGTTCCATTGATCTATGTGTCTGTCTTTATGCCAATCCCATACTCTTTTGATTACCTCAGCTTTGTAATATACTTTGAAATAAGGGGCACGTTGCCTCCAGCTTTGTTCTTTCTCAAGATTGCTTTGCCTATTTGGGGTCTTTTGTGGTTCCATACAGATTTTAAGACTGTTTGTTCTGTTTCTGTGAAAATTATCATTGGAATTTTGATAGGGATTGTACTGAATCTGTAGATTGCCTTGGGTAGTATGGACATTTTAACAACATTAATTCTTCCAATCCATGAGCACAGAATACCTTTCTAATTATTTGTGTCTTCTTCCATTTCTTTCATTGATGTCCTGTAGTTTTCTATATACAGGTCTTTCACCTCCTTGGTTAAATTTATTACTAGGTATTTTATTATTTTTGATGCAACTGTAAATGGACTGTTTTCTTAATTTCTCTCTGTGATATTTCATTACTAGTGAAGAGAAACACCACAGATTATTGTGTATTCATTTTGAATCTTGCAACTTTACTGATTTTGCTCATTAGACCTAACAGTTTTTTGATGGAGTCCAGGGTTTTCTCTCTATAATATCATATCATCTGCAAATAGTAAGAGTTTTTATGAAAAAAATGAAGATAACTTAAGGGACTTACAGGATAACAAAAGGACTAACATTCACATTCTAGGTGATCCCAGAAGGAGAACAGAGAGACAAAGGGGCAGAATTATTATTTAAAGAAATAATGGCTAAAAGCTTCCCTAACCTGGGGATGGAAATAGACATTCAGATCCAGGAAGCCCGGAGAGTTGCAAATAAGCTTAACTCAAAGACAGCCACACAAAGGCACACTGTAATTAAAATGTCAAAAGTTAAAGACAAGGAGAGGCTATTAAAAGCAGCAAGAGAAGAACAACTTGCTATGTACAAGGGAGCCCCCATAAGACTATCAGCAGATTGTTCAGCAGAAACATTGCAGGCCATAAGTGAGTGGCACAATATATTCAAAGTGATGACAGGAAAAACAAAAACAAAAAAACTTCCAACCAAGATTACTCAACACAGCAAAGTTATCATTCAGAATTGAAACAGAGATAAAGAGTTTTCCAGACAAGCAGAAACCAACTGAATTCAACAATACATTAAAAAGGTCATACACCATGATCAAATGGGATTTATTCCAGGGATGCAAGGATGGTTCGACATCTGCAAATGAGTCAATGTGATACACCGTATTAACAAAATGAAGGGTAGAAATCGTATGATCACCTCAGTAGATGCAGAAAAAGTATCTGACAAAATTCAACATCCATTTATGATTAAAAAGCTCTCAATAAAGTGGGTACAGACGGAATGCACCTCAATATAATAAAGGACATACATGACAAGCCCACAGGTAACATCATACTGAACAGCGAAAAACGGAAAGCCTTTCCTCTAAGGTCAGGAACAAGACAAGGATGCTCACTCCTGCCACTTCCATTCAACACAGTACTGGAAGTCCTGGCAAGAAAAATGAGGTAGGATAAAGAAATAAATCCAGATTGGAAAAGAGGAAGTAAAATATTTTAAATTAGCCTCAGAACAAAAAAGATTGTCTAGATTTTCTCTATGAAAAAGGTAGAAAAGAAAACTTACAAGCCTGCCACGATTCAAAGAAAAAAACAGCCGTATAGCTGTATCAGGAAAGTATAGCTCCAATCTATGTGCCATTTGACCACAAGGGAACTATATGCGCTAATCCAGAGAGATGAAATGCTAGTTTTTCTACAATCCCTTCAGGCCACTTAAAATAGACGTGCAAAGTGGAATTAGACTCTGAGGTTCGTTTCATGGGCCAAGTTATCCAAAATGTTCTATACCTATGTTGATGAGAAACAAATTGATAACAAGCAAAATTAGCTGTCAGTTATTCTACGAGAGGAGAATAAGAGTTTTGAATCACTGACAATAACTGATCCTACATTTTGTGGTTTCTTCACAAAAAAAGTGTTAGTGCAAAAAAGCACACTGGAATCTATAAAATCAATCAAAGTGTAGACCACTTATTGGATAAGTCAGCATTTACAACAATAGGCATCGGTATTTGGCTTTATGCTAACTGACTGGATTGTACAATGCCTGTTTATCTGAATACTGCTTTGGAAATTCTGGATGACACTGAGTAGACAGTCACCTTCTGAAGATGCAGATTCCTTGGTGGAAGCAGTGTATGGGATTCCTCTATGCCTTGAGTCACGGTACTATTCCAAATTGCTCCTCTGTGCATCTCTATTAACTAAGTTAACAGAGTACGTGCACAGAAAACTTTCAACCAATATTTGCTGACGTATATTTTTATAAAAGTGACCAAAGAATAAAAGGGGATTTGAATGTGACAATAACAAAGAAATGTAAATGATCCTTTATCTTCCCATGGCAAATCACAACCAGGGGGAAAAAGCCTAGAGTGGAAATAAATGACTATTTCTTCCTAATAGCCATTGATACATGGGACGTGCTCAAAGCACTGCCTGCATAGTATGTGCCCAGTAAAGGTATCATTATCATTGTCATTATTATTTTACAAAGCAAAAGGATTTCCCCGAGGGAAAAAGGAAAAGGTCCCATTCAAAAGCTGAGAGAACATACTAGAAGGAACAGCCTTTCTTGGTCACATGGGAAGTACACAGATAATACTGCTGCCGGCTTTCTCCATATATACTAACAACCCAGTGAGGGAAAACAACCTACAGAACCCAGAATTAGATGTCTGCTTTTGGCTTCTCAGGCTCGAAGGCAGCCTTTTTTTTTTTTTTTTTTTTTTGTTGTAATGACACTAGCTATCTACATTTCTGTTACAATCGGGTGGTACACTAGAGGGGAGAAGTCAAGCAGTGAAACCATTTAGTCCTGGCAAAAAAAATAAATAAATAAATAAAATAAAATACTGCAGGAAAATTAGATTACTCTGGGTGGAATTCTATGAGGGGAGTTGGAGTCTGTTATGGTGATTAAGTCATCATTTCTGACAGATTACTCTAATCGCCTGTCAAATAGCATTCCCCAACCCCATCTGTAACTTGGCGTCCTCGCTACTCAGCCTATGTTACCTTCTGTATATAGAACACATACAAACAAGAGGAGGTAGGGCCCGGCATTTACCACGCTCATTAGCTATAATTCGGTTCTGTGTTTTCATACTAAATAATAACACGAGCTTCCATTTTGCTTTATTTATTCTTAAAATGAGAAGAAAAATGAATAGGCTCAAAATAGGAGGCATGGAACGTGCATGAAAAATCGCTGTCATAACAAAAAGCAAGCAGAAGGCTTTTCGAGGCATTGCTGTTTAAGAAGAATGTTAATCCTTTATTAGTTTAATTTTTCTTGGAACTATTCTATTACTCAGAGAGGTAAATCTACGACACTTTTTAAACCTCTTGTCAGAGTTGGTGCCTCATTAGCTGTGATTTCAGTAGAACGTATTATTACTGTGTTTAGCAGTATTATTGTAAACAGAAAGCAATTTCTTTGATAAGATTTTGGTTCTTCCCTCTGTCACTGCACCTTTGGAATAGAATAAACAAATGATCCAATTAGCTGAGCTCCCAAATAGATATGGTGAAAAGCAAAGCGAAACTAGTTAAAACTGAACGACAGTATTTAGCTTTTCTGGAACCCTCTGTTTAGATCTACCTGTTTTAACGACAGAAGACGGGAGGACCTAGAACTACTTTGAAAATGGAGATAAGTGGAAAGACTTAATGTAAGAAGAGGTGTGTAGGATTACAGCGCTGCTCAGGCAATACTATGACAATCACAAGTGCAGCAGAAGACCACACAAGGATTTTGGGTGACGCTTAGAGTATAACCACTCCCGATTAATAAGCCAAAATTTACAACATACAGATATCCTTTCTAACCGTGATTTCATTCTGATTGTGGAACTGTCTTCCAAAATCAACGATGGATGCTCCAAGTTATTCTTCCAGATGTTACCCAGATGTTACATTAGACACGCTCTCTAATTGAGTCAGGAAAATACACACTGAAATAACAGTGCCTGACCTGGCCACGGAGGAGTGATTTAATGATCTGGTATTTCCCTTACATTTCCCATACAATGGTTCTTCAGGCCACAAACTTAGTATAACCTCGTATTTTAAGACAAATGAGTCTGGTTTAAACATAAACGGTCCTTTTGACAATAGCCTCGACCCATCATGACCACCTTTGGGCTCAGCTCGCACACGGCCTTGGCCTAAACCAGAGCCCAGCCCGCTGGGCTCGTGGTGCCTCCCCCTCCCCAACCCTGGCTGTTTCCAGATGGTCACCATTACCCAGTTCTCAACACCCTGTGAACTGGGGGAAGCAAGGCCTGCAGACTGGAGAGCGGAGGGCATCGCCCCTCCCTCGCTGACCTGCACTCTGGGTGCAGATGCCCGTTTTGTTTAACCGGCCCTTCTGCCTGGGCCCACAGGGCCTGCAGACTCCTAGTACCCGGTTCGGAATCTTAGCCAAACTGGGAGGCTGTTTCCTCCCCCGATCTCTCCACCCCCTTCCCAGGACTCAACTCAGTTCCTGACAATTGCTGGTACTGCTTCCTAGGATTATCTCTGCTCAGTTCCAGCCACACCCCTGCCTCGTCCCCATACGAAATATCCTTTGGACAGTGAAAAGTGCCCACATTGCACTTGGGTTTCGGTCATTCACTGGAAACATGGGTGCTGGGCTGAACTTGGTGCTGAAGAAGCATCATCTCAGGGATGGGAGCAGCCTCCGGGTCTGCGTTTCCAGACCCCTCATGGAACCAACACCCTGGCTAAACTGGCTTACTTTTCTGCCTCTTGGAATTCTCACTTTGGATCTGTCTCCACCAAATTTCTTTTTCACTCCGGCTCACTCAGATTCCTGCAGTGGTCTCCATGCACTCTGGTCCTTGTCTCCCAGACCATCATACACACCGCTGCCTTATTTAATCTGACGAAAAAGCAGGTGTAATCGTGTCTCTGTCCTGTTCAGAAACTTTCAATTATCTGCCAAATTAAATTCCAGCTCCTTGGCCTCCTCTTTCAAGGAACTCCACGCTTTGCCCCCACATTACCTTTTCAGGCTTACTTCTCATCATTGCTCTACATATTTCCCTTCTCTTCCAGTCAAATTGGAGAACTCCCTCTTCCCAGTACTTCTGCCATAGGCTCACCCACAAAAAGGCATCATGACCCTTCCCGGGCACCTACACAGAGTATTTTCCTTGACAATATAATCGCTTTATATCTGTTACACAGAAACACCGATATGTCAAGTTATTAGGTTGATCATGTGAAACTGCCGTTTTTGTAGACTGACAATGGTTGAATGGTGACAATTTCATACAGCGCAACCTCCTATATTGCATAGCACGGAACTGCATTATCTTCATTTCAGATGTCTCATAAGAAGCCCTACACATTCAGTTTATGTGGGCTACCTCCTTTGTCAGGCCTGGAGAGCTTTCCAGTAATTCATCTGCAATATTTACCAACTGTATGAGTTCAACTAAACATCAACTTGATGATGTAAAATAACACTACCCTCTAAACCAACCGTGGAGTTGATGGGCAGTTCGTGTGCAACCCAAGACACTGTTTATCTACTCTTAGTAGCTTGTTAAGATCAGCGATGCTTTATCCAGTAATCTCCAGTTTCCTTTCAACTCTAAGGCAAACCAAAACCACCACCACAACGCCCCTCTAACAAGCAAATCTTTAAAACCTCTGGTTCAAAATTAACTCGGAATATTTAAGCCAACTGTATTTTACCTTGAACCTTCTGACAGGGTAGAGGCGTTTCATCCAATCAACAGAAAAGCACCACTGAACTCTGTATTCTAATGCTGCCGCTGCAGCTTAGTTTCCGAGTTCTGAGTTGTCTGAGTTGCTTTACCAGCCACGTTTATTAATTAGTGTCTAACATTTCCATCTCCTGCAAGTTGCAACCTCTCATAAAAAATGCATGATTTGGTTGGCTTAGGAATGACAAATTCATTTACAACAGACAAATACCATACCTCACTCAGCAGCCTCTTCCCATTTATTTATTTAACTACCTCCATGGCCTTTGGGATTTGTACTAAGTGAAGGAAAGGAGATAACTAGTGTAATTTTCCTTTCTTAATGATGTTTAAGCAAAAATGATTAAATCTCTCTCTCTTTTTTTAAACAAACGAGAACTGGCTAAAAAAAAAATTCCCTACTAAAAATAGATGGCAAGTTTGAAAAAAAATGCCTTAAGGGCTATTTCATATTACCCATGTTTAAAATGCAAATCCATTAAACCTCCGAGCAAGACATTTGCTATTGTTTTCAGCAGCTATATTTATTCATCTCATCTTCTGCCGTGGTAACTAAACTTTGGTTGATATTTTGCCAAATGAAGATCTATCCTCCAGCGCTGCTAATTCTTTATGAGTTTGAGCTTAATCTCACTGTCTCGTTTTGATTTCCATCTTCTATTCTAATGTGCGAGGTCATTTACCAACTTTGGAAGTTACTTGTTGGCAGAGCTTAGGGAAATTATGACAGTTCGATTGTTCTATAAATACCTTATCCTGAAGCTCAGTCTCTAGAGATCAAATTCAAGGCTTGGGCCTTTCAATATACGGCATGTGACCACAGTTTAAATGGCAAAGGTAAACTTAGAAAGGGGATCCGTGAGACAAGAATATGGGAGAAATTTATCCTAAGAGAATAAAATACGAACCCTTCACTGACACTCGATCTGAAATGGCAAATCTGCTTTGATGGTTTCTTACTTCTCCGGACGTGCTGTACTGAATGAGGGTCTGGGAAACCCAGGCTGCTTTCTGTTTGTTTTCGAGTGGAAAGAACACCTCAGAATCATAAGGTCTGGGTTTGAACCTTGGCTTTGCCAATGCTAAGTACCTACAGTCAAACCGCTTGGCCTCTTCAAGCCCCAGGGAACTCATATTCGAAGCAAGGATCATATCAGAAAACTCATTGCGTGGTTGAGTCCATGTCTCACCCTGTGCTTCTAGTTTGCAGGGCAGGGGTCTACGTGACCCAAGGATTGCGACAGACAACCAAAGAGCTGAGACTACACACCCCTGTCCTACTTGCACGTCACTAGTCTTTAAAGAACTCTTGAGATTGTTTGATATTGTGAGTGTCTACGAATAAAAGCTACCTCCTTGGGAATTCATTTATCCAACAAACATTTGTGGAGCGGGCGCCCACGGCACGAGGCATCACAGCGGCCTCTGAGAACATTCCTTCTCCAGGAATCTGGAGCTGTGTGTAGGAGAGACTGATACGGAAGCCGTCAGGGGAACAGAATACAGCAGGTGGGAGGGTGAATTTCAGCACAGACCACAGTGGATCACAAGGCAGGAGTATTTACTGCTACCTTCCGGGAAGCCTGAGACTGTGTTCTTACAGTGGGAACACAGTGTGTAAACAGAAGCCCAAGACAGAGGAAGGGACACGGTTCGGAGTTCCCATCTCACCCTCAAGACTCAGCAGTTATGTGTGTCCATTTTTTTTCTGCCAGAAGACACAACACAACGATGTTCACACACTCCCAGAGCGGCTGAGGGAAACCTGTAGCCCCCAGCGTCCTGAAGGTAATTCCACCCATCCGCTCGCCCTCAGGAAAGCACTTGGAAGACTAACGAGTGTAGTTCTTAGAGGGATAACTTCAAAAATTCCCCTAAGCTCTTCTGTGCTTTTATTAGCTGTGATGACAACGGATAAGGCCCAGTTGATGAAGAGAGCAAAATTCCAGAGCTGCTTCTCAGGTAGAACACAGATTTCCTCACTAATTAGAAATGGGGTCCAGGAAAGGGGAGGGACAGGAAGGAGAGAACTTGAGAATGATTTCAGCTACTTGTCTTGGTTGGACCGCCCATCCATGGAGGTGACACACGAAGAGGGCCTGGCTTGTGGAGGGGAGAGGATTTCAGTTTCGGAATTTCCTGTGGGTCGTTTGGATGGAACTTTCCAATTACAGACATCGAATGTCCAGGTTTGGGGCCAGGCAGAAAAGTCTTATGTCAAGGTCAAGATTTGGGATCCAGTAGCCTACAGGAGGTAGAGGAAAGCCATGAGAACGTGTGACAGTGGGAGAAAACGACCCTAGGGTGTGGTGATGTCTAAGGCGTAGTCCCTTGCTTGCCATCGTTAGGAAGAACGTATGCTTTCATAAGTGTGTTGTTAATAATTTCTCTTCATTGTGTGATGAGGAACTGGGAAGGCACGCGGCTTGAGATGCCTTTCCATTCTCGTTTACACTCAGCTCTGCTCCGATCCAGCTTCTTCAATGTTCCAAGCTTTAGGCCGGATGCAGCCTCTCCTTTCAGAAATCAGTATTGGGCCTAGCCAGCTGGTGTATTTTTTTTCTTTCATTATTTAGAATTTTGTTAAAGTCGCAGCTCAATTTCCTCGTTCCCAGTAAAGCTTTTAAAAGTCACCTAACTGGAAATACTGAAATATCTGCATTTCCATAAAACTCAAAGAGCCTATCATGTTCAGAGGAGAGAGTCAAGATAAAATGCTGGCGAGTGCGCCCCAAGAATCCAAACTGTAACATCTGTCCCACCAAACGCTGCCAAAGAGACTGAAGGTCACCGTTCATACGAGACCTTGGGATGCTATTTTGGGGCCGGGCACCTGGCACAGTCGCCTTTGAAAGACCTGCGTCCTACTGGAGCCCTGACTTGTATGCAGTGTGTTCTCTGTTTTCCTTTTCCCATCCGTGACTGTGAGTGGCTTTCACCTGTGATGCAAATGATGAAGAATACAAGGGTGTGTCTTTAAAATCAACACAGAGAACTTCTCCTTGGCCTACCTCATCGGGGCACCTCTCAGGAGGTGTGACCAGATTGTCTCAAGGATTGAAACCTCCTCAGCATTGTTTTCCTCTCCTTCCCAAAGGATAAGAGAAGTTCACTGTTAGTCAACTGGGTTACTGGCTTCTTTCCAAGACCAAGGGTGAGGGGGCTCAACTCATGGGACTCAGGGAGCAGTGAGCACTGGTGAGAAAACAGTAAGGGTTATGAACCTCCAAACTGCCTAACGAAGAAGCAGAAGCTGGGTGTTTTGTTTTTTTCTTTTTTTAAAGCTCAAATCTATTAATCCAGCTCTAATCAGACTGAAATATCAAGTTGGGTAGAGGAAGGTGAGCACGAAAGAGCATGTACCAACTGTATACAAACCCAGCTGATGGGAGTTCTTCTTCAAGAGCTAGTCAGTTGCCTGTGCTAAACACAAACAGCACAAGGTGTGTGTGGCAGGTCCAGAGGAAGCCTGGTGGTTTTCCTCTCGCATCGCATGTCCTCCTTCTGGGTCGCCTTTTCTGTTCGGGTCTAATACACCGTCAGCTGGTGCTGCACCAAACTCTTCTTCCTCTGGGCACCTCCCGTCCTGTCCCACCTGCTTCCCTTCCTGCCTGGCTCCTCTCTCCACTCTCGACTGCTTCTTTGGCCAACTTCGGGAAAGGCTGGCCGTGGGTTTCATTTTATGTAGCAACAAGCGACCCTGTGCGTACAGACTGCTACCTAGGATGTTTGAGGATTAGGAATAAGCCCAAATGTGAAAGATGTCTCCAGATTTGTAAGAAGTATGGATGGAAAACAAGAACTCACTCAAGAGGAAATCTCACAATGACTCTGTAGGGCAGATGACCTTCCTTTTAAGCCTCCCAAACTGTAGAAACGTACAGGTACACCAAGGTACGTAAAGCACCTCTTATTAGGAGACAGTCTACTCTACCCTAGCGTTCGGGCGGTGGTTACACTTTGTCTCTCAGGCTTATCAAGAGAAATAGCAGAGCAAGCACTCTGCTTTCCTGGGAAGGCATTTCAAGTCCACGAATGATGAAGCAGCAGGGATTCTACGAGACTATGGTTCCTGTGAGGTGGGGCCGGGCTGCCGAGTATTACAGATTACCTCTTTGTGGCAGAAATCGCTCTTCTTGCTTCAGAATAGAACTAGGCTTAACACAGCACCCACTCCGCTCGGCCCCTTCCAGTCTGGGATGCATGAATTCTGTGTAAGTCTCATTCATGGGAGATTTTCCGGCAGGTCTTCGCGTGTTGATGGGATAGAAAAATACAGGTGCCTGGAAACATGGAGGCTGGAGAACAAAGGATCCCCTCCTCTGGCCAGTGACCTCTCTGTCCCCTTCTTCACCTGTCCTGGACAGTCACGTCATCCTGATGTACCCAGGACTCAGATGAGCAAACAGATCAATTCAGCACAGACCAGAGGTGTGTGTGTGCACACACGCCCGGAGCATCTTAAAGGGAACCGCGATAGATTCCCAGAGCAGCACGGGTGAGGCTTGCTCCTACCAGTGAGTAAGCATCGAACTGTACATACTATGCAAATGCAGCATCCGGGGATCTAGTCTAGACGCAGTTCTGGGGCGGGGCTGGAGCGCATTTCTGACACGTTCCCAGATGGTGGCCATGCCACTGGTTGATGGACCACACTTTGAGTAGCGAGGCTATGCTATACTTGTGGGAGGATAACCAGCCCGTAAGGGTGCTCCCAGGCATCCGGATGGACAGTGGAAGGAGGAAACAGTTAATCGCCACCACCCGTCCCTGGGGGCTGAAGATGATTCATTCTCCCAGCTTCGGTTCTCAAATCTGCCCGTCGCTGGGAGAACTCTAAAAACACTGATGCTGGGCTCCCCGCTTCGAGAGATTCTTACTCAGTTTGCCTGAGGTGTGGCCTGGGCATGTGTAGTTTCAAAAGCTCCCCCGGGAGGATGTGCTGTGCAGCCAGGGTTACAAATCACTGCCCCCGCTGTAGATGCAAATGGACTTAAAGGTTAAGGACTTTCCTTTTTCTTCTTCCATTCTTTATAAATTCATCTCATTCATCTATCATTTTAGGTAAATGGCCAGGAAGAATATTATCTAATCTGTCTGGGTCTTTCTCAGAGAATGGAAAGGAGAAAAGGAATTGCCTGTTCAGTCACCTCACATCACAGACTGTAATCCACGGACAGACTGGTAATCTGGGCTCTGAATTTCTGACTCTTTAAAATGTTTTTAGCATCATCTTGGAGAGGAGTTCTGGGGACACGAGGTGCTGAAAAGAACAACGGGGGCAGAGCTGGGAGACATGAGTTGTCCCACGTCCACCGCCAAGCGTCTGTGTGACCTTCTTAACCTCTCTGGGCTTCAGTTTCCTCGACCATAAAGTAAGGCGGTTGGACGGTGTTGTTTCTAAAAACACTTATGATCAGATCTGGTCTATTTTCCTCCACATGCCCTGTGTTCCTCTGCTGACCCAGAGAACAACAGTCAAATAAACAGAAACCGACTGAAATTCGCCATGGATTTCCTAGGTTTGTGGCTCTTACTTTTATTTTCCTTACTAATGATAGTTTTTGTCAATGACCTCCAGGGGTTTTATGTGGCAACTCTGACTCAGGAGAGATTTAAGTAACTTGGTGATCGAGATTCTCTGCTAAATGACTCAACAGTATCTGTGAGATATTTTTAGGGGCTGTGATTATAGTTAATGCCTCCATGAGCAGAAGAAATGTAAGCCAGAACTCACCGAAATCTGGGCTAACATTCCTCTTCCTCTTTAAATGATAGCTTATAAATATTAGTAAACCATAAACCAGGTATTAGCAATGGATGAAGATGACAAGGAGAAGCTCACCTGAGATTAGCTGCGAGCTGTCTTTCCCATCTAACCTGCTCTAGCTCAGGTGGAAGAGGGAAATTATTAGCCAGAAGAGATATTCACTGATTTGTCACAGAGATTTTCTCGAATAGCCACAGCTACTTAAACTTCCTTGGGTTGAGAGTGACGGACTTCGAGTTGAAAAGGCAACCAGAGTGAGAAAACAAAACTCACTGTCTAATTATTTACCTAGTATTGTATCATTAACATGAGCTCAGCCATATATAAAAGCCCTTGGCACTGTGCCCAAGACGGAGTGGTCAATAAATGTTCACTATTACTATGCTTTTTATTAATTGAACATTATTTGGTTAAAATTATCTAAATTCTGAAAGCCAATGAAAAATACCAGGCACATAGACAAAAAGTTTACTCAACCAAAATTTGCTAGAAACCTACTCCTCCTAGGGTTCTAGCAACTACGGGTCTGACTTTACACCTAAGATGTAGGATATAGGCAAGGACACCAATGAATTTTCTCTTTCCTAATCCACACAACTTGTTGACCGTTCATCAAATGTACCCGGGACCCCATACATCGCTCAATGTGAAACATCTGGCAGTTTCCTGGCATGTATTTAAATATCAACATATGCTCTTCTGAAGAAATGACGATACAGTCTATGTATGGGCAAGTGCATAACACGTGGAATTGGACAGCCTGAAACATACCCCATGGACCTTCCAGGGATGGAGGTGAGTTTCCAGGGAACCTGTTCTTTGCTCTTACATGGTCCTTCCTGTCTCTGATGGAGGACAGTAATGCAGAAATATCGGTGGCCTAGAGAGCATAGAACTCCTGGTCTCAGAACACCACGTGTCCAGGGTCACACGCTCCCATGACCAAGACAGCAGCAGAGGTGACAGAAGTCTAAGCCTGTACAATCATCCGCTTAGCCACACTCTTACCAACACAGAAATCACAGCGTGATGACTGGACAGAATTAACCACATCAACTGCCCTAATATCTTCAACGATCCTTCAGCCTTTGATCCTAACTTGCCTCTTGACAAAGGATGAGCACAGAGCAGACGACTGGATGGGGACAGAGAGAGGAGGACATCTGAGCCCCCCGGACCCATGGCAAAGCACCCGCTGGCCTAGTCTCCCTGCCCTCCACTTGCCGTGGCCAAGAAGACAGCAGTGACTGTTCGGTGAGGCTGCTCAGGGAGGATGTGCAACCCCATCCGTGGCGTTTGCTGCATATTTAAGTGCCCTTGTGTGTGTTGGGGGGGGGAGTCTGGTCCCTCGTTTTCAGAAGCAGAGGATTCAGATGCCTGGATGGTTTTGTAGACTTCACCCCCCACCCCAGACCCTGGCTCCTCATGCATAAAGTAAGAGGGTAAGTCTGATTACTCCATAAAGGCCCCCAGGTCTCCTCGGGGCCGCAGGGTGCGGGGAGGGAGGCTGGGCTGGAACCCCTCCGAGTTGCTTCCCACGGCTACAGCCTGCTGCCTCATGCTTTGGGCGGCACGTAATAGGGTTTATGCTTAATCTTCGGAGATGAGCCCAGGCCCCCACCTTCTCTCCCTGCTTGGACGTGGAGCCCGGAGATGGGGGAGGGCGGAGAGGCCAGCTGGATGGAGACAGGACATTAGAATGCAGATTACGGATTGGGACCAAGAGCCTGGGGATGCAGATAAAGAAGAGAACCCTAATAACCTGACTGTTAATGAGCTGATGTTGGTAAAGCTACACTCCTCTGAAGAAAAGTGTTGCATTTATAATCATTTTGCAAAGTGGTTGCTCTTACCATAACGACTGCCTCTGATCTGCGGCTCCCTCTTAGAGGGCCTGGTGCCAGTCACCTGGTACCCGGGTTACCAGCAAACCCTGCCTCGCCTGCCCACCGTTTCAGGGGACCTTGGAGCCCCAACTCGCGGCAACAGGACCGACTTGCAGATGGGGCGCCCGGCCGGCTGCTGGGGAGGGAAAGCCCGGGCCCAGGCACTCTGGCTCTTAGGTGAGATCGCCGTGCGGCACGGCTAGCAGGAGAGCTGACGCTTCAGATCTGTTTCCAGGACGGTTGCACGGGGAGCCACGGTGGTCACCCGGAGCTTATCAGTGAAGCCATGGACGGGAACACACTTCCTGCTGGAGGTCCCCTGAAACGGGGCTTAGGACCTGTACGCCTCTGCCCCGAACAGTGGGGGGCAAAGTCTACAGGTGCCAGAGATGTTGGTCTGAATCTGACTGTCAGCTCCCGGTTACCAGCTGTACAACCCCGGACAAGTCACTCCCTTTCTCTGAGTTTCAGCTTCCTCACCAGCAAAGGGGCTGGATGACACACGCCTCGTGGAGCGGCGGTGACAGTGCAAAGTATACATCCCGAGAGCCTCCCTCGGGGGCCTGAGACCTGGGCCGCTGACAAAGCGTCGTCACCTTGTACTGATGTTCCCTGTTACGCTGTGTCGGCCCCTTGAGTCGCGCACCCTGCTCCCTCCGAGGCGCGGAGCATCAGGCCAAAATCCCCTGTCAGGAGGCCGAGCTTTTGGGGAGGCTGACCGACTGTGACCTCTAATTCTAGTTTTGTCACTGCTGTGCCAGGGGAGGGCAGAGAAGTTAATTTAATCTTCTGGAGCCTCTGTGTCCTCCGTATAACAAGGTGAATGCTATCGATACATCACCCAAAATGCTTTTAGGAGGGAAAACAAATAAACAACAGAAAGCCATCTACAAACACAGTCTCACTTATCCATGTGGACGGGCGACAGTGACCAAACAGATAAAGGAAATCCACCGGCAACCCTGGAGCCTCGTTAGGCTGAACTCCCTTGTGAAACCAAGGCCCGAAGCAAGGAATCAGACCGACTTGATGGCATTCACCGCCTCCCCTTTCCTTTCTCTGTTCCCTGGCGGAGGAATCATGACTGCTGAGCTCCCTGCTGGTTCTCAACCAGAGGGCAGAGGGAAGCAGACGTGCCGAGAATCTCAAAGGGCAGCGTCACACCTTGGACGGTCCAGATGTGTCTGTACCAAGTCCTCTACAGTCACTAAGCCGCACCTGAAGCGAGTCAAGTCAGAGACATCTATCTACCTCCCGCCTATCTATTTACTTACCTATCCATCTAGATAGGTTTTCATCAATTCAATAGGCCACCAATGTAGCCAATGCACAGAAGGCCAAGAACGCTTTCTCAAAACTGGAAAGGATTCTAAGAATCATTCCAGCCCAACCACTTCCTTGCTTTGAATGAAGAAAGGACGGACTCTTGAGTGTTCTGAAGTGCTGGTGGAGGAAGAGGTGGCAGCGCGAATACGCGTTCTGAGTACTGATGGGAGGTATCGCCGGCCAGGAACGATAAAGAGGACAAAAGAGAACAGCGGTCACGGTGCCCCTTTCTGCAGCCTCCCACAGGTGCTGACTCTTCATCCTTTCATCTCGGTGACTTGTGGGTAGTGAGAGCAGGAATGATATGGTCCTGAAACACTGCTTTACTATCAGAACAACTTTAATAGCTTATGTCTGAATCCTAACGATGCTTCCTGAGCACCTGTGTACTGTGACGGTCCATGGCTACAACAAGCAGAGGACACATGAAGCTTCTGTCCCTGCCCCCCTCCCTCCCAGTGGCTGGTCTGCTTCCCTTGTGCCCAACCAGACCGGATCCGGCCCAGCAGTGGAGCTCCAAGGCTCCCTCTTATGCCGGCCTCCCTGGCTCCAGCTCAGCCACTCTCTATTTCTTGGTGGCTGGGGAAGGACCTTGGGGCTCCTGGCCGAACTCTCTCCACACCTCCCCACGTCATACACTTTTTGGTGGCCCAGAGTTGGAGGCTCTGAACTGGCCAGCCCACTTCCACTGGACAGTCTCCTGAGCTGGGCTCAGCTCACACGTGACAGAGTCAAGCTCTGTCTGCACGCTAGTCATATTTGGGGTGATGCATTCTCACGGAGACTGCATACTCTAAAAACAGAATTTGGACCCTTTTCCAACTTTATTTTTTTAAAAATTCCCCCCTTCATCTGACTGTCATAATCCTTTCCTCTGCGATTCCATCCAGACCTTTGGTCAAATTCATGGCTTTTCCCCACATTCTTCTCTTGAATGAAATCTTATCAACCTGGTGGGAAATGAGATCTGTGTAAGTGAACCAAATATTCCCAACTGAACCTTGACATATCACAGAGGGATGGTAAACTCTGAACTCTAACTATGACTTAATTTTGCCGTTGTGCCATCCATCCCCTCGTGCCTTCACTTGTGACTGTGAGAGACCAACATTCCTTAAGCCATGACACAGGTGACAATGCGCATCTGGCCAGGAGCCCGTGCTAGGTCACACACGGGCTGGCTCTGATAAGCCCTCAGAACCGTCCTATTAATTAGGTTGGTATTTGAGACTATGTTGCTTGCAAAACAAAACTGGAAGGCCTTCCACTGAGTTCTGTTACCAGAAAGGGGTGCAGCTGCTCCTAGTTTAACCCTGGGCTGCCCGCCTCAGCCATTTTCAACTCACCACCACTAAGGACCCCTCATGAGTCTTCTCCCTTAGGCTTCCTTGTCTTGAGAGGGCCATATTTTAAAAGTAACTGGTTTTTCATTGTACACCTTTTATATCAAAGCCATACATCAGTAAGTGCCAATCAAAGTTACTGAACTGTCTGCCAGTCCAAAGCAGAGGTGCCCACTATTCGGGTGGCATCGTAAAACTTTACGATGGGTGAAATGGACAGTTTCCAACTGCCTTTTTAAAAAAAAATTGTATTGGAGTAAAGTTGATTTACAGTGTTGTGTTAGTTTCTGCGGTACAGCAAAGTGAATCAGTTATACATATACATATATCCACTCTTTGTAAAATTCTTTTCCCATACAGGTCATTATTACAGAGTACTGATTAGAGTTTCCTGTGCTCTACAGTAGGTCCTTATTAGTGATCTATTTTATATATGCCAACGGCCTCTTATGAAGTACTAAAATATACTTTTTCAAATCCCCTGGGATTGGCCAGCAGACTGGGAAGCACCAGGCCACGGATTTCTTCCTCCCTCCAACTTTCTCGGGTCTAAACCAACGAGCTGACCAGCAATCCTGCCACACCTGGCTGAGACCTATTTGGGGCCGGTTCTACACCCTAAGCCCTTCTTCACACTGGCCTGGCTCCGCAGGTGGGTAGGGGCTTCTGCGCCCGCCCCTCCCAGGAGCTCCTCCACGGCCGCACGGTGGCGCTCTCCATCACAGGCCTTTAAAAAGTCATCTTAACAGCAAAGTGAGTTTACGTTTGTTTAGCTTGTATTTCTGCAGGACTGAGTATTAGGGTAAAAGAACACAGGCACGGCAGGGAAATAGCTGCTTCGGGGCAGTCCTATGAGGCCAAATATTTCAGCCGTGGCCAAATTCTGCAAAGGTAAATCTGAAGAAGGTACACCCAAATCAAGGTGTCCTGATTTCTCCCCCAGCAAATACACTTTATCTGTTGGGCTGCTACCCAAGAAGACTTCATGCCTACAAAAACTGTCAAGTGGAAACGTCTTACAAGCCCATTTTTTTCAGGGGCCCAGAAAGCTTTACATACATTATCTCGTTCAGCACCTACTCGTCTCTTAAGAAGGTGGAAAGGCAGGGATTACCACCATTAAATGACAGTTGTCAGGTGTCCTCACACATGCGCTATGAATCAGCCATGATCCTGAATCGAAGCAAAAACCAACCAACCTGCCAACGTGAAGAATTACACAGTTCACGAAGTCAAAGGTCAGAAAGGTGACTACACTGCAATGAAGAGTGTGTGGGCAGGCCAAACACAAAATGAGATTTTCTGCTATGTCTTCCTGGACTTATTTGACTGAATTGATATCCACATGTGGACGTGTGTGAATGTTTACCTATCCTGTAGGTATACAGAGATATATGTAATATATAGATCTCTATACGTGAAACAAACGATCATTATATACACATGGAATCACAAATCTACACGTATCTTACATTTTGGAGCGTTCGGGCAAAATGATCATTTTTGGAATAAAACTTGACTCCTCTACAAGTATTTTATTCAACTAACTCCCTCAGGCATTAAATAACCAAGAGTCATTTATTGAACATCAAACATCCATAAGCACACGGGCTGGCTTTGTTTTTTGAAGATTTAGTTATAAATATCACGGTAGCTACTGTAGTCCCCAGTACGTAGGATGGTGCCTGGCAAAGCACAAAAATGCAATAAATATTTGCCGAATGAAGGTATGAATATCTGTATGTCCTACGTGGCACTTGAGTTTGAGGACTCAAATCTGTTCGGAACGATGTTTTGACTTTTATTTTTCCTAACAATCTTTAAAAATTTTTTAATGATTAAAAAAAAATTTTTGTTTGATTAAAAAAATTGAAGTATATTTGATTTACAATGTTAAGGGAGGGAAGGACTGGGAGTTTGGGATTAGCAGAGATAAAATATTATATATAGGATGGATAAACAACAAGGTCCTACTGCATAGCACAGGGAACTATATTCAATATCCTATGATAAACCATAATGGAAAAGAATATAAAAAGAAGAATGTCGGTCTTCCCTGGTGGCGCAGTGGTTGAGAGTCCGCCTGCCGATGCAGGGGACGCGGGTTCGTGCCCCGGTCTGGGAAGATCCCACATGCCACGTAGCGGCTGGGCTCGTGAGCCATGGCCGCTGAGCCTGCGCGTCCAGAGCCTGTGCTCTGCAACGGGAAAGGCCACAACAGTGAGAGGTCCGCGTACCGCAAAAAAAAAAAAAAAAAAAAAAATGAAGAATGTCTATATGGGTATAACTGAGTCACTCTGTTGTACAGTAGAGATGGGCACAACACTGTAAATCAACTAACAATTTTAAATAAAAGGAGCCTGAGGAAAAACACTTCTTTTTGATTCAAATGGGATGGTTCGGGGGAAATTTCCATGACATGAGGAGATGGGGTTTGAGAGATTTTTATGACAGAAATAATAATGATAATGATAAAATAATCATCATGGCTCTGAGAACAAAGGCATTAAATACATATTAATAATCAGAAGAGGTGGTTCAGAGTAAATGAGTACCTCAAAAAGCATTACCATGGGCAAACTGAATTTGGTCCCAGTGAGAGCCTTTGCTGTTCTGCTGAAAGAAATTAAGCCCTAGCATTCCTCTCTTAGAGGACACAGGGGAACCGTTCCATGGAGAGTTGTGTTAAAGGCTGCCGGGGAGGACTGCCGACCCACACAGGGCCAGCCAGGAAGGGGGTCACTCATGTCATGTGGGTGAACACACGTGGCCCAAGAGGCCATTTTATTTACAGCTTCTTCCTGCTGGATCAGGCCCATTTGTCTTTCTCTCTCAAGTCTATGTGTCGTTCCCATCTGCCACTGCTAACACGGAGCGCTCTAAACAAATGTGCTCTTAGGGCTGTGACTCCTTAATATAAAGTGCATTTAATAAAACTGGTAGTGACTCTAAGAAGAAAGGAGGAAGGCAGCCTCGGAGAAAACGGCTGGAAGAAATTTGCGGTTAATATTTTACAAGACATTTGGATTCTGATTCCTCCTTGCTGTTAAAATTTAAGAGCCTTTTCAAACCTGTATTCCTCTCTGTTACTACATCCTTAATTAAATTAATTTATACGGTGAATGCTCTAACGATACTGCTGGAGATTTTCAATCAAAAAGCCTTATTGCTAGAGACAATGTGTGTGAAGACCTTGAAAAAAAGAATGGCGTAAGGCCTAGTGCTGTCACTGGCACAGGGCTATTTGGCCCTGACATCTGATTACTGAAGAGATCGTGGTAGTTTTCCCGTGCCTCCGCTGAGGTGGTTATTTTATTTTTTAATTAAGCTAAATTAGGTCAGTGAGAACAAAATGAATCTTGCAAGTTGCCTTCACAAGGGTTTTCTCTCTCGGAAACACAGTGGCAGACGATGATGTTTCTACTGAATAATTCTACCAGTGAGGTGGTGCCTGCCTGAAACCCTAAACAAAGGAAGCTATCTCTTAGCCTGATTGGCTACGTCGTCAAAGGACGGGCAATCAAGATTTGTCCAAGAACGCAAATGGCTCAGCTGTGGAGCAAGTCTACCCAGTTGGTAGCAAGGCCAATGGTTCATCAGGCTCTGCTTTCTGTGCAGACACGGTCACAGACTCACTAGGGATCTCAAGGGCGCGTGTGTGACCGTATAGCTTTGCTGCCTGGCACACAGCAGGCACCGATTATCATGAGTGATTTGTTAACCTAATGAAATGTCAGTAATAAATTAGGCGCCGTGCCTAAGATTTGATCTGTTGCATATGTGTCAAACCACTATCTGTAGAGCAGAGCATGATCAAACCAGGGGAAGGACCTCCCTACCCTCCGAAGCTCATTTCTTGCTCCCTGTGTTGAGCTCCTGAATTTTCTCCCTTAATTTCTAATAGTGTATTTCTAGGATTTATGTTGAGCACTTCAGAGGATGTAAGACCCAGCGTCTTTCTCAGTCACATGGTAAGAGACAGGTTTGAGAAATGTGTCCTTAATGCCTTTGCACTGCTAAGTAAGGCCCAGATGCTTTGCCCTATACCTCACCACAGAAAGGGTCTCTATAATCCATACATGACATGGGAGGAAGGGTGCCTTTATACAAAAATCTGAGAGCAGACACATCCAACTGCATAAATGAACATCCCATCAAGTGTTCTTCCTCTCCCATACTAACCAAGTTCTTTGTTTCTCTCAAGAACGATAGTCTCTCAACATTCACCAAGTTTGGTTGCGTGATGAAAAGTTCCACTATGACAAAACGTATCAACTGCAAAAGAAAATTAAACAGGGGAAAAAACCTCCAACCAAACACACAGCACTATTTGATCTTGTTTTAAACAGAAAGTTGTGGACACTTTAGAAAAAAAGGCAGCAAGTGCATTTTTAATGGATTTTATCCACAGGAGAAATGATTACAACCAGAAAAGCTTTAAAGTGTCAGCTGGTGATGCATTTTTCTTTATCCCTTTTATTTTTATTCAGAAAGAAATTGAAGGCATATGGCAAAGTGCATCATTAATTTCTTATTAATTTCATAATATGAAGGCAACCAGTTAAAATAGTAGTGTTACAACTTTAAATTACCGAACTCACTTGGTATTTAATGAGAGATTTAGCACAGCAGGGATTCTGTTAAATTAAGTTGTTCCTTCACATCACAGTGGGAAAACAGGTGTATATTGGTTTAGAATTATGGAAATGTTGACTAATTCCAAGGCTTGTAATCAAACAGAAAGGCACCCTGTAATATTTTTTTCCCCAAGAATATGCATTAATCTTTTATCTGGTCCCTTTTCTTCCTGCCCACCAAAGCTCCCAGCTGATAGGAAACCACTTTCATGTTCTTCCTGGAGCTGTTAAGGGTGATGCTGATCAGATAAAGCAATACATAAATGCAAGATGTGGAACTCTGTTCCCATGCGCCTAATTTGAAATGGCAGATGTAGCAATACTGTGCGCACTGTGAAGGCTAGGAGCTTACAAATCAGACCTGACTTCTCAAAATTTTCATTTAACCCACCTCAAGTAATTGGGCATAGGAAATTGAACTGGATAAAAAGAAAGCCGAAAACAATCCACAAACCATCTTTTCCAACCCCAGATTTCTTGTCCTTAATAATGGGTTTCCAAAATCACCAGCCCTGACTTCTGCATGCAGAATTTTTAAGGCGAAAAAGAGACATGGGCAACATTTTTTTTTTTTTAATACAGAAGATGCTATTTGTTTGCCGAGAAAAGGGTCAGAGTAAGATGTCCCAAACGGGAGCAAACTCATCAGTCATTTGTAGGTTTTCCAACACGGCCCATTCATCAGATTACTTCTGGGTTTCTAGCGAGCATCTTCACGTATGAAAATTGCATGTTAAGAGCCATGTCCCTCTCCTAGTGGAGGTGATGAACTCAAATTAACCAAGCTCTGCATTAATTTAAAAATAGGATGTGATGTGCCTCTATACACCCTAAATACTAAGTAACAATTTATCATCAAGTAATATTTGTTAACATACCTAGAAGGGATTTTGTGCACTAATTACTGTAAAGTATTTCTTTCTAAAAGAAGGAATACCAAATGGGTTTTGGGGTGGATCAGGAGCCTGGGAAATAAAATTTTTTCTACCATTGCCAGTAAATATTTAACTTGGTTGCTTCGTTCAATAATGTAACCTAACGCTGCAACCTCCTAGAATTTACGTTGGAAAAATTCCATTTATACAGAGAATGAAGCTGAAATGATACTTAAAAAATCATTAGGCAAAGCACTTAGACCCAGTAAAATCTCCGTTACTAAAAACCACCTTAGAAGTTTCAGGCAGAAGTAGTTAAATTGAATTGGGAGGGAGAATTCTGGTATCACACTTGCTTTTCTGAACCACTGTCTCTCTGATTTGCTCGCACAAAAAGGGGAAAACCAAAGTGGTGTGATTTGAGACCAAGGTTCATAACTTATTACTTTTTGGTTATTACGAAGCTAATGTTCTGAAAACCTTCTACTGACTGTCTTGTCACTAAAACATTATACAATTTTCAATTGCGCTAAGGTGGTGAATTAAACAAATGCTATCTTTTCTGGGGGTGACAGGGTATCAAATGACTTGTGTACATAGGTTAGCACGACAGATGAATGATAAAAGGTTAGAATTATACGCTGAAAACATTAGGGACATCATGTTATCTTTCTTTTACTATTATCAAACCAGGTTTCAATAAAATCATTAACATAGCACTGATTACCAGAGGTTCTTCACTATCACCTACACAAATCATTATGCTATTAAACTAACTCATCCCTGACATTTGAGTCAACAGGGAAGATATCCCGACAGCACAGAGAAATTTATACCAGCATACACTAGATAAAACTGTCCCAGCCCCCCAGAAATCATGTATTCTGATGAAGTAGCTATAGCCCACATCAGTTCATTTCTAGTGAATGGTACCAAGCATCCAAAAGTACTGGGAAGGAAATGGAAAAAAATTGTAAGCTTTGTATTTTCTGTTCTCTATCAACATGAAGCCGCAAATTGGGCATTCAAACATTGACTTTGTTAACCACCATTGACTGTTTAGAAACCATTAGGAGGTTGAATATTACGGCTGTGCAGGGTACATTTTTGTCCTTTCAAAAGAAAAATCTAAGGACTAAATTTGAAAAGAGGCTCCTGGTGAGTAAAAGCTTTTCCTTTTCCATTTGCTCCTCTCGTGCGTGTGTGTGTGTGGAGTTTCCCCCCGTTTTGAAATTGCAGCCCACCCAGTCCTCTTTTCAGCCACTGCGAGCCAGTGGGGTCACTCTGATTTTCTAACCAGGGGACATACGCTCTGAGAGGTCTTTCTGTCAGCGGTAATGCCAGCGTTTCTTGAGGGGCTGGCCAGCTGCTCTGGCTGCTGCAGGGGGGACGGGAGGTGGGGTCAGCACACCCTCCTCAAAAGCCCAAAGTCATTTTTGGCACTAAGAGCCCATCACTAGAACCTTCAGTTGAAAGGACCATTTTCAAGCAATAAAGTGATTTTGGTACAAAAGTAAACCGACTCACCCCAGGTAAAGTTTTAATATTGTGCAGTGCATTCTGGGCCTCAAGTGCAGCTTTTCTTGTATAAAATGTTACGAAACAACAACCTACAGAGAGAAATGAAAAGGTTTTAGAAATTTCTGTGAATGCTTTGCTTCGATATAATGGAGACTGGGGCGAACGAGTCATCTACTTAAAAGGATGCACAATTTAAAAATAAAGTGCACGGGAACAGTAATAACAGCTCAAGCGTTTACACAGCGCCTTTCATCCTAAATCATATTTATTAGCTTCTCCCCACTTTGGGGAGTCAATTCCGAACTGTGCACCAGCTACGGGGAATCCAGCTGCTCAGGAACGAGGGCGGGAGGTGGCAGATGGGTTGATAGTGGGACTGGCGGTGCACCCACGGCACCCAGCGAAGTGCTTAATCACAAGCACAAGGGCAAAAACTTACATCGACTATCATTTTCTTAAAGAATATCTCTAGAACGTCACCCTTTGAAAACACTTTCTCAACTCCGAGGTTTAGACAGCTGGATGATAAGCTCCCCAGGAGCTGGGATTGTGCTTTATTCTTTTTAACTTCCACCACAGTACATAATGCAAAATTCCATACATGAAACACGCAGTGTTTGTTCGCTGAAATGAAAGACTCTATTTTAACCAGTTGAGAAAGTACGCTATGATGCAGTGGGCATATGCTGAAACATGTTTGCAGACTCTGTCCCGTATACTAAATACGGCTGTGGTATGTCAACTGGTAACCTCTTGACTCCTCGTTTCTCAGAGCTGATGGGAGTCCAGGCTGAAGGCCCCTCCAAGAGAGACCGGCATGTACCCTCTTCCCACCCAACTCCCTCCACCAAAGAAAATGGTCTTGAAAACTGTTTACATTCCTTCTGCATTCTAAAGGATGGCTGACCCCTTCTTCAACCTGTATCTAAGTACACTGCTTAACATACGTGGTTAGACCAGAGGAAGATACCGGTTAATTATCTATTAATTAGCATATAGTTTCTTAGCACAATCAGGCTTAGAAAAAAGGGAAAAAAACTTTGGAAATAATAAAAAAAAAAAAGATGCTGCCTCTGACCTGGGCTGCCTTGGATGAGTTGGGTTGAAAAAAAAAGCAGAGAGATGCAGTCACCCAGATTGTACATATTTCACCCTGGTCCTTACCCTAATGCTTGGAGAGGTGGAGAGAGCCTTGAGAGGTCCTCAAACGCCAAGTACAGCAAGTGGCATGAGAGAAATTCACAGCACTAAGGCGTCAACATTGGCTCTATTCAGGGGAATGACGTAAGTGAGGCCAAGAACAGAAGAAACGTGGCACAGCTGGAGAGCAGGAAGTTGGCACCACAAACCGTCAAAGGTTCAAAATCATACACGGGCATCTACTTTTCAAAACGAAACTCATTCAAAGGAAGAAAATAAAGTACAATACCACCCATACAACATTCCAAAATGCATACGCTTCCTCCTTATCTGGAAAAAGGAAACTTGGACCCTTGTTGTCAAATACTTGGTTTCACTGGAGTCTACTGAGATTAAATATGTAAGACCTCCACCTCCTGGACAAAGGAGAGTATGATCATAGCTCCTCGGCATTTAAAAAACTCCATGCCTCCAAGGATCAGAAACTCTTAAAGTCTATCATTTGCATGATGGAGGGATACGAAAATTATGAAGTATCTTTAAAGAATCACAGATAGACAGAGTGTTCCTTTTTATATGAGCTTCCCACTTCAGCTGTTTGAGTTCTTTGACCAGAGTTCATTTGGCCATACTGCCAGGTGGTAGATTTTTTTCCTGAACTGATCAAATTAATGTGTGATTTCCAGCTTCAATGGCATAACCTAGGCCCAGAAAAGCTATAGGAATTGCTTCAAATCAAGGAATGATTTTAAACAGCAGAGTCAAGTCCCAGCTTCCAGTATCCATCGTAATCACTTTAAGAGGAAGAAAAATTATATTTCCCCCAGGCTTGATACAGAAAGAACAGGGAAAGAAAACCATGACACAAACGAATATTTAAAAAGAGAATGTCTAACTGAATCACTGCTGTACAGCAGAAATTAATACAACATTGTAAATCAACTCTACTTCAGTAAACTTAAAAAGAAAAGAAAAGAGAAACAGGGAAAGACATCATCTCTGTCTTCCAAAAGCTTCTAACAACCAAACTTTGAGTAAGTTCTCCTTTCTCTCTCCTGGGCTTATGGGGTTGGCTTCTGGGTAAGAAAGCAATGAGGACGCTCTGAACTTCCACTTCAATATCGAAGCTACAAAATCTGATGCTTTCAAGCAGGTAGATTTTGAGGGTGTGATACTTAAAAAATAGAAGATTTCGGATGCAGTAGAAGTCACAAGGCAGTCTGCATGCCTGGAAAGAAGGCAATTAAGGAAGAATGATCTCAGCAGAAGGAAAACAAATGCCAGTCTGGCCACACTCAGAGCTAAGAAGGAAAAGTTGAGGTCGGCCTAAAAGAACAGTGTAATGACAAGGGGAACGGAAACTGTGAATGACACATGATAAGATAAAAGCAACGAAGAATAAAGATGATGTAAACTGAAGGAATCTTGTTGGGCCACTGTGGACCCAACACATAGCGGTCTCAGGAGTAAAGAATCCCTTCCTGCCTTAAACACCCAAACAAAATCCCTACCACTTCCCATGGCCTGAAATTCCACTGGGAAGGTGCAGTTCATTTGCTATTTAAGTATTAATATGCTACCCTTGAGGAAGGTAATAGGTAATTGTTCCTAGCTATTTACACCTTGAATTTGGCAACTTCAAGTGTTTCCCTCTTGAACAAGGTTCCTAGTGAACAGAAGGTGGTTTCTGTGCTTGTTTTGTTTTGCTTTGAGAAAGGGCAAGTTTGAAGCTGATGTCTGAGCAGCGTGGGATGGGGGTGAAGAGGGGCAAGAATGCAGCGAGGAGTCTTAATGGACAAAAGGGAGATGGAAAGATATTCCAAATCTCCAACTCTTTCCAATTTCATCCAGGGTCCACTCTGCCTATGTAACCGACGAGGTGAAATCAGGGATTTGTCACTACAGATCCTCTTTGAACTGTGCATAGCTTTGAACTCTTTTACTCTAGTCCCATCTAAACAAAGACCTTGGAAGAACATGCCCCTCGAAGCTCCAGCTCTAGTTGTAATACACAGAAGAGCATCCTGGACACCACTGGTGATACGCCTAAGCCCTCACTGCTCACCGACCCCCAACCCAAAAGCTCAGCTCCATGCTTGGCAAGTGAACTTGGGACCTTTGAAGGAGGTATCCCACCTCCAGGTGGGCAGAGCCCCAAGGCTCAGTGAGTAGAGCTCGGGCTGAATTTCGGCCCCGACTTGTAGCCTCAGCTGGGCACCCTCATGCAATGAACCACTCGCACCAACATGGGGGATCTGGGGGAATCTCACCCCAAGACTTCTTTTGGTTTCACACATTCGGTTCCTGAATGACTCAGTGGAAACTACCTTACTTCCTCTAGACCTGAGTTACTTTAGCTGCATCACCCCTAAAGCAGCGAATAAAAACCAGGTCTGGGGACTTCCCTGGTGGCGCACTGGTTAAGAATCCGCCTGCCAATGCAGGGGACACGGGTTGGAGCCCTGGTCCAGGAAGATCCCACATGCCGTGGAGCAACTAAGCCCATGTGCCACAACTACTGAGCCTGCTCTCTAGAGCCCACGAGCCACAACTACTGAGCCCTCGTGCCACAACTACTGAAGCCTGCGTGCCTAGAGCCCGTGCTCTGCAACAAGAGAAGCCACCACAATGAGAAGCACACGCACTGCAATGAAGAGTAGCCTCCGCTCCTCAACTAGAGAAAGCCTGTGTGCAGCAAAAAAGACGCAATGCAGCCAAAAATAAATAAATAAAATAAATTTATTTAAAAAAACACACACAAAAAACCCCCCAGGTCTGCCTACCACTCCCTCCCCCTGAAAAAAAAAAAAAACCTACATGGATATATAACCAAAGGGTTTCATTCAGGATAATTTTTTTTTTTTTAAACAGTTAAAATTATTCCTGGGCTTCCCTGGTGGCACAGTGGTTGAGAGTCCACCTGCCGATGCAGGGGACACGGGTTCATGCCCCGGTCCGGGAAGATCCCACATGCCGCGGAGCGTCTGGGCCCGTGAGCCATGGCCGCTGGGCCTGTGCGTCTGGAGCCTGTGCTCCGCAACGGGAGAGGCCACAACAGTGAGAGGCCCACGTACCACCAAAAAAAAAAAAAAAAAAAAAAAAAATTCCTTCCCTTTCTTGGCTACAAATGTCTTGCACTTCATTCAGCATGCATACTAATTGACTTAATAAAAGTAATGTTTCATTAAGTTATCAGAAAATCTGCGGTAGAAATACTCCCAATTTCAACATTCAGTCATTTGTGTTTTTCCCCCGATGGGACATGAGTCTGGACACTTCCAGAGTAAGAATGTGTTTCACAGACTCTTGCTTCTATGAGTACTCTCCCAGCTAAACAACCACAGGCTTTTCTAGTAGTCAATCACTTGATATACTCACTTAAAATCTTAGACTCAGACCTCACACCAGAGGGCCCACATCACAAAGGGGATGGGAACCAGACAGGAGTGAAAAAAAAATAAAAATAAAAAATAAATAAAATAAAATCTTAGACTCATTGACTTGCGGAGATCATTTCAACACAGGAAGGGAGAAATATCACTAACGTTTGCCCTGAGATGGTGCTCATCATGGCAAAAGGCCAGGGAGCGACTCTGGATCCTAGAAAACCCGTGGAGGTGCAACAGGCTTGGAATTTTCTTTCCTGCCTACCCTAACTGGATGGACAGCTGTTAAGGGAACCACCTGGCTTTTAGATTTCCCTGCACCAGCTGTAACTCAGGTCTGAAATTTACCAGATTCGTTTGCAGGTCAGCTGCAACACCAGATGGCCCAGCAGTCTGATTCGGGGGACAGACCTCCCTCCTCCAACCAGGCTCTGCTTCCAACATCATGGTAAGGTGGGTGGTTAAACGCCGACAACAGCCCCGGGCACTCTTCAATGGTCAGCGGCTGCGCCGTGCACCCGAGGTGACCACCCCTCTGGTGTCAGCATCACTCCCAGAATCCGCTTTCCCTGCTGCCTGTGGAGTGCAGAGCAAGGCCTGACGCACGTCACAGACGGGAAGCCACCTGCCGGGGGACTCCGGGGATGCGCAGAGCCGAACGCTTCAGCCGGGCTCAGCCCTCCTGCTTTCTGCTCTGTGCGGCTTCACATTTTTCTGCGCTACCCGTCTGACGGAGTCTCATAAGCACTCGCACCTTATGATTCTTGCCACCTTTATCCCCTGGCTTTGGAGTTTCTGCCAACGGCAGCTGCCAGTTTAGGAAAGATAAACATGAAGGCCCACGCCCAGGTGCCTTCGTGGCATCTCACTTTCCAAGAGTTTCAACAATTCACCGTGTTAATAAGAGCTCTGGATTTCAGAGCAAAAAATAAAAAAATCCATGTGTTGCATGTCTATTTATCAGGCCCAGCCCCTTACTCCCCACCATGGCTCTCTAAATTCACAGGTAAAACAGGTTAGGGGGTAGAACTCGAGAGGTGATTCCAGAACCAAGTATCAGTGTTTCAGGCCCATACGGAGCCTAACATGCCCACTAGTGATGACTCCTGTACTGAACCCCAAGAGCTGCTGCTGAGTCTACGTACTGCAGGGGGCATCACGTGAAAGCTCACGGGCCGTTACCATCTCCCTGTGAATTCATTTTGCGGCTCAACTTTGACCACCTGGCTGACCCCTGGGAAGGCCACTTAAGACAGATCTGTTTGGATGGGAAAGAAGGTCTAGGGAGAAAGGTCCTGGGGTGCGGAGTGCCCACTGTGAAGGCCACCGGTGTGAGGCCTCACTGTGAGCGTCTCTGGATGGTCAGGAGGCACCCAGGGGATGCTGGGCCCCAAGGGAACGAGTCAGGGGGCCTGGCAGCTTTTGACGGCCCCGATTCCCACAAGCTGGCAAGTTCGGCAATCTGGTTGCCCGTGTTCAGCTTGTAAAGCAATGTGTCATCAGGATCGTAATCGTGTGATATGATTAGACCATCCTGTACCGTTTAAGTTGAGAATGGTAATTCTCAGAGACGCCAAGAGCTACCTACTCCAAACAGGGTAGTTGGTGTCTGACTATATTTCCTCACAAATGTTTTCTGCGGCCATAAAAAGTTCCCTCAGGTATTCTGCTGGCTTCACTGCTGAATCATCTGAGACACTGTGATAAGGCTTCTGCTGTTTCCAAAGATAAAGCCTCAAAGAAGACAGGCCAATGGTCTCTCTCCACACACACACACACGCACACGCACACGCACACACACGCGCACACACGCACACACACACACACACACACGTAGGGTATTTAAAGCCATCAAGAAGACACTCAACTTTACTGAAAGACTTTAATTTTAAATGATCAAGTAGACTTATCCTAAAAGAAACCATCTGGATTATCACCAATCTTTTCAAACCACAGCTGTTTCTCTTGGAAAAGCCTAACTTGGAAACTCTTGGTAATAATACTCACAGGGGAAAAAAATGCACTACTTATGCAGAGACAACCAGTTTATATCATGGCCTGTCCTGAGTCAAACAGCACTTAATTTACATTCTTCCGTGTGGAGGGTGGTGTAGACACAGCCCGAGAGAATGGTACCGGGATCAGATTTTAAAATTAGTTCTTCCCTGAAGAAAACTGACACCATACTTGTTCAAGAAACTTCTCTGAGGTTACCAAATTGGGGAGGAAGGAAACTAAGGTTTGATGCTCTGAAGACACCATTTTATAAAAAGACACTTTTAAGTCTTTGGCTCTAAAATATGGACAGCATGGTAGTTTTTTACTCTATCTGTGTGTTTGTTTTAAAGAATCCAGGTATGAAGATGGTAGGTCAGTGACTTGAAAGGTTTGCAATTATTGAAATAGTCACTTGTCCGCTGTGGGGTAGAAATTTCAGATCACATGCCAACAATTACACTCTCAATGGCACAGGAAGCCAGGCCTACGTATGGCTGGTCTAGTGGAACATTCCTCACTATTCTCCTGGAGCCACCAGCTCCCTCTCCTTGAAAGGTTGCTCTCATAAATGGGAGAAAGGGCCTTTCTGGGAATGTTCTCGTCCCGACTGTTAATACTTTCTCTGATGAAACTCTTCAGTAATATCTTAATATGGGAAATTGTGGAACGTTTTCTGAAATACAAACAACTAGACAACTTGAGGATAGAAGGTGAAAAAATCATCTCCCACAATGCTGTGGCCAAGCTGGTAAAATAAAAAGTACTTCAGGTTCGGCGCTTCTGGTGTTGTGTACGTGGACACCTGTCTCCCCAAGTCAACTCTGTCCCTGGGGTATAAAGAGGGGTCCATCCACGTCCTCAAGGTCACTCAACATCTTGTACAAGAAATCTGCATCACTGTCAAAACCGACACAAATAAACATTTGAAAACAATCACAGAAAAATCATGTGCTGGTTGAACCCTGTACGTACTTCTTTAAAAAAAAAATAGCCCCGGCAGAGAGATTCGGTTCAAGCTGTATTTGAATTCAAGACAGCAACAGGGTCACCACGGTGTAAACTGAAAATTCCTTTAAAGGCTGCCTTTGAATTCTAAGGGGCCGTCAGATCAAGAGACCAAGGCCCTGCGAGGCTAAATGACTGAACCTGCTACGGTTCTTTTCTTTCTGTGAATGAAGCTCTCTTGTCTACACATTTGCAAGCAAAGCAAGTGACCCCTTTACACAAGTCCACCTGCAGTTGGGATCTTGGCTTCGTGTCGAGTCGGTTGCACAGTTTAAGTCAAAAGAGGACGGACTTCTCACCGTTGCTTCCCCTTATCATCTGTTTTCTCCCCCAAACTCAGCCACTATGTAGAGAATTTCATGCTTCTTTGAAGGTTGTTGATCTCAGTGGTGCACTCTGCGCTCAAGTGAATCTCCCACATGCTAAGTAAGGTTTTGACTATCAACCATGGGCTTACCCACTGCCAAGACCCTTGACTTTCAGTTTCTACGAGGCAGTTCAAGGGTCAAAAACCCCATCCAAAAATCCCCTGAATTAAATTGTTAAAGTAAACTTAGCACTGACCTTAAAAAAAAAAGAAGTAGCCTTCCAGGGGTCTAGAAGATGACCCTCTAGAGTCTTGAGGAAAAGGACAATGGCAAAATGCCATCCAGGAGGCAAACTGGTCCCCTGGAGAAGCACGGATGGATCCCCTTCCTCAGCCTAAAGTCCACCCCCCCAAAAGAACTGGCACTGTCGGTTAAAAACCACATCCAATGCACGGTTATTAACTTGGGGCCTCCATAGTCCTAGGTCATTCTTTATTCTTTCTACTTTGTCCTCAAAACATGGCTTGCTTTAGAGGAATGTAAGATGGGACTTAACATGTAATGCTACTGATGTCACAAGCTGCATTTAAAATTCAGTCCCCTGGAACCCTCCTACACTGTTGGTGGGAATGTAGATCGGTGCAGCCACTATGGAAAACAGTATGGAGGGTCCTTAGAAAACTGAGGTTAGAGCTACCATATGATCCTGGGCATACATCTGGAAAAGATGGAATCTCTAATTTGAAAAGATACACGCACCCCAATGTTCACAGCAGCACTGGTTACAATAGCCAAGACATGGAAGCAACCTAAGTGTCCATCAAAGATGAAAGGATAAAGAAGATGTGGTACATATGCATGCAATGGAATACTATTCAGCCATAAGAAAGAATGAAATTTTGCCATTTGAAGCAACATGGATGGACCTAGAGATTACCATACTGGGTGAAGTCAGACAGAGGAAGACAAATATTACATGATACCATTTATATGTGAAATCTACAAAATAATAGAAGTGAATTTATTTACAAAACAGACACAGATTCACAGACATAGAAAACAAACTGATGGTTACCAGAGGAGAAAGGTGTGGGGAGATATAAATTAGGAGTATGGGACTAACATATACACACTACTATATATAACATAGATAAACAACAAGGACCTACTGTATAGCACAGGGAACTCTATTCAGTATCTTGTAATAACCCGTAAGGGAAAAGAATCTGAAAAAGAATCAATCTATCTATCTGCCTATGAACTCTATCTATCCATCCCATCCGTCCATCACTATCTATCTACCTATCTATCTTTCTATCTATCTGAATCACTTTGCTGTATACCTGAAACTAATACAATACTGTAAATCAACTATACTTCAATAAAGAAAATAATAACATTCAGTCCCCTGGCTGCTAAACACATTTATGTGTTCCCTAGTGTGATTTCCTTATCGTGGCCCCTCTGAACCTGGATGCTGCCCCAAGGTGGTTGTAATGATATCAACTGAGATATCAAGGAAAAGAATTTTAAAAAGCAGCGAAGCAGAAATTCCTTAAATGGTAAGAACCTGCAAGAAGATGAAAGGGTTTTGTTTTGCATCCTTTTTTTTTTTTTTTTGCTTTAAACTCAAAAGTAAGAAAAATAAAATTAGAGGAAGTTAATGTGTCATCTTTCTCTTGGCTTCTATGCCTATTCCATAGAATCAAAGAATTTTACAATTAATTAACTCGCGTCACCCAACTCTCCATCCCCCTCTCATAGCACGTTAGCCAAAAGCCCACAATCACACAAGTAGCTCAGAGCAAAGGCAGAACCAGCCACGTCACTAATGGCTCACAGCCACCTTCAAAGTTAATGCCTATCGTAAGAGAGTTTGCCATGAACCACCCCTGATAGCTTCTGCTTTCCTCTGACGGATCCTCAAGAATGCTTCAACCTCCTCTCATGTCACTGAAAATGTCTTTCTACACCCCAAACCTCTCCTGTTCTAAACTTCTAACAGTCTTCTCTAAGACAAAGCACTTTTTTCCCTCTCTATGTAAAAGTGGGACTTCCAGAGCGAGAATAACAGCTACCCAATACAAATGCCACATCCTGTAGAAATCAACTTTTAATGAAACCGTATCCAATTAGCTTATTTTTATAGAGTTTCATATAATGGGCACCCTGATGTAAAAAGTAATACCATCTGGTCATTACCTAGGAAGCAGACGGAGCCGTCATTCTGCTTTCAGTACCTGAATTATGTGGACACCACTGCTTGGCCCACCCACTGCAATCCCAAGGGAATCCCCAGGGACTTTCACTGACAAAGCAGGAGCTGTGCTTATGACTTCTGGTTGCCTGGGGCGCAGATCCTACGCTTCTCCAAGAACCCCGACTCATGTCCCCAGCAGGAGGACCCCTAGGCAGTAAATCAGTGCCAACTTTTCAACCAGGGAGAGAGCGCTGATCTCACGGGGCTCCGTGCAACCCCGCACCCTTTCCTGAGAGTCCGTACCTGACATGCTGGGACCACAGTCGGTGAATTGGCCACAAGATCAGTCTGCCCTGGTGACTTTTCTTGAAGGAACCATCTCCTGATACTCCCATGGCCCCGTGAAGCGAGGCACGCTCTCCAAATCCTCTGCCAGGCAAACGGAGTTTCTTTCTTTTTTTGACCTAGATTAAATCTACCGCACTTTTAAGCCTTTCGGGAAAGCAACCAGGAGGGATGTGCACGGATCTGTGTGTACTGCAATACTTCCTCACCAATTATTATGTAAATCCCAGCAACTGCAGGACACAGATCGAAAAGATATCAAGGGCAAAATTGCTGGGATCTGCTTTTTCCCTTTTCCCTGGGCCTCTGAAATAAGCCACTTAGGTTAAACCATTTCAGTGTAATAGCTGTAAAAGTATCTGAAGAATTTTAAAGTCACCCCTTTCCCCTGATGAGACAATCACTGCACTTGGCTGTTTCTTAAAGGCTCCCACTCTGCTCTAAGCATCGGAAGGTGAGTTTACGGTGCCGTGCGTGTTTGCCAAGGAGCCATGGGGACAGAATGTAGAGGACAAGCAGTCTCCGTTGTTAAGAAATGCAAGGGAATAAGCAAACTGTGGATTTGATTCATTTGTATTTTAAAAATATTAATTCTAGGGTAGGAGGGAGGGCTATATTTTTTCTTTCAAGGTAAGAAGAAAATAGGTTGAACATGACAAGCCAACAAGAAGGCCATACTGGGTGGTCTCCCTCAAGTCAGTGTGTCTGGCCCCAATTCCTGGGCTGGTCAGTCCCCCACGAGTCTTGGTGGCAGAGAGGGTTCTAGGGGGCATGGCAGCAAAGGCTTCTTCTCCAAGGGTCCAGAGGATTGAGCAAGGCCTCAGGCTGAGTTAATCAAGATACCTTGACATAGATTAAGGAAGGTGTCCCAGGGTTAAATGTGGTAGAAGACAGTTCCAATTAAAAAGGATTTAGTTTCAAAAGCACCGAGAGACCTCATTAAAAAGAAGTTTCTAATATAAGGTTATTGTGTAGTATGCGTTCTCTTGGGGACAGGATGGCGTTATAATTAGGAGCCTGGTGGCAATGAGAGTCATTTTCCTGTGATTCTCAATTCAGCACACTGGGCCATGAGATGCTTCCTGGCCAGACCACTCTCTGAAGTCTCAACTTCACTGTCCTGCTTTGATGGTCGGGCAACTTGTATTTGCCAAGTCTACACATTCAGACCCCTTATGTCAGCTTGAATAAAATACAGCTCAGCACTTTAGCACCTACCAGTGGTCTCACTGGTATTCCAACTTCTCATGGGCCCGTTCTAGGTGGGGCTGGACTCTTTTATAAGAGGCTTTCAATCCAGACTAGAGCCAAGGTATTTTTCCTGTTATGGGGCTGAGGAAAGTCATATCTACTTCCTCATTCCGATCTTTACGGGTCAAAATGAAATGGAGGCAAACTCACTGGCTACAGAAACTGTATGTTGGCTCAAGTAAAGATCTGCCCTTATTTTAGACTTTTCCTGTAGCAGATGGCTCCAGAGAGCTGATATTTATGGGCGTTATAACTGCCTCGTCCACTCCCATGAAAACTAAGGCGTCTTTCATGTGCATGTAGATCGGGGAGGGAGATATTTTTACAAATTGCCTGGAACAGCAGAAATCTATCAGAAATGCACTTCTGTAGCCAAGTATAAATTGATGTTCTAGTGATAAAAGGCAAGCATCCTTGGTCCCAGAGTTCTCAGGGCAGAGACTATGACACGTTTCAAAGTGGCCCTGGATATTTCCTCCCTGCTCTGTTCATAGAGCTCTGCTGAGTAAAGCAGGCGTCCTTTACTAGCACTTCAGACGGACTGGGTGTTGGACACATTTCTGAAACTCTCTGAGCTGCTTTTCCTTACTTTTAAAATGAGGTAACAGCAGCTCTATCCCAGGGTTATTAAACAAGGTAATTTATGAAAATGTGTATAGACCACAGATCCTGGTGTATACACTGACGTGCTTAATAAATGTTAGAGGTTATTGCCCACCGTAAATCTGTTACGTTCCTCCATAAAGCCCCTGGCCCACACAGACCCTGTGCAGGTTCCCCACAAGGCAGGCGAGAGACAGTCAGCATTATTCTGATGATTTCACACAAAAAAAGCCCCCGAGGTACAGAAAGCCAGCATTCACATGCCAGCCACAACTTCACGCTGCTCCCTGCTGGCCTCTGGATGGAAGGGAGGCAAGCGAGCCTCTTTTGTAAGTGATGACCATACACCCGGTAACAGGGTTTGGAATTGATTTTGTTGTCTTGCTTTCTGAAGTAATTACTTGGAACTGGCCAAGTCCGCCCATTTGCATGGCCCTTGAGGACCCTGGACATCCATTTACGTGGCCTCTGAACAGTCAATCCGTTTTAATGGAATCGTTTTGAGGACTTTCCTTTTCAGAGTACAACAGAATTACCCCCAACTGTACACTTGATGGTACTCCCCCAAGAGGCCAAAATTCCCTAAAACAGTGAGTTATTTGAAATAAACCCTGTGGCTGTCTAATGAGCATACCTGGGTTTCATTACTATAAAACTTTAACCACGGACCTGTCGTTTTCCTGTATTTTACAGCAACCGGGGAGGGGGAAAAGAAAAAAGAGCAGTGATCCTGGGCTCTGCATGAAGAGGTGGGGTTCTAAATGTCAGGATCAGGAGAGGAGAGGAAGGGACATGTGGGGAGGAAGGCTGTGGACAGATTCAGGCATCCCCTGAAAAAAGGGGTTCCCAGCAGCTGGATTTCATTTTGAGAGTTGCCACCACACAATGATAAGACACAAGAAAAAAAAAAAAAATCACTGCCTGATGATGAACTGCTGTCCCCTACAGTGAACCTGCTATAGTGGTTCAGTTGTTACTTCATTATCACGCCACCTAAGGACCAGCTGTGAAGGCAGGGAGCCGCTTCTGAAGGTTCCTTCGTCCCCTTCACAAGGCACAACATGAAGCTGGGCTTGTAGGTGCTTTTGAAATACTTATGGATTGACTGTCCTCAGGGCCTTTTCCCATCTGCTCGCCTCACAGCAATATGGTTTTCTTCTAGACTTCATGTGTCATGAGTCTTTCTGATTTGGGCTACTGGTGATGAAGACGGTCCGTGCAATACTCTTGAATCCATTTTCTGAGAAATGATCCTGGTAGAGCCAGTCAACTTCTGACCTGAGGTAGCTGTGCTTTGATGGTGAAATAGATTTTGACCGATCCATTTAGTAAGTTAATGTATACACAGTACCAAGCTCAGAATTGGGCACACGGAAAACACGAAGGAACGGTCAGCTTGTTTCCTTCCTTCTCTTGTCTGATATCATTTTGGGGGTACTGTAAAGGTTTCTTCTATATCTAGAGTGATCCAGAATTTGGAGAGTGGGAGGGGGAATATTAGTCATTATTCTGGGACAACAGATGAAAACCGGGCTGTCGCAGGTAAACCCTATGTGCCCCTTCTCCACTGAGATCTCTCCAAGTCCTGACTCTCCTCCTTCGGGCTTCATCCTTATGGCTTGAAGGTCAGATTTATATTAAAACAAAAATTCCTTGGAAAAAACAACACTATGATCTATTTTCCAGTGATTTATACTAGAGTATAAATCAATCTCTGACTACAGGCTTTGATAAGAGTATACACAGTGTGAATGTCAGGGTTGGGGCATGAGGTAGTGCCATGGAAAAACTCTGGTGGCTGGGGAAAAAGAAACTTCACTCATGGGCTTCCCTCGTGGCGCGGTGGTTAGGAATCCACCTGCCGATACAGGGGACACGGGTTCAAGCCCTGGTCCGGGAAGATCCCACATGCCGCGGAGCAACTAAGTCCGTGCGCCACAGCTACTGAGCCTGTGCTCTAGAGCCCCCGAGCCACAACTACTGAGCCCATGTGTCACAACTACTGAAGCCTGCATGCCTAGAGCCCGTGCTCCACAAAAGAGAAGCCACCGCAATGAGAAGCCCTCGCACTGCAAAGACCCAACACAGACAAAAATAAATAAATAAATAAATAAAAAAAAAACCCAAAACAAACAAACAAAAACTTCACTTGCACTGTAATTTCGACAAGGGCTGGTCCAGATCTGACTGTGATCCAATTTAAATCTTGGACTGGAGAGCGGAACGGAAAGGGGCCTTAGTAATCATCTAGTTTAAGTCCCTATTTCCAGCAAAAGAAACTAAGGCACAGAGAGGAAGTATTTGGATTTGCAAAGCCTGAACCCCAATCTCACTCTTGACAAAGACCTAGAGATGATCATACCAAGTGAAGTAAGACAGACAGAGAAAGACAAATGTCATATATCACTTACATGTGGAATCTAACATATGATACAAATGAACTTATTTACAAAATGGAAACAGACTCACAGGCATAGACTCACAAACTTATAGTTACCAAAGGGGAAGGGGGGGGGGAGGAGGGATAAATTAGGAGTTTGGGATTAACAGATACACACTACTGCATACATAATAAACAGCAAGTAGCTACTGTATGGCACAGGGAACTATATTCAATATCTTGTAGTAACCTATAATGGAAAAGAATCTGAAAGAGTGTGGTGTGTGTGTGTGTGTGTGTGTGTGTGTGTGTGTGTGTAACTGAATCACCTTGCTGTACACCTGAAAATAACACAACAGTGTAAATCAACTATACTTTAAAAAAAAAAGGTGTTTTTTTTTTTTTTTTAAAAAAAAAGAACACCGTGCTTCCTCATTGCTCTAAATGTCAACCCAGATAAATAGCAAGGGTGGCTTTCCATTTCTCAGGAAATTAAGTAAGTATTAACTGATGACGGATACAAGAAAAATATAATACACGGTCCCTGCACTTGATGTGTTTGATATTTAGCAGCAGAGTCAACTGCTCATTCGTTAGCAGGTAGACAGAAGACTCATCTTCTTCGCCAGACACTCTCTCCCTCGAAAACTTCAGAGGGAAAAGGTGAAATAGCTCCTTGCTTTCAAGGTTATGGAAAACTCTACACACTGGCTGACCAGCAGCCACTGGGCTTCGCTCAAGAATAACATGCCGTCTATCAGCCTTCCTCCGCCTGCACAGACGCTGAAGTAGTATTTATCTACGAACTTTCGTTTTCCTCAGTCTCTGCCAGTGACGCTTATTCTTCTGTTAAACCTTTTAGAAGAAAGGAGAAAGGAAATAATACCCCGCAGGTTCCCATTCCATCCTCTGATGACTGGATGAAGATGGATTTCCAAGTCTTTATCCCCTTTTGAACGGAAGGGCTACTGCTCGTCTGGATTTCAGACAAACACACATGATTAAGGTAGGGGCAGGAAGAGAGGCATGTTGTAGAACACTCTGCAAAGAGCTAAAAGGCTCTAGGCAACAAAGATCATTGGTATGGGTGAAGCCTCTGCTGTACTCTATCGCTCCCTAATTGTGCAGATAACAAATGATAATAATACTGCTTTGTAGTTACAAGAGATGTTCTCCCACCACTAAGGGTCTCGTAGTTAGTTCTCAATTTTATTCTATCATGAGCAGATCAGTAATTCAAGCAATTAAAATAGTGGCCACTGCAAATATCTTTTCATTGACTGTACTGTCCTGGAATACTTTTTACGTTAGTGAGAGGAAGAGCTCCCTTCCTGGATATAACTGTGTTAGACTAATCCTAAAGTCGGTTTCAATTCCCCGAGCACGTCCACTTTGTTGAAAGGGATATGGTCCACATCACTGGTGGGTAGCGTGGAGAAGGCAGTGTAGGATTCAAATGCACCCTGGAAAGCACCGATGGAATTCCCCACATCTCGTGTCACCCTTCTGGAACATTTGGAAGGCTGGGTGCAGCAGCCTTCCAGTCTTCATTTTTGGACCTAGGTCACTGATAAATAATTCAACCACTATTCGCCAAATATATTTATGCTTTTAATTTCCATGATGGTAGGTTTCTACAGGATTCAACATTGTGACAGGAGGGGGAAAAAACTCCGATGAGTTCTTTCCTTGTGAGTCTTAGACAGTGAACTATATGCTAAAGAGCTGTCGTAAATGGATATATTCCAAGAGCTGATATAAACCATAAAAATAACTATGTGTCAAAATGACTGGTGAACTTGATCAACTAAGCGACGCAATTGGCTAATTCGAAGAAAAATTCAGGTTTGGACAGGTGTATAAGTATTACACGCGAGCGTCACTGTATAACCTTGTCTATACAGCGAGGCCTGTAGCTAAATCCAAAGACTAGAGGGTGTCAGGAGTTGGGTCTCCTTACAACAGGGCATTCTCAGCCTAAGACTGCAACACATGTACAAAATACCTTTCCACATCCAATTACATCTTAAAACAGTGTTTCTCAGACTTGCCTGAAGATCATCGTTGCTTGTTTATAAATTCCTTAGAACCAACCCAGGGGCCTCCCATGGGATCAGGATTTTCAGGGCCAAGGCCTGGTCATCTGTACAAGTGCCCCCCACGATTCTTATCCTCTGGGGAGCCTGGGAAACACCACCTGTGGCAAAGCCCACCAGCTGCCCACCCAAATCCACTCCTCCCACGGGGCCAGGAACGCAGCAGAGGGCACTGGCTTCTTGCCACGTGACCACATACAGTCTAAGGGGACGTGAGTGGAGTGACACTTGCGGCTTCAGGGCCAGGCCTTTTAACAGAGCAGATCTAAGTCTCCCACATTTTCCTTCCTTTCCTTCCGGATGGATGCACATGGTAAACGACCACAGCAGCGGCGGCAACAAACCCAGGGCAAGGCCGAGGCACAAGGTGAAGAAGGCTGGTTCCCCGTATTGCCACGTGGAGGAAAGCGGCCACCAACCCAGAACACCCAGAAGGGGTTCTTGACGTGAGCAAGGAGGAACCTTCTGTGTTGGAGTCCTAACACACTTTTAGGCCTATCTGTTATAGGAGTTGGGCCTCTCCTGATTACTACAACGTCAAATGGTAAAAAAAATATATATATATATAAATATAGTTGAAACAGGACAATGTTGAGTGCTCTTCGACCCACACCTTTAGCACATTGTTGGCATCCTGCCCAAAGTAGCTGTGCTAAAAACACACCAGAAGGATCAGAGTGAGTGTGCTTTAGAATTTGGTTTCCGAAAATCAGAAGTTGGTGGACAGCTACAGAAAAATCAGGTGGATAAAGTGAGGGATGCGTTTAAACCGGATTTAATGGCTTTGTGGTGAGAATACTTTTTTTTTTTTTAAAACAAACCACTCGGCAAAATTGACTAGATTCACAGGAGGATGTAACCTTGCTAGGAAAGTCTAACGCATTTCAATCCACATCGCTAAATGATTCCTAATTTCATCTGCTTGTTGGTGAGATTTAGTCCATGAACACAAGTTAATTTTTTGTCTCCTCTTTCAATCTTTTCTCTCTTCTTTTTGTTACCACTTCTCAAAGCGCTGATTCAGCAATTCCCCCCCCACCCCTTCCCTCTACTGCTTCTCCAACCTATTAGCATCTCAAGTGGGTCTGGGGACCAGGCAGGGCCTGCTGTGCAGGTGGGTACAGAAATCTGACCTGGAGAGGTCTCAAGGGGTTTGGACCAAGTTGGCAGAGGAAGGAGGCCATCTCCTGTACCATTTTCCTGGGTTGAGTTATGGGTGTCTCCAAGTCCTTTTGGTGCCTAGGTAGATCTGCAATTGTTTTAAATCCCTCCAAAAAAATTCACAAAAATAAGCACATGCCCACATGAAACCGAATATATGCGATATCAAGGTGTAGCCTACGAAAATCTAGGGAACAGGTATTTTAAAAATTTAATTAAAAAAAGTTTAATAAATTCACCTCTTTTCTTTATCCCTGTTGGTTGAGAGTTCATGTGAATCTAAAGAAGTATACAGAATACTAAGTATCTTTGTGCTAAGAAGATGCTTTGAGTTTTTTAGCATTGTGATAGAGGGACAAAGAAAAATTAGTACTTCGAACGGAGGTGAAGGTGAGGTTGGGCATGAGAGATACCTACACGGAAACACGATTCCTGAACAGTTTGTAGGCAGCATGGAAATCATATAGGCTAACGGGTTCTTGCAAACTACTTCTCAAGCTTCTAGCGTGGCCCCAAAGAATTCATTTACTCCACCCACCCCCCCAAACCTCTCACAGGACCGCCAAGGCAATAGCTGGAAAGTCTGGGTGCGTTTGAACATCATTCACTGTCTCCAACCACAACTAGAAATCTGGAAGGTCCCTCAAAAGCTGTCCCTGGAAGATCTGCCCTAAAATATATTCTCTGGAACGCACCTTCCATGACCCAGTTTCGCGACATGGATGTCAGGGTGTCTCTAGGCGCTGACTGTGCTGGAAAGCTCCCAGGTGGGAAATGCAGGCCATCCAATCAGGGCACATCTAGGTTACCTGGAGCCTGAAGACTCTGACTGGTTTCATTTCATCAGACTTCATCATACCCCTTGCTCTATGTTAAGCCTTCCTCAGTACTGCTTTAGGGAAGCTATGCAGAGATGGTAGGGAGAGTTAAAAAAAAAAAATTCTAAATTTCCAGCCGTCAAGCCTAACTTCTTGCCTGTCAGCAGCTTTTGAAATATTGATGGCGTTTTTCCCCTCCTAACAGACAAGCTGAGTGGAGTCTGGAGAGCCTGCACTTAACTGTGACTAGAAATAGACTCTGCGTAATTAAATATATTTTTCAAAAGAAGGCGTACTCACACCGGAGGGGAGCCACACCCATCGATCCACCTCTCCAGGCCCGATCTGTCTAGTGCAGACTCTGGACAGTGCAGTAATACACGGGCTTGCGCTACGTGCAAGCCTGACGTCTACTTCTGACGCATCTAGCCGGGTAGCAATACAATGTGGGGCCCATGTTCAAGTAACAACAGAAGAAGTGTTTGTCTGGAGGGACAGGGGTCTGTTTGGGAGTGATTTAACTATATATTCAAGAGGGAAAGAAGAAGCCAAGAGGTGATGAGCAACTGAATCAGGAAGAGTAAATCGTCACAGAAGCAAACAGGAAGCATCTTGCACTATCTTCTTAACCAAATGGCTTCTCACTGTCCCCAGTTCAAGAGGTTGGAGACAGAGAAACAATATTCTCGGGTTCTAAGAAAACTAACATTTCTTCCTTGATAATCTCTCACCCTTAAAAAAAAAACAACAACCATACGACCATACATGATACCTCACCCACCTCTACAAACCCCTATCCATGAGGCACCCCTCCTTACCCAACAGAGAAACTGTTCTTGGGCCACAAGATGAGAAGCGGCCCAAATACAATTAATTCATTGTATTCTTTTTTCTCATGAACTGAAAAACTTACATTCTACTTTCAGTTCAAAGACAGGTTGTGTAATCTCATCGGCAGACAGTTACATAAAAGATTTTATTCCGAGTTTTGAGTCTTCCTCGAAACATCAATAAGCTGTCCATGGATTTTTGCAAACGTCTTTGTAAACAGAGTTATTATCCCTACAGACTACATAGCTTATGAAAAAAAAAATCTATGATGCTTTTCCTTCAGGTGAGCTTTGCAGAAAATGCTAGGTCTGAAGCTGACCAAATAACCTTTCCCTTTCAGGTCTTCTTCAATACATGGTGATGAAAGGAGAATGCTAAAAAGGGGACACTGGTCTGGAATTTTTTTTTTTTTTTCCCCAATCCTCCTGACTTTAGATATCTTTTGACTGCTTTTAGGACAAGAGAAAACTCTAAGAATCAGTATCCTTATTTCCAAGGAGCCTACCTACATCCAGATGAGTGAATGAAAGTCTAGTCTAATCAAGTTTATCTGAAAACAAAAGGTCAAAGGTAGAAAAAGCCACTGACAATAGATTAAGTGTTCTGTCTCCCAGGCCTTGCCCTAAGCTTTCAAGCTCCCAGGAGGTCTGACCATCACAACCCATGTTTTCCCTCTAAGAAGATAACAAAATAGAACCATCCAATTTGGAAAAGGACTTGGTGAATGCAGTTTTTATCAGTGGCTGCATTCGGCTCCCATGTTTTAACTACAGCAGAATAATTATTTTGGAGATCGTACACTGCTGAGTGGAATAAGCTGTAACACTGAGAGATAACTGACTGATTACACAACCATCTTTTAAACGTCTCATCAGTCTTAGAACAGCAGATAAAACTATTTCATGTGTACCAGCGGGCTCCAGATTAACCCTGCAGAGTTCAAAACTGTGGACTCAAATAACAGCTGACTCCAATTTAAAGCGCTAAATCACTGGCGAATGGTGACATAGTTCTATGGGGTCTGGTTACCAGGTGACAGTTACTGTACATTTTAATCCAGCTTGTGTATAAAAAAAAAAAAAAAAGGAGTATTTTGCAACCGCCTCAAAGCTGCCACAACAATACATTTTTAATGGAGTAATAACAACAAAACCTAAAGAAACAGCCTTAATAAAACTGTCAGCATCAAAAAGATACAGAAGATTCCTCATAAAGGCATGAATTAAAATCCGCAGTAAAATATCTACCCGTAAAGCAGGCAGGAACAGATTTTGTGCACATGCACCTAAGTATCAGACTCCCACTTGGGAATAAAGCTTTAAGAGTTGCCCCCGCCACTGTGCCACTGACCATGTCAGTCAAACAGAAGCAAGATTCTATTCAGCACACTGAGCATGACAGTCCAAAGGCCAGTCTGTGTTCCTTCCACCTTGCATTGTTTAAAAGAAAAGTGGCTCTTTGAGAGACGGCCGATCAATGCTACTACTGCCTTCCTTGGAGGTATCATGCAACCTGGACGCCAAGCTGGATTCTGGAGAATACAGAGAGTGATTTTTGTTTTCTCTTTTCCCTGTGACACCTGATAAGGGCTGCTTTGCTACCCCAGTATCTGTTCATTTCATGGGAACCAGGACTTGAGATGACAATGGATGCCTCTGAAACCACAAAGCCTTTTTGACGCAGGAGAAAAGAGGTGTCCCACGTGGCGATGGGAGGCCCCTGGATGAAGCCGTCTGCCTGGTCGAACAGCAGGACCACTGGCCTGAGTCCAAGGCGGTGGCCTTCGTCCCCCGTCTCCCAGCTGGGCAAGTCCCTGACCACCTCCAACCACAGGTTCCCGTTTGGTGTACCATCAAGACGCCAGCCCCACCGTGTGTACTCTCAGGGCTGTGATGGGGGGACAAATGCGACGATGATGTGGAAACGGGGCCTCTGCAGATGGAAGTTATTATCAAACAGGGTGTCTAAACTTGCTTGTTTATAAACCTGGACTGGCGGCTGCAGAAGCTGAGCAGCTCTTGGGAAATCGCTCTCCATCCCTTCTTGTCCTCGACAAGGAGGCCAACCACACTCGCGGGCTCTGTAGGGTCGCCATGGGATGACGGGTCCAAATGACACCTTTCTGGGTGTGTATGCTCACACACTGCTAACCGAGAGAAACAGCCCACTTATGGATTCGAACCATATGGAAACGGAAAGGATAAAGCCATTTTCGAAGGGCTAATGCTTTTCCCCAAGGTGCGGGTGCCCCACAGACGTGGACAGAGCAGGTTTACATGAAAACTCTGAACTGCCGCGTTGAAGGAAGAGCATTAATAGCCGTGGACAACGTCTGCGAATGAAGACGTTCGAGAAGCCATCATGTTTTCAACGCAGGTTAACAATAAGGCTATTTTTCCACCCACTCTTTGGCACAGCTGTACTGTTCTTGGCCTCAAGTCGGAGGCGATGTGAAACACGGATTCAGAAGATAAGTGATATACGGTTACCAGTGCCAGTTCATGTAAAATACCACTGGATTGGAAACATGCTGTTTATCGCCTTAGCAATCGCGGCTCCTTTTTTCTCCACTTTTTAGCAAATGCAGAGTTGGGGTGCTAAGGCCTGCCAGCTGAGCTTGGTTTGGAGTACCTAGGTAATGGTGAGTTAACTTGTGTCCTAATTCCAAGCTGACGCCAGCCAAAACTTTAAGCAGGCTTCAGCTCCCATCCTGTTTTCCCCGATGACACTGCTTTCCGTGTGCTTTGCTATTGGCCTGGATGGGTGTGGCAGAAGCAGAACCAAGTCTGATGATCAGGAAAAAGGAAGGGATAAAAAGAAATGACACTTAAGCATGGCTATCAAGCCTTGTGACCCGATGCAGAAAAAGCACAGAAGCGGGGGTCAGGCAATGCCGGAATTTCACTGGTCGCTGTGCAGAATTGCCTATTTACTGCACACGAAATCTCTCGGTGCCCGGTGTGTTTCTGCTCTCTCCGGTGCAGAAAAAAGGAGGCAAATAGCTGTTAACACTCTTAGCGAGCACTATGGGGATATTCTAGGAAAAGGACAGTCAAAGTGCCAAGTGTGACATTATTCGGTTGTAATAGAGAGAGAGATATTATTACACCTAGAGGTGTGATAGGAGGTGACTTTAAGTTCAGACTGGAACAATGACAATAAATATCATAGATTTCTATGGCTTCCAAAAGGGCACTTCAAAAGCTCCTTCTGAACTGGGAAAGGCACTATTGTCCCCCTTATATCCAGATGAGACACGTGGCACAGCACGCCTAAAGGTGACCCACTGAAAATTATAACTCAGGGCAGAGGCCACTGAGATCAAAGCTCACCTCCATTCCTTCTTGAGATTATGACTCATCCAGCAAAGAGCCATCAGTATTTTTGTAACCCGTACGGCACCGTAAGAAATGATGGTGTATTGTTTGCTGTGAAACAGACAGCAAATAAAAACTGAGTTGAACTCCTCCATGGTGAATAATACCTATGGGTGTCTGCAACCAATGTCACTTTCTTCAGGGTTCAGAAACTGCTATCTGACTCAGTGAGTTATCTATTAAGATTCAACAATATACTCCTAGTAAAACAGCATAATATATTATGGTGTCGTTGATCTTTGCTAATAATTACGAAAGGCGGGGGGGGGGGGGTTAGGAAGAGTTTAATTTCAAGGATCCAGGCAGTCTCTCTTAACACAGCTTGCTTTACTTTTCTTCCTACCTGTCCACGATCAGTTTTTTAGATCCTGAATGTCTCAGGATGCCCTTTGCAGGAAAAGACCTTGACGATTCTCAAGAGCTAGATGAATGCAAAGGTGGAGACGTATTTGGGTTATTGGGCAAAGGAAGGCTGATTTTCTTATTTCAAAATTTTCAATTTTGAGATGCAAGAGGAAAGAGATATGGGAACATATGTATATGTATAACTGATTCACTCTGTTATAAAGCAGAAACTAACACACCATTGTAAAGCAATTATACTCCAATAAAGATGCTAAAAATTTTTTTTCAATTTTCTCATGCTTTCACTTCAAAATGAAAACTCCATTTAAAAATCCTTACTTTTTAAAGCTCAAAGTAAAACCACGTGAAAATTTCTAAGACAGGAAAAGCACCAAAATGAGAGTCTTAAGATGAGTCCAGTCCCCAAAGGTCCACATTTCTAGCTATGTGACCGTTATTTCAACAGTAAATCTCAGTTTTCTCATCTGCAAAATGAGGATGACTAGATACCTCACTGCCTCCTTCCCAGGATCATACTGGGAATTAATACTTTATAAATCTGTAACGGTAAAGCCCCACAGAAGCACATGCGTTATAGCATTTTTTTGGAAAAGTGATTCCCTCAATGAAGTAATACAAACACACGTGAAATCAAACAGTGCCTCAAAAGATCGTATTCTTTCTGTTCAACCTGCATTTTTTTCCCTCACGGCACAAACCGTATTAGACCCTCAGAAGGTGTTATCTTTTCTGCTAAAAATTCACCATTAGGGGGGTTTGATCCACACGCCCACCCCGGTCCTGGAGTGGAACAAACAGGAATGCTTTGCTGAAGGGGGCACCAGGCCCAAGCAGAACCAGTGAGGCACTAGCCCGAACACAGACCCTAATGTTAATTCAATTATACCCCAGTGTCGAAAACCTTCTTTAGTTAATGCAGTTTGTGGTGAAATTTTCTTCTGCACTCATTTAAATATAATTACGGCACTTATCTTGCCACTGTGAGACCTTCCAGTTGTTCTTTTCACATTCACAGAAACCTGTGACTTCCTGCAGACCCTTCCTTGAAAGATTTCGAGGCTGAAGTTAACTGCCATGTCCGTCAAAACCATTTTTTCCCTTACCCTTATGTTTGACACCTGTCTCCCTGAAGGAGCCTCAGGGGGTTCCAACTGGGAAGCATGAGTGCTTCCTGGAATCCCAAGCGTGGAGACGCCTTTCCCAGTCCACTGTAAGACCACGGTCTCCCAGGGAAGGGCTATTATGATATTCCACAGAAAAGTCACTGCAAGCGCGGTGAGAGGCTCAAAATTTGGGGGTGTTTGTGTTTAGGGCAGTGAAACACCTAATTCTCACTCAAAAATGGTCTGCACTGGGTGCTGGAAGCAACGTTAAGAAACACAAAACCAAAGCAGGTCACGAATGATCACAGTATCTTTACATCGGTTGGGTCAAAATTCTTAGTCACCTTTCCAAAATAACAGGGCTCACCTGTCAGGGTATAGGACACTGTCATGGGGGTGTTGTGACGGGGGTAGAGAGGTTCAAGAGCAGAGTGGTTGGTTTCCGTGGAATCCCGGCTCCCCCAACATCTAGTCTGTGGGCATCAGCAGGTGACACAGCCGCCCCTCCAACGGTCAGCTCGCCGCAGAAGGTGGCAGGGCCGGGCAGGACCGTGGGGATGGGGACGACACCTTCCGCCCCTGCGCTCCTCAGCGTGGGAGAAGTGGCTCACTGGGCAGCGACACCAGCTGGGGCCCTACATCACTGCTAGAATAACCCAGCCGTGTGGCTGGTCTTCCTAACTACCTGCATCTCACCTCCAACCCTGCCGGGACTAAGGGGTCCTCATTCAGGGGGTGGCTCTTCCTCAGTGCCTGGAGCTGGGCATTTGGGGGTTGTGCTGGAGCCCCACGTAAACCATGATCAGTGCCCTACTCAGTGTGCGTGAGTTTCTGACAAGATCACAGCCCAAGGGGGCACAGCTGTACACTCGGGACAGCCGGTCCTTACAGGCGATGGACGAGCTTACACGAAGGCACGTGGGGTCGGAGAGGAGCCGATGACAATCCCTCACTACTAACTGGCTCTTCTGGGCAAACAGTACAACCCATCAAGTGACGATGACTCTGCTCCTCCCCAGGAAAATTCCCTGGATTGTCGGTTTTGCGAGAGATTGAAGAGACACAGAGCCAGGACATCTGCACGTGAGGGGAGGGCGGGAGAATGACGTAAACCAGAGAAATAGAAAGAGAGCCCCCTTCCTCTTTTACTGGAGATTTATTTCTCTATATTCAGACTTTGGATAATTGCTTTGATCAGACGTCTAAACACTAACGAAACATCAGATAACTATTTTTTATTTACAAAAGAAGCCAAGTCTGATGATTTGGGAATGATCTAAGCTTTGAAAATGAGGGTGCTTGGGGGTATATACCCAGGGGAGTCCACACTGAAATGAAAAACAAGGGGAGGCAGAGGGTTACCCCGAGCTCTTATTTCCTCCAGACGTTTGGTGACTTGAGATTGTGAGGTGCTGTCCCTGTTCTGTGCCCCCTGACGGGTCAGAGACCGCCGGCTGGGAGCTGTTCCCATGGAGAGTCCTGGTCCAGAGGACTTTGCCTTTTCCAAAGCCACTACCCTTGCCCCCTTCACTCTCCAAGCCTGTGCCAGGGCAGGAATTTCAAAGTAAGAAGACATTCATTAGAATGCTGAAAGGGAAGAACAAGACAAACATTTGTGAGTGCCCATTATGTTACAGGCTGGGCCAGGCACTTTCTAAATACTTTAGGCCCCATTTATAGATAAGAAAACAGGTTCAGAGAGGGCAAGCCGCTTACCTAACCTCACACAGCTAGTAAGTATTGGAACTGGAATTTAAACCCAGATATACCTATGATCCTTCCATAAACATGACCAGGACCTCCAATGGATATTTTTTTTCTTTTAGATTGTGGCAAAATATATGTAACTGAAACTTTACCATTTTAACCATTCTTAAGTATATGGTTGTGGCATTAAGTACATTCACAATGCTGTGTAAACATCACCACCATCCACCTCCAGAACTTTTCCATCCTTCCAAAATGAGACTCTGCACCCACAAAACAACTCCCCATTTTCCCTTCCCCCAGCTTTTGGCAACTTCCACCCCACTTTCTGTCTCTATGAATCTGACTACTCTTAAGTGCCTCGTAAAAGTAGAATCATTTCAGTGGATTTTTATAAAAAGAGAAAACCCAGGGCGTCAGAATTTAATTTTGTGCTTTCTCTTTCCTTGAATGCTTACAGTATTTCAGACAGATTTTGGAAGACAAAAGCTCTCTGTACCACATCCAGGGTCCAGTCTACTTTGTGGAATTTTTTTTTAAAAGACTAATTCTCTGGGGAGGACCTCCCATTGGGAGTTACTGCTGTGATTAAACAGCTATTTCTTGAACCAGGTACAGTACTGGCTTGTGGGAAGACAAAGATAGTGATATAAAAATCCCTGGCTTCAGAGTCCTTCTTTCAAAGGGACAAGGGCACCTCTTGTTTGTAGGCCGACACACAGAGAAGGAAGAGGTTATATCAGCTAAGTTAAGAGTGGATTGAAGCATTCGGTAGACATTCAATCTCCCCAGTTATTTTTACCTAAGATATTCTTTATCATTGGGTTAAAATTTCATCAACCTCTGTTCAGTGTTCATTCCCAAGATTCCTCATAAACGTGTGTTTAACAGACATTTACAGATCGCTTTAAAATGCACACATTGCATTATTTCTAAGAGCATCTGTAGGAGACAGGAATCTTTTCCTCAAGGGATTTAGACAGAGGAGATAAGACATGTATGTAAATAAGCTACTACATATTAGAAGGTGATAGGTTGAATAAAAGAGGCACAATAAGTCTTTATAGGAGTTTGGGGAAAGAAGAGATTATTTTCAACCTGGAAATTTGATAAAACTTTGTAGGAAATGGCAGGTCTGGAAGGCAGGCGGGCTGTTGTGAGAAAGACAGGGAGTACAGGGATTCCACCCTATGAAGAACAGATCTGTAGGAAAGGAAATTATGAAAGGAAATAGAAAAAACACAGAATGGTTTACATAAGACATGAAAAATATGGCCAAGGAATCTGGGCTTTATTTACTAGGCTACATGGTGCTATTAAATGTTCATGTACCATAATCAGTATCGGGACTTCTCTGGATACAAAGGAAGGCATTTTGAGAAAAGAATCAGGGATAAAAAATATAATCCAGAGGAGGAGACCTCTGCTTCTGGTCTAGATGGTGACTTTCCAGGCTGAAAAGAGCTGACGTCCCTAAAGAGTTTCCAGGCTATGTTACACGGAGAGGAAAGCCAGGTAGAACGTGGTAGACGTCCTGAACTGATTTAAGCTGAGAGTCCGGGGGAGGCAAGTCAGTTAGAACTCACAAGGAAGTGTAATGGAGAGGAAGGAGCTACACAGAGAGAACCCCCAATATCTGCAGAGGGTCCCTGGAGTATTCAGTATAGTACTGATCAGTCTACGTGGGAAAAGTAACCAGCAAAGACCAGAAATGGAAAAACCATCCAAAATGATTAAAAGCTAAGAACAGTGCTGTTCCCAACAGCCAGACTAGAAAAACTCCTAATTCATGGCACACTGGGTAGAGAAATCAGGAAAGCCTTACCTTTGAAGTAGGAAATAATTAGCTCTAGGCTGGGTATTGTTTCAGACCTGCCTAATACATCAAAAGAGCAAAACTCAAAAGGATCACATTGCTTTCAACTAACTTAACTGCACTGCAGAACAAAGCTCAAAAATGTTAAAGGAATGCGAAAATATCTAGCATCCAACAAGATGAATTTCGTAACGTTTGAGTATCTTGGTACTTAAAGATTTCCAGGCATGCAAAGAATAAGGAAAACACAGTCTGTAGTGAGAAAAATCAACTCATTTAAACCAACCTAGGGACTTCTCTGGTGGTACAGTGGTAAGACTCCATGCTCCCAACGCAGGGAGCCAGGGTTCAATCCCTGGTCAGGGAACTAGATCCCACATGCATGCTGCAACTAAGAGTTCGCATGCTACAACTAAGGGGCCCGCCTGCCGCAACTAAGACCCGGTACAACCAAATAAATAAATAAATATATAAAAAAATAATAAACCAACCTAGAACTACTACAGATGTTAGGTTTAGCAGACAAGGTCAATAAAAAAGACATTAAAAATAGTTATTATCCCTGTATTTGGTATGTTCCAAAAGGTAAGTAAAGATTTGAAAGGTATAAAGAAGACCCAAAATGGACTTACAGAGATTAAAAAACTATAATGTCCGAGATGAGAGAGACTGGATGGGATTAATGGCTGATTAAACACTGTAGAAGAAAAGATTAGTGAGTGAACTGTGTTTCAAAGTGAAACATGGCAAGAAGCAAGAATTTTAAAAGAAGAAGAAAAGCACATTAGTGTGCTACTGGACAACTTCACGTGGCCAAATACGTGAGTAACTGAAGTCCCCAAAGGAGAGGAGAGAAAAAGGGGACAGAGAAATATCTGAACAAAGGAAGAGCTGGAAAAGTTCCAATTTCAATGAAAACTTATAGTTCACAAATCCAAGAAGCTCAATGAAGCCCAAGTGCAAGACATATGAAGAAAACGAAATCAAGACACTTTGTGATCAAGTTGCTCAAAACCAGTAACAAAGAGACGATCTTAAAAGCAGACTGAGGGAAAAAGACTCACATACGGAGAAACAAAGGTAGTAAAGATGATGTCAAATTTCTTATCAGGAAAAATACAAGTTGAGAAGACAGTGGATCTTTAAAATAATGAAAGAAATGAACTCACAGCTACAGAGAACAGACTGGTGGTTGACAGAGACGGGGGCTGGAGGGTGGGTGAAACTGGTGAAGGGGGTCAAAGGTAAACTTCCAGTCATAAGTTCTGGGGATGTACTGTAGAGCATGGTGGCTATACTTAGTTAATACTGTACTGCATACTTGAAAGTTTCTAAAAGTAAATCTTAAAAGCTCTCATTACAAGAAAAAAACTATAATAACTTTACAAAATGATGTGTGTTAATTAAACTTATTTTGGTAATCATTTTGTAATGTATACATATTTCAAATCACCATGTACTACACCTAAAACTAATACAACGTTATATGTCAATTAAATCTCAATAGAGCTGGAAAACATAATTAAAAAAAATACTGAAAGACAAAAAAATCTGTCTACATGGAATTCTATATCCCGTGATAATATATTTCAAGAACAAGGGCAAAATAAATGCTTTTAGACATACAACAGATGACCTACCTTATAAGAAATGTTAATGAAGTCTTTCATCAGAAGGAAAATGTTACCAGAAGAAAACAGGGGTCTACACAAAGGAATGGAAAACACCAGAAACAGCAACTACATGGGTAAATATGTATGATTTTTTTTTATTATTACTTAAATCTCTTTAAAAGAAATTGGACCACCTAAACAAAAATTATAACTATGTATTGTGGGCTTTACCACATATGTAAAACCAAAATTATGACAACAATAGCATAAATTGTGGGAGGGGAAAAAAATGGATGTATACTACCGTAAGATTCTCAAATTATATGTGAAGTTTTGCACTATCATTTGAAGGTAAATTGTAATAAGGTAAAGATATATACTATAAACCCTAAGACAACCCCTAAAATACCAAAACAGAGTTTGATAGTTAATAAGCCAATAAAAGAGATAAAACAGAATAAAAATAATCTTAAGAAGAGGCAGAAAAAGAGAATAAAGAACAGATGAGAGAAATAAAAAGTAAACAGTGAAATGACAGATTTACACTCAACTTTATCAACAATCATATTAAATATTAATTATGTAAACACTTCTATTAAAAGGTAGAACTTGTCACAGTAATTAAAAAAGAAGTAAGACCCAACTGTCTGCTATCTATAAGAAATGCACTTTAGATTATACAAACACAGATAGGTTAAAAGTGAAAGAATGGAAAAGGATACACTTCATAACACTAGTTAAAAGAACACTTGAGTGGCTTTGTTAACATCAGTCAAAATAGATTCAGAGCAAAGGATAATACCAGAAATAAAGATCATTTCAAAATAATAAGTCAATTCATCCAGAGGACATAAAAATTTGAAACATTTATGCACCAAATAACAGAACTGCAAAATTCATGAAGCAAAAACTGACAGAATTGCAAGGAGAAGTAGAAAACTCCACCATAATATTTGGAGATTTCAATAGCCTGACTGACAGTATACACAGAAAATCAGTAAGGGTACTTCTGCACAACACCATCAACCAAACTGACATTTGTAGAACACTCGGTCCAAGAACAACATTAGACGTATTCTTTTCAAGTGCACATGGAATATTCACCAAGATAGGCCATATTATGGGGCAAACAAGTCTCAATAAATTTGTAAGTCTGCAAGCCATTCAAGGTATGTTATGTTCCTTAACCAAAATAAAATTAAATTAGAAATCAATAATAGAATAATCTCTGTAAAATTCTCGGATATTTAGAAACCATATAACACACTTTGAATAACCACGGGTCAAAGAAGAAATCTAAAGAAATCAGAAAGTACTTTGAATGGAATGAAAATGAAACCACAGCATATCAAAACTTGTGGGATGTAGGTAAGGCAGTACTCAGGTTAACTGTATACCAGTAAATATGCTCATTAGAAAAGAAAGATTTCAAATCAATGACCTCAGCTTCCACCTTTAAAAACTAGAAAAATGAGAGCAAATTAAACCCAAAGTAGGTAACAGAAGAAAATAAAAATCAGTGAAAATCAATAAGATAGAGAAAACAAAAGCAACGAAGAAAATCAATAAAACCAAAGCTACTTCTTGGAGCAGACAAATAAAACAGACACTTTCAAGGCATACGAAGAAAAAAGAGAGATAAAGCACAAATTATTAATATCAGAAATGAGAGCGATGACATCACTATAGTCTACAGACAGTGAAAGGATAAAGTAATATTATACACAGCTTTGTGCAAATAAATTTGACAACTTAGATGAAACAGACATTCTCTAAAGGAGAGAAACTCAAGAATATACAACCTAAATAGACCTGTAGGTACATTTATATGTAATATATATATATATTTAGTACATACAGGTTTATACATACTAAGGAAAATGAATTTGTGCTTAAAAACCTTCTTTTTCTCACCAAAAAAACTTGAGCTCCAGATGACTTAGGTGATGGATTCTACCAAACACTTAAGAAAATAATAACACAACTTAACAAACATTTCCAGGAAATTGAAGAGGAGGGAATACTTTCTAACTCACTCATGGGGTCAGGATTACATTAAACCAAAATCAGCTAAAGAAATTAGAAGAAAACTACAAAACAATCTTCCTTCTGAATACGGTTGTACACATTCTGAATAAAATTTGAGCAAACAGAATCCAGTGAACACAAGGATTGTACCTTATGATAAAGTTGAGTTTATCTCCTAGCAATGCAAGGCTGGTTTTAACACTGAAAATCAACCAATGTGATTCACAATACTTACAAACTAAAAAAGAAAATCATATGATCACCTCAACAGATGTGGAAAAAGCAACTGACAAAGCCCAACATCCATTCTCCATAATCATTTTCAGCAAAACAGGAAGAGAAGGGAATGTTCTCAACTTGATAAAGGGCATCTATGAAAAACCTACAGCTTACACCATACTTAATGGTAAAAGATAGAATGATTTTCTTCTAAGATCAACAACACGATGGTGATGTCCATTCTCACTACTTCTATTCAACTCTGACCTGGAGATTTTAGCCAGAGCAAGCAGGCAAGAAAAAAAAAAAAGTGCCTACATTAGAAAGGAAGTAAACTATCGCTTTTTTTGTGACTGTGAGTTAGGTTTTCCTTGATACAAAACCAACAGCACAATCAGTAAAAGAACAAATTAATAACACTTCACCAAAATGAAAAACTTTGGCTCTTAAAAAGATACTATTAAGAGAATGAAAAGACATGACACAGACTGGCAGCAAATATGCACAAAACATTGATCTGATAAAAGGACTTGTAGTCTCAAAACTCAACAGTAAGGAAACAGCCCAATTCAAGATTGGGAAAAGATTCAAACAGTTCAAAGAAGATATACAGGTGTCAAATAAGCTCATAAAAATATGTTTAGCATCTTTAGTTATATGAAAATTAAAACCACAATGACATACATGATTACACCTATTAGAATGGTTAAAATTAGATACAGTGATTATACCAAGTGCTGGCGAGGACGTGGAGGAACTGAAACTCCTACACTGCTGGTGGGATTGTAAAATGGTACAACTGCTGTAGAAAACACTTCGGCAGTTTCTTAAAAAGTTAAATATACTCCTACCATTAGCTTCAGCCACTCCACTCCTAGATGTTTAGCCAGGAGAAACAAAAGCATACAAACACTTGTAACATGAATGTTCGTAACAGCTTCATTTGTTAATCATCAAAAACTGGAAACCACCCAAACGCCCATGAACAGGAGAACTGAAACACTGCAGTATATTCGTTCAAAGGAATGCTACTTAGCAATTAACAGGAGTGCATTACAGATGTAAGTGAACTGCTGATATTAAATCTTGATATCATTATGCAGAGTGAAAGAAGCCAGCCCCGCCCCCCCCACCCCCCAAAAAGGCACACGCTGTATGACTGCAATTACATAAGACTGTAGGAAATGGAAAGTTACAGTGACAGAAGGCAGATCAGTGGTGGAGGGCAGGGCAGGGAGGATGGGATTTCTAAGGAAGATGCGTACATTTTTAGGGGTGATGGATATGTTTGTTATTTTGATTGTGGTGATGGTTTCACAGGTGTACACCTACGTTAAAACTGATCAAATGTTACACTTCCGGTATGTGAAGTTTACTGTATATTAATTGTGCCTCAACAAAGCTGTTAAGAAGAAAAGACCATTGAGAGGTTACTTGCGATATCCCAAGAAAGCAGTACAAGTAGCAGTGGTAGTAGGAATGGAGAGGATAGCTCTGCGAACACAAAAGTCTCCAATTCACAAGATGTGGGTGTGAAGGTGAAGATTTGGAGGCCGGTTGAGAGGAAGGAAGATGGCACCATTAATAGGCATCGGATTACCAAAGAAGAGTGGGTGAATTCACATTCTGCACATGCCGTGTGCTGCCAGGTCATCTCATTCCAAGGGGCAGTTTAAAACCCGGGAGTAGAGATGAGGCAAGAGACACAGCCTTTGGACTCTCCACCCTTTCTTCCACTTCGTACTCCTCCCTCATTCCCCCTGGGTGGATACATTTTCTTCTGTGTCATAATCTTGAAGGAAGAAAACCCAAGTCTGGAAGAGTTCCATTCACCTATGCGTGACCTTTGGGGAATTTCTAGGATCACAACCAGAGGTAAAACTTATCAGAGTTCCAAAAATGTGCTCAGCTAAGTGGAGCTTTCATAACCTCATAAAAAGGTTGTGTATGTGTTGGCACTAAGTGAATAAAGTGAGGTATGAACACTCAAAGGGAAATGGCAACGCACACCACAGGATCTAAGAGACTCGGAACGGAGACCTATGAAGTCATTCCTCTGCTTGCTGCCCCACTCCCTGTTACATCCATCCCTGCCAGAATGGAACTGTTCCTGAGAACTGCGCTGTGGCTCGTCACACCAGAGCCAAAGGAAACATCTGTAAGTCTGGCGGGGTTTCAGGTGAGCACGCTGCCGTGCCTGGAGAGCGTGCCCAAGTCTTTGCTGGCAAGAGACCCCAACTACACAGTGAACTGTTTTTCTCCTTCCTTGTTTTATTTCAAATGTCCAAGCCTTTCACACTACAGTGACACCCTAAAATGATTCTCTTCCTTCCATTGCTCCAGTTGAAACAATATTTTTTCATGCTCCAAAGAGTGCCCACCAGCTGATTCAAAACTGGGAATGTGATGGGGCACTCTATTTCAATGTGCCACGAAAAGAGAAAGAAGCAAAAAAGGTAGAATCACCTGGTGGGAAAATATCCCTTTCTCTTGAACGTTTTGCACTCACTCACTCAACCAGGGTTCATTACGGTTTTAAGGCACTGTATTAAGTTCTCTGAGGTTCTATGAGGTATACCAGTTGACTTGAATAACTCCCGACTTCCAGAAGCTTCAAGTTCCCTTAAGACCGGTGCAAACCCTACTGCAGCGTGACACAGAAAGCAATGCACATGGGGAGAGGGGGCCACAATGCCATACGAATTTCAGTGGAGTGGACATTACTCTTTGATGGGGTGTCCAGAAGGAGCCTTTGTGGATGGAATGGTATTTGCACTAGACTTTGAAAGGCCAGAATAGGAACAATCGGAATTGGGGAAAGAAAAAATACTACTTCTAGTTAGAGGAAATGGGAAGGACTCAAGGCATGGGAGCCGATATCCAAAGAGTGTTCAGGAAATAATTCAATACCATTCAACACACATTATTAAGCACCCACTGGATACGACACACTTTGCCAAATGGTAGGCAGGCGGAGCTGTCACAGTCAACTCACACTCCCGAGGGGTACACATTTTGGGGGAAAAAACACAATTTCAATTAGTAATTTCAATTACAATTTATAATTAGTAATTGTAAGTACCAAGAATAGAGGCACATCCAGAGTGCTGGAGGAACCCAGGAAGCAGGGCAGTGTAATGGTTAGGAGCATGGACTCTACAGACAAACTACTTAGGTTTCAATTCCCTGTCTGCCACTTATTTATATGTGTTTGTTTTGTAAGTTTAGGTTTCTTTGCTATAAAATGGGCTCAATAAATAGTACTTGCCTCAAGAGACTGTTGGGAGAATATATGTTAAAACAAGATACTGTATATTAAGCCCTTAGTGTAGGAGCTGGTACATATCAAGTACTCTGCATAAATACTAGTTGTTGTTGCTATTATGGTCAATACTACCGAGAACTGATCCTGCTTTTACTGAAAGGCCAGTTTGTTTTGAATGTGGGCTGCATGCACAGGTGTTGCTGGGAGACCATGTTGAACCGTGACGCTCACCTAACCTCTCTGTGCTTCAGTTTTCTCATCCAGAGTAGACTGGGAAGAACAACAGCTTACTACGTACTGGATGTTGTTCTTAGTGTTCTATCTGTATGATCTCATTGCATCTGCCTAACAGCCCTATTCATCTCGCAGACAAGGAAACTGAGGCATGGAGGCATCAGGTGACACAAAGAAAAAAGGTGTGTGGGGGGGTCAGAATGTAGGCACTTAATGGCCAAGGCCTGTTCTTCACCCCTGCACCTCACTGTCTTTCTGTTCTACCACCATCCAATTCCACAGCGTTTGACTGCAAGGTGGCATTTTATTTTGCAGGCAAAGAGTACACAACAGCTAAACACTCCACGGCGATCAGCCTAAACCAGAAAAAGCACACCTGATACACACACCTAAGCATCACACCTCACGTTCATGTGGAGTTGGACAATTTATGAAACGCTCTCACTTACTCGATCTACTTTTCTTTCCTTCCGGCCCCAAACGACTGAGGACCATAAATGGACTAATAAACATAGCCTCATCTAAGAAACACCCAAGCCCTGTGAATTTGGGGGATGTGGACAGAGATGACCTGGGGATGAGTGGGGACAGAGTGGATGCTTCTTGTTCTGGAACAGTGCTGAGAGCTGATGGTGGGCACAGCTCTTCCCAACACCTGACAGGCCTTCCTAGCCGAAGGCTTGGTCTTGAGCACGTACCTGGCAGGATGCCATACGAGTCGGACAACTCAGAAGTCCCTCCCCCTATTTGTACACTGCTGTCATTCTTAACTTTAATTGGTCAGAGAGCTTTCAGGGGAAAAAAGGGAAGAATATTATAGACTCTCTCCCCACTACACACATACACACACAGCCCTTGTGCACCCACCCCACCCCTCTGTAGACTCTGAGTACCCCATGGACATGGGCCATGCCTTTTGTGTTTGTATCCCTGGTACACTGCACACTGCCTAGCACATAAGGCTCTCAAAACATGTTCTAGGGATGGATGAAGACCTCTCTCTGCTTTTCAGCAGTAACTCTGTAAAAACGGGTAAGTCAGCGTGGGGCCCCAAGGAGGTAATACTTCACTTACCCAATCCACAGCTAATTTTGATCGCCTAGTCCATGCCAGGCACTGAGCTAGGCACGGGAATTGCAGAGATACAAAAGATATAGTCTGCTAACAAGCAGTTTCAGCGAGTTGCATGAAAGACACTTATGAAAATAAGTGTTAGAAATTCTAAAAGGCTTTCAAAGTGTGCCTGGAGCTTTGATTTTTACAAGACAGTATTATGTGCCTATTATTATTTGAATAAATGCCACGAAAGAAAATGGGAGACCAAGTTGTCTTTTGAACTCCACATGCAATATTAAGGCTTAGATTCAAGGTCATATGGAACCCACATGGTGTAGGTAAAAGGAGTAAGAAGCCTTAGAAAAACAACCCCAAAGCGTGTGTTAGATTTTTAAGACGAGATCAGCAGTTTTCCCTGGCATCATCAGCTTTGCTCAAAGTAGCACTTAATCTCTGTCTCTGGCTCCTCTTCTGGAAAATGGGGGTGATTTTCCTGGGGGGTGCAGAGGAAGTGGCCGGAGGGCAAGGGGAGGATGTGATAGGGCTTTAACGGTTTCCTCACTTTGAAGTGTTCTAAAAATATAGCGTTTTCATCGCAAACACGTGATGGGCTATGTGTCGACACAGAATTTTGTGTTGCTAGGGCCGTCTGACCAGTAGTTGTACAGGTCCTCGTGCGGCTCTTCAGCTGATGCAGCAGGTGAAGAGAAGGCCACAGAGAGGCGGGTCCCCCTCCTAGCTGCTGAGCCGTCCCGGCAGGGCATCCTGAAGCTACATGCAGGCCCCCCGACTACTCCCGAGCCCAGGTCGGATAATCAAACTCTGCCAGTGGCCGGAGACTCTTCCCTGCCTCTCAAGCCGTCACAATTTTATTTGCCTGGGAGTTTGAATCTGTGGCGTAAAAGCCTGACATGTCCCACTTCAACACCGTGCTCCTAAGTACAGATCAGAGAACAATTAGGAAGAGAGGAAAACCCAGCAAGCCGATTAAAACAATGTGTCTTTATTCATTACATTTCCTTAAGTCTTTTTCTACCTTCAAGGAGATGAGAGCAAAGCCTTGGCTCTTGGAAGCCTGGCCTTTTGCAAGCACGTGGGCTGGGTGGAGGGAATCATCCGTTGTCTACCTCCAGAGGGGAACGTGACCCACATTGGACTTGCAAAACAGCTAAGGACTGTCACCATCTGGCAGCTGTGTGGCGGCCTCTGTCAAATGAACTGGTGGTCACAATCCAGTTCCCATTAGACAGGTGGTCCCTCCACAAAGAGAGCATCACACTCAGCAGCCTCTCGGCCAAGAGGAGAGTGGACGGGGCATGGGAATTGCATCTTCCTGTTCTGCTGAACCAGGTTGCTTCCTGGGTGGCACAGGGGACAGGGAGGATGGCAGCGGCTCTGAGAGGTGTATTCGTGTTTATGGCTCCGTCGAGCCCCTCACAACACACCTCGACCCATGCCTCAGATGCCGTCTCATTTACCCTACTGGGAAGCAACGTTTTTCCAAACTGGGTTTTGTCTTATGCAGCCACATGGTGGCTGTCTTCTAAGACCAGCCCCAGGACATGCTGACTTCAGTCAGGGGCTGGCAGAGATGACAGTCCCCGCCATACTCTCTCTCCTCAGCTTTGGTTACAGTGTGAATTAGGGACTATGTCTGGGGCAGAGGATGCTGAGAACGGTCCTCCTCAACCTTCCTGGGGCTGACTAGCATTCTCGCCCCAAACGAACACGTTGTGGCTGATGCTAAAAGAAAAGGCGAGATCAATGGTCCTTTACCCTCCAAAGGTCCCGTCTACCTGGACAACGCATGGACGTGTCAGAGGATTAAAGCAACAAAAGCCCTACTTGCAGTTCTGCCGCTCAGGGACTTGATTCTGTCTCAAAGGCGAAACGAAGTTGGTCTGTTTCCTCCCAGCCTAACGGAAGTGCTTCCCCGGCACAGCAGCAGAGTGAATAAATTAAGCAATGCTTTTTCATAACTCATGCGAACAGTTCTGCTCTCATCCTCTCTTTAATAACCTGGAATTCTTTTCAAAAAATTCATACACACAAACATCAACCGACAAAAACCAAACACACAACTAAACAAACATCAACCGACCTGATGTAGAGAACCTTGAAGCAGCGACACAGAAAGTGAAAAATAAGAGCCTAACATCTTGGATTAGGTTGCATGAACTATATATATAACATGCTAGGAAAACCTGTTCAGCATTGATACCCATTCCTACAATACTTCTCTACTCAACAGAATGTAGGTCCCACATAAGGGATGCCTTAGGAATATATAATTTTTTTTTTTTTCTTTGCGGTACGTGGGCCTCTCACTGTTGTGGCCTCTCCCGCTGCGGAGCACAGGCTCCGGACTCGCAGGCTCAGCGGCCATGGCTCACGGGCCCAGCTGCTCCGTGGCATGTGGGATCTTCCTGGACCGGGGCACGAACCCGTGTCCCCTGCATCGGCAGGTGGACTCTCAACCACTGCGCCACCAGGGAAGCCCCAGAAATATAGTTTTTTTAGAGAGAGGTGTTAATGTGCATGAAAGCTCACATTAGCTAATACACCTATTTCCTTCTCAAAGTGGTGACTCTTCTAATACTCACCTTAATGGTAATTAAGGATCATGTGCAAATGAGCTACCCTATACAGGCTTCCGAAACAAGTGGTGATTCTGGGTAGTGGGTGGGGGTGGGTTAAGAACTAGCCTCTGTGTGAAAATGACCTCCTGGAGGATGGTTAGTCCAGGATGCCTAGAGATTCCTGCCATGAAAATCAGGCAACTTTATTCCACTTTTGGTCACAAAATGCCCCTCTAATGCCAATCAACCATCTTCAAAACTGAGTGCAGCTGGAAACAAGACAGGCTGCGTCAAAAAGAGTGAAGGCACTGGGATAAATGTTTGAAAATAACTCAAAAGTAACATCCTATTGATGGTAGTTTAGACGCAACGTCAAATTTGAACCAATCATACGGAAAGGTCTGAGTGCCAAAGACAAAACCGAACCAAACCTGACAACCCCCAAACAGAAAGCCTAGTACAATATTAAACACAGTCCAATGTACTGAGCAGTTACGACGTGAGGCCTGCAGTTACTATAGAACGTCTGTGGGAATCGGGGCCAAAGCAAGATAATCACACATGGAATTATTCTGAAAGAGTCTGCTGTCCTCAAGACCGGGCATGCTAGGATCCAGAATTCTGAATAACTATATAGGTTTAGAATCGATAGGAGACCCTCTAAAATCGGATTGAGTTGCAAATATTTGTTTTACCGAATTTTACCCTCTTTTGCCAGAGATCATTGGTTTTTGCTGACTACCCATCCCGTCTCATGTTGTCATGTCCTTCTTTTCCCCCACATGATGCAGGTGTAAACTGTGTATAATATTTTCTAGCTAACTCACTGAGAAAGAAGCATCAGAAGGTTTAAAACAGCCCTTCCTATTAGACACAGGTTTTACAAAATCAAGAGCCCATTACTGTGCTCTTTTCTCATCTTCATCTTCTCCCACACCTACTATACACTACCTACGTGCTTCACTCAGTCCCCACCCCACACCAGGCACTGTACGAGGCGATTTACAGCCAATATTTTATAAATAATTTATTCCTCAGAAGTCTACCTCACAGGCAATAACACGTACAGTTGAAGAAATGGTGTTCAAAGAAATAAACAAACTTTGAGTTACCACAAAGTTCAAAATATACGTGTGTGTGTGTTGTACACAGGACACATGTACACACACACCTCCCATGAGGGGTCAGGCTATCAGTCGCTCATTCGTGTCAACTAGATGGATTGAACAGTTCCATCAGGTAGTGGCCGGCTGTGTCTTCAGGACCTGGCACCTAACAGTGTGACACTGAGGGGGACAGTAAGGACCAGCGGCTGCATGACCACTGCCTCAGTTATGCCAACAGGAAGCTGCAAACTGTGTGCCCTTGGATTTAACAGAGAACCCTCAGAAAAGCTGACCGAGTAAAACTTAGGCTAATCTCGCCCTCAACTCCCTGTAGGGAGAAAGAGGAAGGAAGACTAAAACTGAAGAGAAAGGGGAAAGGGCCTATTGGGGAGGTGCACTGCTGAAAGGAAAACCCTCAGACTCCCACCATCGCATGACCTTGGGGTGCCCCAAAACTCTCACTTCACTTTTTTTTTTTTTTTTTGCGGTACGCAGGCCTCTCACTGCTGTGGCCTCTCCTGTTGCGGAGCACAGGCTCCGGATGCACAGGCTCAGCGGCCATGGCTCACGGGCCCAGCCGCTTCGCGGCATGCGGGATCTTCCCGGACCGGGGCACGAACCCATGTCCCCTGCATCGGCAGGCGGACTCTCAACCACTGCGCCACCAGGGAAGCCCTCACTTCGTTTTTGTTATACGAACGGCACAGGATCCTCTGCTCACGAGGCCTCCTGGGCGTCTGCTCCGAAAGAGACAACGCGCACGCACACCACGTGGACACCGACGACCCCAGGCCGGCTGGACGTTTCTAAACGACTTGGGCAGTCCTCCCTTTAACGACATTCAACGCTTTCTCTCCTTGTGGTGCCCAGAACATGGCCTGTTCATCTCTATGTTCTCAGCACTAAACACAAGGCCTTGCACACAGGAGGCGCCGATGAACATTTACTGCCATGTAACAGGTCCTTTGGTAAACACGTGACTAGTTTTCTGGGCCACGTCTTTCATCTTTTCTATTCGAGGTTAAATTCTACTTTAAATGGAACCTGGGGCTTTCAAGGTTACCCTTTACAAAAGAGGGAGGCATGAAGCCCCAGGGGAGCGCCAGCCTGAGGGCCACTCCTGGGGGGGGAGTGCCGTACGCAGCTGCCCCCCACCCTCTCCATAACTTCCATCCTCTTGTCTAAGTTCACCACCTCTTCTGTGTAAACGTTCGGCGCCGACTCTGCGCTTGGCCTCTGCCGTGCCAGCATTTTAAGTCTAAGCCCCAGAATCCTGGGCTTAGCATTAACTGAAAGAGCTCATCTATATATGGCCTCACTCTGCACTTCAGCGTCTTCCAAGCTTCAATCATATTCTCTTCGAACTGTTTTTCTTTTGGAGAGCACAATCTCTCCTTTTATGTTTGGCTCCAGCCTTTCTCTCTTTCCATTCTTGTGACTCCGCGCTCTCAGGTCTTTCAAGTTAACCTCCAGGACCTTTCCAGATGGGCGCCCCTTCCAGGACCTTTGTGATTCGTGCTGCTCTGCCTCTGGAAGGCGTCCATCTTCTCGATGGAACTTCAATAACATTTCCTCACATGAGGCACTGTGGCCTACATAGGAGCAAAAAAGTTCTCTGTGAAAAGTGGTGAATTACCTGTTCCTTAACACTTGGTATCTGGCACCTGCGTTTGGAATGTTTAGCATTTGGGGGCCATTTTTTGACCATTACCTTGTCGGAAGCCTTGCTGCTTACACCCCTCCGCCTCCCCACGATCAGGTCTCTCTTTATGTCTGTGATGTGGTTTCCATTAAACTAAAGGGAGTTTGGGGGGCATTTTTTTTTTTTCCACCTAAAACTGAAAAGAAGGCAACAAGACCTGGCTGGCAAGAGACCATGAAACAGCACAGAGGATGCTGAAGACGATTTTGAAGACAGGTCGCCATCCACCTGTAGGTTGTGAACTTGTCCTACCTGTCTTCGATTCCCTTCTCTAATTCCAATTTATGATCCTCTAATAGAAAGGGGGAAATTATATTCCTTTATTCTTCCAACTGATCACTGCCCGAAGTATATTTCTCCAGTTGGGTTTCTCTAATCTGAATTAATGGCAGGACGTGGATACCATATCGGGGACATCGTTCTCAGTCATTTACATACAGAGTGAAAAAATATTGATCGTAATATCAATTTCTGTGGCTTTTAAATTGCCATGCCGATTCTCCTGGACCCATTAGTTTTTACCATTATAACCTGCCCCTGTCCAGCCAAGTAACTCCTTTTTCCATTAATAGCAAACCTGCTCTTTTGCTTGCTACCTATGTGTTTGTCTGTGTGACGCAGTGAAGAGGGAGCTTGTGAAATCCACACGATCGTAATCCATCATTCCACACACGCCTTTTTTCCCCCGTGTTCCTTTTTCCATCACACGTACTTAGGTCCAAATGGAGGGAGAGCTGTTCCAATAAGAGGTTTGGGCTAGCCAATATCAGACAGGAAAACATGAGCATGGACTGTTTCAGGACCAGTGAAATTGGACAAGGAATAAAAATCTCATGCCTAAATCTTGGTAGCATTTGGGGCCATAGGTCCAAGGTGAAAATTCAGTCTTTTAAGAATCTACAAACACAAGATTAAAAAAAAGGGAGCTAATTGCGCTAACCGCATGGCACATTTTACCATGGTTGGAATTATTAAAGATAATGGCTCATCTATGAAGCTAATGGCTCATAAGGTATGTAATGATTTTATTTATATTTTTAATGTTAGCACTTCTGAACACTTCTAAAATATAACATAACTATAGTTGATTGTAAATTTTAATTAGAAGCCAAGACTGAAGAAGGAAGAAAGTCACCCTTTCAACCTGATGGCCCGACTATCTGGTGTCCTTGGAGCGAAAGTGAGAAGAGAGTCGTGCTAAGGCCACTCCCAGGCAATGCATACGTACTGCAGAGTAACTAGCAGTTACCCCAGAGGGAGTACTGCAGAGTAACTAGCAATTACCCCAGAGGGAGCACTTCCCTTTCTGGCTAGGAAACGGGACTTCTCATTTCCAAAGACATTTCATAATGACCCACAGTATGGTGACGCAGAACGGTACAACCGCGTAACAGATGGTGGAGCATCTCTAATGTGGAGAAATCTCATTGGGTGCAAATAAAAAGGCAAGTAAGACCTCCAGGCAGGCAGGCAAACTATCAATGCGTCCGTGGGAAATGTGAGTTGTGATATCACCTAGACTTGGCTTTTTCAGTCAACCTCTAATATGTGTTGGAGGGATTCAAACAGACAGAAGGCATGAAACCCTGGATTTACTGTTCATGGCACGTTTCTACCCCAAAAGCCCATTCCCCTTTTGTCCAGACCCTGTTTTTTTCTTTATTCTTTTGCCATTTTAATTCCAGAAATGCAAATCGACTGGGGACAAGAGGATGGGGGACAAGCTGACGTCCCAGACAGAGGAGAAGAAAACAAAATGGCTAGAAGCAACCTTAGGTTAATTTCATTTCTTCTTTGATACCGGCTTGCTCTGTGTGTCCTCTGGACCGCTCTCCTGCCCTTTCTTCTTCTCTTTTCCCTCCAGAGATGTAAGGACCAAAATGTACCCAGGACAGATACCACCTGCTAGGGTAGATGCCGCCCTTTAACAGAAATTCAGGCTGAGCCAGACAAGCATAGCCCGATCTCTCAGCACAGAGTATGGGGTGTTTAAAGGGATTCCTTCTCACTATAACTTAATCAAGGCTCACTTGACATATCTCTCTCATTCATCTCAATCCGTTCCATGGGTGTGGCCTGCGTAAGCCAAAATAATTTAAAACTCCATTTCAAAAACTTGAATTGTTAATTTTAAAAAATATAACCCTATGCCATAACTGACGAACCCACCTCTCCCAAGGATGTGACAAGGATCCCCGCTTGCATGAGCATAAAGCCTCTGACGGCATTTTAGGCTTATCCTGCGAGATCTCGGTCAGCCAACAAGGAAAGGATAAAAGGATGTCACAGTACGTTACACAGTGGTTTCTGTTAACATAAAATTAATTCAGGGGCTTCCCCGGTGGTGCAGTGGTTGGGAGTCCGCCTGCCGGTGCGGAGGACATGGGTTTGAGCCCTGGTCTGGGAAGAACCCACATGCCATGGAGCAACTAAGGCTGTGTGCCACCAACTGCTGAGCCTGTGCTCTGGAGCCCGCGAGCCACAACTTCTGAAGCCCGCACGCCTGGAGCCCGTGTTCCGCAGCAAGAGAAGCCACCGCAATGAGAAACCCTCGCCACGCACTGAAGCGTGGCCCCCACTCGCCGCAACTAGAGAAAGCCCGCATGCGGCAATGAAGACCCAATGCAGCCAAAAATAAATAAATAAAATAAATAAAGATAAAAAAAAATTAATTCAGGGTGAAAGCATCCTTCCTGTGGGCCCCTGAGGCAGCACGAACATAACTCGGGCTGTCCCAGACAATCTAGGGCAGCCACCCTAGTTTGCAAGAAATTTTGGGCAGAAATCCTATCCCCGACTTGTGTGCGTTAAAAATGTAAAATTGGTTCATCTTCCTGCGTTCCGAACTCTTTCTCAATTACTGATTTCAAGAGGACAGCGCTTAAATAAACTGGCTCCAAGTACATTTCTACTACTCAAGGGAAGAAAGCAAAGGCAGGAAACGCAAAAATGAGATTCTCTCCACACCCACCCCAGCCCCACCCCCGCCCCCGATATCCTTCCTTGAATAAAAAAGGTCGAAGGTGCTCTTTACATGCCTTTCACATTATGAAGAATCATCATCAAGGTTGTAAGATTATCAGCTCTCCTTGGACTCTACCAGCAGCAACCAGCTTTGTCCTTTCACTGAACATGTACAACGGTTCGGAGGTAGGTATTATCGATACTGCAAAGACACAGAGATCGAGGCTGGTTCTCCAGACTCATCTGTGATAATAAACACCAGCTATCGGTCCCCTGACTCCAGGGCCTGCTCTCAGGCTGCCAGAGCCCAGAGGGCTGTCCTGTCAGATTCTGAAATAAAGACAATTAGCTTTGGTGCTTTTTGCCCTTCTTTTCCTCCTCTTCGCCTCCCCTGTTCGTCCCCTGGCCGTCGCATCTCATCCTCCAGGACAACTTTGCCATCGTGCTGAACTGGGAATAGAGGAGGTTGAGCTCAGCTTTCTGTGAATGAATTCCTAAAGACTGAAGTGAGGGCACCGAGAAGGAGAGAAGCGACTCACATTCTGTCATCACCTAAGATCGGTGGAGGGAGGAGGGAAGGATGAAATCACCCGAAGGCAAACCGCTGTCTAGGGCTGTCCCCGGCGTTACCCCACCGGGAGCTGAAAGGGCCAAGGCTGCTCTTCTGAAACTCAAAGGTGATCACCCTTCCCCGAGGAGCTGTGAATGTGATTTCTGTGCCACCCACTCTGGACTCGAGGCGCTGGAAGGGCTGCAGCTGCACGGCAGTTAGGCCACAGCCCCCAAGCACATTTCAAGAGAAAAGGAAGTTCTGTTCTTCAGGCCTGTGGCGCGGAGCGCTGGTCGACGCAAGCCACTTCCCCTTCCTAGTTCTCTTTTGACTGAGAAGTCACCCAAGGGAGACAGCAAAAATGGGGTGGGCAAGGCACTGGTTAGGGTCGAGGGTCTGCTTCTACCTCCCATCTCAAATGTCAAATGACTATGCTGGTCACTCAGCACAGGCTCCGCAGAGTTCCTTCCGGGAAAATCAGAAAAATAATACCTGAGTGTTCAAACTCAGAAAAGCATAACTAGCATTCATGAAAGGGTAGGTTTCTTCAGGGTGCTGGGATCCTGAGGTATAATTCTGATTAAAATGGAAGCCTCAAGAGTGATGATCCAAGGTACACAATTTATCTACTGCCTAAAGGTTTTGAGTTTGGGGTCACTGGACCCCATCCCCGTCCCCGCCACCCCTTCCACTGTACCTCGTTCACCACCTCCAGCCCCCCAACCCTTCCTTCTCCAGAAGACCCGAGCTACCCTCCGTCTTTACCAGCTTCAGTGAACATTCTGACACACTGAATACCCTTCCTGATCTTCAGCCACATTTCTCTTGCGCATCTCCAGCCCGACACTCCCTGCTCACTCGCTGACGGACAGAGAACCACAACCGCCAGGGCCCGCTGAAAATCGACACAACCTGGGGGTACCTGCAGCCTCCTGTTCAATAATCCCCTTGTTCTCCCCCCTACTGGATTTTCCAAAACAGTCATTTTACACCGTTTTTCTTACGTCTTTGATTTCACCCAGACTTCTCAGAAACATACTGCCTCCTGAGAAGTCCAAGGGCATCTGTGACCGAGTGTCTACCTCCCTCATTAGACCGAGACTCACTCTGGTGTTACTTCCTGCTGAAGGCCCCACTGTCTCGAATGAAGCATCTTTCCATCCGTTGACATGTGCTCCTCAGCCACTCCTTTCGTCCCTTCAAGGATCCTGAGCTTCACCTTCCTTGCACTTGCACTATCTTTTTTTGCTCCATCTTCTTACCTTTGTCTCAAAAAAAGCGTGCTGCATCTAAGATCTCTTTCCTTTCATGCTGTGACTTCCCAGAGAGGGCAGTATCCAGGCATAGCCCCACACAGAAACCTATGCGATCCCTCTCCCGACCTTCCCCATCCTTCTGAAATGCTCCCAGGTCCTCCAGTCATCAAATCTGATGGCTTTTCTTGGCCTGCAGCCTGCTTGACTCTTCTGAGGCACCTCAGACTCAGAGCGATCAAAACTGAACTGACCACCCCTCTCCCTGTCCACTCCCACCTGCTGACTGCTTCCCCAGTCCTCCCAGTTAGGCCCAAAGCTCCCAGTTGTCACTGCCCCAATGGAGTTATTAAGTCCCCTTCCTCTCACCATGGTCATGTCTGTGTCAGCTGGTTCCTCCCTCTCCGTTGCCATGACAGCGTCCTGTCCAGGCTCCACAGATTCCCTGACATGTGACACCTGGCTCCTGGCCACCTTCCCTGTTGCTGAAATACCTTCACAGACCCTCTGCTGTCTAAGAAATAAAACTCGAATATTTTAGCCTGAGAAGTAAGTCTTCTAGGAACCGGCCCCAGTCTTCATTTCTAAGCCTCCTAATCTTCCCCACTTCCTTCATTTCCTGTATTTCACATTTCCTCTGAACTCTGGGAGAACTCAGAGCTCCCAGGACCCGCCCTGCATGTTCTCACCTCCACGCCAGAAACAGGCCAGTGTGTCTACTTGTCTTTACTTACTGAAATCGTATCATTTTTTTTGTTCAAGACTTGGAAAAGATGCCATTTTTTCCCTATCTCCATAGTTGCAAGTTATTCATTCCTCCCCTGAACCTCCAGAGTTCAAATATGCTCATCTCTTTCTTGCTTACTCTTATCTCATGTTCTTTTATATTATAGTTACCTGTGTATATATTCACCTCATTATCCCTATTAGATTTCAAGTTCCTGGGGGCAGTGATAATAACTGTAATAACCACCACCACCATGGCGAGCTCCTACCACAGTCCAGTTCTGTGCAAAGCACGTGTTCTCACGATCCCAGCAACCCTATGAGGACTGTCTCCATTTTCAGGGGCGATTAAGTAATGTGCCCAAGGCCAACATGTAGCAAGTGGTACAGCTAGAAATTGAATCAAGGCTTGCTGACTTCAAAAGCCATGCTCTTAACTAGTATATATTCCTATCTAGACTTGACCAATAACCACTAACTAAAACACGCTTTCCCTAGGTCCTCGGAGGTGGGATGGTTTACTGAGCCAGGTTCCCCAGAGCTGCTGAGGCTGCTTGATCAACACATATATTTATGTGAGAGAAGAAACAGATAGCTTAGACTCTAACTCTTAAAGGATACTTTCAAAAACAGAACAAAGTTTTCATGCCTCAAGGTTAACCAGAACATCAAATGCAAAGTGACAGGAAAAACCTAATTCACCTGGATTCGGTAACAGCCTGATTTTGTCTCTTTCCTTGGAACTGCTGATGTCAGCAAGGCAACGAGTCAAGGCCATCCTAAAAGCCTTAGATAATTTAAACCACGTTTAGAGAGAGTCTCCAAATTTCTAATTTCTGAGGCTCTGACATCAGCCCTGGGAAAACAGGATCATTTTACTCTGTTGATAGTCAGAACCAATGTAAACGTGGGGTCGTATCTTATCTATGAACAGGCGAATAACGTATGGTACACATAGGTCTCGGTGTAAAGAAAAGTGGTGGTGTTTGATCTCTACACGTAAGCATCTAAGGGCTGTAATCCTCCGAGAGGAATGTCATTATACAGCTCAAATCCCATGACAACAAACACCGTTACAACAGAGATGTCGGTATAACAAAAACCCTTTCAAGCTTTGGCTGACAGCCCATGTACTTCAAGCAATATTTGATGTGAGACTTGGAGTTCACAGTAATGGGAATTGACCTATATTTCCAAAGGTAAGATTTGAATGATTTCATCTGTAACTTCCATCCCATGATACCATGAGTTGGAGTGATGTACAATCTTGAGCCAGGGGTTTAAAAACTAAGGACAAAGACAGAAGCAAAATCAACCCTGTTCTTGAAGGGTGAAATTCCTTCCTTTCACTTGGGGAACACTTAGGGAAAGGAGAAGGCCTCTGACCCAACCCTGAAATAAAGCAGACCAAGGCAGGTTTTGGCCTCATCTCCCTGAGAGGCGAGATGGAGTAGCCCATGAAGACAGATGAACTGGGCTCAAATTTCTACTCTGCTGCTTACTAGCTGGGTGAACTGAGCTATCTGTCTTAACTTTTTGTGATCCTCAGTTTTCTCATCTGCAAAACGATACTAATACCATCTACTTTTAGAATTCCCGCAAGAATTAAATGAGATAACTATGCAATGCTCCTAACATAGAGCCTGGTACGCAGCATGGGCTCCAAAAAAGTAAATTCCCTCCCAAGGCCTCCCTTTCCCTCCAAGACTCTGAGCTGATGCAGACTGTTTAAATGAAGTTAGATATAAGACCTAGTGAACGGAGTTAAAATACAGAGTCACAAATACGGCCTGGTAAAGATACTGATCAGAGGGAACACCGGGGAAAAGAGAGCCAATGGTAGAAGAACTAGGCCAGGCATAAGCATTTACTTGACTTAGAGAAAGGTCTTTTTGGCTAAAGTAGGACACGTGTGACCAAAAGCTAAAATGCACGTAACAAGGCATCGGAACAATAAATGAGCTTTGATCATTATGTCGGAAGTCATTCTGAAAAATGCTGAATAAACTGAAATCTGCAGGCACGTTTTCCTAGTCAAGGATGAACTGTGGTTACTGCTCTCAAGCACTGGTTTACGGCCTCCAGCCTAGTGTCCTGTGGGTGCCATTCTAGATGGTGGGAAGGCCCTTCTTTGCTAAGTTCTGAGCTGCAGCCCATTCATTATGCTGCCTTTGGATACGGTGAAAGTATTAAAGCCAATTCTAGTCTTCTCCATCTGGGAACCACGCAGGTAAAGAGTTAAGGAATAGGATCAATAAAGAGTCCCAGCATTGCCCTAATTTGTGATGTTTTTAATCCTCTTGATTTTTAAATATCTAATTTTCCATTTTTCAAATTATGGGACCATCAAGTATGTGATGACAAAATTCTTAAATATATTCTTTTGAAAACACTCTTGGTGTTACGTGATAGGTTTTGAGATAGAAAAGGAGAGTCCTATAAACATAGGCATGTCTGTTCACCTTTACAAAACAGATATGATCTAGGGGTTTTAAAATGTCTTAAAAGGTTCCAAAAAGTCCTATCAGACCTCAGTAACTACAGGGAACAAGAAACGGACCAACGTTTCTCAGAGTCAGAGAACATCAGAGTTTTAACAATGACTTAGTCCTAGCCCTTCACCTTGACAGTAAAGAAGAGGCTCAGAGAGTAGTACGTGCTGATGTTCATATGCTCAACTGAAGTGTGTGTGCAAGCCGAACAATGAGCTTGCAGGAGCTCTTGTGAGAGGCAACAGAGAAATAAAATAACAGGCCAGACAGAAATACCAAGGGGCAGAGAAACAGCAACTGTGAGACCCACAAAGAGATGGAGGAGCCCTGGGTACGAAATCCAAGAGATCAAGACCAGAGAAAGAACAAAATTACTAAAGCGAGGTTAAAACATGGACAGAGACCAAATGGTAGCAGCAGAGGAGATATCTTAACTGAAGTCTACAAAGGGCTTACAAAGGGTGACTCCAATACCCAGAAGCTTCAACCTGGACAGAGGTTTCCGGCCTCTATTTTAATAACTGTACCCACCCCTGCAGAATCGCTCTCCTCTTAAAATGGAGGCAGTCACAGCCACCAGATTGTACACGTGAATCTTACCACTGCTAAGGGCGTAAACCAGAGGCATTTTTGAAGGTGTGCTAACTATTTCAGGCCACTAGGGTGCTACTTCCCGCCCCCAAAGGCACACTTCACTTAATGATCTCCATTTAGACCCCAAGAATTAATGTCCCTCCTAAAAGTGTACCCTTTATTCCTTACACCAGTGATTATCACTGTTTATAAGGTACTTCAAGACCCCCACAGCCTATGGAAAAGTGAAATGCAGCTGTAATTACATGGGCAGTAACAGAAAGGTAGGGGTGAAAGAGCTCGGTTCCTCAGAGAGGCAAGCCACTGCCTAGAAAGTGACCTCAGGGAGGAATCACGCGCCCGGACGGACGGAGGCGCGGCCGCGCCGCCCCCGCTCCGCTTCTACCTCCCCGCATCCCAGGCCATCTGGTCCACCTGTCCGGGAAGCAGGCGGGCGGGGGGTCGCGGGGAGGGGGCCGGCTGGCCGCGGGGCACAGGGGTAGCGGGCGGCTCTCCCTCGCCCTCCTCCCTCCCGCGATTCCCGGGACGCCCAGGCGCCCTGCGCGCCCCTGACCGCGCGCGCGCGCCCCACTATCTGTACCTTTACTCTGGGGAGGGTTCTGACTCCGGTCCCGGAGGACGTTGATCTGGTAGACAGCTCCGTAAGGCTCAAAAAGTTCTTTCAGCTCCTTTTCCGACCAGGACCGGGGGATCTGTCCGACAAACATCTTAATGGCATCTGGGTCTGGTTGGTCTGAGTGATCCAAAGCGCCGTTCATCTTGTTGGCTGTGCCGTTACTGTCAAAAAGGGAAGCGGGAGCCAGAGTTAGGGCTGCAGGGTGAGGGACAGGAAGACAGAAAATCGGGGGTGGGGGCGGGGAGGCGGAAGAGGAGCACGGGGCAAAGTGCCTAATGAGTCGTGGAAACGTGATGAACTAAAACAAAGCACAGGCACCATTAGGTTGCTCCTCAGCGGCAGCGGCCAGAGCTCTCACTGCAGGCTGCTGTTCAGTATCGCCGCCCGACCCCGGGCGGCGCCCTGCTGGCTGTCACCCGGGGCGTGGACATCTTGAAACCCGGCTCGGGAGGCAGCTGCAAGTTAAGAGCAGGTCTCGCTTGGCTAGGCTGCCATCAAAGCATCCACAGCGTTATCAGCCCCCACACTGGCTCTCGCGTGGAAAGAAAGGCGGGGCTGGATTTCTGCTGGCTTTCCCACCCTTCCACCCCTTTGGGGAGGTTTTTGGAAGAGAGGAGAGAGGTGGTAATAATAAAGTCACATGAAAAGAAAATGAAACACTCGGCAGTCCGTCAGATGACTAATGCAAGATGCTGGTGATGAATTTGCAGAGCGCGCGAGGCATCCATGTGTGCATCAAATTAGTATGTTGTTGCTGCTCGGAAGGGAAAGTGCTCCAGCAATGCGGCTGGGTGCAGCCGATTGGCTGCCCACGCTGGAGAAAAGGGCCCGGGCGGGGAGGGGGCTCCCATTTAAAAAGCACGTTGTTTATGGGACCCGGGCACAAAGGGTTTAATTCAGAGAGGCAAAGGCGATCTCAGAATTGCCTGCTTTGTGCCGGGAGGAAAAAAGAAAAAAAGCAGTCCCAGAAAGTTGAGTTCCCGCTAAAGGACACTGAATATTTCAAATCTTTCACACTCCGCAAATTGCTCTCTGTATATCTGACATCCAGATGTTGCACTTGAGCGCTAAACAACCATACGTTCGGGAGAGAAAAGAGGAAAGTCTGCCTTTTCTTCTCCTAGCTTCAGTAAATATTTGGGGCCGATACAAAGGGCAAGACCATAAGCTTTTACACATCAATCCTCCTTAATGCTGTTTCCCAAAACCCTTCTTTGAAAGAGACAATGCTTGTTTAGAACGTGCAATTCCAGTCACCACCATGTAAAAGGATGATGAAAGTGTTTATGTTTTACTTGGATTCCGCCCCCACCCCATTTAAGCTGCAGTATATAGTAAAGCAAAACCACATACCCTCTGTCTCCCCCGCATACCCCCCCATGCACCCTAAACCCACCTACTCTGCCCAGCGAAAGGCTGAATGCCCTAAGCAGCATTCGTCTGCAGTACTGTGCTCTTGACTCCCAGCCTGTGAAAATACGGTAGAATGCACTTAAACTCGGCAGACGTAGAACCTACAGAGCTTTGTCCACGACTGTCCCTCAATCCCCAGCCTCCAGCCCAGAAGGCAGAAAGAAAGGGCCACATGGACTAAAACTTCACTGCAAATGGTCACTTCACTGTAGCCTCAGGGTAACAGTAAGAAGGTTTTCAAAGATCTTAAGTAGGCTTCCTTATTTCAATCAAAGCCCATCAGAGCACCTTAAATTTGCTGTGAAACTAGGCTAGTCCTGAGCCCTTGGTGGTGGTGGTGGTGGGGGAAGACACTGATGGCTAACAAACAAACAAACAATAAAACCTATGGAAAGGAGAAATCCTGAATTCAATTTAATCCCGAGGGGAAAATGATGCCAAATACTCTTCACTAGGTCCTGGCTTCAACTTCTACTTCTTATCCCCCAATTTACCACTCTGTTTTTTAATCCTTGAGATAAACAATCAGACTAACTTGAAGCACTTTCAGAGCTTTCTCTAATCAACCTTATTGTCATAAAAAATGTTCTGCCGAATACAGTGTTGAGCACAAAATCTTCCTTCAACAACTCAGGTGTAATGCAATGCCTGCTTAGATTAGAGTGCGGAGCATTTAATCTCGTTCCTGTGCGCCTCTACTGCTTTTCAAATCGCCCTCTGGGAATTCAATAAACACTTGAACCCGTGGAGCCCGGCTCGGGCAGGGCGGAGGTAGCAAAGGCCCGCGCAGAACAGAATGCAGCGTTCACAGCTCGCTGGCAGTGTGGCAAGACTTATTTCTGGGACAGGAAAGGCTTGTGGTTACCGCTGTTGACAAGCAGCTAGAACGAAAAGAGGAAGGCGCTGCCACAGGTCCCAGCTAACAGAGAACGGAAGTTCAAGAAATGGGGCTCCTGCATCTCGCCTGCACAAAGCGCGGTTAAGACAACTGAGGGGTCAGGCAGCAGCACACTGGTCCGGATATCTAGAGCAAGCATTCATGGGTCTCCAAATGAGGGGCCGTTTTTACTTTCTCAAAAAATACACACTCACCGAGGTGCATAAAGGAAGGGACGCTGCAGAGAGGGTTTACGCCCTTTGGTCTTTATGTTGGTATGTGTTTATGATCCCTGTCCCCCCTGCCAGCCATCCTTCACAGGTGCCTTTAGATCTCTTGTACCCTGAGGCAGAGGAGTGTTGGGGCTCAGGGTCTGAATCCTGGCACTACCACTTCCTAACTGTGCTGCCCTGGGCCTCAGACTCCTCATCTGTAAAATGGTAACAAACTCCACCTCATATAGTCATGTGCTTAGTACAGGACGTGGCCCCGGGTAAGTGTCTAATAAGTGTTAGCTGTTTCCGCTGTTCATCTTTTCTGTGCACTTGCGATGCACTAGAAATGAATGAACATCACAAGTCTACTTTTCAATCCAATTTTTTTCATAATATGGACTTAAACACAATTCATATCCTAAGTAATAATAATAATAACAGGCATCTTTCAGCGAGCACTTATATGCCAGATACCATGCTAGGTGCTTTAAATACATTATTTCTAATCCTTATAACGTCTCTATGAGGAAGTATTATTTTCCAGATGCAAACGTCTAAGAAATAAATTCCTTTTCTAAGATTACCGGCTTATACATTGTAGAAGTAGAATTCGAACCTGGGCCCAATGGGCTCCAGAGCACGGAACATTTCTAAACCATCATGTGGACACGTATTGTATCAGGTCTGCTTTGGGCTGAGAGTGAACAGCTTATGGTAAATCTATGAGAAGTCAAGGCCAAGAGCAAGACCTACTGGTTCCCTGGAATCACACTGCCAAGTAACAGGCGGCACTATTAGGAACACATATACGCATCTTTCCTCTTTCTGTGTTGGAATTAGGGTGCAAAGTACTGAACTTAAGAGTCCATGAAGGCTACCTTACAACCCACGTTTTCTCCATAATCGTATAACGTGTCTCCATCTCCACTGACTGCCTCCCTCTCTATTCCCACCGGATCACATCAATGAGCACCTCTCACCCATATCTGCATCCTTTCCCAACTACCTGCCCATTTTGCAAACAAATGTTCCAAAGGTTTGCATCAAATGCTAAGAGCATGCAGTCCCTTCCCTTAAGTAAATCCAACTATGTCTAGCTGTTACACAAATTCAAAATAAAACACCTGGGACTTCCCTGGTGGGCCAATGGTTAAGATTCCATGCTCCCAATGCAGGGGGCCCGGGTTTGATCCCTGGTCAGGGAACTAGATCATCCCACATGCTGCAACTAAAAGAGCCTGCATGGCACAACAGAGACCCGGTGCAGCCAAATCAACAACAACAGCAGCACATCTTCCAGATCAAAGCATCAGTGGCCCTGCCCCACTGATGACCCCTGTGCTGCTGAATCCCATGCCCTGGATGCTGACGGTATTGCAGCAGCCTGGGTAACTTTGTTCTCATGTGTGAGAGCTCCTCCTTCTTTGGACTCCCAACTTTCTTCCCAGCTGATACTCATTTCTACCAGAGACTTACTGACTTCTTTTGTCCTCATGGGGCTGCAAGTGCTGACACTTCTAAGGAAGCCAGAAATCATGTGTCTAACAGTTAAACCTTTTGGAGGTACTTGCCAGAGGCCGCAGCAAACCAATTCGATCTACACAGAGGCGTAATTATGGGAACTGATACCCTAACTCTCAGTAAAACTCTCAGTAAGATCTTCTATTTACTGGAATCTGATCTCGGGCTTAGAAAATTAGACTAGTTCCCTTCCCCACACTCCCTAGCCATCCTCAGCCTCCAGGACAGTGCAGGAATTAGGTTCAAATTCAAATATTTATTGAGAGCCTACTCTTTGCCAGAAAACTCTGCCAGGTACAGGACACACAGCATCACAACAGCTCCAAGAAGATGGAATTATTATCCCTGTTCTGGAAATGAAGCAATCGAGAGTCATAGAGGTAAAGTGCCTTTTTCAATGTCACACCCCTAAGAAGAGGCGTCTGCAGAATCCGGACACAGTATGAAATAACGGCCAATGGTTACTGCTTAATATCCCATGAACTGGGTTTCTCTAGGGTGATGTTTCCCTTGGACTCAGTGGCCATTGGCAGGCTCGAGACACAAGCCATACCTCTCTGCTGGCGCCCCACCTACAAACTACAATACCATCCTGGACGCCAATTCTGCTTTTGCTCTTGGCCAAGTGCCAACTATCAGGCTCCTCCAGGACAGATGCCATATGGAATTGGACCACGAGTTAGAGAGCACTAAGCCAGCGGGCACTGGTGGTATTAGTCTCAGAGCCAAGACGAAAATATAATGATGTTGGGGGAGAAAAATGATGGTGCTTACTCTTTGCTTTCAGCACTGGCACTGACCTACTTCCCTACTCTATTTTCGAGTAAAGAGAACTAGACCAACAGAGGATATGCAAAATCTTCTGAGGTTCCTCTAAGCAGCAAAATATTACAGAAATTACAATAATTGATTCAATGTATTCTTATTATTGTTATTATTTCCAGGACACAAGCTTTTATGAGGTCCAGTGAATGCAGGTTTCTTTTTGGAGAATGCAAACAAAAGAAGTGATATTTCTATTCTTTTATCTTGCTCTCATTGGACAGCAACCTTCTGCATTACATCTCCATCTCCCTTACCTATACAAAAGGAAGAAAAACAAACTTACAAAATAGGTATGAGAAATGCCAAGTGGCTATAAGTAATTTTATAAAAGTTGAAAAAAGGACATAAAATGCCACCTTCAGAAGGTATACAAACCTGAAAACATCACAAAAAGATGCCTTGTCTTGGAAAATTTTTGAATAAAAGATAGCTAATCTCCTTGGTAGTTACAAATAATCTTATTACTCCCGTACTTTTTTAATCCATCTTACTTTGGTCCTTGGAATATCCTGCATCAGTACTGCCAACTGTGTGCAATGATGGGAATGTTCTATAACCTGCGCAATCCAACAAGGGAGCCACAAGTTATATGTGGCTACTACACACTCGAAATGAAGTTAGGGCAACTGAGAAACGGAATTTTAAGTTTTATTTTACTTGAATTAATTTAAACTTAAATAGCTCTAAATGCAAATATAAGTAGTTTTTTTGTTTGTTTGTTTTAAAGACAAATAGGAGTTGAGATTCACCAAAACATTTCATCAGATAGTTGTGTTGGGAAAATAGAAATGAAGGGCCAGGAAGATGACACCAATGCTTGAGTCACCCGAGAGCTAGTCAGTGGGCAGTGGGCTGGCTGGCCTGGGCTCTCGTCTTGGCTCAGCTTAAATTAACTGTGGGATCCCAGGCTAATCATGTAATCACTCTGTACCTCAGTTTCCTCACTTGTAAAACAGAGACACAACAGTTCCCATCTGGTTGTTAGTTTCTCTAATTCTGCGAGTGGCTGGTCGCTCGGGGCTTCTGCCAGAGAGAATCCTCTCTCTCAGTCTGCGCCAATTCTTCCTAGTATCTCAACTGCAGTCAGCAGACAGGCCACTCTTTCAAAGGGCTCGGGGACCATTTTTTAATATCCCTTGTACTTAAGTAATAGCCCATGAAGAAACAGGTTTTGGGTGGCGATCGCAGGAAACTCTCCAAGGCTGAGCTGCGTGAGGCACAAGCAGGAAGAACCTGGCGATGGGCCTGGTGGCGGGCAACGGGACGGTGGGAAATTCGGTAACGTGAACAGCCTTCTACACTGTCCCTGTCCCTGTCGCTTACTACTTAAGAACAGAATTCTCTCCTCGATGGATTGGCAACGTGGTGCGAGGCGTACAGCATCAGCTCTCTGCACTCCACTACTCGCTGGGGATCAGAGAGGGGCCCCGCTCCAGAGTTGCAACCTTCTACTCTAAACCTAACCCTCTCCATTTAAGAAGAGGCATTGGCTGTCATCCAACCTCGAGCTCTGGGAACTGCAGCTCCCTTTGAAAACACACCACTTCGGGGTCACCATGAAGAACACCTCTATCTCCTGTGCCTGCCTTTCAACACGGCACCTCTGCACTGCACCGATACAGGTGCACCTCCATCGGCGGGATCCTGGTGTTAGATTCTGGGAGACCTAACGAAACTCTCCGGTTATCCGTTTACTCAGCAATCAGATGATGAAACCAAGGCCATTCCTGTATTTACCTGGAAGGTACGGATATAATTTCTCACATGCCGCCAAAGTTTTGTGAGTCATGTCTCCACCAGTTATAGAATGGTAACAGGACGGGGCCCTCAAACTTGGAGGTGAGACTTCTGCAGATCAGCTGGTGAATTCACAGAAGATTAAATAGATCAAATAATATCCTAAGTCGCTGAAGGAGGCAAAGCCTTTCTCCAAATGGTCAAATTGTAAATAAACTAGTTTGTGCTCCTCTGAAGAAAAGTTCACGTTTCCTGTAAGTACGCACACATGTAACATCTTCATCCCTGGGCTTTGACAAAACTTGAAATGAAATAAAATTTATTAAGAATGGATAGCACGTCGATTTCATTCGCAGATGACCAGGAAAGCACGCATTTGTGATGGGCCTTCCACTGGACGGCTGGAGTTAACGCAGGATTGCATTTGGATGAAGGTCTAAAAGTTATCCGTTCGATTATCGGGGTAAAATGTAACCCTGATTCGTAGGAAATCATTCCTTCAGAAAAGGCCTCACGACACGGGTGTCTGGACTCACCAAGGGGAAACATTAGCTTATCTCAACCTGACTGCGAGTAAAAAGCAAAAAGCTAGAAAATCCCCCCAAAGTAGTAAATGTGGAGGCATCCAGGGGGTACCTGAAGGCTGAGCACACACAGCCCTCGCTGGGAAGGCAGTGAGGCATCAGCTCCGGACAGCCCCCGCCCAGGGAACTCATTTCCTTCTGTGATTTATCAGAAATAGTTCCGTGGACTGCAGAGCAGAAGGTATTTGTATGGGAGAGTTCTTTAGATGAACTTTTAGAAATGGCAACAGGGAAATAATCATCACGCAGAAGATTTATATCAGGCTTCCCCTTTTCCAAGTGCTGCTGGAGCACACGTTAATTAATCCTCCCACTCCAAGGGCCGAGGTCAGCGCTTCTGCCCCCACTGCACAGATGAGCCAGCGGTGGCCGGGGGGGGGGGCTGCACTCGCTCGGGGCGCACACCCCTTCTAGGTGCCCCCAGGCTGTTTCACCTGCCCACCGCTAAATGCTGCAGAATTCACCTGTTTGCTTGGGCAAGCAGTTGCAACTGGCCCTTCTGGATGATGGAGAAGACACTGGCTTGGCCTCCGTTAAGTAACTGAACCCGTGAATCATTATGAAATGAAGACGGGTGTGAGGGACAACTCAATACTGGCCCAAACTTCCCAAACCGAACACTAATTTTTACCTAAAATGTCTCTCCCCTAATCACGTTCCGGCAGCGAGTGATGAAAATGAGGGATGTATATCGAGAGTGACGACACAGCTCCTGGTACCCTGCACCTGGGCTTTAGCAACTGTGCTTTTCAAGGCAGATAACTCCTGCTTCTACCGCCGGCTACAATATTTTGCCTCGAGTTACTTGTGCAAGAAAAAGAAAGCAATCAGGGTGGATTCACAACACTCTCCATCCACTGAAGAAATACTGGTAGTGAAAGTGGGTGGTTCACCTTTGTGGGATTTCAACACCTACTCCTGCCCCCGCCCCGCCCCCAAAGGTTATTTGCACACAAAGCCCTTTTCTTACTCAGGTATTGAGGACCTGTCTTTTGTCAGGCACGGTGCTGTTTCTTTTTTAAACATTTTAAAATTTAATGTATTATTATTTTTTTGGGGGGGGGAGCTGCGTTGGGTCTTCATTGCTACGCGCGGCTTTCTCTAGCTGCGGCGAGCAGGGGCTACTCTTCATTGCAGTGCACGGGCTTCTCATTGCGGTGGCTTCTCTTGTTGCAGAGCACGGGCTCTAGGCACGTGGGTTTCAGTAGTTGCAGCACGTGGGCTCAGTAGTTGTGGCTCATGGGCTCTAGAGCGCAGGCTCGGTAGTTGTGACACATGGGCTTAGTTGCTCCGGGGCATGTGGGATCTTCCCGGACCAGGGCTCGAACCCGTGTCCCCTGAATTGGCAGGTGGATTCTTAGCCACTGTGCCACCAGGGAAGTCCCATGGTGCTGGCTTTGAAGGAGAGAGAGTTGAAACATATGTAATTTATGCCCTTAAGCCACTAGTAGCCACTGATCAGAGTCAGCCGTATGTACAATATAGAATCAAACCACAGAACGCTAAGGTCCAGAAGAGAGCAGTATACACAGGCCCGCCGTCAGCCAGCCAGAAGGGATACATCTGGCCATGGGGACTGGCATTCAGCATCGTGAACCACGCTACATCCTCATGGTCCAATTTGCCAATGGAATCTGCAATAATCAGAGCCACAGGATGATAAGCTATCCCTGAGTTGGCAGTGAGACTGAACGAAAACCACTGCAGCAAGGGAGCTGGGCCTGGAGAGGAAGTGGCCACAGGTGTCTCCCATCCCGTGGAGCATACATTCGAGACAGGGGACCTGAGCCACCTGGAGAAGAGTGCCACGCGGACCCATGGCTGGACGGCCGTCACCCGCACTGCTGACCCTTGAGCTCGGGGGACAGCCCAGGGTCCCACCTCTGCTCCCAAGGCCATCAACTGGAAGCCCATTCCGTCCATGAAGCCCTTCCAGGTCTGCTTTTCACCCTGGCCTCTGGACTATCTCCTCTGCTGTCACCCCCCTCCAGCATTCCTGTCACTCACTATTACTCTCCTTGGTCTGGTCTGATCAACCCTCCCATCTGACCCTCTCCAGCGACAGCTGGCAGAAGGCTCTGGCGTCACCTGGATCTCAGCACCTTTACAAATAACCTCTTCCCGTCTCCCTTTCCTCCAGCTGGGTTTCACGTTCAACTTCCCTGTTTTTCTTACTGCCTCAAACTGCCCCCCTGCTCCACCCCGGATCCAAGACCAGGAATAATGTCTTACACAGAACACGCACACGACAGAGTGATTGCTGGCCTGTACCCCACCCCTTCTCTGACTGTTGAACCTACGGAAACTGTCATTAACTGAGCTCCCAATTCGGCACATGGTGAGACTGTGAAATTCCTGAGGACAGGGATATCTTAATCATTCCCTCAATGCGCATTTCGGAGGTGACCCCACCATTCAGGCATTATTCAAGGTGCTGGGGATAAAACACTGAATCAAATCAGGTAAAACTGCCTTTATGGAGCTGCTATTCTAGAGCAAGGCATAAAACGAGCAAACTAAGTAAATCTTCTAAGAGATTGGAAAGAGATCATTTCAATGGAGAAAAAATAAAGCAGGAAAGGGAGATGGGAAGGGTTGGATGCCAGGGCACAATTCTAAATAAGGCATTCAGAGAAGGCCAGCACGGTGCCTTGAATTCAGTCTCAGTATAACCTCAATGCATATTTTCTGAAAGAAGAGATTTAATACAGCGAGAAGTCTTAAAAGTTGTCAACATTCAATCACACACTACACAATCCGTCACTACGATCATAAAGAACCACGTTATCCCACCTGGAACTGTTGTATTGAATCTGGGGGTCAATACACCTATAACCAACGAGTTACTGAGTCAGGCCTGTTTTCCCTGAAATGCCCACTGGGTCCACTTGTCCTGGTGCAGGCACTGTCCTAACTCTGACTACTCTGATGATAACATCGTTGCAAAACCGTTCAGGGGGCTCTCCTACTTTGGACCAAAGGACCAAGATTTCACTGACCTTTGTGCTGCCCTCAGATTCACAACTCTATCTATCCTTCCGTTAAATATTGATCATCTGTCCATTCATTATTCATTTCATCATTTATCAATGGCAAACTTTAATCTCAGGCTGCTCTTTCCTCAACCTGCCTCTGGCCTACCTTCCTCAGTCATAAATGATGTGTAATCAAGGAATACAACTTAAACTGAATGCCAGCCTCAGGGATGCAGCCAGCAGTAGAAGGGTGGAAGATAAGTGCAGAGGAGATCAGTAATGCTGCTGTTTCCTTCCACTCACCTGGAAAATCAAAAGCTGACAGTTAATAAGAACTAACTATGTCATGTTAATGACCATAGTTTAGATCAGAAAACAGAATCCATTTGTGAACAAAGATGTGTATTTCTGTACAGTTGCCATTTATGACGTTCAGATGTACTTCTTTTTTTCTGATAATGCCTTCAACTCATGATTGTGAAATGCCAAAAACAGAATACCAAAAAAAAGGACATTAGGACTTCCCTGGTGGCCCAGTGGTTAAGACTCCGTGCTTGCAATGCATGGGGCGTGGGTCTAAGATCCTGCATGCTGCACGGTGTGGCCACAAAGAAAAAAAATAATAATAAAAGTTTTTTGTTTTGTTTTGTTTTGTTTTAAAAAAGGACACCAGAGCAGTCAAAACGTATTTCACAAAGTTTCTGGCCTGATGTTTATGCCCCTTAAGCCCTTTGGGGGAGCTTCCCAATCCTTTGCTCAAAGATTTCTTGTTTTATGTTGGTAGGTAGCTGGGGCTGACTTACATTCTCCAGGAGTTCCCAAGGACAGCCGCCCAGCAGAATAATTAACCTGTGTAACGACTATCAAGTCTCATCTACAGGGTCACATTATGCTCAACAAATTCTGTTTAAGAACGCAAGGAAGTATATCATGCATTGTTAGGAAGAATTCCTTCCAAATAAGAACAAAGAGAATCACTGCCCTTCAGGACAAGCTTTCAACTCTACTACAAACTCAGCTAATCACCCCGACTCCCCTGCCTGGGGGGCTCCAGGCAGCTGAGATTTTACTTTCTCGTTCTAACATGGCTGTGAGCATCAAAACTCAAATCTGTGGACCATCTAATTTGCTGTCGTCACATGCAGCAACCGATTTTGCTGAGATGCTTCGACTTTGGGGGGGGCGGTATTAATTTTTATTAAGTATTCTGCTTGATTTTTTTTTTTTTGCGGTACGCGGGCCTCTCACTGTTGCGGCCTCTCCCGTTGCGGAACACAGGCTCCGGATGCGCAGGCTCAGCGGCCATGGCTCACGGGCCCAGCCGCTCCGCGGCATGTGGGATCTTCCCGGACCGGGGCACGAACCCGTGTCCCCTGCATCGGCAGGCGGACTCTCAACCACTGCGCCACCAGGGAAGCCCTCTGCTCGATTTTTATCTGCCTGTTTTTTGGCTGGGAGAAGTGAGAGGTGGGTGAGGACTGGGGCAGAGATGAGTCGTTTCTCTTGTGGGAGTTGGTTTTTCCAAAGTAAATTATGTTTGTTCCCTGATCAAGCAGCCAACTTTAATTCTTTCTCTTCAAGACATCACAAAACATGACGCTTGAGGTTTGAAAATGAGAAATAAAGGGCCCACATAATAGATGATTGTGTTGTCATTCACGGGACTAACCATGAATTTTTTAGATCTTTCTGTCCCAACATAAGAAAAGGTGCTGACAGGTTTTAGAGGAATTGCACTAAATTCCTAGATAGCAGTCCAAAACATGTGCCTCTCTGATAGTCTGCTTAAAGCAATGGAAAAAGAACTTTGCCAAGTTTGTGTAATTACTTGAAGATGACCTCCAGAATTGTATGCATGTCAGCTCTTTGTGTGTTTCCCTATGAGCAAACATGCTGGCTTGTCATGCTACAAAACTCCATTTCAAAAGACAAAGTCCAAATGACATTCCACTTTGCTAGTTTTTAAATCTCTAAATCACTTCTTAAGATGAAATCAATACCAAAGACCACATTCTGATTCGGAAATCTATAGGCCTTCTCTCTCTCTCTCTCAGCATGTCATAAATTCCATTTAGCATCTTAAATCACCAATTAAAATAGGCTTTGACATTTAATTTGCTTACTCCCTAAAAAAAACACCATCAGCTCTAACCCCCTAAACAAATAAGAATAGAAATAGGATTATGTGCAGAATTATAAAGGCTGTTATTCCACAAGGCTGAATATCATCATATCAAAATTCCCCATAGCTGATTTTTTTTAAAAGCCATTTCTTCATTTTTTGACACTACATCTGGCACAATGAATACAGATGATCATTTGTTTATATATCTGTCTAACTGCCTCTCCCAAACACAGCCAGATGGAGTCTTTCAGAATCAAATTAATTTCAGATTAATTCACTCTGGACCCACTCCAGTTCCATGACTCCTTGCTTTGAAGCACCAACCAAACTGATGGGAAGTCATGAACTGAAAAGAGCACAGGTTCCTCGATATCAAGGGGGAAAACATGACACAAAGCTGGCGTTGCCTCCGTGTCCAGAAAGCGATCCATTCGGGCACCACAAGATGCCAGCCTAAGGCCTGGTCAACGCTGCACAGTGTCAAAAGCGTCAAGCAAGAATTTCCTCCTGGATCCAAAGAGGATCACGGTTAATACTACATCTAATATTCATAACGCCTTGAGAGGAGGACAGTCAAAACGAGCGACCTAATTACTAACACGAGAACCAGGGAGGTCACGGTAAACTTGCCCGTCTCCGCGGAGCCAGGTGGGCCACTGGACTCGGGAGAGTGAATTCTCAACGCCCCAAGTGCAGAATCTCTATCTCGAGCTGTAGCTACTGAAGGAACCATCACAAAACGTAACCAGGCTCTGCTTGCTGTCAATCTCGGCAGATGCCTTTATTATCATACTTGTTTCAATTGCAATTTGGGTTTCCATGGAGACACAACAGTCAGCTCTAGAAAATTATAAGATAAATGTCAGGCAGTGATAACAGTGTTAATGAAGCTTCGGTGACAAGCAGCTCCGCGCTTCAAATAATAAGCTTATTTCTATTAGCATATGTATAACCTGTCAAAAAACCTGGGAGAGAATATTAAAAATTAAATATCAATCTATCTACATTTAAGAGAGAGCGGGGAGAGACCCCTCTGGAGTGGCTTAAGTTTGGTGGGTCAACTTGAACAAGAAAAAAGAAAGTAACCACTGCTTTCTTGGGAAAATGAGGCACCAGTCATGGCTCTCAATGATGCTTTAGCTGACATCCAGAAATGCCTCACTTCATCCAGCAGTGGAGAGAATTTTTTCTTAAAATGTGGTTAAAGTAATCCCTTTTGTTTCTGGAAGCTAAGAGCTCAACTCACTAAGTCTGACGGTGACAGACTGAGCTTCAGAGACATATGCTACAACCAACCTTATGGTAACTGGATGGATGCATTCCCCTCTCCTGCTCCCCTCCCTAGGTTGCTGGATAACTATAATTGGATTGCTAGAATTCAGAATCCAGAACTATCCTTGACTAGTCTACAGCCAAACATGTGCCACTGAAACTTTACCAAGAAGTATCTGTCAGATCACAAAAGAAAAAGGACAACTATGGATTTATGTAAGTTGGATGCATTCTGAGTACACAGATTAATACAGTGAGACGGTGAACAACAGCACAGTTCAAGGTAAGATTCCATAAAAAGAAATGGAAGGAAAAATAAGTTTCCTTTTATTTGGAAAAGATGATTTAAGAATGGAACAAAAGTTGTATGTTTTCTTCATGAACATCCTCAAGGACCTTGAAAAGTTAAAAGGGTAACAATTCTGCAAATCAAAGTCTTTCCAGGAAGACACAAGAAAGACCTGTACATATAAACTTCTCCTTCACAGTTCATGCTCTCTGAACAATCCCTGCCACAGTGCCCATTATTATTTGATTCATTCCACCATATTTTTGTTCATTTATTTAACTGCTGTTCATCGAGTGCCAGGCACTGTGCTCAGAACACAATGATGAGTAAGACACTGTCCCTGCCCTCACATTTCTCATTGTTTAGTAGCTCGTACAACTGAATATCCAAGATCTTGAATAAGGTGTCACAATGTTCTCTTCTGTCCAAAGTTTGGTCCTTATGGAAGTGACTACACAACTATGCTTTTCTGGGGTAAGGCAACGCTTTTTGCTACACCTCTGCATTGGGAACAGCTGGCTGCTGAAATCCCGTCTTTGTCTGGATCACTATAACAAAAATACAACATAGTGGGTGGTTTATAAACACCAGACATTTATTTTTCACGGTTCTGGAGGCTGGTAGTCCAAGATAAAAGTACTGGCAGATTCGGAGTGTGATGAGAGCCTGCTTCCTAGATCCTAGATGGCCGCTTCTCCCTCTGGCCTCACACAGTGGAAGGGGTGAGGGAGCTCTCTGGGGTCTCTTCTATAAGGGCACTAATTTCATCATGGGGGATCCACCCTCATAACCTCATCACCTCCCAAAGACCCCATCTACTTAATACCACCACCTTGGGTGATAGGTTTCAACGTATGAATTTTGGGGGAGAAACATTCACTCCATATCACGCTCCTTAACCACTCGTAACTCCTCCCTTCTCCCAGCTCCTCTCTTCAGGAGGAAAATTAATGGCGTCAAACCCAAGGTCTAGGATATAACTGGACCATGGTGCTAGGGTAGGAACTTTTGGTGCAGCTTTTGAAGAAGCTACAGGTGCTTGTTTCCCCAGAGCGGGTTGCTTTTTCTCTTTGGAATGCTCCCTTAACTCCACATGGCTGGTGCTGAAGGCCCTAGGGCTGCCCCCCACTCCCAGCTTTGCAAGATCTAGCATGGCAGATCCAGGAATCGCTTAAGCTAGATGCTCTGGTTTTGAGAAGAAAGGCAATCCTGAGTTTCCTAAGAGCTTCCCTACATTCTTTCCTCCCTAACTGAATTCACCATGAAGATGTGAAGACCCAGGGATTCAAGTCAGGGTTTGGTCCAGAAGAAATAGCCTCCGGCCTCCTTCTAGGTTAAGGCTTAGCTCACAAGGCACTAAGATCTTTCAGCTCTCTTGTGGCCAAGCTGGTTCTCTGAGCATCAGGGGTCCCATACACAGTGTCCCCCGGGCATCCGTCATGGTACATCTGCAGGAGTGGTAAAGCTGATAGAGGATTCCAGAGCTCAGAAGCCTCTCTACCTCACCCCACTGCAAGGAATTAATGTGTCCTTACCTCAAGGCAAAATAATGCAAAACAAGCCAAAAACTATCAACCACCACAACAAACCTCTATAATATTGTGACGTACTCTCATACTCCCTGGTTCCTCTTCCTGTTATCCCACCCATGATATGAAAAGATATGAGAGGAGAAACAATTCAAGAGCACACAAAACCCAAAACACTAGCAATATAATTCTTTAATAGGGCCAGAGTGGTCCTCTGAATCCAGGGGATATACAGGAAAAGTCATGAGGTTTAAATTTTATAACTCAACTTGGACTGTGGGACTTGAGATTGAAAACTTTTCAGTTGTAAATCAAATCCTAATACTATGTTACTAAAAACCGGGTGAGGAAACATCCATGGTCATGGAGACAGAGATTATAAACAGCATGACTTTGTCTCATTAGTTAAATATCCTTACCCTGTCAGGGTTCATGATTAGGACTCCTCATTTACTTTTCCCCCTGGAAAAACTTTTCACAACTTCACATCACTCTTGTAAGGTCTTGGGGAGTCAAAGAGAGAAGCTGAAAAGTCACCTACAATGATTACTGTGGGTATTTTTAAATTGTTGACATAATTACTCTTATCTTTAATAACAATGACACAAAGCATATTACAATAGTTCTTCAATTTTAAAATGACAGCTCTAAACTGGGGCAACCAAAACTACAATCATAATTTTCCAGAATTGACAATATTTGCTAAATAGACTCCTTGAGGAGAAGGATGTTATATACGTGGGAAATAAATAGGAGATGATAATTCGACTGTGGCACGGCTTTAAAAGGGAGTTCAGAACTGAAAGCCGGAAACAAATTGCTACCTAGGTTTTTCTTGCTGTTGTTGAATGTTGCGAGATTTGACTACATACAGGCAGCTCAGCTCTGGCTGATCTGCAAGGCAGCCATGATTTGAAAAGTATTAAAAGTATCTTTTAGATTCTAGGGTTGTATGCTTGTTAGACAAGGGCATAAGGCAATCAAATCCAATTAAATTGAAGAGGAATTCCTGTATCAATGGAATCATTAAAATATGACCATGAAAGAAGCCTTTCCAACAATGCAGAATGGACAGTAAGTTCCTCTAGGACCTGGAATGACATGGTTCATGTTCATATGAAAATGGACACACTTTATTATGCTGGAAACATGCACGGAGTTAGTACCTGTGCCCAGCAATAAAGATGACAACCATGGAAGGTATGATACCTGGGATCTTACTTTTAGCTCCATGCTTGCATTGAAAATCACCATCTGTTGGTTGGTTTGTTTCTATAAGGCAGAATGAGGGAAAGCAAGACTACTTGGAACAATTTATGTCTTATCTTACTGAAACTGACAACAAAATAGAAACACTATCTATACTGAAACCCAAAAATGCATCAAGGGCAGGAAGATACAAAAATATTAAAAACCACCACCCAAATGGCCCTGAAAACTATTTTAGCTCCCCTCCCTGGGTCATATGATACCAATTCTGGAAATCACATTTCTCCTGGGAAACAGAACTGTGTGAGGTTTCGTGTGTGCACAGTATTGTGAATACGCTGAACAGGAGAAAGGCAATTGTTTGGAAATCCGCTGACTAGACAGTATACACCTGAGTGAATGGACACCTTAGGACGGAGGCTATTCACATGGCGGGGGGGGGGGCAAGATGATGAGGAAACTTCCTAATTACGTACCTACGACCCCACACATGCTGTGACAGCAGCTTGTTTTTGAGGCTTCCACACAGAGGTTTCATTAGCAACCCAAAGCATCGTGACGTCAGTGGACAGCTTGGCAACGTTCCACCCCCTCACACAGGGACTGTGAGTGCAGAGCATGGAAAGATCCAGAAATAATAGGAACGCCAGAGGTGTCCTGAAGCCACACTGAGAAAGTTCAAACTCTTGGTGTTCATTTCAGTCACTGCATCTGGAAATCCCACCTCATATGGCCACGGGGCTCATCTTCATGTGTACTGTATTTAGAAAGAATTTGTTCTTGGGGTATTTTCATCTAGGTGCCCTTAAAACCTCAAGATCTGTGGGTTCAGCTGTGTGGGAAAGTCAAGCTGCACCAGCTGATGAAGACACAGGCAATCTCCTTAATATGCAGGTTAATAATTTAGCTGTGGGTGGGAGGGACTGGAAATCAGCAGAAGGTTCCCTCTGGTCAATGGGTCACTCGTGATAAATGGGTTCTAGCTAGGAGTCAGTTCACCTGTGAACCTGGAATGGTAAGATTTACTAAGCCAGTTTTTGACTTACTAACTGGTCATTACTGACAGGTTACTAGGGCTGTTTTGGGGGTTGTTTTTAAGACAACAATCGCTAACAGCAAGGGCAACTGGCTTCACTGACTGGAGGGAGATATTGCCTTTTTTTCCCTTTTCTTAATTAACACCAACATTCAAAACCCTGACAGAGAATAAGGGTGAAATAAATTATGGAATCACTTATGTGTGAAACCATACGTTATTAAAACTACTCTAAATGGGTCCTTAATCTAAATAAAGATGGCCATTTTAGGAAGCCAAGCATCTCAGGAATCAGAAAGGACACAATGTTATTCTGACCCAAGACATCAACAGTGTACCATTTTGCCACCCAGCCAAAGTATCAATTGTCCTAGACTCTTATTAAAATTCATGTATGTCTCTTCTGCTAGATGAGTCTCAGCTTCAATTATTTACAGCCCTATATTTCTGTTGGTTAAAGACAGGAGAAAGAAGCAGATTGGGCAAAATTCTCTGCTAATATTTATACGTTGCCTATTCTAACCAGTCAGCAAAAGCAACTCCATCTGTTCTATGCTGTGTAAATGAGTTCCAGGACCACCTTTGGCAAAATCTGAATGCAGCACAACGCATCACGGTATAGGGTTCTCTTTGATGCTAAAAATACCGACTTGGGGATGGTGGGAATACCTTTCCCTCTATTAGTTTTAATACAAGGGATCTCAATGAACATTTAGGAAAAGCACTGGAGTCTCTCAATAAACCAAGTCCTTGCCATTCCAGGTCCAGTCTCACTGCTGCTTAACTTATGCAAATAAACAAGAACAGGTGTTATTTGGCAGCTCCCATGGTGCTAAGCTCTAGTCCTCCTTTAATGTAAAATTTATTTGAACCTAACACCTGTACACTATTTCTGACACTGTCAGGCCAATTGTCCTTCTGATGTGTGGCTCTCGACAGGAAAAGAAGGCACTAGGTTGCCACCGTGACCACTCTCCAGCTGGGAGGAAGGACATCTCCCCACGTGTGACACCGGGCATGACTCTACATGGCAGTTGTACACACTGTGGTCAGGTGTTCATAAAGATAAATTTTCAAGTGACACAGTCACTTGAACTCTCCAGCTATGCCATGGAGATAAGGACAATCAGAGCAATTTCCTCCTAATAAAATCAGCAAACAGTGATTATATACGTTTCTGTAACCTAAGAGTCACACTCCACGCAAGAGAAATGCACTTCCTCACGTTTCTTGCCATGTGATTACGAAGCACCGAGCTCGATCGTTCTAACAGGCTTACCCTACTTAATTAACAGGCATCCTGATTTGTATGCACAGGGGCCACGCTCAAAAAAGGCTTATGGGGACAAGCTTTGCATGAGCCTTTTATTTTTTAATGACTACAGAAGCTCTTGGGGCCCATCATATTAAAAGAAACAAAAAAGGAGGGAAGTAGCATTGGTTTTTCATTACTTCTGCCTCTGAAGCTAACAATCTCAAAACGAGAGCTCTTTAAACATTCAGCAGTCAACTAAACTGTGACCTTTCTGACTTGGCCAGCCAACAGTTTTCTGTCGGTACCACTACTGCTGGCATCGTGATGATTCCTCACCAAGAGCAAATGAAAAGTTGCGATTCCTCTCCCCAAGGTATCATTCCTTCACAAAAGCAAAAACCTGAAAGTCTCAAGTACTAGTTTCACTTGAATCCATCACCTCCTGTTCATTCCTATGGTCATCACCCTAGAGCATCTCTGTGCTTAAGCAATGAGCCTGGCGCATACAAGGAATCGGCAGTGGATGCATGGATGGAGGGATGGATGGAGGGATGGATGGAGGGATGGATGGAGGGATGGATGGAGGGATGGATGGAGGGATGGATGGAGGGATGGATGGAGGGATGGATGGAGGGATGGATGGAGGGATGGATGGAGGGATGGATGGAGGGATGGATGGATGGGATAAACAACTAGAATACAGTAATCTGTCTCTTAGTTCAGGTACTGACCTTAAACTCTAATGACTTCTAGTAACATTTATTAAGGCATTAATAAATCTGAAATACCATTTTGTAAAACTGAATACTAATTGTAAAGCTACATTTACCATTGTGGGTCCACCTTTTTCTTTTAAATAAACACATCCAATCTAGGTCTGACTTCATTGCCATGGCCCTGGGCTGGCTGTTAACTGCTTTACTTTTTTCACCTAAGCGATGTCAGGGAGATCAGGAAAAGATAATACTATATGGATCAACACACTCTGGGTTGCTGCTGTGGACTGTAAAAGGGAGATGAGTTATCTATTGACATGGAGAATCAGGTGCCTCTGACCTCAGAAGGAAAAGCATCCTAAAAAGACCTAGTCAATGATAGAAAAGATTCCTTCCTTCAGGAACGTGAAGAGCAACCACCCAGAGACAGAGCACATGAATACTTGGCCGGCGAGGACTGACGGAATGTGGTGCACAGAGCCAGACACTCTTCTCCCATCCACTCTGTGTGTCATTTCCCTCGGCCAGCTACGGATGTATTCGTGGCCTGACGGATGCACAGGCCACACAGGGATAATAATAAATTGGAAAGGGAAAACAAACCAAGTTCCGTGTTTAGATTGTAACAAAAATGTTTCCTCCCTATGAATGCATGTAAAACACTACTTACTAAGGTACCATTATCTGAATGATTCATTCATTCATAATTGATTGTTTTCCTGAGTGCCTACAAAATACTACAAAACATTTCTAGGAAGTGTAATCAGTGGAAAAGAGGGAGGGTTTGATGATAGCCAGACTCAAGTTCAAATCCCAGCTCTGCAGCCTTCTAGCTGGGCAAGTTACCCAAGTCCCTCAGCTAGAGAATGAATGCAACGAGGCCCGTGTGCTGTTGTGAGGATTAAGTGAGCTGTTTTAAATGTTAAACCACGCGTGGAAAGAGTGTAGGTGGCTTCTCATTGTTCTTTGATTTTTTAAAGTAATATCTGGAAAATGTAAAAATGCATAAATAAAGAATAAGTGTTTCTCATACAAGGTAAATAACAGTATATAAGAACCATGACACCCCAAGCACCCAGAAGGCTAAGTATAACTTAACTAATATTGGCAAAGATGCTAAAGAAAGAAAAATAACAACTTCTTTTTACTATACAGAGGCCTGCCTGGACTTTCTACTTGGCGTAGCTGTGGCTGTTCCACTTTTAGGTTAAAGGGAGATCGCTGTTTACTACCCTCTCTCTGCAGTCACCATGCATCTCTCCACAGCTCACTTCCTCTCTCTACTTCCTGCCTCAGCATCCCCACCCTTCTTCAGTAACTGATTTGAGAATACAGATTTCCCCAAGCAATTCAAGCCTTTAATATCTCCACCCCACCAACTGGTTCTGGGTGAACAATTCTACCTGATTCTCATATTAAATGTAATCACTCACTAGGCAACAGCGTTTGCAAACACGGGAGTCCTACGTACAACTTGCTACTCTTTGCTTGGTCAGCACAAAATGTGTTGCAGAGCCGCTTATGCATCCTGATGCCCTCGCAAACCTATCTGAAGCACAGCCAGCTCTTTCAATGACACATAAAAGTATCTCTGCCACACAGATGCCGGAGACTCATTTATGGACCAATTACAGGACTGGAGTGGCAGCAATGTTTTACATTTGTTCTGTCTCGTATTTTTAGCCTGGGCTTTTTTCCTTTCGTGGATTATGGTAAATACAACATTTGCTTCCAGAATGTGGGACTTGCTGGGATCATAAAGGAAAGTGCCTGACAAGCAGATTACCTTGGGCTACTGCACTGTGGGGATGGGGATGCAGACAGTTACGCTAAGTGGCTGGATTTAGTCAAATTCAAGTTCTATCAAGCTGCCTTGGCTTCAACACAGAAATCAACAAGGGAGCCTTGGTGTGTAGTGTATTTTCAACTCCCCGGCCCCCGCAATCAGCACATCCCTATGAAGGCTTCACAGTTAGAGAGGGTTGAGAAGATGCTCTAAGAAAAAAAAAAAAGAAAATCAATCAACCTTTCTGTAAATTTGTTCAAGTTTCTTTCCTTTGTAAATTGCTTGCTCAAGATGAAACTAACAAAGGAGTCTGCAGAACAAAGTAAAACAAGCAGGATGATTCTCCGGGAAACTACATACTGCCCATCTGTGGAGCCCAAGAGGACACACTGCACGCAGCACTCTGTTCTGTCCCGAGCGGATGGCATCCCACAGCTAAATCTATTAAAGCAACAACAAACTATAAGTTGGACATTTTGCCTCCTTGCCCAAATACACAAATCACTATGAGCCTGGGGGACAGATGTTTTTTCTTCTTCTCTTACGTGCCTGCAGCCTTTCCGACCTTGCCACAGACAAGCAAGGTACTGAGCTGTAAACGCAGAGCTGAGACTGTCTTTCAGAGGCAATTACACTGAAACTTTGTTCCAATGTCAGGAAATGAGGCATTTTCACGAGATAACGCCCACATGAAGCACACCAACCAGACGCCTAGAGAGTGAACCTGAAAATGAAAATGTTACACGTAGCTGGGCATTAACACTGGAAATGCTGTAAGTAGCTCTCCTAGTCCATACAGGGATGCCACTGGCACATGGCGGTGCCGTGACTATACTGTAGTATTCAAAGAGCTGACTCCTGCATGTCTGTGCATTTTATTGAATAGTTTCCCTTTTTTGAGGAATAATGTAAAGACATTCCACCCCCACTCTGATTTTGTTTTTAAGTCAGAGGTAGCCTTCAAAGAGAAATACAGTTGAATAAAAGATGACCATAGAGCCTCCCTGGTGGCGCAGTGGTTGAGAGTCCGCCTGCCAATGCAGGGGACACGGGTTCGTGCCCCGGTCCAGGAAGATCCCACATGCCGCGGAGCGGCTGGGCCCGTGAGCCATGGCTGCTGAGCCTGCGCATCCGGAGCCTGTGCTCCGCAACGGGAGAGGCCACAACAGTGAGAGGCACGCGTACCGCAAAAAAAGAAAAAAAAAAAAAAAGATGACCATATATGCAAAGCTATTTCTAGAGATTTCCAAATATAAAGAGATGTTCGGCAAAGCACTGAAAAGGTTAAGGGAAGACCTAGACTGGTGCCTTAGATGAGGGTTTTGAACTCGGGAGTAAACAGCATGAAATACTGCCGGGTATTCACGGGGCTAAGGTAACCAATGTGAGGGATGCAAAGGATGGGAAATAAGGGAAGAAGAGAAAAAAAAGCGGCATGCGTATTAGAAAACTTCCAACTGATTCATCTGGGGTGAAAATCATTCCAAACGCAGATATCCTACGTGCTGATGGAGGTAGCAACACAGTAAGGGCAAGAATTACCTGGCTGGAGGGGTAAGTCAGCCAGGCCAACAGGTAACGTGAAGAGAAAGGAAAAAGAATTGAGACCTCAAGCTGCAGTGGTAGGGTCCCCAGGACCTGGAGAGATGTGAATGTGTTTCTTTCCAAGAACCTAGCATTTCAAGGGTTTGAAAATTTCAGGACACAGGCTCACCTCAGAGATAACTGCAGTTGGGTTCCAGACCCCTGCAATAAAGTGAATACTGCAGTAAAGCGAGTGGCACAAATTTTTTGGTTTCCCAGTGCATATAAAAGTTATGTTCACAATACATCTGTTAGTCCATTGAGTGTGCAATTATGTCCTAAAAAACAATGTTCAGGGCTTCCCTGGTGGCGCAGTGGTTAAGAATCTGCCTGCCAATGCAGGAGACACGTGTTCGAGCCCTGGTCCAGGAAGATCCCACATGACGCAGAGCAACTAAGCCCGTGTACCACAACTACTGAGCCTGCACTCTAGAGCCCGCAAGCCACAACTACCGAGCCCAAGTGCCACAAATACTGAAGCCTGCGTGCCTAGAGCCTGTGCTCTGCAACAGAGAAGCCACGACAATGAGAAGCCCGCACACAGCAGCGAAGAGTAGCCCCCACTCACCACAACTAGAGAAGGACCGTGCACAGCAACGAAGACCTAACACAGCCATAAATAACTTAATAAATTTATTTAAAAAAATATTCATACCTTAATTAAAAATAATGTATTGCTAAAAAAATGCTAACTGTTGTCTGACAACACAGGGTTGCCACAAATCTTCAATTTCTAAAAAAGAATGCATTATCTGCAAAGTGCAATAAAGTGAAATGCAATAAAATGTAACCCTATACTGGAATCATAATTACTAAAAAGCATCAAAATAGTTTATTGAACTCGATGTTAGGATTACAAAAAAGTGACAGACAGAACCACCTTAGGAATCGGCAGGCTAAGGGAAATATCTTTATCAACTTAAATACGGAAGAAACGTGGAATGCATGTGACAATTAGAGGCACATGAGACAGAAGAGAAGAAACACGAGACAGAACAGAAGAAATAAAGAAGCAGGTGGAAGGAAGTTCTCCCAGGGGAGGGAGGACATGCCTTGGCTTTACTGTAATCTCTTCCTAAACGACCTGACCTTCCATCTCACCTGCCCATTCATTCCACGCACCACTGCCAAGGTCTTTTTTCCTACTTATGTGTTTATAAGCCCCTGAGGTCACCACTCTCTCAGGGAGAGCCCATATACTTTTAATTTTGACATTCAAATTCTTCACCATTGGATCCAACTGAAAATTCCAGTTCTTTCCCTCTTTCCCCTACAAGAACCCTCACGCACAAACTTTTCTATCCCATCGTCTGCCTCTGCTCCTTTCATCATTCACTTCTGTAGCCCAGAATTAGCTTCCTACTCCATCAAGAAGCAGATTACCATTCAAGACACACAATAGGGCTTCCCCGCTGGCGTAGTGGTTGAGCGTCCGCCTGCCGATGCAGGGGACACGGGTTCGTGCCCCGGTCCGGGAGGATCCCACATGCCACGGAGCGGCTGGGCCCGTGAGCCATGGCCGCTGAGCCTACGCGTCCGGAGCCTGTGCTCCGCAACGGGAGAGGCCACAACAGTGAGAGGCCCGCGTACCACAAAAAAAAAAAAAAAAAAAAAAAAAGACACACAGTAATTAATTCTTCTCCAAACTCGCCACATAGTTTTTGTCTATATAAGCCATCTGATGAATAATCACAATTTATGTATCCCATATATTTTCATCTTATATAGTTACCTAATTATTGGATATTTATTATTTATACAGTCCAGTATAGTGGCAAGACCACAAGCTATGGGGCCAAAGGTACTGGTTGGAGTTGGAGCTCCACTGCTTCTAAGTAGGCCCACAAGGCATGGAGAAATCTAGGGTGCAGTCCTTCACTAATGAAATGTCTGTAATCACGTGACAGATCACAGTCGTTTCAAGTCTCAGAAGACATACTGAATGTGACAGTCCTCTGCAAATGATTAAAACACTCTATACCATACATTATGGGATCATCTTTCTGATTTGACTCTAAGTGTCTTGAGGGCAGGATCCAGGTCCAAGAGATCTTTGGATTCTCAACTTCATCTATGGAGGCACATCGGGATCTAAATAAATATGCAATTATTAACTATTTTGCACTTCAAAGTCAACAGCAAAGGGCCTGAGGAACCAAGGCCCATTGCTCTGTACGCCCTCCCACTCCAGGGCTGTCTAGTCTGGACACAGTCATTCATTCACCACTTGGTTCCCAAAGGGATCTTTTAAGGATGTGAATCTGCCTCTGTTGCTCCAGGTCTTTTAGATAATCTCCAAACTTTGGGGGAAGATCAAGGCTTTTCAGGAGCTAGTCTGTGGCTAATTCCAGAGCCTTTCTTTCACCACTCTGCCCCTCAAAGTCTGCTCCAGACCTGCTGGTCCCATACAGACCAAACTCACTCTTCCACTGTCCTCCAGCTCCATTCATTCGGCCAAATCCTATTTGCCTTTGACACACTCCTCAGAGAACTCCTCGCTCCTACTCCAGTCCCTAGCTCCTGAACAGGTTAGGAAGTAGTGTGTGCAGTGACACACACACCACATACACGGCCCCGAGGGTAGGTAGCTGCCTGACAAAGGGATCAGGCCCTCAGATTTGCATTCCCAGAGCTCAGCACAGTGCCTGGCACAGGGCGAGGGCGGACGGTTTTGTACTGAATGAATGACTGTGGATGAATTTAAAAAACATAAAGTTAGTAACTCTGTTTTTAATGGAAATAAGCGATGGGTATTATTCCAGAAAATTATTATAGTTTAACACATGCAAAGACATTAATGTCAAAGAGCTACATCTACGTGACAGAAGAACTGAGTATTTTGTACGTTTTTGCAACATATCAAAATATTGCTTAAGACTAAAAATATGGGACTTCCTTGGTAGTGCAGTGGTTGAGAATCTGCCCGCCAATGCAGGGGACACGGGTTCAATCCCTGGTCCGGGAAGATCTCACATGCCGCGGAGCAACTAAGCCTGTGCGCCACAACTACCGAGCCTGCGCTCTAGAGCCCGCAAGCCACAGCTACTGAGCCCACATGCCTAGAGCCCGTGCTCTGCAACGAGAAGCCACCGCAATGAGAAGCCCACACACCGCAACAAAGAGTAACCCCCGCTCACCGCAACCGGAGAAAGCCCACACGCAGCAACGAAGACCCAATGAAGTCAAAAATAATAATAAAAAAGGATTAAAAATATGTTCTCATACAATGAAATGCATCTCGTCAAAGTGAATATAACCACTGAAGAGACCTGTCTGAGGCTAAACGGTAGACAGGGGTAGAAGGGAAGACTATTCCACGTCTGCAGTATTTCATGGAGACGCGTACTTGGTAGCAGAAAGCGGACCCTCATCAGAAGAAGAACTCTAAAACATAAAAATGTGATTCCTGACCTTTCGGGTTCCTACAACTGGGGAAGAGTGAAAACCTACCGACTAGATTTCTTTTAAGCCAAGTTTAGTTACTGTTCAGCATTTTTGATTAATTGATTAAGCTGTGAGGCTGTTTTCCAAAATATCAATATGTTAGGCTCACCGCCCTATAAAAACTGGAAATGTCTGTTTTTATTTCTACTTTAAGTAAAATCCCAAGAAGCCATGTCTGACTTTAACCTCCTAAAAAAGAACACTGATGAGAAATTGAAGGTGGTGAGGAAGCGATGTAATTAGGCAGAATGGAAGGATTCATTGAGTGACTGGTGTGTATGACTTGAAAGGGGGTTTGTTGAATAAAACATAATTGAACCATGAGGCCTAATTTGGGGGGCTGGGGATGGAAAAGGGGGATAAAGGATAGGCACTTGAATGAAATTTCCAGGATAAGGAACCAGATACGGGGGGTGGGAGGAGAGAGAAGAGGAAAGAGGAAAAAGGTAAAGATATGATAGGTTATATAACCTAGAAGACTCAGGATTCCTCTGAGCTCTCCCATGGAGTCACTGCACCCTAAAGAAGCTACCAGAATAATAACGGGAAAACATACATATGAACTGCAATGAAATAACTTACAAACTTTGGTGATCGGAAGTTCTTCCCTGTAGGCTTCCTTTTTACATAAAAATCACATAATCTGCATGAAAGTTTCATCCTTAAAGAGTAACTGAAATATTTATAAGGAAACATTAACATGGCCCCTTTTAGAACATAATGCCATTAATATTAATGAAAGGTTTTTTAGTCATTTAAAAATATTTCTCAGAAAGTAGATTAATGGTTCAAAAATAATCCTGGATTTCTTGTCCCATGGTTTTAAAACCGTTTTAAATTACATTTTGCCAAGACAAGCTTTCTGGAAATGTAATTTCTATAATTTAAAAATTTATAGTTAAAACTAAAAGGTGAAGATTCACAAAACATCTAAAAGGATTTAAAGGTAACAGCAAACTACAAAATTCTGATAATTTTTTTCACTGTTTAAAACTGTACTGATTTCAGTGTAAACTCAGCATTTATTCATTTCAGTTTCTTTACATGTAATATTCTCAGAAGCATTACTGTTTCTGTAGATACTCTATACGGGGTGGTTGAAAAATTCTCGATGTGATGACGGTAATTCATTTTCATGACTTAAGTAATTGAGCCTATCTTTAGAGTTATTAATTATAATTACATTATACTGTATTTCCAAAGGAAAATAGAATAAATAGACCATAATCACTATAACCATACTGTAAAAAACAGTAATTACACATTAATTCCCATCAGTTCAGTCACATACCATTGCACTTAATGCCTTCAATACGTTCCAGGCTCGAGTTACACGATAAGCACTACCTTTCACTTAGACTTGATAATTTATGGCCTTTCTTGACCACAGCACCCAAGGTTCCGTCTTAAATCATTATAGACTGTTTAGGAGGGAGAACACAGCTCTGTTTCTCAAGAGATGGTCTGAACACATTTTAGTATCTTGATGCCCCAAAGAAAAACGACAAAGTTTTGATACACATTCAAAGGCAGTTCACGACACCTGCCCACACCTTTTTAAAACAGAAATCCGGGAGCATGTCTTCAGGCTACTGCTTTCTGTTAGATTATAAATTCTCTGAGGGTCAGGCTCGTTTTGGTAACCACCACGCTCCCGGCACAATCCTGAACATTCTATGCTTTCGGAACATGTGTCTGTGGAGTGAATGAAGTCTCTCCAGGAAGAAACACAGGACAAGCATGTGAGAGTCACGTGGCTTTTAACCCCCCGACTTCTCAGAAGTTCCCTGTGCTTCAGCTCAAAGTTGGGCCTGGCTCAACTTTGACAGCTCCAGGTGGCTGGCTCGTTGACAGCTCCAGGTGGTCCACCTGGGAAATGTCATCCAGAATGGCCAGGTCCCCTCTGGGTCCTAGGCCTGAGCCTCAGGACAAAGGTGATTCCATCCTGTGTCTCAGTTTATCTTTTAGCAATGTTCTAATATTGCACATGTAAACAGCTCCAAGAAACTCCAGCTGCTGGGAAGTGAAAATCCCAACATCGTTACTGTCGATATTGCCAGGCCTCTTTTATGGGAATTCTTACATCTGCTTCAGGACAGCTTCACATTCTGCTAACTTTGTTCCAATTATTTTTATCATCCTAAATTGAGGACGGTATACTGGTGGGTGGGTATAGGCACTATGCGTTACTAAATAACACATTTGGAAAGCCATACCCTCCTCCTTTGGGTAGAGATCACAAGGAAACACATTTGAAGCTTGCCTCCACAATTCCAAGATTCTGGATAACTGAAAGAACATGGATAATTTTATTTTAAAAAGTTTTCCCACCTGCTGAAATACATGTAGAACTGGTTGTTGAAAAAGGCCAGTGTGTTATTTTGTAGAACCTAATTTGTCTTACTTTTTTAGAGAAAGGCAAATAAATAAATATACAGCGGATCCTTCTATCAAACAATAAACGATGATGACAATAATCAGAGCTCATATTTCTTGAGAGCTTAATTTTTTGCCAGACCTTTGGGTGAGGGCGTAACGTCTATTAACTTATTTAATATTTTCTATATCCCTCTTAGATAAGTATAGACGAGAAAACTGAGTCTAAGAATTAAGTCCCATGGCCACACAGAAAAGGGAGAGAGCCCGGCAAGAACCATCTTGACTCTAAAAGTATTAAACCACTGCATTGATACAGCCTCTGCCCTCTGGGGTTTATAAGCATCCAACTCCCCCAAATGTGCCTTAAATTCAGGGTACTTAAATCACAGCAAGGCCATCCCAGGAGAGCTAATTGGAGAGTAGTACACAGAACATTTCTAACTCACTCTAATCTACTGGCCTTTTCAAAATTCTCAAGAGAGGATATTCCAGTTTCCTCTGCAAAGCCAACCCGTAGCAATCTCTAATATCTCAAATGATCAAAAAGTTCCTATATCATAACTTTCAGTTGAGTTAATGTATTCTGGAATCACACGTTTTCCAAGCCTGTCTTCCATCTCCTTGGATTTTTCGTATGTGTTTATGTGTAATATATACATAAGTAAATATATACATACTCATACAAATAGGCCATGCCTATGTATATACACATATATACACATATTCAAACTAGGTAGCATTTTGAGAATCACAAAGTGTCTGTTTTATCTGAGTATACCTCTACATAATTAGGTAATTAACCTCTGCTTTACAGCTGGATAAATCTTAAATCAGCAGGATGATCTGAGCAGAGGTAGTCTGTTTCAAAAATCCCAAACATTCTACAGTGCAGTATGAAATGTTTTTTAGTGACTATCTAATTATACATTAAATTTTGCTAAAAGGAATTCTAGATGTAGGATGGACTCACGATGGAGAAAAATCCAGATGGAAGGAAACTTGGAGGAAAGAAAGAGTGACACTTAAGACATTAATAGTTATTGTCAGTATCACTCACTCAGAGATTAATCACGCATTAGATGATGGTTTCCTTGTAGTAGTGAATTAATCGACTCCTCTCCTATTATTTAACTTTTCAGATGCTGTTCTCCCAACCAGCCTGGAAGCTCCTGGAAGCCTGGAAACCATGTTACACTCTCCATCACCTGAAGTGCTTAGCACTTCCCTTAGGAACTGGATAAATACTGGCTAATTGGCTGATTGACTGAACATGTCAGCTCCAGGTTTTCGGGCATCTTTCTGAACCTCACCATCCAAGGCCGCGTCACATTTCTAAACAAGTATAAAGCAGCACGTTCAGGCTCCGCATCTGTTTTTGAGCGTCTTTCTATTCCCAGGATCTAAGGAGGTGCCTGGTACGTTACAGACCATAATGAATGTTTGCTGAATGGATCTAGTTGTTGTCAAAGGGCTAAGAATCACCCGAGAGCTTGGTAAAAGTGCAAAATACCAGGCTCCATGCCCAGAGAGTCTGATTCCACAGACTTGGAGAGAGATCCCAGAATCTACATACCCCCGCCCCAAGGGATGCTGGTACTTAGAAACCTGAGACCAAATTTAGACAAGCACCAACATTATCCAGCTTCTGCCAGGACTTCTGCACAAGGTCTTTGGTCAGGGGAACCCATGCTATTTTACCAAAATTCAGGGGAGCAGTATAAAGATGAATTTTACAAAGGAAAGTAAACGAGAACATTCAGAAGTACACAGCAGCTTAGAGCACCCCTTGCTCTGTGACCTAAGGTTCTATTTTCCCTTGAGATGGAGGAGAAAATGACTGGATGTTTTAACACTTCTTGGAAAGGCCAGGGTTTTTCTTGGGCACTGATAAAATTAATTCGCATTTTAGAAAATCTGTTTGCTAAGTTGTGAGCTATTGTGGAGTCAAATGAGAAGAAATGCCTTTTTACAACATGAGTCCTTGTTTTTTTTTTTCTTTTTGACAAACCAAAAGAAACATAACGTACAAGCCGTGCACTTGGTCCCAGCTCCTGACCCAAACTACCTCATGTCATGTACCCAAAAAAGACATGTCAGGGAAGGGAGACATTGCTTAAAAAAAAAAAAAAAAAAAAAAAAAAAGGTGTACAGGTTAATATAGAAGCTGTAGAGAAATTATTTTGAAACAGGCACAGAGACAGCAAGGGCACTGTGGGAAAAAAAATTAGGCAGTATTTCAAGTTAAGAGAATGTTTAAAATAATATCACAGCACATTATACCACAACTGGTTGGTGTAGGAAAGTGCATGGGAGTCAGGACCAGGGATTCCAGTCTTCCCATGGTGTCACCCACCCCTCAGAGCATCAGTCTATAGAAACGCCTAACCTATTAGAAGTCTGTGAAGCTGCAAGAATTGGCATTTGAGAATCACATGAGAATGTGAGATTTCCAACAGCACTGACGCTAGGCACTGTGATTTGGGTTCTATCCTCTGGAGTCACTGGCCAAAGTTATTTCAATTACTTAAAAGGAAGCGGCCAGATCTCCCCACCTCCTCCCACCAGGGGGACCCTCTCTGCGTGGGTGGAGGCACCGAGGAAGGACACGTTAGCCATGTGTTCCTGATTCTCTCCTCCTGCTCTACTTTTCAGATCCCACTGCCAACAGAAGCACAGAAACTTAGAAACAAGTGTTCACTTGGTCAATCCTCAGCAGGTATCTAGAAAGTCTAAACAAAGCAGGCATACAGCCCCTAGCATGGAGGACCGGCTCACCCATGGGTGACTCTGAGAATGAGAGATGCTGAAAGGGAACTTGGGAGACCCACACTGATGCCCAATCAAACCAGCGCCCCACACCTTCGGTCAGGTAAGAACCAGTTCTACTGAAAGCCTTCCCTGTGGTGATCTCCAGTTCCCAAGGGGACACATTTTTTTGAGGCAACACTTGACTACCTGCTCCTTCGGCACTGGTGCTTCCAGAGCGCCCAAGAGCGAACCCACCACACCGTTTTACTATGAATAAGCAGATCTGTGGGATGTACACACAGCTCTCTGAACAGTACGTGTACACTCACTGGGAAAGGGCAGAGGCAAAAGCTCTCCGGCAGGGCAGCACCTCTTCATTTGGTTTCAACGCTGGGCTTGACTGCAACATGCCCTTCATTCAGGCAGGAGAGAGGGGAGGACAGTGGCATTCAGCTCTCTTTAGACGGCTAACTGACATCCTTAGCCAAACATATGCAAGTGTTGCTATGCTAGTAATCCTGTGCACTTCGGAAGATATCCAATAACATACAACTGGAACCAGAAAATACACAGAGAAACTAATTGTGACAGGCAACTGTGAAAATACAAGATTTGTTGTGCAAATATTGAATTTTTCAGCCTCTGTTCAACACTTGCTAACCTGGGGAGGGGGCGTTCTTTAAAGATTTCAAAGTCCTTTGCAGGTTCAGCCCTAAGGAATTACTCCTCTTCTGTAAGGAGGCTGTGTCTTTTACTGGACCCTTGGGGAAAAGACACTGGGCGTGTGAAGACAAAAGCGAAGTGAGGGGCAGATGTTACAAGTGGGGCAGGTGCTACAGGTGAGGAGGTGCTACAGGGTGGGAAATAATCAGCACAGAAGTTGCCTGGCCCTTTTGAGATTCAGATTTCCTCTACAAAGCAGGGCTAATGATACTGGATGGTAGTGATACACATGTCTCTTAGGGTAGCCTAACACACTTATTTCCCTTTTGTTTTTTAAGGAATATGATGTTTGCTCTTTTGTTCAGACATTTATTACATATTCTATATCTTGTACATATATGAACAAGACTTCCCTTTCACAGTGATCAGTACTGTCACCTTTGATTACAGCATCATTGGACAGGCCTCTAAATTGTGAAACGCGAAGAACCTTGTATTTTTATTGTTCTTCTTAGTCCCAAAGTAGAAGCTGCTGGATCAAAGAATCAGTATTTCAATGATGAGAAAGGTCAACATTTGAATCGTGGGTCAGTATTTGAATGAGGGGATCAATATTTGAATGAAGGGCACTTGATGGCTCTAGCTTTTCAGATTCTGATAGTTAAAAAAAAATCTGAATTCTTGACCTCTGTCAATTCAAGGCTCCAAAAACCTGTTATTTTATCCGGCTGCCCTCCTCTTCCACGGTTCCTTGTGCACTCAAGGATCTCTTTAGGGGAAATGAGATGTGCTCGCCTTCTTCCTTAGACTTCTACATTTCCTTCTTTCCTACTTGACGATGAAAAGCTCACTGGAATTCTAGGAGAGAGCACACATGTAGTCCAGCTGTCTTCTTTAAGCTTCTTCCAGTTTTAGACTTTCAAACATAACAGCATTTCTTAATTAACGGTATTTTCATCACTCACATTGAGCCCAACATTTCTGCCACCACCTTCGTTATACTGAGCGTTTGATACAAGGAATCACCAGTACCACCTCTGAGACTATTCAGAATCCTCATCTGTCTTGTTGTGAGGCTGAGAAAGTCTGCTGGTGCCTCAACAAAGCACACGTCACTGTACAGATGACCAATATTTTGGATGCATGACTCACAAAGACCTAAAGGTCCCCTTGGTGGCCCTGTTCTCCTGTGTTCTATGACACCCCCTGGACACGGGACTAGCTGAGACCGTGTCACGTTTCCTCCGAGGCACGCAGTTAGCACTGCTTCCTATTTCAGTCTTTTGCCGGGGGAGTGACTTTGCTGCTGTCAGCCTGGATTATGGATATTAGATCTTGAATGAGCTGTAACTTCCTGCAATTGAAAATTTATAACACGAAGACAGTTTCATTGGGCCCCGTCACTGTTTTAATACACACTCCCGGGAGTCTTCAGGATCAGGTGGGTTTCTAAGATACCACCTGGATGGCCCACATTTGCTGAATTATGAAGGTGGTTTGTTTTCCTTCCTTGGCCGTGCTCTTGAGCCAATTCAGCCTCACTGCGATGCGAGTATGTCCGGATTTCCTTCTCTTGATAGTCTACCCTCTTGCATATCTCCTTTGCCCTCTTAAAAGCTTAACCTGCTTATAAAAACTGGTACAAATAGAGAAGATAACCATAATTAAACTCTACCTAGGAGCTTATTTTAAATATTAGATCTTCAGAAATAGTCACCTCTTTTGCAAGAAGTAACGTAGATCATCTTTCCTTTTTCTTCCTTGTTCCTGACTACACAATGATGGACATATTTAACTGGCAGTAAATTCTTTTTTTTTTTTTTTTTTTTTTTTTTTGTGGTATGCGGGCCTCTCATCGTTGTGGCCTCTCCCGTTGCGGAGCACAGGCTCTGGACGTGCAGGCTCAGCGGCCATGGCTCACGGGCCCAGCCGCTCCATGGCATGTGGGATCTTTCCGGACCGGGGCACGAACCCGTGTCCCCTGCATCGGCAGGCGGACTCTCAACCATTGTGCCACCAGGGAAGCCCAACTGGCAGTGAATTCTTAAAAACAAAGCAGGAAGGAGAGAGGCAAGGGACCTGGATAAAACAGGATAACCTGAGGATAACTAAACTGGACACAGATCTGCACATGGACATAAACCGTACCTTCTGTTAAAAAAAAAAAGTCTGAAAAACCACAGGTTGTCTACTTTTTTAAAAAATTAGTTTTGTCCACGAATACAAGACATAAAATTCAAAATCCATCCAAAATATTACTCAAAATCTGTTCCAAGTTTTATCTATGAATTAACAGAAAGCCAGTGCTTTGAGAGTGCCAGCTTTTTCGACTAACCAGCTACAAAACTAGATTGTTGGACCAATCCTTTAAATCATCTTCTTGCTTTCAGCCTGGAGACTCCTTTTTCCCTGAAAAAAAATCACCAAGGCCAACTGACTACTGAGCTACAACTAGGTGCAAAGTGTAGCCCATCTATAACATTTTATGCAACCTCAACATAGCTGAGAGTATCTCATCCTATGTCATGAGTCCATATTAACCCAGGACGAAGATGACGCAGGGGAGGGGGCCTGAGCCTCAAGAATGGCGGAAGATTCTTGATCCACAAAATTTGTGCTGGTTGTTATTTGATATTTCTGGACTTTACAAACCAGTTATGAAGACTGGGCATCAAAGTCAGCTTTCAGAACAGGTCTGTTAGGTGCATGATAACAGCTAAGAGGCAGCTAAGAGGAACCTCTTTTCAGCTGGGATGATGAATCTGAGAACTTAAAATTGGGCAGAAGTTCCACAAAAATGTCACGATACTCTTTCTTCAGTGACCAAGTATACAATGTCCATAATGAGCCCCAGGGGTTCCCATGCTTCTTGGTACAGCGTATCCTCCATGAAACTCAACAAATGAGAGCTGGCTTCCTTCAGAACATGCTTAAAGGGCACCATGATCTTCAAAATTGTCTTCTTTTCCTTGGGCTTCTAAGGTATCATGTCAACATTATACCCAACTTGATTACTCAGTGACTGTCCCGCCAAGTTTTCAAACAAGTCAAATATCCAAACTTTCAAGCTGTTTTATTGTTTTCAGTGGAACTGCAATCTGATTGCAAGTTATTTTCATTTATTTTACATTATTTTTTGGTTTAATACCACAACACACAGGTAACGATGGCCGAGTTCGTCTTGGGTGTTTGCTGACTATCTCTCTGTTAATAAGCCAATGTGCTAAAATGCAGTTTTATGGGTTTGTCACATTTCTAACATTGGATGGATCACCTTGCTCTGAGTTTCAAGTTCTAGTCTGTGTAAACCAGCAGTGAAAGGGTAGAGCAGAAAAAAAGGAACTCTGACATTTAATGGATTAAAAACAGACTAGGTTGCAGTAATACTCATTCACCCAGCAACTGTCTGTTCAGCATTTACAAATACAAATGCCCATATGCAAGTACATACACATACACAAATACACAAATACACATATACAAGTGCATACATGTATACAAACACACATAGGCAGTGCATATATATATAAACATATAAGATTATGCTAGTAATGCTGTGGGGAATAAAGAATAAAAAATACACTGCACTCTCAAAGTATGTAATCTAGTTAGAAATATGAAAATTATTTACACTTCAGAACTCAAGGCCATTCATACAAATACATGTTACATATCTTCATATATATATATATATATATATATGAAGATATATATGTATATGTTGAATACACTTCAGATCTCTCAACTTTTAATACAAAGTAGAGATCAGTGCCTTAGAAGAATAAAGTGCAGAGGGGCAGCAGTGTAAGAAAACACACCTTCCAGGTGAGTGAGGAGGGAAGAGGGATGCGATGGTTCCGGCTCCTATCTCCTCCTTACCTCACGAGACGGTTTTGTTCCCCTAATGGTTTAAGCATTAGGAAAACTCTGAGGTGTAGCAACGCTGGCATAAAGTATGTGTTTGTGGAAAGATGGCTGAAAGTATGAATGAGCACTGATACTGAAGAGAACGTTCCCTGGGGTATGAACTAAATGGCGGAGGCAAACGCTCAGATGGTTAGAAGGCCGTGGGAAATGCAACATGCTAACTGCCAACAATGGGCACATCACGAAATTCGTCAAACCTCAAAGACACTCTGCGTGCCGAGACAGGACCATTTTCTTCCATTCTCTTACTAACACGTTCCATTTTGTGTATCAACATCACCGATTTTCACACAACTCTGTACAAAGAATATTAATTAGCTGGAGGCAAAATTAACCAAGGGAAAGACAATTTTTTAATACACATCCCCAGCGTTTCCTTTTTTTTTTCCAGAAAACAGTTGTAAAAGATGATCCCTGTATATAACTACAAATACATATACACGTTTGCATATTTACTTGTGTGTATCAAGTTATCCTGGAAATTTCTGGAGATATGCCAAACTCCTCTTGGACTCCTAGTTTGCTTACTATTATAACCCACTCTGCAAGGGCTGACAATATTTTTCTAAATATACTATTGGTCAACTGCTGAAATCTTGAAACGTAAGAGGAGTCATGTGAGAGAGAAAAAGCAGGTGCTTCACAGATGTGGGGAGGCGCGGGGCCCTGGAAAGAGTCCTTGGTTATGAGAGAAGAGGCTGTGAAGGATGATGGATATAAACAAAGAATGGAGAACTGGAAATTCAGGTGCAGGTATTCCTTTCTTCTGAGATATGGGTCTCCATCACTGAGTGGACCTTCCGTCCACTGTTTTCTCGACAGAACATTCTGTTTACTCAGAGGCGGTGTAAACTGGCACAAGCCACCAGAGCCCTAGGAGTTCCCATATTCTGTCCAATGGACAGAAAGATCTTATTCTGAGAGATGGAAAGAAAATTTGAGGAAATATAATGAAAATTATAAGTGGGTGTTGATGGAGGAATGAGACGAACGGTCTGCATTGGTAGAAGCTGGACGAACCCAGCAAAGGCTGCGATTTTAAAAATGGGAAATTAGAGGTGGCGCCGAGTACGACTCCGTTTGAAAAAGGGCAGACATATAAATTAAGTTGCCAAGGAAGACATCAGAAACAAACCGTACAGGTAAGTTTTAGGAAACAAGTCGGCACTTGAATGGGGGCGGCAGGGATTTAAGGCTATAGTGACGAAGTGAGGAGGTAGTGCAGCAAAGGTGACAGGCAGGGTGACAATACGCTGCCGTCGCTATCCGAACAGCATCCACTCTGGACCACTGTGCCATTTTAGAGCAACCCGAAACAAAGGCAGCACATTATTCAATAATAGATTATCGGTTTATTAACAAAAGGGAGAGTGGGCTTCCCTGGTGGCGCAGTGGTTAAGAATCCGCCTGCCAATGCAGGGGACACGGGTTCGAGCCCTGGTCCGGGAAGATTCCACATGCCGCAGAGCCACTAAGCCCGTGTGCCACAACTACTGAGCCTGCGCTCTAGAGCCCGCGAGCCACAACTACTGAGTCCACGTGCCACAAGTACTGAAGCCCGCGTGCCTAGAGCCCGTGCTCTGCAACAAGAGAAGCCACCGCAGTGAGAAGCCTGCACACCACAGTGAAGAGTAGCCCCCTATTCCCACAACTAGAGAAGGCCTGTGCACAGCAACGAAGACCCAGTGCAGCCAAAAATTAATAAATAAATATTTTTTTAAAAAAGGGAGTGAACGGAAGAACTCACTCCCTCACCGGAGGAGTCTTCAAAATTGAGTTGTGAATGCTGAGTTATCCTCTCAGCCATTCGGTTCCTCATGTGAAACTCTCATTTTCTTCACCAAATTATCCATCCTAAACCTGCCTCTCTGTATCCATGTCTCCTACTCAGGGGCTTCCCCCTACGGCCACATTATAAATAACAAAGGTCATTAAATCATCCCAATACCTGGCTTACAGAAGTCCAGATGTATGTCTGAGCAAATTAACTTTACAGCCAACAAGAGACAGGACTCTCCTTCCCCTCCCCAAGCCTCTCTGCTCAGTGGTTGGTTTGCGCAGAACCTGCAGTTTCATGGTCTGCACTCGGCTGGGGCCCGGAGGTCCTCACCTCCGGGTGAGTATGTTTGTGTATGTTCTTGGTCATTTCCACCACTGATCAGGTCAATTTCAAGAGCCAGCCTGTGGAACCTGAAACCATCATCCTTAACGGTCCAGCTAAGTGGTTCCTATTAAAAAGGAAGCCATTTACATGGAAGTAACTTGTAAAACAATCTCATGCAACACGTGGGGAAATTCCACCCCATGCTTCTCTGGCATCTACCTGTTTTCCCAAGAATGAGAAGTTCCGTCAGCATTTTCCTCCTCCATCCTAGTCTATAAGAAACCACCGCATGCTTTTCCTTAAAATGCACATATGTGAATCCGAAGGAAACATGATGTTGTCCAAAGCTAGAGAAAGCAACTAGAAGAGGAATTTACGAAGATGTATCAAAGGGATTTTCAAGCTGTTGAATATCTTTTGAAACTTCATATACGATGACAGGCTGTAAGCTCCTTGAGAGCAGGGACCAAGAGTATCATAGGAACCTTGATATACCCAGAACCTACCACAGTGTCTGGCCCAGAGCAGGCATCCACAGAGCTGTGTTGAATAAACGAATGAATAAAGGAGTGACAATACTTTATCACATTTCCTATCCGCCTGACATAAATGATCACTAAATTCTGGAAAACTTTAAACACTGCCTTTTAATGTCACATTTTAAAATGCTGAATCAGTTTCTGTTCTAGATATGAAACACCTGAAGTGAATTACATGCGTATTTGTACTGCAATTTCTTTTCAACGGAGCAACTTTTATTCCAACCCATTTCCACCTTTATTAGGAATAAAGAAGCTAAGTGATACTATCCTTTTCTTAAACAGGCATGAAAACAGTTGGAACCAATCGCATTTCACAGGAAAGTCATCAAGAATAACAAGCATGACCACATGAGGTGTGTGAATACACAGAAATCTTTAATCTTTCAGCATTTGGGGGGGGGAGGGAAGGAGGGAGGGAAGGGAGAGAAGACACATCTTCAGGTTTCTGTATATATTAGCTTCCAAATTTTTCCCATGTCTTTCAGCTTCGTTAGAAGCGCTTCACCAGAGACTAAGGCCTGGCAGAAGAACACCCAGATTGAGATCTACCACTGCCCACAGCCTTCTCACTAGAGAACGCGGGCCGCTGTCTCACACGACAGAAGCAGCTGGTTCTTCTCCACAAAGAGCAAGGATCCCCCACAACATTAAGGAATTGCCCCAATATGGTTTTCAGCACCAGCGACATCACCGAGTGTCAGTGCCGAAGTCTTATCCTTCACCACCAGTCAAAAGCCAGCCTCCCGGGCTGGGCTCCCCAACCTGCCAGGTCTGCCTTGGAGTCACAGCTCTGTTTCCTCTGGACTATTACTCTCAACTCCATGTTTACATCTGGTGGAGTATGGATTTTATAGTCGCTGCATGAGGGGAACAGAAACAGTGTCTGGAACGATAACCGTGAAGGGCTGATCGAAAATGCTTGAAGATGGAAAGCACGGTCTACAAAGCTTTGGCAACGTGTATGGAGGTGTGTGGCCTTGAAACTACTCATTTCATGTACCTGAAGGTGGCCTTGTAGAATGGCCTTATGGACAAGGACACTGTGGGGACCGAGGATCTTCCTGGTTGTGGAAGATGCCTCCACCCTTAACATCTGTGACTTTCACTCCACCATCTGGAACCGGACACTCAGGGAGCAGGGGAAAATGGGAAACTCCAGACATCAAATTGATCTGCCCTTGTTTTTCTTCTTTTTCTTGGCCACTCAAGGGATACTGACATTCAAAGTTGTACCTTTCAGCCCCAGAACTTACAGTAGCACCTAATGCTACTAGATCTTAGGACAGATGCTCCAATGTCCACCTTCTACTGGCTGAGGAGCACTGCTCCCAGCGCCCATAGATCAGTTATTAACTTCCACGCCAGCAATTTCTGACTCGAAAATATCTTCTTGTATTTGTGTCCAAGACTAAGTTTCCTGGGGACAGAAAATTACATTTTGCGAGCTTACTGAGTTTGGCCATCCTCCCTACTTGATATATACAAATAAAGCTTTAACACATCTGCATGAGACAATTTATTCCCCACAACTGCTTGATTTCAACCACTTGAAACCATTCCTCATGGTTTCAAAGGAGCAAATCTAAGAGGAGGGAAAAAGAGGGCTCTGACTTCTCCCACAAGTTGTCAAGTTAGGAAGGTTCTGGAACAGTACTATTTTCTTTTTTTTTTTTTTTTTGCGGTACACGGGCCTCTCACTGTTGTGGCCTCTCCCGTTGCGGAGCACAGGCTCCGGACGCGCAGGCTCAGCCGCCATGGCTCACGGGCCCAGCCGCTCCGTGGCATGTGGGATGCTCCTGGACCGGGACACGAACCCGTGTCCCCTGCATCGGCAGGTGGACTCTCAACCACTGCGCCACCAGGGAAGCCCTGGAACAGTACTACTTTCTGAAGACGTCTGGCAACACCACATCTCGGTGGCGTTCAGCAGTCACTGTTTGGAGGGGACCGCTGGTTGCAAACTGGCACAAAGAGTCAACTGATTCTACCGCTTGTTTTTTTGACTTTGTCTAAGAGGCAATTTCTGAACATCATAAAAGCCTTCTTCATTTGGTTCTGTATTGTGTAAAGCAAGCTGTCCTTGGTTACTAAACTGATTAGTAAGTGGTTTATATTATTCTAATGGTTGCCATCGTTATTGCAAGGAAAAAAAAAAAAAGATAGTTGAGTGAGTAAAGCTGCAAAACAAGACTGTTATGCCCAGTACTGGGATGACAGGCTGTCACATTCAGAAAGGAGCCAGGTCTACAAGCCCAGGCCTTGCTGCAGAGATCCATCTTCCAAAGACCCTGCACCAAATGCTGAACAATGCTATGCTTTAAAAAAAAAAGAACACTCCATTCAGTGGCTTTCTTAAAAAAGATGATGGAAGGCAGAGTGGAAACCAAAAGCAGTTCCCAGAGATGCTGTAATTGCCTGGACTATCTCGCCTGGTTGTGAAATGCACCAGACCTTTTAAACTGGGCCTACATTCTGCCATCATGCTCGGCCATATGGTGATCTGGCAAATTTGGACAAAACACCGCCCACCCCCACCCCCACCCCAATCAGTCTGCCCGAGCCCTTCCTTGAGAAGCCAATTTCCTCAGTAAAAGGCATAGTAATTGCCATGAAAGGCATGCATCCCTGTCATGAAAGCATTTTTCTTTGCCTGCTGGATTCTACGTACTCAGCATAAGACCTCCCAAAAGATGGTGTTAGAAAAGCCCTTCCTTCAGAAACAAACAGCACAAGCATTTTTCCCCCAAGTGAAAAGTCAAAGGCAGCAAGGAAAGGTGAACCTCTCAGCGCTGGGCACGTTTTCTTCATCGTGCTCACTGGAATTTGTAGTCTATGTGGATTTTTGTGGTTATTTGACTAATGGCTGCCTCAATTTGACCATCAGCTCCTTGAGAGCACAAGCCAGCTTTGTTTTCTTTGAGTCTTGCATCCCTGGCAAAATATGGAGTCTGGCACTTAGTAGGGCCTCAAATATTTGTCGAGGGAGGAAGGGAAGAAGGAATAGGAGGGGGAGGCGGAGGAAGGAATGATGGGGGCCCCAAGGGACAAAATGCTGCTTCATGGCTCGCGTTCTACTAGAATTTGCCTGATTCCTTTCACACGAACGGCCCAGACCTACAAATACGCAAACATCTGACATGTGTATATATTCACAAGCCCGCAGAGAGGGGCCAGCATCAGAAAACGCTAAGATAGGTCTTAAAATTTTATTTCAACCATGTAATTGGACCCATCAAGGGAGAAATTGGTTTTCTATGCCTGGAAATTGGTGGGAATTTTATTATTTCTGAATTTGCAAAAACAGCATTGAGTTGAAAAGTCCAACTGTGCCGACTTCACAACTTCTCGTACCAGATCTGGGTCACGTCGGCGATTTCTGTCCCCGACAGCAACACGCCTTGGCAGCTAAGTCACAGAAGCTGTATAGACTCTGAGCTCATTTACAGGCGGCACAGCTACCTGCAAGCTCTTGGTGCCTCTGCAGATGGACATGCTTAAAAGCTGTTGATTCGAGAGGCACTGGTCGGCCAATCTGTGCACCCTTTGAACCGCACCTGCCGTAATTTTGCGCTTCGAGGACTGCAGGCTTCAGACCGGAGCGCCAGTGAAGGATCTGTAAGAGCCTCGGCGCTCTCTCTAGTGCTGCTGCAGGGCTGGCTATGGCCCTTTTCCTTTCCCAGATAGTCATCCAGAAAATCAAGAGCCCACCCACCAGAGTGGATGGAGGCGCTGGACGGGGTGGGGAGGCTGGAGGATGAATCAAGAGGCTCCAGATGCAGGAAGGGTGAAAGCACAGCCTCTTCCACTCTCCTGGCGGAATGGAGCTTTTCCATTTGCCTTCTGCTTTTCCAAGAGTGGAATCTGGTACTTGGAGGTGGGTCTTTGGAGATGCTTGATATTTACAGGAATGTCAATTTCAAAACGTGGCAGTGAGAGTGTCTTTAAACCGGATGAAGGACATTTGAAGTCTGATTTTCTCTTGGTAAATTTCCTTATTCAAAATGATGAAATTGCGGAAATGAAATCCTGCTAGAGCATGGAGAACCTAGAGCAAAACCCAGCAAAGTTTTTCTTCTTGCAGGGAGAAGCACAGGGAGTGTAGAAAGTCTGGCCCCTTGAGAAATCTTGCTCCCGGGCACTAGTAAGCAGATATCCTTTCCGTCATCAAGGTGTAAATTAACGACTGAATACACACAAGTTCTTTCTGCAATGGCTTACACTTACAGGTACAGAAACTCCATGAACTCAGTATCCCTTGCACCCGGCAAAAGTGCCTGACACACAAGGGCTCAAAGGATGTTTGCTGACCTGAACGAACCTCTCCCTTGGCCTGTAGAATCAGCAGCGTACCTGGCTCCAACCAAATTCTGCATGGTCGGGAAAATCAGCTGCTGGTGAACTGCAGCATAAAAAAGGAATAAAATGGATTGGGGCAGTGTAACATGACTGTATACAATGATCACAATTCATTAAACCGAACTGCATGTAAATAATACCTTAATAAACAAAAAAGAGGAGGAAAAAAAATCCAACGGTCAAGTAAGTAGCTTGGTCAGGATGTGAACCCAGATATACCCATCCTGTTTGATCTTTACGGATGCGGAAGGCAGCTTCATGCATCTATTAGCCATTGGCATTTCTTCTTCTGTGAAAGGCCTATTTGTATCCCTTGCCCATTTCTTTATTGGGGTTTTGGATTTTTAAAATATAATTTATGGAGAAAATTTTTAAATATTAAAATATTTTAACTTTGTCAATAAAAAGAAACTAAAGATTTACAGTACAAACATGACATTTCTGAACACGACATTTCTCCTAAAATGGATAAGTTATTAATGGTTAGATTATGAGAGAGGGAACCATACATCTGATTGGTGTTTTAATAGAATTTTTTTTCTCTTAAACAATTTTCTTAAAGTGCTATGAAAGGGTCCATGAAGAAAGTGCCTGGTAGCTGGTTGACAGCAACTGTCCCTCACGAAAGACAGGTGGAGGTAAAGGAAAACCTGACTTTTAGGAAGCAGGTCCACTGAATTTCCCCAGCTTGATTTATTGCCCTATTTTATCAGACCCTCCTAAATTTACCTGTTCAAGTTTACTCGAGATATCTCAAGTTTCAGGGGAAAAAAAAAAACCACACCTCTGGACCATCACACCTTCATTAACTCAGGGAGACGGAAGGTGTCAAGGTTACGACCCTGCTGTTCTGGCACATCTTCTTATTGAAAAATCATGGGTTCCCATCTACCTTCAGCCTTGTTTATGTATCTGGTCAACTGGAGGGCACCCCAGGCAAGTGCCTTGAGCAGCCTGTTCTGAGCATCTCCACTCACCTTTCCTGATAAAGTCACCCTCCGAGACAGGTAGGGGACCAGAGCTCCTCCATCCTCATTTCACAGAGAGTGACAGGGCAGTTAACTGACTTGCAAAAGGTCAAACAACCAGTTGCTGGTCAGGACAAAAATAGAATCGGGGTTTGCTGACCTCCTTGTCTCCTGCTCAAGTGATTCAAGGACAAGAGCAGTTGATTCCTGAGCCGTAAAATAACATGACAAGCTTTTGATCTTCTCATCCTCGGACAGGATGAGCTAAGGCATGGAGCTGGTTTAACGGTGCTCTTGGACATACAAATGAGAGGCTGCTGAATTGGTGGGGAAAATCCAAGGCCAAGAATCCAAAAGTGAGTAACTTCAGCTTTCCCACTGGCTAGCTCTAATGTTATGCAAAAATCAGGGGCTACCGTGCCTCAGTTTTTCTCTCTATGAAATGGGGACACTGCAAACTATTTCTTGAATATACTAATCTTCTAACAGAAGTACCTTATCTTAGGAGTGCTGTGACTCAAAGCTTCAGGAATGGAAGAGATGAATATGGTTTGGGGGGGGGGGTGGCATGACCCTTGCAGTGAAAACAAGAAATAAGAGAAGGCAACATTGTGAAAACACTACACTGCACCTTGGATTAAGACTGAGAACAGGAATAAGGAAGAAGCACACATTTAAATGGGGCTCACTTATCATGCAACTGGGCCACAAGCCCTGGGTTTGGATGTTGCTAAAATACATCCCCTTTGCTGGGCACATCGGGCTTGACACAAGACCTTGTTTCATTCACAGACATGCTTATACTTCTGCAAAACTGCAAAAAAAAAAAATAGCTTTTAATTACTATTTGTAGAGCATCGAAGACAATTAAATGCTTGTGATTACCCTTTTGTTTTTTAAAAACAGAGAACCAGAGAATAAACATTTCTGTACAGCCATCAGAGCAAAATGCCTTTTGAGGCAGAATGCTCTGAATACATTCTGCCTTATAAAAAATGTATAAAAGGATAGCACAGAAAAGGGCTGTGAGGCGTGACACGGCCCCATCATGCTATGCATGCCTGAGTTAGCCGGTACAAGATCAGAACCAGAAGCAGAGATGAACGCCACTCAACCAGAGCCCGAGGCTGGGAGGTCCAGCATGGCATCGCCTGGGGTCAGCGGCGGGGCCGCTCCAAGGCACGCTCTCTGGAGAGTCATCCAGTTTAAAAATATTTGGGCCAACGTGTTATCACCTGGAATGGAGACGCTGTCCCCCATTTTAATGTGAACAGGGATCATGTTCATTTCATGATACTATCACATCCGCAGTCATTGTTGTGATCACGACTATTAAAAAGAGTTAAACAGAAACCCCCAATAGGTTGTACAGCATGACCTCAAATGACACCCAGGTCTCCAGGTGGCCTCCAGAGAACTGGCAGGGAGTAACAGGAAAGCTGGAAATCCAGGGAAAGAACGAGACCCCCTTGAGCGCTGCCGTCATCGGAGAACCGCTTGTCTTTGGGAATGACGCCTGGCCCATTTCTACAAGGCTTTGCATGCACAGAACATTTTGACTTTTGTGACATCACTGTACCCATTTGGCAAATGAGAGTCACTCAGGTGACTCTTCCCAAGCCATACGGTTACTAGATGTCAGCATTCAAAGACAGCACGCTTGGTGTTCAGCAAAATCTCTTAATGCTCTTAAGATGTGAGTAGAGAGAGATGATATAAAGGAGTAAAATACGTTGGGTTAGAGGGACTCTATGGCTGGTTGTCAATGTGATTCACAAGTCGCGCCTCGTATGTCTTGGAGGAAGCATAGCTTAGTGGGTTGAGCCTGGAGTCTTGAGCCAGACCACCCAGATTCAAGCCCAGGTTCTGCCATTACCAGCTGTGTGATGCTGCAGTAGTACTTAATGCTCTGGGCCCCGAGCTTCCTTATCTTTAAAATGAAGGTGATAACAGAACCTACCTCACGTAATTATTATGCAGATCAAGTAAGTTAATTTTTGTAAAGCATTCAGAATAACATCTACCATATAATTAATGCTGTATATGTGTCGGTTAAATCAATCAATTATTCTACCAGGATGTTGCAGGTTCTTCTCCAACAGGCATAAACAACTTTCTGATGCATTTTTAATAAAGAGACATCGCCTCCCTATTACCTTGTTAAAAGTTTCCTTGGACTCATCCCGATACCCTTCTTGACCACATGACTGACAGGAACACAGAACCTCTCTCCTCATCGATTTTCAAAAGCAAAGCCATCTCGACTCAGCATCCAATGTGTTCCCCAGACTCACCGGGATCACTCTTCTCCCCACAAAGCTTGGAAAACCACTGACAAATTTTATTAAATAATTACATGGATTGATCCAAGAAAGACACTTGTTCCACCAAAGTGGGCACCCCACCACCTGCTGTGCTAGTGCATCTGGCTTGAAACCTGCAACCCTGCTGGTCAGTCTTTGGTTACAGACCCCCAAGCCTTGGAGGCCTTATATATATGGTATGTAGGTGAACAAACATAGACATTGACAAGCCTAACAGACTCATCAGAGGAACTGTTGCATCTTAAAAATCATCAAGCTTCAAAGAGTAATTCAAAGAACAGAGTGCTGAAAAGGATCTGCTTTGGAGGAGACCTGGCCATTTACTGCCAGTTAATTTGCATATGGCCTGGTCCTTTGATCTTCTGAAGGATGATCTATAAATTTCTGTGGTCTCCAGTTCTTGCAGAGAAGCAATTCAAATACATTACTGTAGAGCCTTCAATTAAAAGGATTTTATCTGAGAAATGACTAATGCCATCCCATAGGATTATGGCCATTTAAAAAATTACTTGCTTTTCAATCTTGAGAAAGAAAAACGGAGCTGGAGGAATCAGGCTCCCTGACTTCAGACTATACTATAAAGCTGCAGTAATCAAGACAGTATGGTACTGGCACAAAAACAGAAATATAGATCAATGGAACAGGATAGAAAGCCCAGAGATAAACCCACGCACATATGGTCACCTTATTTTTGATAAAGGAGGCAAGAATATACAATGGAGAAAAGACAGCCTCTTCATTAAGTGGTGCTGGGAAAACTGGACAGCTACATGTAAAAGAATGAAATTAGAACACTCCCTAACACCATACACAAAAATAAGCTCAAAATGGATTAAAGACCTAAATGTAAGGCCAGACACTCTAAAACTCTTAGAGGAAAACATAGGCAGAACACCCTATGACATAAATCACAGCAAGATCCTTTCTGACCCACCTCCTAGAGACATGGGAATAAAAACAAAAATAAACAAATGGGACCTCATGAAACTGCAACGCTTTTGCACAGCAAAGGAAACCATAAACAAGACCAAAAGACCACCCTCAGAATGGGAGAAAATATTTGCAAATGAAACAAATGACAAAGGATTAATCTCCAAACTTTACAAGCAGCTCGCTCAGCTCAATATCAAAAAAACAAACAACCCAATCCAAAAATGGGCAGAAGACCTAAATAGACATTTCTCCAAAGAAGACATACAGATTGCCAACAAACACGCGAAAGGATGCTCAACATCACTAATCATCAGAGAAATGCAGATCAAAACTACAATGAGATATCATCTCACACTGGTCAGAATGGCTATCATCAAAAAATCTAGAAACAATAAATGCTGGAGAAGGTGTGGAGAAAAGGGAACCCTCTTGCACTGTTGGTGGGAATGTAAATTGATGAAGTCACTATGGAGAACAGTACGGCAGTTCCTTAAAAAACTAAAAATAGAACTATTATACGACCCAGCAATCCTACTACTGGGCATATACCCTGAGAAAACCATAATTCAAAAAGAGTCATGTACCACAATGTTCACTGCAGCACTAGTTACAATCACCAGGACATGGAGGCAAGCTAAGTGTCCACTGACAGATGAATGGATAAAGAAGATGTGGCACATATATACAATGGAATATTACTAAACCATAAGAAGAAACAAAATTGAGTTATTTGTAGTGAGGTGGATGGACCTAGAATCTGTCATACAGAGTGAAGTAAGTCAGAAAGAGAAAAGCAAATACCGTATGCTAACACATATATATGGAATGTAAAAGAAAAACAAAAGGTTCTGAAGAACCTAGGGGCAGGACAGGAATAAAGATGCAGACATGGAGAATGGACTTGAGGACACGGGGAGGGGGAAAGGTAAGCTGGGATGAAGTGAGAGAGTGGAATGGGCACACATACACTACCAAATGTAAAATAGATAGCTAGTGGGAAGCAGCTGCATAGCACAGGGAGATCAGCTTGGTGCTCTGTGACCACCTAGAGGGGTGGGATAGGGAAGGCGGGAGGGAGACGCAAGAGGGAGGAGATATGGGGATATACGTATATGTATAGCTGACTCACTTTGTTATAAAGCAGAAACTAACACACCATTATAAAGCAATTATACTCCAATAAAGATGTTAAAAAAAATTACTTGCTTTTTCCTGTGTTTGTCTTTTGGAGACTAGGATATACTAGCACAGCGCCGGCTGCTATAGGGGAAAAAGGTCCTTCCTGCTTTGTCTCCACACACTAACTCTCAGAGCACAAATGTCAGGTATATTTCAAAGGAGGGTGGTGTAAGATGTGGAAAATCAACCTGTTTTTCACTCCACGATACGGTGACGAGACACATAACATCGCTTCCTATGAAAATTCTATTTTTAATCCCACTGACGGCACCAAACTGGATTAACAGTGGTGAGGAGTTAACTCAAATCTACCTATATTTTCATCACGTATTTTGGGGTTTTCTTTCTTAAGTCGATTGTTTTTCCTCTGGAGCTCAGTTGAGTGTCAGCTCTGACTTTTTGAGTAGCTTTGAGGAATGGGATCAGCTAATGTTCTGTACATGAAGCAATTCCGTACCATTTCGCTTCTCTAAAAATACTGCTGCCTGCCACCGGAGCCAATCAACAGTGATGAACAGCTACAGGGACAAGTAGGTCTCTGAATGTACTTCGGATCTGACAGCCCTTCATCAGATACAGAGAATGGGTCCCTGCGACTCACAAACCCAGCTCCCTCCTAGGGCAAGCAAGTCCTTTCTTTTCCATGTGAGAAAGGGCAAGGATCCTTAATGATCCAATACGGTCCTCCCCCTCCCCCTCCCCCTTTTCAACAGCCCAACAAATATCTGTTCAACGCCTGCAGTGTCTGGTTCCCCGCAGCTGCTGGGCTGGATATAAAATGCTGAGTAAGACACACGTCCTTTTAACCCATTAAAAATCCGTTAGTATGAGGCTTCTGACTTTGTCTGAATTAATGTTACTCATCAAAACAAAGCTGAAAAAACTGCGTTTGTATGCACTAGATACATCTTCCTGCTCTAGTTCACTGACCTCCAGAAAGTCACGTGGTTCATCTGCATATTAGGTAATTGGCAACACGCAGGTCTCCACCCGTTGACGTAGGGCCACTTTTACTGTCTAGGTGTGTAACTGGATTCAACCACTCCAAAATGTTTCTTAAGTCTCTACTACGTGCCAGAAGCTACAGGCTACCTGTTGGGAACCCACTGGTGATACAAAATGGAGAGCAACATATAAAGTCATTCACCCATTGAATTGATGACCTTAAAGAAAAAGCAGATATAATTTTGATGCGTTGGTTATATGTTTTGGCTAATCAGAGCTTACAAGTATATGCCTTCTACCAAGATTACTGCATTTTCTGCTGTGGGTGTTCAGACTGGGAAATGGTATTTTGAGAGTATAAACATCTTTGTGAGGTCTAAGACCTTAGGATGCATTTAAATTTCTCAAGCCAAAAGAAGGAAAGGGCCGTTGCCCACCCATGATAACTAGACAGTCACTTATTAAGAACCTTTGCTTTTTCAAAACCCACTGCCACCATCCACTAGCTCAGCTCCACACACAGAGCAGTGCTTGGCTGCAATGACATTCCACCCATGTGTCTTAACTGCAAGTTCTCCTCTGATTATGAGTCAATGAGGGTGTAAGCTAAGTAAGAGTGTCAGCTAGTTTCCAATAGCCACGAAGGGACTTGTGACGAATCCGAATCTGGTATTATCAAAAGATTTGGTACAACATCAGGAACTGTCAAAGTGCCTTCAACATGCTACAGATTTACTGATACTGCTGGTTTTTCTCATGAGCTTCCCTTCCCATCTGTTTTATCCTGGTATCTTACATAAATATCATTGGCCTACGATTCTTGCGGACACTAAGAGACTAGGATTTCCGTATACATATTTCTTAAAGGTCATTTTGATCATTACTCACTCTCTTTTGATTTATTGTTTTTACTCTCAGTATTTTCTGTGCACTGGGCCCCTCACTAAGTGCTAGGACTAGAAAGACAAATGAGAAATGAATGGGGAATCCTTAACTGAGCTCTTACATCACATTTTAAAAAATTAAGCGGGAGAAACAGGGAGGAACGTGATAATCAGAGCATAGATGTGCTTCCCAGAATTGGATTTGCTATGAGCTGTTTTTGCCCAATTACTATTGTAACTGAGCCATCTATAATTCCTTCCACTTCTATTTTTAGTCTAGAGGAAGTCAGACACAAGATGTTACACACAGAGCCTGAAGCCAGTGCGTTTTCTGACAGCAGAGATTCCCTAATGTCCATCCAGATCACTATAAGAAAGAAGAAATCAAGAAGGGATGCTCCTGGAAAACGACGCCTGTAAAATCCATAACCTTGATTTCATTTCTAATGTTCCTGGGATGGCTGCATGGAGGGGACAAACCAGGACCCTGAATTGGGCACAAAGGGACCTGGCTGGGGACCCAGGTCAAGACAGACCATCACGTTTAAAAAGTGATTCTTAAGAATCCAGCTCCACCCTTTCTGTCTCTGGTTTAAAGAATTCGGGCTTCTAACTGTTATATATATAAGATGAATAAACAAGGTCCTATTGTATAGCACATGGAACTATATTCAATATCCTGTGACAAACCACAATGGAAAAGAATATGAAAAAGAATACATATATGTGTATATATACGTATAACTGAGTCACTTTGCTGTACAGGAAAAAAAATCAACATAATAACATTGTAAATCAACTACTTCAATAAAATAAAATTAAAAAATCCCTGCTTCTGGTACAGGACATTTATATCATGTAAACATCACTTCCCTGCTTCAGTATTCCACATCTATTTACAGGCCTGCATATGGAAGGCCATGTCTCCTGCCGTGGTTACCTCCACCCCTCTATACCCAGCATAAATTTAATTAATGAGAAAAGTCCATTGGACGTTACCATCCCCTTTCCTCCACTGTCTGTTACGTTTCTATATTCCCTCAACAGCCAATTAGTGACAGCATCCAGGAGAACGGCTCCCATCGTGGTCCATGCCCCCAATTCCCCACACACCACCTAGTGGTGATAATTATATTAAAAGTCATGATGATGCCGATGACGCTATTCTCACTGAATTTAAAACACCTGAAAAGGCCATCGTAACACTGAGTGTAACAGAACCTTAGTTTTCCTTTTGGAAACACTTCCCAAGACACATAAAGTGCTCCTATTACCTTGACAAGACTCACCAGGGCCTAAATTTAGGTTAGAATGCAAGTTAAAACCACCTATACTTTGAAATAGGAAGGCACTGATTTACTGAGCAACTGAAAATTGCATTTCCCTGTTCACTGGCTTTCCAAATAAGGGGGGTAAGAAAATAAAGTATTTCCGCAGTTGCAGCAGAGGCACCAGATATGGGCCACACGTGTGGACATGCAATGCTTTTACTTATTGTGACCCCGTTTCAAAACCACCTTCCATCATGATTTCATTTTCACTAGCCTTATTTTTGTCTATAAATCACTTCTGTTGCCCAAACTTTGCTTGCCTCCCAGATGCTGACAGAAGAACTGGATATTACTATTGCTTTCCCCCCAATAAATACTGCTGTCTGTGGTTTACTGCCACTTGAATTCCTTCTCCTTAAATGAACATAAAGGCATCTCTCTGGCTATCCACCACATCTACTTCTTCCTTCGCTTCTTAAAAAATAATAAACTAACAAAAAGCAGTAAATACAGCCCATTTCGAAACCTTCACTTCCATTACCAGTTGGAAAACTGATGAACCAACAGTCGATTCAACTAACAGCTCTAGTCCTTCTAATTCAAATGTGTATGTGGATAAAGTCAGAGTTAGGGATACACACACAATACTTCAAAAGGGATATCATCAATTTGTATTCATCTTTCTTCAAATCCTGTAGTCTCTGATTCTCTTTCTTGTATCAAATAACCCATCAGCTCAACCCATAACCCATTCTGTATGCATCCCTGGTTCATGATTGGACGCTTTCCACTTCCTGCTATACATCTTAAAGAAACGAAAAAGCTTACTATCCCCATGGGTGAGATGAAGAAGAATACGGAAGAGCCTACGAAGTGAGGTTTTCTTGAAAGGACATTAGCATCTAATAAAAAATGTGGTTTGGAGAAGAGGGTCAGCTCAGAATCTGCATGGATACGGGGCATTTCTAAAATTTTGCCACGGTGTTTCATGTATATTTCAAGGTGCAAATATGGAGGAGGCCCCTTTGAAAACCAAAAATGGATAAAAGAAATCAACAGGTAAGTAGACTTTTAACAAAGCTACGCTGGGGTATCCCCCCAGTTCTTAGCGTGTTTGCTTTACAAAAGCCAAGCTTACCACACAGGTTGCACTGACTCTTCTTGTCAGAGAACAGGTCTCTCCTACCCCAAATGTCTGATTACTGTAAGTCCACCAAATTCATAAGATGCAAACTCTACTGCTTTATATGAGCGGTGGCTTTCTAAAATGTATTACCGTCGGAGGTATTGACTTGTTCTCAAATTGCCTAAGGAAACACTCTGAATTCCAATGTCTCCACCATAAACTCAGGGCATTCTGACTGTATTACAGACACAGCCCAGTAAGATTCATTCCTATGATGCTGATCCTTGTTCATCTGTAACTTCTATGACATAAGTTTAGTGAAAGAGAGGATGCTTTCACATCAGACAGACGAGCATTTAGAATCCTCTTCAAGCCATAAACCAGGAACAGTTTCCCATTTAAAGAAAAATAAATCGTCTTTATAATTGAAAATGGCTTTCCTTTACAACTCTGTTTGGCTTTGCTGGGGGAAGAAAAAAAATGTCTTAGTTTATGAGGCAGCTCTCATTGAATGTGGAGCAAAGGAAAACTAAGCGGCTGCTTCTTAGGAATCAGCCTTAACTACACTGATGAACGTTCATCATTTACAAAAGCATCAGAAGAGTCTGTGGCTACTATCTTTTTAGCTATCGCAAGACAACCTAGCTAGCAGATAGGTAAGTTGTGCAATAGTTCTGTTAGGTCATTTTGCCCATCTTTAACACGGACATTTAGGAAGTCAATAAAACACCCAGCAGAAAGATGGAGATTACCCTTAGGAGGCCCAGAAGATTTCTGAGGGGAAAAAATCATTCCGTTAATAAATGCTACATATTATTATTTCATCAAAGGATTGCAAATCACTTCCAGATGACCGCTCTAGGTTCAGGAGCAGACAATATCATGGAAATGATTAGGAGCCTGGGGAGAGGCTGGGCACGTTATCTTCCAATCTGCCAGCCCAGCTCCCAACACACCTGGCTGCGCATCCATGGGGCTGTGCTGCATTTCCAAGGGCCTCTCTGCCTTGTTCGCGGGGCTCAAGGTGTCCAAGTGCTCAGGGGTTACATGATCAGGCTTACGGATCCTGGACATGAGTAGAAACAGCACTCGATGGCGCTCTCCCTTTGGCACGTTTGCCTCTGGTATTCTGCAAGACGTGGCCCTTCGTTGGTGCACTGCTGAGAATGGCTGTGACCTCAGAGATCATGGTCAAGATCATACTGGCTGCCTTCCTGCCTCACCCAAGCCTCTCCCCCAGCCCCCCACCCCCGATTCTCTGCCTCGGGATGCTACCTCCCCTTCAAGTGCTTCTGTTTCTATTTCACGAAGTAACATTTTTATACCCCTCCCCCCGTTGAGAGGAGAAACAGGATAACGCAGGATCCTGAGCAGGGTTTGCCCCAGACTTAGGGAGATGATGGGGAAACACGCAAGAGGCTGAATGGCTTCTGACAATTCTTTCTGTTCCATAGCATTTTTTTTCTGTTCCACTCAATGAGAGAGAGAGAAAGAAAAAGAGCGATTTTCACAGAGAAGCTTATCTTTGTAATGCATCTAAAGACATAGTGCATCTCGGAAGGAATGACGGTCAGATTAATTTTTCTGAGACACATGTTAAAATTGCAAAGCACCAAAATGCCATTCCTGTCATCTTTGCTCTCCAGCCTGCCTTGCCTCCTAGACTGGGAAGGAAGGGAGGAGGGAAGGAAGGGAGGAAGGAAGGGAGGGAGGGAGGGAGAGAGGGAGGGAGGGAGGGAGGGAGGGAGGGAGGGAGGGAGGGAGGGAGGGAGAGAGGGAGGGAGGGAGGGAGGGAGAAAATAAGAGAAAAATATAAAGTATCTGCACCCAGTAGTTAAGGGTAATAACCAGCCTACATAGCAAAACTGTTGGTCACCTAACGAGGTCACTCGAAACCCACGAAACTGTGACAGGGAGGAGTAGAAAGTGAGGCCGAAAACCAACGTGCTTTGCCCCTGGAGAGGCAGGAGGCAGCCTGGGCTAATTCAGAGAACGCTGGGGCAGCGCTGGAGGACACCTGGTCACAGCCCCCCGTCTGCCGAAATTTCAGACTCTTCATGTGAAAATGAGAGCATGCAGTAGATTACATGTAAAGGCCCTTTCAGCTTTGTAATTCTGGATGGAAACTCCAAGTCCAACCCCCTGGTGCATGGGGCGCTGGGGTTCCTGGTACATAAGATACCCAAGTCTGTTTGCTGTTCTAGAAACAGAATCAGGGTCCTCAAACAGTTCCCGTGTATATGTGGTAACTTGTTACATGATACAGGGAGCAACACAAATTAGGGGGAAATAGATGGATTATTTAGGGGATGGTATTATAGAAACTAATTTACCACAGGGAGAAACTGTTGGATCAATACCTCGTCACCATCAAAACAAAACAAATCCCGCAAACCTCCCCTCCAAATGCTGTCAAGGTCTAGATATAAAGTGCAGCCACGAAGCAAACCGAAATAGCTACTAGAAAATATTCGTGATCGCTTGAGACGAGGAAAGAGTTCTTAAATATGATTTTTTAAAAACTCATAAAGGGAAAGGATGGATCTGCCTACTACAAAGGATACCACAGACAAATTGACAGGAGATATCTTCCATCTCTAAAGGTGAACAGAAGATTAATATCCAGACCACACAAGAGATCAACAAGAAAAAAAAGATAATACAATAGAAAAATGTGTGTAAAATATGAACAGGAAATTCATAGAAGGAAAAATCCAAACGGCTCAGAGGTATATAAAGAGACGCTTGATCTCACCAGTAATCAGAGAAATGCAAGTTAAAAGGACAGTGATACAGCTACCAGATTAGAGCCAGAAAGTAACACAGTGCCACACAGAGATGCAGGGTGACGGCAAGCCTTGTTCACAGCTTTGGGAGAAGCAACTGGATCCGTCCTTCTGGCGAACAATCTCCTGCATGTGGAGAAATGAAGCGGGCTCCTGCCCCGCAATCCTGAGAAAAATAACCCGCCAGCCACGCGCCCACAAAGCACCATACGAGGACATGTATGTTCATCGGAGCAGGATTTGGAATGTCTGGGAATTGGAGGCAGCTACGGGTGACTAGTACTAGGACAATGAATAAACAAAACCATGGGAAGTTTACAGGATGGTATATACCACGTGGCAGCCAGAAGCGAGGAATACGATGCAAACCCACAACCTAAGCAGCTCTAAAAGCAGCACTGACTGAAAGGAAAAGAGGAACCGCAATCTATACTCCCATGGATGTATATATTATGAGTCATTCAGGCAGGCAGATATTTTTCAAGGACACACATACATCTAAAGAAATGTTGAATGCATTACAGTGGTAACCTCTGAAGGGGATGGGGACGGGGGCAAAGGGGGCAAACAGAATGAAACAAAAGGGTTCTTGAATGGCCTGATGATGACGGTGATGCGCCATGAACGTGGGGAATGACGCTATGAATCACCTCTGGGCACCTGAATGGGAAGGACGGGGCGGGGGGCGGCAGGGGGCAGGAAGCCAGCTGAGGGGGGGAGGGGTATCTTGCGTCTTGTGAAAAGTGGAAGGTGGACATGATCAAGGGTGAAAAAGCCAAAACACCAGGCTATAAGACTTTCCAAAGAGGACACAAGAAAGGAGTGAGATATCGTAACTTCTAGAAACATGTGTCTGCTTAAAATAGAGTGTGACATTCAATCAGTAAGTATTTAGGAAATGCTTGAGATTGTAGGAAGTTGCAGAAATCAGCTCTTCTCTGGATATGCTGAGGTTCCTACAGCCTCTGCCTAGACTCACAAGCTCACACTCAGAACAGTGAGGTGGCTATCGGTGGGTGGGAGAGATGCCTAGAAGCTCAGAAGAAAGAGAGAGAGTGTGTGTGTCTTTGTTTTTCTTGTCTGGGAGTAGCTTGATGACCTGGAATACTTTCCCTGGGAGTAAACCATGGATAAATTGAAAAGTCCGTTTTCAAGAACGAAGGTCACAAGCTGGTGGACCACAAGTCAAATCCAGCGTACACAATGTTACTGAATTAGCTGTCAATGTTTAGGTTTTGCACCCAGTGTGGATTCCTGGTTCTCCTGGGAAACTGGAAAAATATGAGACAGGGGCCCCGCACACCACTTTTGCCTGAACCGCCTGGGCCGCCTTCCCACAGCAGCAGCTGCGAGCCCTCAGCTTTGCCGCAGGCCTCACCCAACCCTGCTGTGCACCCAGACTGCTGCTGCTGGTCACTCGCTTCCAGGCAGGATGGTCTGCTGTGCAGCCACATGGGAAACTGGTTATCACAGGACTCATGAAAACAGTGTCAGTCTGAGCTTAAAACAAGCATGAGCCCACTTCAAGGGGCACTTCTGGAGGAGCTGTGTGCCCCATGGAATGGACCAGAACCAGCAGAGGCAATGGGGCAGGGACAGGAAAGGCGCCCAGTCCTTCTGTGTTTGGGAGACATTCAAGCTGACGAGGTTCCAGAACCACGTTTCGGAGAGTCAGCCTGAGTTGAGGAGAAGCCTGCATGCTGGATGGTCACGGTCCCCAAGGGCCAGTGCCCCCTTCAAAGTAGATACAACTGTCCGTGCCAATCCTAGTTCCCTCCCAGGTATCATCTTCTCCCATCGAGGAACCATTTTGCTCCACCTAGCATCCCTTCATTGTGTCGTTTATTCATTTTCTCATCTTTGCTTAAAAGCTTAACTTCAAGTGCTCTGAGGATGCTGGGTTCTTGTCCCCTTCCCACAGTTCCACAGAAATGAAGGTAGTGCTTATGTTTTAGGACTAATATTAAAAGTGCCAGGATGACTAAGCTCTGGGTTTAAACCTTCTTTCTCACTTAACGTCTGTCTACAAAGTGGCCTTCTCAAAATTATCAGGACACATCTGCTAACGTACACATGTGGGACTGACTAGGACCTATGTCAATTCTTTGAAATAGAAAGCCCTGGTACCCATTAACAATGTTCTATCCAAAGAATTCAGACACTACTTAGATATGCTTTGTTTTGATATATTTTTTTCCCATCAAAAAGGATCTGTACACGAACAACACACTATCAGTCAGGCAATGGTAAGGAAGAAGTCTATAAAAGGGTAGCGGCTAGAGTGTGACTCAGATGTAACAGTGTAAAGAGAGTCAATAAAGACCTAAACTTGGAGAGGAAATCCAAATCAAGTGAGGGAGCCCCCCAGGCGAGATGGTATCTGGGGAAGAACTCTGCAGGCCAAGGGAAGAGCCTGTGCAAAGGCCCTGGGGCAGAGACATGCTTTTAGGTGTCTGCAGAACAGCAAGGCGGCTAGTGTGCCAGAGCAGGAAGAGCCGAAGAGTGACTTACTGATAAAGTCCTATGGGAAGAAGAGAGCATTTAGAGTGGGGAGTGAGAAAATGAATTAGGTTATGGACACACACAGGTAGGCAGAGCCCAAAAGCAAATGAAGAGTCGACCTTCAGTGGGCAGTTGAAAAATACAACTGGGTGTCCGAAAAGGCAGGGGCTGAAGATGTCATCAGAGGTCACTGGCGTTTAGAAGTAAACGAAATCCGGGCTGACTCATCCTGAAAGGCAACAGCAACGGCAGCTCCCACTTCTTCCTCTGTGCCAGGAAATGCGCTAGTTTTACAAACACATGATGTCTCTTAATCTCCACAATGGCTCTTTGAGATGGGCACTTAATTATTCCGTTTTACTGATGAAGAAACCGAGCCCCAAGCAGTGAGCTAATTCAAGCTCACCAATAAAGGAAGCTGCAAAGCCCGATTCAAACCCAGATGGCCTGGCTCCAGATTCTGTGTCCTTAGTCACCACTGTTGATGGTAAAAAGGACTATTTTTATTTTCCACCCACTGGAAATTAGGAGATAACTTGATTCGTCTGGACTTAAAGTTTTTACTCCCCATCACATAACCCATCCGGATGTGGATTTGCATCACTGTTTTAATTTTGCTCATCATGAAATCCTAGGGTTGGAAAGAAAAGGCTTGGTTGGCCCCAACTACATTTCAGCTGAACCTGGGTTTTCATTCTTTGATTGTGGACCCTCAGAGAAGGAGATTACAAAACTGTCACCAGGAATCTGCTGTAGCGTCTCAGGGTCCACAGTCCTAAGTTACCTGTGTCTGCCACACGCCACACAGCCAGTCTAGACACAGAGACGCACACTGATGCTAGGGTTCTGAACATCCTATCGTTTCCCCATGAGACTCGCATACTTATCGATCCCAAAGAGCACTACTGGAAAATGCACTGTCACTTGCGTTTAATGATTTTCTTCCCTTAGTACATTTGGTGAATTTTTGTCTTAGCTCAAGGTAATTTCTTATCACTCATATTCCTGGTAAATATGTTAAGTTCATGAGGTCAACCTCATCAAAATATGTTGTATGAAGCTTCCTGGAAGCTGAAACGCAGATTTTTAAAAATTTATCCGAAGATTCTAAAATTTCATCATTCAAAGGATTATAGTAGTTTACAGCACGCGGCAAAAGACGAGCAAATAAGCTAGAAATACTAGAATAAGCCCTTTAAAAATTTACTTTTCTCCAACTTGACATAATTTATGGAACGTTAAACACGTTATGATACGAACAGTAGTCAAGATCAGTAATAATTGGACCAATGCTGCAGGCCAGATGCTAAGAGGAAAAGGGTGATATTGTCCATATTTCTCTATCTAAATATTTCTCACGCTTTGCTGAGTAAAAGCATGCTGAACAACTATGAACAGCACAACCCGAATTTCTCACATTTCAGGAGAGGATAAATTCAGGGGTTATTAAATTTCACTCATCCAAATTTTAAAATACTTGATAATGTGTTAGCCTTCTAATCCCATATCACGTCCTAGAAGAGGTTTTTGTTTTTTGCGGTACGCGGGCCTTTCACTGTTGTGGCCTCTCCCGTTGCGGAGCACAGGCTCCGGACGCGCAGGCTCAGCGGCCATGGCTCACGGGCCCAGCAGCTCCGCAGCATGTGGCATCTTCCCGGACCGGGGCACGAACCCGTGTCCCCTGCATCGGCAGGCAGACTCTCAACCACTGCGCCACCAGGGAAGCCCCGGTTTTTTTTGTTTGTTTTTTTTTTTAATCTTTGGGACAACCAAACTACACTCATATGTGAATCTACCACTTGTTCTCTATTCATTGACTATTCGTTGGACTTCTGCTAAGGACCAGTTACTGGAGCCCACGATCTGGAAGCACCACCCACCACCACAACACATAAACATATACCAGGGGCAGTTTTTAATGTGCTGAGTGTTTTATATCATTTATCTCGGGTAATTATGATGACCCTTTGAGAAAAGTACCACTATGATTCCCATTTTACAGATGTGCCAAGTGAAGTTCACAGAGGTCACATAACTCGAGCGTCATACTTAGTTCAAGGTGAAATGAGGTTTCAAGCTCAGGTTTATCTGATCCAAAAACCTGTACTTTTTAAAAAAAAAATTTTTTTTTAACAATCTGAATTATTATTTTCAAACTTTTGAAAACGTTTTTGAGGCTGGAAAGTTTCAAACAGATATGACAAGAAACACACCACTGTTATAAACCTTCATGTACAGTTCCCCAGGTTCAACACTTTCGATTCACCTGCCATGGCGGTATTCTGAAGGACCTCTTAACTGTCAATATGTCTTTTATCAATACGTGAGCCTGGATCTCTAAAAGATAAGGGCTTATCATTAAATACATACCCACAGTGTCATTATCTCACCTAAAAATTAATAGTAACTTCTTATCATCATGAAATATTCAGTCACTGTTCAAATTCCCCCAATTGGCTTATAAAAGATTTTAACGGTTTGTTTGAATAAGGTCCAAATAATAAAGTCCATAAATTGCAATTGGTTGATATGTCTCAGAAGTGTGTTTTACTTTCTTTTTTTTTTTTTTAACATCTTTATTGGAGTATAATTGCTTTACAATGGTGGGTTAGTTTCTGCTTTATAACAAAGTGAATCAGCTATACATATACATATATCTCCATATCTCTTCACTCTTGCATCTCCCTCCCTCCCACCCTCCCCTATCCCACCCCTCTAAGTGGTCACAAAGCACCAAGCTGATCTCCCTTGTGCTATGCGGCCCCCTCCCACTATCGGTTTTACATTTGGTAGCGTATATATGTCCATGCCACTCTCTCACTTCGTCCTAGCTTCCCCTTCCCCCTCCCGTGTTCTCAAGTCCATTCTCTAGGAGGTCTGCGTCTTTATTCCCGTCCTGCCCCTAGGTTCTTCATGACCATTTTTTTTTTTTTTTAGATTCCATATATATGTGTTAGCATACGGTATTTTTCTCTTTCTGACTCACTTCACTCTGTATGACAGACTCTAGGTCCATCCACCTCACTACAAGCTTGTGCTTTTAAAAAGCACTAGGCTCTAAAGCCTCTTGTAAAGTTTTAATAAAAATAGACCAAAAAAATGTATTCAGTAGAAGCTTATACAATGTCACGGGAACAGAAAAAAGGAAAAATTTAGCTCTGGAAGTACAGGAAGCCATCAGGGGAACATTATATCTGAATTGAATCTTGAATAACAAGCAGAAGCTCAAAGACGGAAGCATGATGTGGGGTTGGCTGCGACAAGATGTGGAGTTTTTCAGATTCTGATAAACGGTTTTGTGTAGCCAGGTGAAGAGTGTATGCAAGTTGCCAACTAAGCCGTTAGAAAAAGGTAGGTTGGAGCTTCATTGTGAAGTGCCCTTCGGACATGCTAAGAAGGTGAAACTTCATCCAGTCGGCAAAGGGGAGGTAATGGAGAATTTTGAGTAGGGAGTGACATGCTGGCGCCGGGTTTTAGTTTAGAGGCAGGGAGGGTGGTTGAAGAGATTTCTGCAATCGTGCAAGGGAGAGTTGGCCTGTCCACGCATGATGGAGAGGAGGGGACAGACTTTTTAACATGTGTTTATTAGGAAGAAAAAACTTATAGAACTGAGGGTTTTATGAGCTGTGGGGAGTGAGGGAGAAAAAGGTGTTAAGCATGATCCTGATGCATTGCTTGGGTGATTTTCATAAGACCTCTGGGGAGAAATAAATTCAGAGGGGAGTTCTACTTTACATGGGATTTGGCTGTCTGTGGAACAAGTAGGTAGAGATTTCCCATAGAAAATTACTGAAATTCAAGAAAAAAGTGGGGCTTGTGAAAAAGATTGGGAAATACCCACAGTATGGACGATGTCTAAAGCCACAAGCGTGGCTGAAGTCGGGACTGGACGGGAAAGCGGGCCCAGAGTTTCAGAGACAAGTAGCAAACATCCCCCACAGAACTTAAGGGCAACTGCTTCTGATACTAGGAGGAAAATCTATATATTTCAAAATCTTAAGACTCTTCAGTTAAAAACAAGGCACACGGAAGGAGTAACAGAAAGTTTAACTTGCCAAAAAAATCAATAGCACGTGCCTCTGTTTTATCTTCCGTGACAGCAGAACTTGTTTATACAGGGAAAGTAAAGTTACTTCAGGAACCGAGGTTTGCTGAGATATTTAAAAATTCTTACTTACCGCATACCCCCAAAAAGAACCAGTTAATGCCTTTTTCTTCCAATCAATGATTTTAAAACTGGCATATTGGGGGAAATATCTTGAAATCTACGAGGGTCTATTTTTGTCATGGACTGGAAAAGCTTTAGTAAACAACCATGGCTATTTTTATGAATTTATTTCTGCTTCTGCAGTGGAGTCCCTGGATTATAGTCTGATCTAAGAGCGAGCGTCAAACCTTCAAAGTCAGAAACTTCAGTGCGGTAAATAAAATCGAAGGAGGCCCAGTTCTTTCTACTCCTCCACTCAAAACCAGAGTAGCGCTATCAATAGTCCTACCATTATAATTAGTTCAATAAAGGGCCCCGCTGCTTCTATGTGGAAGCAAAAATGCTTTATCAAAAATACGCTTATTAAATCTGGACTATCACTTTATTAGGGGCGTTTGATGCTTTCCCCCAGGAAAAAGGAGATACATACATACATATATACATATGCTATAAAATCAGGACACCTCAGCAATCATGATTATTTTCCTGTCATTATCCAAACTGTCAACGAAAGGAAAGATCATTATGACCCCACATAAGACAGAAAGAATGGAGCAATAAACTAGATCCATTTCCCACAGGATGATATTAAAGCACAATTACTCCAGGCCGGGGAGACATGATGCTTGGTACGCAGAGGCTGGAAGTTTTTCTCGTGTGTCACAGTGGTAAAAATATAACAGTCAGCCAACCGGAAAGGGTGAATCCTTGCTGTGTAGACAGCACAGCTGATTTTCTACAAAGCAGTTTACATTACGATGTTGCCAACGTCTGACTAGGCCTGAATTAGCAGAGAAAGCCGCGCATTTCATTCCCGAGGCTGTCACTTTCTCTGACCTGGAAATGCTCTCCTGTTTTGGGGTCTGTGACACACGCTGTCCTGGAACCCCACCCCTTCCCCCGACCTCCTGGGCTCCTCCTTCTCTGTCTCCCGTGCAGGCTCATCTTCCTCTCACCAGTCCTCGGGCAACCTCATCACATGCACGTCTGAAATGATTCCTGTGCACACACAGCCACAATCTGCATCTTCACCCAGGCCTGTCCTGTGACATTCAGGTCTGGACATCCAGTCTTTGATGCGCCATCTCCACTTGGGTGTCTCCAAGTCCTGCTACTTTCTCCGTGTACCTAAAACCTAACCCTCCCGATCTTTCCCCCGGAAGCGACTAGCTCTCCAACCGACTACCACCATCTTTCATTCAAGTACACAAGACACCCCGGGGCCAACATCATGCCTCCCTCTCTCACCCTCCACCCACAATCCAGCACAGTGCTGTATCGATTTCCCCTTCTAAATATCTCTCAAGTGTCCAGTTAAAAGAAATGCAAGATTCAGAAATAAAATAGTGTAGAAACAGTAACAGTCTCACAATCAAACTAGACAGCACCAAAGGTGTTCAGTGGCGCAAGTGCCTTCTCTTTGCCAGGTTTTCCAGCACTTCGCCATCTACATCCTGATGTGGATTTTGTTCCACTGAACGAAACCTCCCGTTTCCCAGAAGGAAGAGAAGAAAACCAGACAGCTGGTATCTGACACCTCCCATTTCAACCAACACAGAAAGAAAGTTGGCTTTTTCTGGCCCCTCGAGGGTGCTGGTCACCGGGTTTGAATGGCTCTGCACGCTGCCAACTCTTCTCTGCTCCCAAAAGGTTTCATGCTCCAAAATGCTACGGAACCTCTTTCTGGGCAGGAAAACCCTGTACGTTGTTCCATTTGTGGATTTAGATTTAATGTTTAACTGATGGTGGCGTGTGAAGAATGGAAGGTGGGGTTGAGTGTCATCTTTCCTTGCCAGTATAAGGATGAATTTCACAGACTTTGGGAAGTCCCCTTCTTCTAGGCAGTATAATCCACCTTGATTTACTAGCAACTCCTATCTAGCCCCACACAAAGAAAGCCCCACGTCACTTAGGAATAACGTGTCGACGCCTTACGAATGGAGAAGAAGAGAGAAGAGTTACTACAATTAGCATCACCCTCATATGAGAGTCCCTAGCACCAACTTTTTGACCCTGGGCCATTTTGCGTTGTAAATATACACTGTGTACTGAAAAAAGTAGGAACACACAGTTCGCATAACAGTTCGCATTAACATAATAAACTCAGAATTCTACCACTGAAAATGGTATCAACCTACCATTTATAAGAAAGGCTGTCAGTGAAGAGAAAAGATATTCCACGAAGAAAAGCCAAATATATAGGGGTAATAACACAGGACTGTGTTGAGAAATAATTTTCCCTAATCATGAGTAACAACGACTACAAAATTTCAGTAAAATTTAATTGAATACATGGGTGTTAACTCTCTCACTACTACCCAAAAGCAGAAAGAGAAGGAAATCTGGGATCCTACGCCCATAAGCTAGTCCTCTTTTTAAAATCTGTCTCCGAAATGTATGTCTTCGGCAGAAACCTAGTAAGGAGCCAACGAAGAGAAGAAAAAAAAATTGACCCTAAGATAATTTTAAATGAGTAATAAAATCTGGAGGAAAGCCATGGCAGAATTTATTGAAGAGCAGATTTTTCTCCTTCAAAAATATTATTAAAAAATATGAATGTTTTGGGGACTTATTGCCAAGTATGCCGTGTAAGCTCTCTACTCCTCAGATACACCACACTGTCCAGTGTGATGCATGGGGGCTCTTCATCGTTTCCACTGAACAGCAGAGCTGCCTGGGCTCCATCCTGCTGTTTGGAAAGGTGAGGGTATTCATTTCCTCATCAGGGCACACCTCACATAGCCCTCAGTTTTTCACACAGTTCCTTCCGACTAACACACACCTGCAGGTCCTATGAGATGGGATGGCTGGCGGTAAAGAGCTGTCACATTGTCGACAGGAGGACGGTCCGAATTCTCTAGCCAAACTTTCAGCTGAAGTCATCCTGGTGTTTCACCTAGTACAACCCTATTTGCAGTTCTGTCCATTACCTGCCTTTTAAACAGAAACCAACCTCACATATTCCCTTCCTGGACTGTTCTCTAACCAGGGGGATGAAAACAGGTGTGGGCAACCTGTCTGCTCTCACCCCTGGCCAGGCAGAGTCCAGCCTCAGACAAATGAGCTGCCCATCAGTTCAAAGGGATTAACCACTGATGAGTAGACAGAGGCCCCCAACTGCAGAAGAGAAAGATCCAACAGACAGTCCTAAGCAGGGCCTTTCCTATTTTCACAGAGAAAACAATATACTCATTATACATATTTGTACCTATAATGAATTGTCTTAAATAGAAAAACAATGGATGAGAGAGAGCCATTGTAACAGTCTCCTTTCTAAAGGGCTAGAGGGGGCTTTCAGTGTTTGTCATCTCCTTATTCACTCTCTTCCTTATCTGTTTTTTTCTCTCTTCTCTCCTGAGTCCACCTCCCACCCTTCCTCTGTAATTCTTTTTTTCAAGGCTTGCTTCTTCATTTCTCTCCAGGACACTGGGGCCTGAGCTTAAGTCCAACTCCTGCTGACCCCGGGGGTGAAGGGGGCAGAGCAGAAGGAATCATCAGACACGTCCCTCTACTTGCTAAGTGGAGCCAGAGGCAAGAGCACCCTGGATCCTGACGCTTCACATTCAGAAAAGGCAATGCTTCCAAGGGCCTGTCTCCGTCCACAGCAAAGGCCGCTTTACTCACCAGCTTCTTTATCACGGCCCTACTTGGTGGTCCATTCAACCTAAAATCTACGCATGTAAAATACTCTTCGCCCTTCCAGAAGACAAAACTCGAAAGCTCCACGTTCACTGTCAAGACCTCATCACCTCTGGAGAGTGTTCACTTGAACAGCTGAAGCCCAATCACTGAAGGACAACACCCAGCTTTACGTGACTTGGTGTGTTCGAATCTCATGGTTGCTGGCAGGAGGGGTGATACCCCAGAAGGCCAGAGGCTGGAAAAGAGACCCACTTGTGGTCAATTTGGGAAGGCCCATCACAGGTGATTACGGTAGCAGAGTTTATCAGTTGATCAGAGAGCGACCGCGGTGAGGGGGTGGCCCTAGCAGGGGAACATAGTATCAGAAACCCCCGAGAAACCCAGGTACCCAGCAGGATCCTCAAAGCAGGAATGGAAGAACAGGACACGCTTCACGTGGGCACCTGGTCACAAAGAAGAGAGGTAGGGACAGATTTCAGAACTGAGGCTGAAGGTCCAGACGGTCAGTCAGATGACTTGAGACCTAGCCACTGAATCGGAACGCTGGACTCTTTCCAACCTCCTGGTCCCAGGGTTCAGAGTTCAGTGGAACTTGTTACAGTGGGAGTCAAGAGTTTCCAGGTAAAGGACAAGAATGAAGTAGGTGGTTCTGTTGGGTATTTTCATTTTCCCAGATTTCCATCTCCTACCTACCACTCTTCTCCTAAACCTTCCCAACTAGAAATTAAAACCTTCTGGCCTTTCTTCATCTCTATCAAGATTAAACAAAGCACTTGAAAAGCAAAAGGAACTTCTTTATGGATATCCAGTCAAAAAGATGACATATAAACATTTTTAAAGGCAAGTTTCCTATGTTAACAGTTCAGTGAAATAATTCTCTTTATGCTTCTGATTTTTATACAATACCCATAGGCACATCATGAAAATGCATGGAAATACCAGCCCTGCTTTTGTTGGGATATTTATAGGAGATATTCTAAATCACTAAATTGCACTGGATAGAGAAGTACGGAAATTGCCAAGTTCAAAGGGGATCAGGAGAACTGTGCGTGGAACAACAAATACTCCTCAGACCACGTGTTCCGGAACCAGTGATTAAAAACTTCATGTCACTGTTGGCTTTAAACTCCAGTAGACTGGCATGCATCTGAAGACACAAGCTACTAGGACTAAAGAAATTCAAGCAGGAGAGGAAGGATTTGGTTAATAATAAGCTTATTTCAGACCTCTTCAGATTAAGGTCAAGTATAAAATTCTCATTAGTTTCCAGTTTATGTAGAATAGGGCTGCAGTGATTTGAAAGTCACCTCCATCATCCTGGGCTAAGAAGGAAAAGAGGGTGAGTAGGTCCTACAGGACCCAAGGGAAAGGGCTACCTGTGGGTCCCTCATTTCCGACAGATCCTTGGTTAGAATTGCTTGGATCTGAAGTTGCTTCTGAATCATTTTGGCCTAATTCTTTGCAAAGGGGTTCCACGGAGCCTTCAATTAGCCCAGGAACCCTCTTTGATTGTTAACTGCTTTTATTTTCCATTTTATTTAAGATGCTTAATTTGTTTTTAGTGATTTATTCCTCGCTGTAACTAGATGTAGCGATTAAGGAGCATCCTTTCCTTGGCAAGGTAGCGTTCCTTGAACAGAAATGGGCTTAAGTCAACGGCACAGGGGCAGCTCCTAAACACGAGGATTTGCGACAGGGAAAACCACCCACCAGATTCCCTCTCCGGCACTTCAGGGATGCAAATGAGAGGGAAGACAAAGGAAGATGTAATTAGGAGGAGGGAGGCAACAAAATGGATATTTTAAATGCAGCACCCATTCATAACACAGCGCTTCTCAAGAAAGCTGTTCTATTAAATCACCTTGCTGGAATGCATCATTTAAGCCTTGGCTCTTTAGAGCTAGGAGGAAATGCATCTCCTCCGCATCTGGTGCATTAATGCCTTTCGCATAAATGCAGGTCACCACGAGGCTACTTATTTGTCTGTAAAATCAGATCTGATATCAGCACAAAGGCAAGAGGAGATAAAAGGGGCTGTTAATATCCAAGAGTGTGAGGGAGATGCCCAGACATACTTTCACGACAGTATAGACTAAATATGGCAAAACGTGAAAGCACATTGCGGCTACCAAGGACATTTTTTTTTTTTAAATAGTTTTACTCTGCAGATCACTTAAAAGATATGCATCCTTTTTCACCAGGGAATTTCACAAGGGGTTTCGTCACTTTCCTCCGGATTCTAAGTGTGGGTCTCCTGTTTTGTACGAATTTCATTTCAAAGTGTCTCCTGTCGTGATGAGTGATGATGAACGCTGACAGCCCTGCTTCTCCTGCTGGGGAGGATCACGTGTCTGCCTCTCAATCTCCTTTTCTGGTCTCCAAACAAAAATTCCAGCACTACCTCTTTCAAGTTGAAAGGCAGTGAGGCCCTTCCCCCGGCAGGGAGGCTGTTTCCAAGTGACAATGCCTTGTCACAGTTAAAATGTGAGCAAAGGACGGAGGCTTACGTGCCTCTGGTAAACCCCAGTGGCCCTGACCCTCTGCAAGGCATGGATTAAAACGTCCCTGGGCTGCATCCTGGCTGCAGGTAAACCATCACAAGCGAATGGAGAAAACAAGTGGACACTGGGGAGCTGAAATGTGGGCAAGAGCCATCACAGATGGCAACTCTGACGGTGCTGGGAGACCTCAATCCACATGACATATTCTGGAATCATGCTGCAGACAACCAGACAGTCTGCTGCTTCCCCACCGCCGCCCCCCGCCCCGCCAAAAGCAAGGATTCTCATTTGAATTAAGTCACAAACTGTGGTCAGTAAGTCTGCATGGGTGAGTGTCCCTGTGTGCATGCGTGAGCTTCTCTTAGGGTCGAGATTCTCAAAGTTTCTGGCCCACTGGCACAGGGAGAAACTCCATTTTGCAAATGCCCTGTACCAAGAACGACAGGGCAACGTGTCGGGGCCAGTGCCGATCTCAGTGCAGCATTAAGAAGAGAAACAGAAAATGAACGTGAGTACCATTAACAAGGCTAAATGCTTGATAGGAATAAATTACTGCCAAGATCAACAGCAAATCGAATCCAGTGATGACTCTACCCCAAAATATCAAAATGTAATTATACTGTTTTCACACATCATTATTTGCCATTTGGGGAAATGAGAATGGACACATTAATTAATGATATTCAATTAAAACAAGTGCAGTGTATCCTTCAAGGTCTGGCACTAGGATGCTTGCCAGTGTCCCTACTCTAGGAGTTTAGACCAGCAAGTCTCACATACGTTTATCTGATGGTTAAGTTTTATCTGCCAGGGACAGAGGCTGCCTAGTGAAGATTCAGAAACCAAATGACGGACACCCTGGCATGAACACACGGTAGGCAGCCCTATCTCACAGTGCTTGAGACGCTCCCTTTTTTACCTTAAAGAATCAATCAGCAGAATGTATTTAATACAAAGACGTGGCTCTTGCTTTCCTGGTGCTTTTTCCCCTTCCAGAGAACATGTTTTCAGGAAAAGCCTGGTTGCTATGGAAGCTTTATTGTCTCCCACTTCAGTATTTAGAAGGTTGGAAAACATTCAGTCACCTGATCTGCTAAACATCCCCAAGTTCATTATAATAAGAATCAGGAGGAGACAGACAAGGTGGTTTCAAAAAACAATGTGGCTCTTTGCCCACAAACGGGCAGCTTAGTAACCAGACTCTCCGTAACCACGCTGACCCTGACACACTTTTCTTCCTAAGCTACTCTTAGAAACGACGGCATTTTAGAAGAATAACACAGAACCGTAGATTTCTAGGATAACAGGCGGTTTCTGTCATTGTTTTGTACTTAGCATAAAGTGAATGCTCTGGAATTCGATTCAGTCCGGCTGCTGGGTCTCCAGCAAGTTAATCTGCCATAAAGACACGTTTGCATAAACAGGAGTACAAATAAAGCACTGGAATGCGCAGGGAGTTCTCCAAACTGACCTGAAAAAAAAGAAATGGTCTCCAATCTACCATTTGGACGTCCAGCCTGAGAACCGTCGGACTAGCGTGTGGTCAGCAGGCTCTCATCCTAATACCATTAAGCAGAAATGAACTGTAACCAATTGTAAGTGGCTACTAATTGCCCATGACAGTGATGGAAAATACGGACTCGACCTCAGAAGAGTTCATTTAGTCTGAGCGGTAGAGATGGAGTCTGAGCCTACCACAATTCTATCACAGGATGACCTTATTAATACGCCGTTCTGGGGTTCTAACTATAAAACAGCGATCAAGAAATGAGTGGTAAGCTGTGACCACACTGACAGTTTGGGCCAAGTGAACTGAACTGACTGGCTGATTCGGTTGGGGGAAGAAAAAGGGCCCGGATAATGTAAGTAAAAAAGTTGTTCCCTAGTAAATTCAAAACTGCTCAATCGTTTTGTATATGGAGATTATTATTAGCATTAGGTTTGTTTAAAAGTTTGCCTGACACATTAGAACAGTTTCACTGTGATACCCCAATTTGATGACATGAAGGTAGCGATCTGTTAAAATTATAAAGTTGGGATGTGCATTATGGCTGTTGGTTTGATTTTGTAACATCTCTGCTACTGTTCTTCCTCCTCCTCCCCCCACCCCTTCCTTCCTCCACATGCCTGGTTTGTGCAGCATGTGTTTATTTAAATATTGAAATAAATTACAATCGATTCCCGTGTGAATTTCGCAGTACCTTTTTTGAGGACAGAGGAACCCGGAGGTTCAAACAAATGTTGGTTGTCAGGACTTTTAAGACTAAGCTCCAATCCCGGGAACAGTCCCTTGGAATCTGCACATTGACTAATTACTAAACACCAAACTCTTGTCATCTGAGAAGCACCCTCTGAAGACGGAACAGGCCAAGTGTCCCACGAAATGACTGACAGCAGCATTAACTCCTCCTTCTGTCAAGGAAATGAACATACCAACGGACGCAAAAAAAAAAAAAAAAAAAGCTAGGAGACAATCACAAGCGACCGCATCATTTTGCATCCGTTGGCATGCTAATTCCATGACAGAACAGAAAAGTAAGACTGATGCCAATCAGGAAGCATGGCCTCCTGTCACACACACTGAAAGACACACAATCACGCTGGGCAACATCCAAAATGCCAGGAAATGCATCTCCTTTTTTAACGGAGAAGTGCAAAGTGAGGTCGCAAGTTCAGTGATGGCTGCAAAATAAGATCTGTGGGTCCCACACGCATGCGCGTGCGTGCGGAGGGACATTCATTCAGCTGTGAGGCTGAAGTATTTATTTATCAATCCAAGATGACATGGCCTGAAATTAGGGTGCAAAAGGCTGACGCAGTATCCACAAGACCCCCTGGCAAGAGCCTGACTCTGTTTTGGTCATCATGACCGCTCTGATGAAGGGAGCTGAAAGCTGTGTTAATTTTTTTAAACTTTTTGAAAAAAGTTGAGGGGAAAAACTTGAAAACTGTGTGGTTAAGAAAAATGACCTAAAACTTACAAATAAGATAAGATGGGAGGGAGTACAGCATGACCTTAAATTGTCACAGTGGGGCACTGTTTAACAGGCCAAGGATTAGTCAATTCTCTAGAAAATATGTGTGCCTTTTTTTTGCTATTTAGTATTTGACTGGAAGTTACAGGTTAATTCCTAGATTTACCTCCAGTTGAAAGGAGTACCCCAAAGCTTGTGGTTGTACTGTTGTCTAGGAAATTAATCAGTTCAATATATAATCAAGACATTTTAATCTAATATTCTTTTCTAAATGCCTAATAAACACAAAGTTCCTCAAATGCTCTTTAAACCTCCATGACCACCTTACAAGTATCCTCACTGATGAGATCAATCTTTGACCCGCATTCATTCGTTGCCTGATGGAGAATTTCATTGAGAAAGTCCTGACAGTGGTAAGCTCACTTTTGGTCATTCAGGAGAATTCTACTGCTTACCCTTCTCCATTTCTCTATGGGTTTTTCCCACAGGTTAAATTTTACAAAATGAGTTCAGAAGCTACTAGGCCAGTGCAGGGGGGACAAAACCTTTAGCGGGGGTGGGGGGGCGGGGGTGTTGCCTCCATGTTTGGTATAGCCTTTCCTCGAATTGCCCCCAAATCAGCAGAGAATGCGCTCATCTGACTGCAGAGAGCTGCATTTTAACATTTCCCAGCAAGTACGGTTTGCATATTTAAAAAAAAAAAAAGTTGGGTGAGGCATTAAGAGGAAAGGCAGCGCACATTCATTTTCTTGGAGGGGCGGTCTCACATGTCGGTGGCCTCATTTTTTCTAGGCGCTGGGCCTGTGGGTCAGTGTTCTCTCAAGGCCGAAAGGGGATGATGAACTTCTGTAAAGGAGGCCGAGTTTCTCACCAAAGTCTTCATTCCTTTGCGGAAGAGCTCCCCAGGGACAGCGGCCTTACCCACCGTCTCCCGAGAGACAAGTGATTTCCCTCAACGCCCTCAGTGCCCTGACCATACAGCACCTTGTTCAAAGCACAACCTGAATTTGAGGTTGTCCTAGAGTCATGTTACTTGGGGAAGCCAGTGGGACAAAATGTAGCACCAAACGTTCATGCTGTGGGCTTACCGCTTGATACCTTTTTCCTTGAAATCATCCTCTTTGAAAGGTTTCAGAAGGTAAGGGAGATCCCTGATACTTATAAGACTACATGTGACCTTGCACACATGCCCTAAGGGCAAAAAAGGAAGGATGATGAAGGTGACAATCACATCTTTTTAAAAAACATGATCGAATCATAGGAAATTCAGGGAACAGAAGAAAACATAGGACCTCATTCTAACAAAACAACCATTGGTGTTTTGATCTATTTCCAGCTTGTATTATTTTTTAAGTTTTTTACATACGCTTGCACATGCATCTGAGTTTTTCACTCAGACTATATCAATTTCTCATCTATAAGTAGATGAATCGGCGAATAAGGCCTAAGGCTCATAAGCTCTGTTGTGAAATCGTACTTGATCACTGACGTCCCCTCCAAGTTCTGGCAAATAGAAAACAGTCAATAAATATGAGCCATTCTCCTGATTATATTCTCACTTTAGATGGCTAGAAAACATTCGATTAAGTCGAGACGCCATAATCCCTTCAGCTATTCTATCACTGCTGGATACTTGGTGGCTCCTAATTTTTCACTATCATAGAATGTGATCACTTCATTACCTACATGTCTACATTACAAATCCATCTTTTCGGTGTTCTCTCTGATGACTGTCAAAATACCCGCATATGTAACCTACGTATCTCTTCTTTAACTATTAAATACTAGAAGAAACACAGAAATTCTTCTGATTTTTTTAATTGGGAGGAGGAAGACAAATTAAAAAAGAGGAATATTGAGGGTCAGACGTGATCTACTCTGTATTCTCCAAAAGTCACGAATGATAATTTTCTTAATCTGCAAAGAAAACACGATTTCTCCTTTCAAATATGTGTGTGTATATATAAATCTTCTCTTGATCTTGCTACGTCTCTGAACTAAGCGCTCTGCCCCTTTTCTCCCTCCAGCAGAGCTTAATGCTCCACAGGCTACTTCTGCTTCTACCTTCTCACCATCCACTTACAACCCAAGCTTTGGCCACCTGGCGTCTATCTCCACCAGCCACTGAAACTACTCTTTGCAAGATCACAAATTACCGCTTCTTGTTACAACTCTTCATTCAGCTTCCAGGACTATATTCTCCTGAGTCTATGGCGCCCCTGCGTGGCTTCCTTCTCAACTCGGGGCGCCCGATCTTCTCCACACAGACCCTCTTCCTTGACATTTTTCACCTTCTCCAGTCTGGAGTATCATTCCTATACTTTCAATCATTCTGTCCTTTTCTCCTCCAAAGTCCGATGGGCACTTCCCACCCATCAAGTGCAAAACGGACTTAAGTCTCCTTTGCTGCTGTCAACTGCCACCCTCCGCTGCCGCAGACTGCGTTTCCCAAAGGTGACTGCAGTCAGCATCCCCGCCCCAGCTGCTCTTCTGAAGTGTGACCTCGCCACCTCCATCCACCGAGACTGGGAGCCCAGTTCTCTCCCCTTGAATCAGGATTCGCCTTAATGACCTTCTTGCAGCCAAGGGAATGTTTGACTTTCGAGGTGAGGCTGGAGAAGACTGTGCAGCTCTGGCCTGGCTGTACTGGAACATTCCCCTTGACAGAAGCTCTCCTTCCCTTTCTGAACACCTGGCAGCCACGTCAACATGTGTGGAGAGGCCAGGTATGTGCTTCGTCTCCAGCTCAGCCTGGTTTCTGAGTAACCGAATCCCATGCGTCAGATGACAAAGAATCTCTCCTTGCCCATACTCGGGCCGGGCTCCTCTGAGCCCTTCCCTCGACTAGGCCTTACCTTGGCCAACAAAGGCTTGAACAAACTCTGTGGAGTGTTTCTAACAGCTCAAGACTGTGTTCCTAGGATGACCCTCCCCTCCCCCTACCACTTAAAGTGCCCATCAGAGAAAGGTCAGGGCGGCCAAAAGAATTTGCTGTTTGTTCCAGCCAGCCAACACCTGAAGATAGGGTCTCTGTGGACACCCAGCCTCTGTGGGAGGGTAGCAGCCTAACTTCCTTAGTGCCACTTAGCAAACCCACATGGGTTTCACGTGGACCAAAACCCTCCTTCCTGCTCTCTGTAACTTTCATATCCCTAACTCTCCCGACGCCCCTACCCACCCCCCTCTCCATTCCCACACTCTCCGTCACTAACACTCAATGAGCTCTGTACAAATCCAAGTGAAGTTCCGTCCATGCTGAACTCTCTTTCCTATTGCAACAGTGTAACACTAATTAAATGCTGTCCTGACCACTGTAACCAGTGTCCAGAGTTATCTTGACACAGTCACGTGACTGAAGAAACTGGGAATGATTTCCATCCTCAGCCCAGGGTATCACTGCCAGCCATTTGAATCTTTCCAGCTGAGGCCCCAGACACCATGGAGCAGAAACAAGCCATCATCACTATACCCTGTCTGAAATTCCCAACCCACAGATTTCAGAGTGATGTGGTTGTTTTATGCCACGCAGTTTGGGATGACTTGTTATGCAGCAATAGGTGACTGATATACCCAACAAAACCACCAGTTCTGCCTGGCTCCCCCTGCTGCCCAGGGCGTTTGTCTTCTCAGCTTATCCATCCACACAGCTGAGACACATGATCATTTTGAGTTGAGCTGAGCAGCAATACACACAAGGGCTCCACTCCTATGCTCTTCCTTCTCTAATTGATTCTATTGCTGAATTAATACTAATCTTTTTAACCGCAGGTTTAACCATGTCATTACCCTGCTGCTACACACCTTTAATAGAGCTCCAATGTGTACGCAGAAAAATCCACTCTTCAGCCCTGCATTCAAAGTCCTCTCTAATTTGGCCTCAATTGACACCCTGTCGTACCTCCCATTTTTCACTGCTTTCACAGGGAGATGCCCACCACTCTCCCCTGGCTTTGCCCTGCTCATGCGGCTCACTCTGCCTCCGTGTCTCTTCCTCTCATAGGCGTGGGTGTAAGTTGATGCCTCCTTTAAGGCACAGCTCTGCCTCCGCTGAAATGTCCTCAGCACCTAGTTACCACCTTCACCCTGGCACACCTTTTGTCTTGTACAAATGTCTGTTTTCACATCCTGTCTCCTCTATGGGACCACCTCATTCATCAAGAGCAGAGATCACGTCTGGGACATCTCTCTGTCCCAGTGCCTAACACTTGGCCTTGCACATAAAGGGCATTCAGTTTCTCTGTCATTTCTGTGACTGTATCAGAAAGACAGACTTTGCTGGCAGGAAAACGTTGAACCACGGGGTCTGGAAATTCTTCTTCCTTAGCATTTAATAAATAAGAATAAAGTACAAGGCCATGGAAATGACCACCTCCAGATCCTCCTTGGCAAGTTCTGGGACAGCAGAACAACTTCCCTTCAGGTAAAAAGAGATGCTGAGAGTGAGAGTGAAATGTTAAGTTTAGGTACCTAGAGAAGAACAGACTTTAGCCAGTGCTATCCAGCATCTGGTTGGGTTAAAAGGCTATAAGGCCCTGTTTCTGTGGGCTTGTGTTGTTGTGATAGGTCAATTATTCGTACTGACTGAATAATGTGGAGTCAAATCCCATCATAAACGTGATGAGTCTCGTTCCTGGCCCTGCTGAAATGCACTTGCACTTTGATAACAAAATGATGGACAGGTGCAGCTTGTCATTACAGGCTAATAAAGTCATTTCCCATGTCAACAGCTCGAGAAACGCATCATTTATGAGGGGGAGCTGGTTGCTAATGTCCTTCACCTGGGTGACTTTAGCGAGCCCTCTTTCCAGCACAATTAGATACGTGTTTTTGCCCCTTGCCAAAGACCCGGGAGTTTTTAGGTTTAAGATAACCTAGTGTCATGTGTTCAAAACACTTTACCATCTGTACACTCTCCCAACATGTAGGAAACCCATCTCTCATCACACATACACGCATCTATTATACTATTCATTCTGCTTGGTAGCTGGCACCTGAGAAGCGTTCCTGTGGTGATAAACGCAGTCTGGGAATGTAAAGCAATTCACCCAACTCAGCAAAAATCCTGAAATCCCAATGTGAACTTCACAGATACAAGATATCATCCCCGTGCTTTCTATTTTTTCCTGGGTATTCTCCTCCAGCTCCTTCTAGAGGCTGGAACTGCACAACTCTCTCTTCTCCTGTGGCCCAACGTCTCTCAAACCCACCTCCCAGTGATACAGTGACACACAAGCCAGCCAGCGTCTCCAAGAAAATCAAACACACCTAATTCTTTTTAAAAATCCAGCCCGCGACAATCAGTTTCTCTTTCAGTGGCTGCTCCCCCATCTCCTGCTGCCCCTTTAAGAAGGCGGGAAACACCTTCCCCTGGAATGTGCAGAAACACATTTGTAGATGAAATTCTATTTTGGTCTCGCCATGCAGGAAGCTATTACCCGTCAGTTGTTATCTTTACGTGCATGATTAGGAATAATAGCTGATTTGTGAAGTTATCTATTATGGGAAATAATCAAGATTAATGAGCCCTGTGGCACCTGCTGAATGCCTAGGAAGATTTATTGCTCAAGCTGGGCGATTCTCCTGTTGTGCTGTTGGTGCTGTCAGGAGTTCTTCTCACACGTGCAAAGGGAGACATGGATTAATTGTGGAAGAGGAGAAAAGCTCTTTCCATGTTACCAAATACTGGGGACAGCTCAGCCCCGCCTCTTCCAATGATCCCCTTTTGTTATACATAATGATGCTGCAGTCTACTTCCCATCCTGCTTTAGACCCAAGTAGGGAGTGTTTAGCTCATACCCTCCAGGGTGCATGGACTGTCCACTAAGAGTCCTGTCCCAAAGTCAAGATTTAGCCTAGGTGGAGGGAAAGATACGGGTGCTACGGCTGCAAATGCTCAGGGAGTTTCAATCACTTGCTCAAGCGGAGAGATGCTATTTCAATACTTTCTCCTCCGTGGACCTGCCCTACAAGCTACGGGGCTGCTGCAGATGGCAAAACCATGGCTGCGGTGTTCTGAATGTCTGGACTGATGCAGGGCAGTTCTGGGCCCTATGCCTCTCTGGAAATGGAACAGTGATCCAGGATCCAAATGAAACTCCGGCGGTATAGCTTCTGTATGGTCCCAACTTCATAGTTAATAAGAAATTACGAAGACTGCTTCCTGACACAAGGCAGATGGGAGGCAGGGACAAAAAGCTCCCAATGACCAGATCCCATTCAGGGGCAGCAGACTGACCTGCTAAGGGCAAAGGAGTCTTTGCCTGCCAGCATCAGAATCCTTCTCTGCGATGCGCACCCCTGCCCATATGTATACTCTTTGTGCCTCAACGGCCCATCTGTAAACTGGGGAAAATAACAGCACCAATATCACGAAGCGGTTTTGATGGATTAAATGAATTAATACACATACCAGTGCTTAGGAGAACTTCATAAATGTTAGCTGTTGTTACTATTTTTAAATAACAATTTGTCAGTCGAAATGTACTTGAGATCTCCTGGGCTAGAGATTCATGGCGTTCTGATACACTGCTTCAAAACTGTAAATTCCCAGATTTTTTTCCAACGGGCAGAATGCGGGTGTAAGGGGTGAGCCCCAATTCAGGAGTTAAAAAGCCTAGCTTCCAGACCTAGGTCAGTCACTAACCAACAGTATGATATTGGTCTGGGCACTTTATATCTTTGGGTCTAGTTTTCCTATCGATAAAATATAGAATTGGAAAATGACCTCAAATGTCTTCAGTGATGGTATCACATAAGCCTTTAGGTCCCACGCTTGGTCTTTTTGTTACTTAGGGGGAGAAACACCCCCAGGAGTAAATGTAAAATTCAATGCAATATACCTGAAATTTTATACGAATAGAAGGAAACCCTAACAAAGGTACCTTTGAATATTTCCACAGGGTATATATCTGTAGAAATTTTAAGAAGTCAAAGCCTCTAAAAACACACTTTGCAAAATACAGGAATAGCAAAGCGTCCCAATAGAATATTTTTAATGTGCTGGAGCTTGCATTTCCATAATGATATTAAGAGGATCATGGGGTTTATTTAAAAGCATATGTACTGATGACCTTCGCAGGCAGACGATAATGACCGTTCGTTGAAGGGGTTTACACTCTCTAGACCATAATTTCCATATTCTCTTGGCAGGACTTAGAAAATATGTTTTTTCCTTATATCCTTCTCCTAGAGACCTGTTAATCGATTATCAGGTAGGGTCAGAGATTTCTACCCCAACAGAGAATTGGCTAGTTTTTTAAGCAATGTATTGACTTTCAGTTTAAAAGCCGAAATTACTGCTTGTGAACTGTACCACTTATAAATTCAAGAGGATGATTTCTTCATTCCTCTCTCCCAACCCTACCCTTGATTCTGCCCTACAATAAGCATCTTAAGAGTCAGTAGGTTTACTGTATCACGGGTGAGACATCCAAGTCTCAAACCATGGAACTTTTCATGGGCCGCCACGTGCTTCAGGCCAAGAGTGGAAAGAATTTCGTTTTCAGCTTCAACTTGGAAATGTGAATAACTGGCTTGAGAGACTTGTAATCAGAAAATCATAGCAGTTCTAGAACTGAAAGGGATTTCAGAGCTCACTGAAGTAACCCCTTCATTTTACAGATGAGAGGAGAGACAGCCAGGCAGGAAGGGTGATTTACACAGTTACTCAGCCACTCGTAGCAAAGTGAAACCTGGAACTCACGTTTTGTGACTCCTAGGCTGCCACGTTTTCTACTCTGCAGGGAAACCTAGCACATCGCCTTACCCATAGCAGCCAGCAATACCCTGTAGTTGAATAAATAGCTGAATGACCTGGAAATCTAGAAAAACTGGAGGGAAGAGAGTTTGGCGAGGAATGTCACCATCTGGGCCAGGTCATGAGTTCATCTCTCCCTTTATTTCAACAAGATAGGCCCACTGGTTGCAACAGGACAGCTTTTCTTTAGGGTCCTCTGTTGGGAGGAGCTAAAGGCTGGATATCATTTTGGGGTATGCCTTTTGGGGAGTAATTAGAGTTCTGAACTCTGAGAAAGCAATGGGCGTTAAGTGAGGGAAGGGTGGGTAAAGCGGTGGACAGGACTGGAGTCTGAAATTTGTGTTCCCCTCCTTATTCCTTTCCTCCACAGAACCCTGGCTCCAACCAGAAACAAGGAATCCAGAGTCCCAGGCCCCAGTTCACTGGAATATTGACCATTCTGTGATAAACTGGCCGAAGTTACAGGCAAATTTGAAAGTCCCTCAGGGAAAGAAAAGTAGGGCAGGGTGGTATGCTACTGGCCCCAGAATAAAGCTTGTTTTTTCTTTTCCATGAGTTAAAAATGTACGGAAGAAAGCACGAATACTATGGGGAAATTAGAATCTAGAGAAAATATGTCAGTAAATGACCAACGTGCCCTGAAAGCCTTTCTTTCCTAAGAGATGCACACGGGAAACCCTTTAGCAACACATTTATCAGGCTGGGCAAGATAATCCGTCAAGCACTTTAGAGAGAAAAAAAAAAAAAATCAATCAATCAAAATACCCTTGTTCAAATTTTCATCTATTTCTAAATGAATCCTCCATGAGTACCTTTTTAGAGGTTCCAACATGTCAGTTTAATGAATTCTCTTATTTATTTTTTTCTACCTCAGCCTTTCCAGGTTCTGGCTAGTATTTGAACCAGTGGTGCCAAAATAGTGAAGTGGGGTCCTGATGTAGAATTTCCATCGTTCCTGGGAACAAATTCTATTGGGAATGGAAATGCTCTTATCCTAACATTTTTTAGCCAGGTGTTTAAACTCGAATTGTCCCAGGTGTGACCTAGACTGATATAAATCCAGACAGCGAAACTGGATGCTAGTTCAACTTGAATTTTCAAGTGGTACTCTTTCAATTATGATACTGAGATTGAGATATCTTGACCAGCAAGCTTTCTTCTCCCTTTCCCCCTTGGGTCTTTCTGCCAACCTAGCGAATCACTCAGTAAAAGTTATCTTCTTCAAAGCATCTTACTGTCTAGCTGATGCTATTAACATGAGACCAGGCCCCTCTGTATGGAAACTCACATCTATAAGAACAAGAAGTAAATTAGTAATTCTTCACTGTGCTAAAGAACTGATTACAAGATCGGGCTTGCCCCTCCTCTAAAATCAGCCCCCGTAAATTTAAAGAATAATTTTCTTTTTTAAAAGTTTGATTCCTACGAAATGGATGCTCAAGCAACATGCGAGAAGTTCAACAAACACACACCTATCTTTTTTTTCAAATAAATACCACACTAACTCATCTAACAAAGCCAACTTAGAAACTGAAAACAGGAGAATGCTGAAATAGACAGCTATAGCCGCCTGCCTCCAGGAACTGACAGCTGGCTGGACTTAATTCTAATGACAACAGACATGGATCAAATCACAGTGCAAACAATCTTCTTTTCATAAGTGAATATTAGGACTTTGATTCCAATGAAAGGCTATCCCAGCAAAGGCTGGTCACCATTCTCCTCCCCCTCTGGAGCACTGCCTTCTCCTTATCGCGTGATTTAAATTAAGCACATAGATGAGGTTCCCTCTGTAAGACACAATGAAGAGGTCCTCCAATATCAGACTCAGTGCCATGCACAAATTATATTTTCACAAAATGAGTGTTTGATGGAGAAGAAGGTAATGGTTAATACATACAGGAACGTTCAAGTCTAATACTGGCTTTGCCTGAAATTTACAAGGGCTGTACATTTCTAGATGCCTGTGTAGGCAGTGAATCCATTTTCTGGGTAATCCCGGGGAAACTGTAAATTCCATGTTTCCTGTCTAATAGAGGAAGTAATAATGGCCACACCTCACTAAATATATACATCATCATCCACTCACTCGTTCCATGAACATTTACTGAGCAATCATTATGGGTCAGAAACTGGGCACTGATTAGGAAATAATCCATTAATGATGTTAGTAGAAAGACTTGTAAATATACAGATTTATTTAAACAAAGACAGAAAAAGCAAAGGGAACTAACATGAATTGGGTCCCTACTGGGACTGTTTATACATTACGCCACTTAATTCTCATAATGAGCCTATGTTATTTCTATTTGTTTAGATGGTTAAATAACTTCAGTGGTTAAAGAACTTGTTAAGGTGACACTCAGTAGCAAAGCCAGCATCTGAAGTAGTGTCTGACAAGTGCAAACCCTTTTCATTCTACCTTACCAGCTCTCACAAATACAGCCAAGACATTTACAAACTGGGAGCAATTAACAGTGGTTTATACTCTTGATTATTCAGCCAGATTCATTTTTCTTCATGTTACAAGGTGTACAAATGATGAGCAACTAATTGATCCCACAGTGATCTGGTTTCTCTTACTAAATGCTGTTGCTGTTTGTACTGTATCATGATAATTCTGACCACACACAATGACGCAGCCAGGTGACAGCAAAAGCTGACTCGAGGGCTAAGTGACCACTTCTCATTCTATTTTGAATAGCTGAACTCCATGGATCTGCAGTCTCCCCACATTTTTGAGGGGATAGCTATATACATCAACCCTCAAAGCGGGTAATATGCTAAAATCAAAGTCTGCAGACAGAATATAAAGAAATTATGGAATAAGAGATCACTTAGGTGATAGGACTTTAAGATGATCCTAAAACATTAATAAAATTTACATCTTTTTTCCGGATGCCTCCTTCTCCACCCATTCTGAACAAGTTTAGGAATGTTTCTGTTTTTACTTCTAGGCCAATAAGTACAGAGTATCCTGAAAACCACAGAGAGGGCAGGGAGGTAAAATATGGGAGGAAGAGTAGTTTTATACATTCAGTTCATGAAGGACTGCAAGGCTCTTGCATCTCAGCTGTACACACGGTACGCAAATAACAGCTGAAAGGGGGTGGCGATCTGCTCAAGTGAATTAATCAACTGTAAAACAACTCTCTTCTGGTCCCAAAGTGTTTGCTTATTTAATTCTTTAATCACATCACATTTACACCAAAGATGGGAGGAGTATGATTCTGAAAGACGTGGACATGCCCAAGAGCACCATCACCCCCAGATCCTATCTACTGAGCATCCCACGGTCTACAGTCTTTCCCACGGAGGTCAAGAACACATAATACAGAAGAGAACACAGAATGGTCTGCGTTATTTTTGTAATTTTTGTAGGCAGTGCATGAAGAGACAGGACCACCCACTTTGGTGATCTGCTATCATTATGGGTTCAGCAAGCTTCTGATGGGTACATAACACTGTCCTGTTACATTTCTACAGAGCCTTTCTGAGTAGTAGATGTGTAGGGGGTATGGATTGACTTTGGAAGATGGAGATTTCAGGGAGGAAGAAGGTTCCAGATCAAATGAAGCTGGCAGCTCTAGAAATAGGGCCAAGCACTCAAGTGAGGCCAGCGAAAAAATATATCCAGGCAACCTCTGTCATCCAGGACTCAGGCCTCAAGCTGCTCTCTATGGGTACCTTTATTATGGGTAGAACTTGTTCAGCCCTGGCAAAGCAGTAATAAAGTCATTCTCTTTGTAGTCATTCTCTCTGAGCAAAGCATAAGGTTATGAAAGGTGAAATTTGTAGCACCCGAGACGAAAACGCTGAACTCTTGTTTCCCACTGCACGCACTCCCCGCAAACTCCTTTTAGGATAATACAAGAAAGAGCAATTACAGAGACACTGGAAGAGGAAATTCAAAGAAAATTTAGGCAGACTGTCTTAGAGAAGCTTTCAAATACCTCGAGCTATTAGACTGTGGAAGTGCCCTCCAAGGGAAAGCGTTCAAAACTCACACGGATGAGACATCAAGGCCTGTGAGAGGGAATGACCTTGAACTAGCAGAAAACGGCCTGCTCTAGTCAACCTAAGCAGGTCATTTCCCAAACTAACTTGTATTTTCCGTTCCCTTTGGTACATTATTCTCAAGGACTATTTTGGGCTTTGGTTGCAAAACTCCTCACATGCTTTTAGAAGTATGATTTATGTCTCAATCCTGATGTAGCAGTTTGCAAATCAGACTACTGCCTTCCAAATTTTTCTTCTACTCACACAGTAACTTCTAGAGCTATGGGACTGGAGTCCATAAAAGTGAAATCAGTTTTATGTTTGTGTACTGGATGGTAAAGATTATGGGGGAATAGTTCATAATTCATCTGTCCAGAGGCCCACCTGGTCTTTCAATTCTGAGAGCATCAGAATGTTTAACACACTCAGCAATAAATAGCTCACTTTGAAACTAACGATTTTCCAGTTTCCACTTTAAATTTTGCTAATAGAATAATACATATTTTTATAGGGCAGAGAGGACTTGCATCATTTTCCAGGAGGCAGAAGAACACACACTAACGACTGCATATTTGGAAGACAGAAGCTTCTAATGCTGACAGGTTGACCTAATTACTTTTCATATTTTGCTCTCATTTATGGTGTCAAGTCTCTAGTTATAAAAGCCTTAAAGAACACCTTAAAAACTGGACTAATCAGAACTGACCCACTTGGGATGATTTAGGATTTTTTTTTCCAGGGTAGTATTTGTTCACTTAACCTGAATTTGGCTTTCAAAAGAAAGGAGAAAATACTAACAATCGTCATCATGGTTAAAAACTTCGATTAAAACAAAACTAGCCAAGGAGAAGCCTTTTGCTGTTCTATGTTCACATATCACGCCCATCTTTTCACGGACTGTTTCTACAACCAATCTGGTAGTTCTAATGCTAACCCTAGCCATTTTGTCTGAACCGCCTTCACCCAGGAGACATTAACTTGTCTCAGAGTTAATGGTTTTTTAAAACTGCAAAGGACTTGGGAAATGACCATTTTATAGGTGAGAAAACTGAGGCCCAGAAAAAATACAGCCACTCACGTAAGGTCACAGAGCCACGAATGACAGCAAGAACTCCAAGGCGGATCTGATCTCCAAGCCCAAGACCTCTTGCCCAGACTCTCTCGTTTACTACAACCTGCTTTCTGGAAAGCTCCACGCTAGCAATAACCAAGTCAGATTTGCAAGACAAGCTCTCCTCTGGTCCATCCCCTGGAAGCCTGAAATTCTACTACTGACAACCAATGCCCTGATTTGTGGGGCTCAAACCAGGTAATTAAAAATGTCCTCAGGCTTAAGGAAGCTGAAAACAGATAATGCCTACATCCAAGCAATGCTTCCTGTCTCATCTACTCTTACTTAATGAATCCACCTCATTTTAGCAAACACTGAGAGAGAGGCTGAAACACAGTTTCAGCTAGAGCAGGGTTCCCTTGAGAGAGAATGCTAGGTGCTACGTGTTACATCGTTAACTCAAGCTTTCCTGGTTATCAATCACTACTTAATTCTGGGTTGTAAAACATTGTTATAAGGCTCTCACCTGAGAAAACACCCAAGCACTGAAAAGTAGCCGTGGAACCAGATGTGTCTGCAGATATGAAACCAGCACAACACATTTATAACCCTCAGGCCACATTTATCCAGCTCCAGCTGTATATCAAGGCTATCTCCCTGCAGGGCAAATGGACTCTCACAGCATCTGCCTTTTCTCTTTACTGTCCAAACATAAAATTCCGGCCCTTTCTGCTTGTTGCTAAATCTGCACTCTTTGACTATTCTCTTCAGATTCTACGATAAAGGCCCCATACAGCATTCTCTGTATGCTTGAATATTCTACCTCAAGCAGGAGTCAGCCTGCTTTAGTTAAGCTCAGCCCATACTGTTAACAAGCTTGCTCCATCTATGACAATAAATATTCCATCTACTCAAGAAAATAAACTTCTGTTTTTTTTTATGTCTATCAGCGATCTAACTAGCCTTTTTTTTTTTAAAAAAAATGACTTTTCTTACTGAATAACTCAAGAGTTTTTAAAAAAACCTATGTTCTGAAATAATCAGGGGTGCCCCACACTGAAAAAATATGCTGGTGCATCATTTTAAAGAAAGCTTTTAACAAAAATAGGGAGAAAAAAGAAAAGATTTTTTGCTTTGCTCCTTCTGAGATGTTAATGTTAGCAGTAAATTAAAGATTTCGGTCAATTGAGATTTTGCTCTCATGCTAGTACTTTTTTCTTGCCTAGAAAGTTTCTAGCCATCATTTCGTAGTATCTGCTTGCCTGGTTTCTTTATCAATATCACTCTTTACTCCTAAGAATTCTTACGGCTTCTCACTCCATTTCATCCTTGCCGTTGGTGTCACCTGCTTTGCTGCAAATATTTTATCCCCCAAAGACAGGTCTCTTAAATGTAAACCAAACGGAAACAAAGGAGAGAATATATTCACTTTTTAGAGTCTGGACATTTGAATCAATACCTAGACTCACAGCAATAACCCCCTTTATTTACACAACAGCCTTCTTCTGAGCTTCTTAAAGGTCTTGACAGATAGAATTAAACATTCCAACAGACTGCTCCTGAGGCTCAAATTACCATCTCCCTCCAACTTTCCTGACCACGTATTTCTTATACACGGGAACTCCACACCTAGTCAATGTTTACTCCTTAATGAGGTGCTGTATCATAGAGCATAATCTTTCCATTGAGCAACTCTCATACTGACCTGCAGTGACTTTTTTCTATTTAAAAAGTGTGTGTGTGTGTGTGTGTGTGTGTGTGTGTGTGTGTGTGTGAGAGAGAGAGAGAGAGAGAGAGAGAGGGAGGGAGGGAGGGAGGGAGGGAGGGAGGGAGGGAGGGAGGGAGGGAGGGAGGGAGGGAGGGAGGGAGAGAGATGAGCTGAACGCTGAAGGAATACGGTGGAGTGGCATTATGCTTTCTTTCACTATTCCGTACAGGAATAAAAGCATGTCTTCAGATGACTTATGAGCACCCCTTACAAACGCAGAAGTACACTTTGGGGGCTCCCCCAACACCTCTGCCACTCCGATGTACTTGCCAAAGAAGGAGGGGACAACCGCGTGGCAAGGGGAAAGGTAGTTCACTTCTCAGGCCAAGGGATCAGGACAGAGAAACATCTTCCCACAGTAACAGCAGCAAACTAGAATATTATCAAAAACAGCTTTCAGTTGGTTCCCTTCTGAGTCCAGGAGGGTTTTTTTTTTTTTTTTTTTTTTTTTGTAGCCCAATGGGGACCCTACTTGTAAACCATTTTCTAGGAGAAAATAAGCTCCAAAATTCAAATATGGGACTTAAAATGAACTACTTGGCTAATGCCACTTAGAGGCCATCAGATTGTTTTGCTTTAGGTATCTGAACATAAGGATGACCCGTAGTACCTATGGCTGGGCAAGGTCACCAGTGAGTCTTTACTAAAGAAATGGGTGTCTTCCTACACAGAGGTTCAAACAAAGCGGTGCCCATGTGATCACCCTGATTTGTGATGCATGATTCATGCCTTTGGGGGCACAGACGGCCACTTCTCTCTCAGTTGCATTGGATATATTTTGGTACTGCATGCTTTGTCTCTTACACTCGTGTTGCCATAACATCCGGTCACAGAGTGACTGCAGAAAATGGAGGGCATCTTTTCCCGTTTCAAAGAATAGCAAGTCATATTTCCACGCCAAATATTAGTTACGGAAACTAAAGAACACCAACCAGAACTCGGCTGGAAATCTTTCCCTTTAATTCCATGTTGCTCCTAAGGCAGTGCCAATATATTTTGAGAATGGGGGTGTTCCTTTCAATGATGACATTTGACTTCAGAATGGAGCTGACATACTTTCCAAGAACGGAGAACCAGGCTAGCAGCCAAAGTCACTAAGTAATTTCCAATCTTTGGCTGTTTTTTTCATACTCCCTTGCACAGTACTTCCTACCCTTTTTGAACATATTTTAAAAAGTTTTTTGCTCCCTCATGTGATAATAGTTGAATCTTTTGGTACCTGATGACTGAGAATATACAGAAGGATGTATTTTCAATTTAGTAATATGCTTCAAAATTATTTTACTGCTCAAAGTAGCAACAAAATGGATCGGACAAATGTTATAACACACACATACACACATATACCTCTATAGATAATGCTTGGTGTGCTCAAGGATTTTAGGACTTCTGCTAATTACTCTGCAGTCCCCTCACGGGCTTGGGGCACAGAGGCTGGAAATTATTCCTCTAAAACAGTCTTTCAAATTACAAGCTTCCAAGTTCTATGACTCAAATATATAAAAATATTCTCACTTTGTCTACATTTGTTTTGTACGAGCCCCCCGCTGGGACATGCACTGATTCTTGTCATCGAGCTGTGAAGGGCATGATGTTTTGTTGGACCAGGGGCCCAACATGCTCTACCTCAATTTTATTCCTCAACACAGCCCTGTGAGGTTGGTCTATTCCCTCCATGTTACAGATGACAAAACTGAGGTTCAGAGAAGGCCACGGTCAAACATCTGGGAAGAGGAAGAGCGGGATTCAAACCTTCCAGCCCAGCTGCCTCACACTTCACATTCCCTGATTTGCCTTCTATGCTGAGTATCATCTCAGTTAAAATAATCTGCCTTTCCATCTGGCTCGGTCCCAATGTGCCACTGATGGGTCTGATTAGTATGAGTATTTAATCAATGTCTGCTTGCCCACAAAACTGTGAGGATTATGAGGGCAGAGCCTATGTCTGATTTCGATCTCCAGCACCTGGAATCAAGCAGGGCACACAGTAGGTTCTCAAGAGGGATATTAGGGAAATAGATCCCAACTCAGCTCTGTTTTTCTCCCCACACTCTGTGAAATAACTGTAATTGCCCATAATTTCTGAACTGCTTCATAATTTTTCCCTTTAAGATTATTATATATTTTCATTCTCCCCTTCGCCCCACACCCCTGACTGCATGATCCTTGACAACAGTGAAAGGCAAGATTTACTAAGTACCTACTGGGGGCAGGTGGTTTACATGTATTGCTCTGTTGGTTTTGAAATTCTCAACATCTTGCAAAGTGAATATGAGTGTTCTCATTTTATAGACAGGAAACTGGGATTCAGAAGGTGAACTAGCTTGCCCAAGATCACAGAACCAATAAACAGGAAAAAAGAGATTCAAATTCATGCCTGATCTGACTCTAAACCCGTGATCTATTTCACCCCCTGAAACATACACTAGGGAACCATGTTCTCTTTCCTTTACAACCACAGAGAACATCAAGTTTCTTGCCTTAGAAACAATACTTACTAGGTGGTATAGTCCGAAGAGCAATGACTCAATTTAAATCAATAGATTAAAAAAAATTTTTTTCTGTAAAGCTGGTACTCTCCCTACCTTGTGTGTAGAATCTTATTGAAAAATGGAATATATGCCACACATGACTAAGCAGCACTTTCGTTTTTGTTAAAAAACAAAAAGTCAGCTCCAATATATTAATACCAGCAATGGGCTATGAATCTTCCACATCTCACATCCCCAGAAAATTCAGAAAGCTAGCTCCCCAATGAGAGATTTGCCTTTTACCAGCACCTGAAAAGTATATTTCCACTGGCTATCATAAATGCTTGTTCCCATAAAATCTAATGGCTTCAAGTAAGTCCCGTGTTTTTAAATCTGTCAAGTGTGCACACATGTACGTGCTCTTGAAAAGAGGTTACAATGGCTTCCTCCTTAGAACTTCCTTGGTCTCATACATTTCTATTAGATGCTTGGGCTCTGCCTTGCAAAACGCAAAACAGAATTCATGAGACGACATCGTTAACAGCCATAAAAAGGTCAGCATGACATTAAGTGACTAACAGCAGGATGTAGGAGGGAAATAGGAGTGAACGTCACAAATTCAACTCCCGAGTTGTAATTTCCACCTATTGGCAAAAGTAGCTATCAAGAGTGTCACCGTAATTGTGCTTACAGCTCAGCAACATCTACACCAGTGATCTCGTGTGTGTGTGTGTGTGTGTGTGTGTGTGTGTGTGTGTGTGTGTGTGTGTGTGTTTTATGGGTCCCATGTCCACTATACACAGATGGGTCTCTGTCCGCCCCCCCCACCTCCCACCACCTGGCACATGGGAAACGATACTATATTGGGAGATTGTAATTTGATTAAATCCCAGTGTAATTTGATGACTCTGACAAAGCAACTATGTCTCCTCTCACAACCTCCAGCAGAGACACATGTAGTGCTACCCAGGTGTGTACCAAGGGTACCTTGGATGGTTCCTCAGCCAACCAGGTCTGGGGAGCAGAAGGGTGAGGGGGCCTGAGGGTGATGACTAGGTGGGCTGTGGAACAGCTGGTCTGGGCATGAGGTAGGAAGGGGAGGGCATGGGTGTTCACCACTGTGGTTAAGAGCCAGGAGAAAACTGCCCTGGCTTGAATACTGACTCTGTCACTTGTGTGTCCCAGGGTCCTTGGGCAAGTCCCTTATGCTCTGAGTCTCAGTTCCCTTACCTAGAAAAGGGAGATGAAACCATCTACTGTTTCATCTTGTGAGGGTCACAGGGATTAATCCACATACAGTCACTGGCAGCTTAGCCAACATGGTAAATGGTAGCTGTCGTCATTATAATTTTCAGAAATGAAGGAAGGAACTTGTGGTTCCAGAAAAGATATGAAATTTGAGGGAAAAAAGAAGTCATTGCCAAACATCAGATGGGTGCTAAGACACATAGTGAAGCTGGACCAATCACTCCTCAGCTCAAACACCTCCAAAGGCTTTCCATGGAACTCAAATCAACCCTGGTCCGTACAGACCCGCCAGGCCCTACGTGGTCTAGACCTGTGACCACCCTTACCCCCTCGGCTCCAGCCATACCAGCCTCTGGGTCTTCCTCTAACCCACCAGGCACACTCCTGTCGCTTCCTTTGGATGTACCTTCTGTCCAGATGGTTCACTGCATGTGACCACCTGGGTGAACCCCTCATACCTCCTTCCTATTTTCGTTCCAGTTAACTCCTCCTTGATGAAACCCACTCTGACATCTGGTTTAAAACTACGAGCCCTGGGCTTCCCTCGTAGCACAGTGGTTAGGAATCCACCTGCCAGTGCAGGAAACACGGGTACGAGCCCTGGTCCGGGAAGATCCTATATGCCGCGGAGCAACTAAGCCCGTGTGTCACAACTACTGAGCCTGTGCTCTAGAGCCCGCGAGCCACAACTACTGAAGCCCGCGTGCCACAACTGCTGAAGCCTGCACACCTAGAGCCCGTGATTCGCAACAAGAGAAGCTACCGCAATGAGAAGCCCGCACACGGCAACGAAGAGTAGCCCCTGCTCGCCGCCAACTAGAGAAAGCCCAGGCGCAGCAACGAAGACCCAACTCAGCCAAAAATAAACAAATAAATAAATTTAAAACTACGAGCCTTCCCCCATCCGATCTGTCGCTCCCAAGTCTCCCTGCTCTGCTTTATTTTCCCTCCATGGTACTTAAGACCTTCTCATGTAAGTTACTTGTTACATTTAGCATCTATTTTCTCTTTCTGTCACTGGACTGTATGCTCTGACAGGGTGGGGAGATTTGTCTGTCCTGTTCACTGCTGCTCCATAAACATTTACTGAGTGAATAAGTCCTGACCTTAATATTTTAGATTTCCTCTAAGTTTTTCCCTAAGGTTTGAAGAGGAAAAGCTCATCCTTGCCCTTCTTCCACCGTGACATGAATTTATCAAAAACAACTACCGAGGAAGCCCCTTATAAATCAAACGATCCCAGAAGCCATCACATGAGTTGTTTACCAGGCAGTAAACTAACCGGTATACTGAATTTACTTCTTCCCATCTCTTTCCAAAAAGCATCGGAAATAGCTTCAGTGGTAAGGAACGCCACTTCAGCAATGTAGGAACTTACTATCAAATCTACTAGAAGAAAGCTGAAGGGAAAAAAAAGATAATCTCACGTTTTTACAAAAGGAATCACTGTGATTAAGAAATGTACCCTTGGATACACCATGCAGAGTATTACTTTCCAGGAGACGTATAGATGTGCTGGTGACGGCAATGGCTTGTCCAACGTGTGAATACCCCAAACTCCCAGCACACATCGACTGTCTCCAAAGGGGAAACCCTCTTCTTTTTTTAAATAGATTTAATTAATTGGCTGTGTTGGGTCTTTGTTGCTGTGCGTGGGCCTTCTCTAGTTGCGGAGGGTGGGTGCCACTCTTCGTTGCGATGCACAGGTTTCTCATTGTGGTGGCTTCTCTTGTTGCGGAGCAGGGCTCTAGGCGCGCGGGCTTCAGTAGTTGTGGTACGCGGGCTTCAGCAGTTGTGGCGCGCAGGCTCAGTAGTTGTGGCGCACAGGTTTAGTTGCTCTGCAGCATGTGGGATCTTCCCGGACCAGGGCTTGAACTTGTGTCCCCTGCATTGGCAGGCGGATTCTTAACCACTGCGCCACCAGGGAAGCCCCGGGAAACCTTCTTTAACGGAAACTGTGATTCCCAAATTATGAACAGAAACCAACCTTAAAATATGTAAATCGCTTAAATGCTCAAGTCCTTTGATACCAAGGCACTTCATGCTAATAAAAGATGAGCTTTGGGGGCTTCTTTGGTGGCGCAGTGGTTGAGAGTCCGCCTGCCGATGCAGGGGACACGGGTTCGTGCCCCGGTCCGGGAAGATCCCACATGCCACGGAGCGGCTGGGCCTGTGAGCCATGGCCGCTGAGCCTGCGCGTCCAGAGCCTGCGCTCCGCGATGGGGGAGGCCGTGACAGTGAGAGGCCCGTGTACCGCAAAAAAAAAAAAAAAAAAAAAAAAAACCTTTAAAGCATTACCAGGAATAGCCCAGGTGACAAATGATACACACACCTCGAGAAAGAAATACTCCTGGACTTGAGACCAGGTCTGCATAGCTTTTGCCATATTTTTCTGCCTGGGCTAATTTCTGTTGATTCTCTGATCACTGGAGAGTCTGTACTATGCCAGGCTTACCCTGGCTCAAGCAACACACTTCCATCTCCATGGCTGCAGGTCACATTACCTCATGAATGAACTGCTATTTGGGTCAGTTAGGAGTCTCTGCCTAATTGAATGTGCATTTTATCTCTGGTGCTCATGCTCTATATATCAAGATTCTAGATAGTTATTGGGGGGTGGGGAAGAGATAAAATATTGGTGTCAGGATACCCAAGGGACTGTGTTCATTATACTCGGTTTGAAGCAGAACAATTCAAAATCCTGAATAATTCAAACTCTTTCACTCTTGAATGATGGGCTTACTTTTAAACTGAATCATTAGCATTTAATTGATATCACTTGCTTACCTGCTACTTCTTCCACAGTATTAAACGCTTATTTATTTTTTAACCAAAAAATGTTGTTTGATTTTAACGTTAAAGCTTAGGGTTCTTGAACAATAAAAGCAATGTACTTGTCTTTGTCTTTTTATACCAGGCAAACAAATACCATTCCTTGGTTACATGGCCAGTCCTGAGGGGAGTGCAGGTAGAGAGTAACTTGCTGAAAATGGTGAATTAATCCGAAATACTGCATATGGGGGAGGAGAGACAAAATCCACAAGTCAGAAAAAGAGTCAAGCCCTGTGAACTGATTCTGACCACCCAGCCCAGACCCAGGAATTCGGTTAAACTGATCAATGACATCAAAGGGCCCTGTCAGTGGTGTGTTCAGACAGTGACAAGACTGAATAAATCACCTTTGGCAAGAACCAAGAAATATAAACTCCAGGAGGAAGGGAGTAAGACCCTCTCCAGCAGGTGCTGGAATAGAGCCTGGTACAGAGGAGACCCTCAAAGGATGTGCTGAACACACTCAGTGAATGGTTTCCTGTACTTCAACTCAGTGAATACAACTCCACGGGATGGACACCTCCTTGGGAGCTGTGGTAGATTATCTACACAGAATGCAAAAGTCACAAATCCCACTCCCCCAACGTGCGTGCACACACACACACACACACACTTAAAAAAACCCAAATATTCAGGCTCTTCCTTTCAGAAAGGATGACTTAACTGGTCAGAGTGGGACCCTAGTATCAGTGTTTTTTTCTTTGTTAATTGGAGTATAGTTGTTTTACAATGTTGTGTTAGTTTCTACTGTGCAGCAAAGTGGAGTTCCCTGTGCTGTACAGCAGGTTCTCATTAGTTATCTATTTTATACATACTAGTGTATATATGTCAACCCCAATCTCTCAGCTCATCCCACTCCACCTTTCCCCCCTTCATGTCCATACCACTATAAAACTCTTAGAGGAAAACATAGGCAGAACACTCTTTGACATAAATCACAGCAAGATCTTTTTTGACCCACCTCCTAGAGTAACGGAAATAAAAACAAAAATCAACAAATGGGACCTAATGAAACATAAAAGCTTTTGCACAGCAAAGGAAACAAGAAACAAGATGAAAAGACCACCCTCAGAATGGGAGAAAATATTTGCAGACGAATCAACGGACAAAGGATTAATCTCCAAAATATACAAACAGCTCGCACTGCTCAGTATCAGAAAAACAAACAACCCAATCAAAAAATGGGCGGAAGACCTAAATAGACATCTCTCCAAAGAAGACATACAGATGGTCTAGTATCACTGTTTTTAAAGCATGACCCAGGTGATTCTAATGTGTAGCCAAAAATGAAAACCACTTACCTACCCAACACTGAATTCTTAAATCTAAACCTTTTTATATAATAATGTTTTATCTATATTGACAAGGAAAAAAGAAAAAAGTAGTGGCCCTTTTAAAGGACATCTGCCATACTTGTGTAACACACCAAAAGAACTGGAGTATTCAAATTTAAAATCGCTAAGTATATTCTAAAACATTTTATTTACTATCAAGTCAAAAAGTAAACCTTAGGGCTTCCCTGGTGGCACAGTAGTTAGGAATCCGCCTGCCAATGCAGGGGACACGGGTTTGAGCCCTGGTCCGGGAAGATCCCACATGTCACGGAGCAACTAAGCCCGTGCGCCACAACTACTGAGCCTGCGCTCTAGAGCCCGAGAGCCACAACTACTGAGCCCGCGTACCACAACTACTGAAGCCCGCGCACCTAGAGCCCGTGCTCCACAACGAGAAGCCACTGCAATGAGAAGCACCGCAATGAAGAGTAGCCCCTGCTCGCCACAACTAGAGAAAGCCCGTGCGCAGCAAAGACCCAATGCAGCCAAAGGAAAAACAAAAAAAGTAAACCTTAGGTCTATGAGGCTTTAACTTAAAGTGCGATCCCAAGTGACTTCCAAATAGAAATGTTCAGCACAGTGCCTGGCACACAGTGATGCTTTCAAATGAAAACTCATAAATAAAAATTGATAAATAAAATCCTACAGTTTAAATATTGAGGTTTACATGTTTCTGTGCCTAGATTTTATAGATAAGCCACAAGTGTTATGGTGGCTGCCGGGCCATCTCAAATCAGCATTTCTCACTGAACGATTTCCAATCACTTCCCAGATATCAAACGGGAGTAAACATGGAAAAGGCAGCCCCTCCCGCCGCCCCTTACATGGAGCACGTCCCTAATTATTCTATGTCCAGGTACATCCAAGAAGGACACTCCAACTCCAGGCAAAGGAGAGAGTTCAAAGCAGCAGATCCGAGGCTATGAAACCAGAGAACATCAGGATGTGAAGAAACCCCACCGTATAAAATACATCCAAATTATGCTTTTCCTGAAATGATCCAATTGTAATGACCACATCTGGCACTGGCGCGGTGGTGCAAAACGCCCTTTCGATCACGAAGGCATCACTTGTCCACGGGTCCCTGGGTCCGGTAGGCCGTCTATCCTGGGGGCCTTGTGAGGGAGGTTCCCTCTGGACCCGGGGGGGCGGAATTCAGTTACCAGGTGGATTCCATCTTACCTAAAGTATCAGAAGAAAGGAAAACCACCACGACTGTTGTTCAGAGACTTAAGACGAAGTGAAACGTGAGTCTTCCAATTCCTGCGCTCGCCCCTTCACAGGGAGTCAACAGCCCTCTCCTGAAATGGTCTAGATCTCTCTTCTCTTCCTCTTCCATTTTGAGCACAAATATCTCATTTCAAAGGCGAGCATTTCAGATAAGCTGTTAAAGGAAGAGAATCTGAGAGAAAGATCCACGGCCATGTCCACTGGCTTTGAGTACCTGTACCGAGCCTCTGAAGGCTGAAACTTGCACTTGATCAGATAAACGCAAATGGTTTATTTGCAGGTAACGCAAAGGTTCTCTGCCCTGCTTTAGGCAAGCTGTCAGGAGACAGAAAGGTCGCACGTTGGAGGGACATCACATATTCAATAAAATAGGCTGGGGAGGCCTTGAGGAGTTCAGCTTCCTTAAGTGCAAGTACCACTCGGAGGCTCTTGCGGTGCCCGGGGCCATGCTTCCCTGGGCCAGTGGAATTCACTGAGCTTCCCTTCCTCTGTCCCGACAGCTTACCTATAAGGCCATGTGCTTACTGCCGTGGCTCAGATCTTTTCTCTGGGCTTCTTGCCTTTTTTTCAAGGTTGCAAATCCTTGATGCAGAGAAATGAAAGCGGTCACCTGGGATGTTCTCACCCTCTCACCCCAGCTCTCCCTCCAACAGGCTCAGCCACAGAAGCAAAACACTTGCCCTCGTGGTGGGGAAAGGCCCCACTTTCCCGAGCACCAGCTTAGTGTGGGCTCTTAACAATTTGCTTTCACTTTAGTAAAATGGGTCCAACCCCGCCCCATCCTTAGGCGGCAGGCCCCATTATTAAGCCCACTGGAAAGACTAAGAAATTCAAGCACAGGATGGCCATCCTGAAATAGACATTAGATTCAAATCAAATCATCACGGATTAAGGATCAGAATACATAATTATTTTAGCTGATTCATTAAAACAGCATTATTGTGTGGCAAAGCCCTGTAATAGAAAGGAAAAAGCAGTGGATGAGGGTCAGAACACCTAGACAGGCGGACCTGACCTTACTGTGCTTCGCAGATACTGTGTCTTGGTTTTTAACACATTGAAGGTTTATGGCAACCCTGCATCGAGCAAGTCTTTCGCTGCCATTTTTCCAACAGCATTTGCTCACTTCCTGTCTCTATGTCACATTTTGGTAATTCTTGCAGTATTTCAAGCGTTTTCATTATTATTGTATCTGTTCTGGTGATCTGTGATCAGTGATTTTTGATGTCACCATTGCAAAAAGATCGACTCGCTGAAGGCTGAGAAGATGGTCAGCATTTTTTTAGCAAGAAAGTATTTTTAAATTAAGGTATGTACATTGCTTTTTTAGACCTATTGCACACTTATCAGACTTTTATATACACTGGGAAACCACAAAATTCACGTGACTTGCTTTATTGCGGGGGTCTGGAACTGAACCTGCGATATCTCTGAGGTGTGCCTGTATTCTAGGGGCCGTTCTAATTCCTTGGTGTCGGGCCCTGAGGCATCATTTCACCTGCCCGTAGCTTTATTTTCTCACCTGTGAAATACAGGAAGCAATGCCTCACCCACTGGCTTACATGGATGGTTGAAAAATAATGCTCTATCCTTTAACAACAACGCATTAAAACAGAGCTCTTAAAACCAACAGGAGTAAAATGGGAAGCAAACATGATGTAACTCACTGCAATGAGGCCTTTAAAACTTTCCATCAAACAAACACACAGGAGATCTGGGTAGATTCCACCTGTAGGACAATTTGCAGACAGTACTTAAAATGCTACTGAACGGCTGAGCTCAGGCTAACCTGGTCTTGTGTTTTATTTATGCTCTTTTGCACGGCGCTGAAATACTAAAATCTAACCAGGGCATGCTGAATTCTCCAGGGGTTCCAGGTTGAGAGGGTTTTAACATTAGATCTAGATATTTTTTTTTCCTTCAAATAATATATTCCCATTTGGTTGAGAAAAAAGGATTTTCCTTTTGTGCAGTCTCCTTTTGATTCCCAGGCAATCTAAGACCAACACCCAAGAAAGAGAGAAGGAAAGAAAAATTCCATTTAATTTAACTTGCCTCTTGCTAACAGTCAAAAGCAGAATTAGTCTTGCTAAATGTAATTGTTTCTTGTGATGGAGTGCTAGCAAATGACAGGACCTCACTGGATGCCGTATTTTAAAATGCATCTTTTTGATAACAGGGGTTAGAGGAATGAGGCTGGGCCTTGGAGAAATAGGCAAGAATACAGGTTCCTGTAACAGGATGGAGGTTCCTTAAAAAACTAAAAACAGAGCTACCATATGACCCAGCAATCCCACTCCTGGGCATATATCTGGAGAAAAACATGGTTCGAAAGGATACACGCACCCCAATGTTCACTGCAGCGCCGTTTACAATAGCCAAGACATGGAAGCAACCTAAATGTCCATCGACAGATGAATGGATAAAGAAGATGTGGTACATATATACAATGGAATACTACTCAGCCATAAAAAAAGAATGAAATAATGCCATTTGCAGCAACATGGATGGACTTAGAGATTATCATACTAAGTGAAGTAAGTCAGGGAAAGACAAATATCATATGATATTGATATCACTTATATGTGGAATCTAAAAAAATGATACAAATGAACTGATTTATAAAACAAAAACAGACTCACAGACTTAGAGAATGAACTTATGGTTACCAGGGGGAAAGGATCGGGGGGAGGGATAGTTAGGGAGTTTGGGATTGACATGTACACACTGCTATATTTAAAATGGATAACCAACAAGGACCTACTGAATAGCACAGAGAGCTCTGCTCAATATTCTGTAATAACCTAAATGGGAAAAGAATTTGAAAAAGAATAGATATATGTATAACTGAATCGCTCTGCTGTACACCTGAAATAACACAACATTGTTAGTCAACTGTACTCCAATATTAAAAAAAAAAAAAAAAAGAATACAGGCCCCTGTGTCCCCAGGTAACACCCTGACAATCACCATCCCTAGTTAGGGCCTCACGCTTGTAAGCAAGCTTCAAGAACTTTATTAGGGAAAAAAAAAAAAAAAGGAATAATATTTCAATGGCTTTGAGCACAAAACTAGCGTTTGTATCCATAAAGGCCAAGCACTGGCCTTTAATGATTAACACATTTAAATGAAATCCTCCCCCACAAGGCCCTGCCCAGGGAATTCCTTCTAGGAGTGGCCATGGTGAGTAGTTGTTTATCATGCCATGAACTTGTTTCTCCTTTTTCTCCTGCTCTCTCTAGATTAACATGCAGCAAAGTGAAAATTTCCTCCAGGAGTTACCTGGCTGTATTTTAAGGCACTCACAGAAACTGCTGCTCCCCCTGGCGCAGAATTCCACTCCCAGAGCACCAGCACTGGGGCAGTGGGGAGAGCTCACCCTGCATCCCCTTCCTGGGCAGGGGGCCCGCTCCCGCCGCCTCTCAGAGCCCAGCCTCACTGGCCCTGCTGGCATCTCCCTGAAAGTCAGTTCTGGGACCTCTTGTTCTTTCCAGGGCTGGATCTGCTGCCTCTGGAGATCAATGTTTCACCAGGGCAGCCCGCTTCCCTGTTACACAGCTGGCACCAGGGTCTGCTGGTGTGGCTGCGTGCTAACCGTCCTAGTATGGCCTCCCCGGGGCCCACCTTTGGGATTCAGCTGACAGCAGGAGGCTGATACCTCGCCCAGCTGGTGAGGACCCTCTCTCCTCCTCCCAGGGGAGGCCCCCTCCAGAAGGGTGTGGTTAGGAGCCGGATTTACTCCAAAGGGCCCCCACCCTTCCATGTATGTAAAATTCCCCTAGTCTTAGGACTTCTGGGTTTCTTCTTTGTTTCGGCCTACAATCATTTTTAATGTCTGTGGCCTTTCAGACCCCTCATCCTCCTTCTTTGATTGGAGTGTCCTGCTCGCATGATTTTCTTCTAGTACTGGCTCTTAGAGTCTTCATCACCTCTTCGGAGATTAGTGGTCTACGATGTTAATGAAACTGAATCCTCCAACCCCGGTTCCTCTTAGACATTTTGTGATGCCTCTATCAAAAAATCAATCAGCACACTTGGCAAACATTTCATTCTTACTCATACCACGTATAACCCTTGACTCCCTTCCTGTACAATTCAAATACCTTCCCTCCCTGCATGAAGGTGCCTCAGAGATCCAACTGCAACCCCTCTCTCCCCTTCTCTCTCTCATTTTGCATCATGAGTTCATTTTATGGAATTTTTGCTTTAATCTCACCTTACACTTCTCTTTTTCTCGTACAGAGACTGTCACAGTACTGAGAAGTCTGAACACGTGTAATAAAGCATTATAACCTGATGGATTACAAACTACAGAGCATGATACTAGCCACCCACCCCCAGCTCTACATTTTAGCAAAGGAAGAAGATCTAACCATTAATTCTAACCATTCATATCCTATAGGAACAAGAAGGCCCCATTTATAGAATAACCATAAAATAATATGGAGTGTGAAAGGACATACTCTATATGCAGAATAATTTGTTCCTGTGATTATAAAATATGTTTTAAATAGTTTTATAGAACTGTGGAATATCAAGTACTATGGTGCACAGAAATATATGCTGCCTATATATGCACTATATATTTCTGCCTATAACAAAAATCTCCAGTTTCCTACAGAGATTTTTTTTTAATCTATACAGGAGTTCAGCATTCTCCATTTTCATTGGACAAACAAAACCAATTCTGCCTAAAACAAACAAAAACTCCTTCTAAACGCATTTCTTGGATTTAGGCCATTGTCACAAAATCACCACCCTTTCGTGTGACTCCCCTGGTTGCTTTTAAAGCTTCACTTTCAAATACAGAAGCAGATTTCAGCCTTGCTTGTAGTGAGTGCGGAAGATGGGATTTAAATAATACAGCAGTTGGGACTGAAAAAGAACCTTTAGAAGTGGCTGGACAGGCGATACAACAGATGGGGAAAAGGAACGAAAGCAAAAATTCACAGGCCAGAGCTTTCAAGAGGGCAGCTGGCAACTGCCTGGATTTGTGGAGTCTGCCATGCTTTCTAGTGCTATCAAGAGTTTGGGGAAGCAACCGGGATCAAAACTAGGTCAGGTTTATCAAAAACGATTTGTTTTTCCTCTCCAGAACCCATTACACAGAGGGTCAGGGTTAGGCCAAATCTTAACGACCTTCTAAGACCAGTACATCTATCCCGCTCGCCTACTCAGGGCTCACGGAGGACAAGGAACAGTTTGAAAGGACAAACGCACTGGAGCGAGCTGGCCGTATCTGCATCTCTGCTAAAACTATGCTGTATAAAATGATTATGTTTTGTTAGCCAAGTCACTCCCTTTATTGTTCTTTCTTTCAGTTATTCCAATTCAGAAACTTGGTAGCAACAGGAATTTGTCCTATTTATAACGTGCTCTGATTATGATGAAATTGTAGTACTAAGTACAGGATAATAACGGACCAACTTGGACTTTTAAAGGCATTCTACACAGGTAGAGTCTACCTACTTCTTTTGTGTGAATGTGTATCTTTCAGCTATATTCACTCTGTGCTAATACAGTATCCAGGGAGAAAAGACAGATGAAACAAGACTTAACACCTTTCCCATCAATACTTTTTTCAGTTAACCTGGGCAACTGGAAATTTGCATAAATGATGTATAAACACATGGAATGCAGGTTATGACCATTAGGGTAATAGCAACAATTCAATCAATTTTACTATCTACTACAGCTAGACCATGGATTTAGATCTCACAGATTACACTAGAAAAGGGAGCTTACAATCCTCCCTTAACAGCATCTTTACTCTCTTATCCTGACCTTCATTTGACTTTCATGGTTCACCCAGGCAGTGTTAGCTCACAGAATTCCCTCCAGTCCACGGTGAAATGAGAGCAATTAGGACACTGTACAGATTTTTCATAAATTGAAAATACTTTAAAAGCTAGTCTTATTAATACCCACTGAGACTGTCTACTTCTTTTAAAAATTATGATGAAAGGCAATGATATTTTTTAAATAAAATCTTAGCAACCTTATGCGTGGCCCTCCCCGTCCCGTCTAAGAACCACAGCCCTAAATATCAACCTCTTCCTCACGATATCTCAGTAACTATGGGACGGTAAAATAAGAAAAGGAAAGACAAAAGATCAAAGCTTTGGTGAAGAAAGGCATAATGGAAGGAAAGGCATGGCTGTGCGCCCTGGGACCACAGCTGTATAAACATGAACCAGCTTTACAAGAATCACCCTAAGAAGCATCTTTTGTACAAGGTCTGTGTACCAGGCTCTGCATTAACAGTTGTACGTACATTATCTCGTCACGCCTCACAAGTGGAGGAGTCAAGTCCAAGAATTTGCTGCTTTCTAAAGATATCAGCATCAAAATTGGCATTATGCATCAAAATTCATAGCGGCTATGTTTAGGCTATATCAAAATGGGTGTTTGCTTGTCTTTATTTTCCAAATTATCCAATAGTTCCATTATTTATAATACTATCACTATCAAAAACTATAAACAAAATTGCCAAAAGTAAATTCAAGATGAGCTGATAGAGCAGAGTCCGGATGTGCAAAGAAACTGGTTCAGTCTTTTCCAAACATGTGTTTCTTGGAACAAAAATGATGGAAATTTGTTGATGCCAAAGAAAAACAATTATGTTAGCCTAGGGACAAGAAAAAGATAACACCATGAGATACTTCCTCCTAATCCAGCCACCACACGTAGTTGAGATGGATTTTGAATGTGTTTAAATGTATGTTATCTCCTTGGATGTGTCTCAGGTGAAAGAAAAGACCAGCAGTGATTGTAGGGAAAGGATCTGAACAAGACCAGAGAAGCCATCTACGTAACCGAAGAGATGGTCTAGTGAGGAAAAACTAATTGACAGGTGATCCAAGGAACAAAAGAATTGCTCTTGTGTGACATTTTGTTGGGAAAGTGACTGTAATAATAATAATAATACAAATTTCCAGAGAATGTGTTACATAATTACAGGGTTTGTGGCTGATAATTTAAAGGCACAGATGAAGTGGACTCTTCTGAAGGACTCCTCCAACCTGTGAGAATACAACTTACTGTGCTATGTGACCTTGGTTTTCCATAAAATAAAAATCTCTGAAGCAATAAACCCAATACTACAAGATTATATTGAAGAAGAAGGAAACATTTTTCTTGGCCACACCACGTGGCATGCAGGATCTTAGTTCCTTGACCAGGGACCGAACCCATGCTCCCCCTGCAGTGGAAGCACAGAGTCTTAACCACTGGACCACCAGGGAAGTCCCAAAGAAGAAAATATTTAAAAAAAATAATAATAACAACTCAGGCTCCAGTCAGGAGAGAAGTGAAATAAGATCATGTGGGATTTCACTCTAAGGACAGTAACCAGCTCTAAAGAGTTAGTATGGAGCGGCTGTGTGTCCCCATGCGGAAAATACTAGATTTTGACATTAGAAGACTTCAGCTCTGTGACTTTACTAGCCGGACCACCTGGATCCACTTACTGCATCTTCCTGGGCTACAAGTTCTCCCTGTAACTCTCACTATATTAACAGGACTATCTAATTCATGGAGGTGTTGCTTGGATCAAGCAAGATACTGGCTGTGAAAGAGCTTTCTTTTTAAAGGACCCTACGAGGTTAACCGCCAGAGACACTTACAAGGATCCACAGAAACACCAACCATCAACAAGACCAGGCAGTTACGGTAAGTGAATTATACGCCATCTGCTGTTAGCTTTTCATTTTTTATTACGGCGCTACTTAGTCCTGGACAGGGTAAAAGTCCCATTCAATAAAGCCACGGGGCAGAACCCAAGACCCCTGCAACAACGATCAGCTCCTGAAGAAGGTGCCTCAGTACTTGGCAATCTGGCGATTTCTCAGGTCAAACAACGTAGAGTTTGCTAACAGCATAAAGAAAAGTCTCTCTTAGGTGTCTGGATCAAGAAAGGTGGGATCACAGTAACTAAAAACTAGATTATCTGAACTAGTTTTGCAATGCCTTTGAAAAAAGGTAATGATCTCTTGGGCTTCCCTGGTGGCGCAGTGGTTGGGAGTCTGCCTGCCAATGCAGGGGACACGGGTTCGTGCCCTGGTCCGGGAAGATCCCACATGCCGTGGGGCGGCTGGGCCCGCGAGCCGTGGCCGCTGAGCCTGCGCGTCCGGAGCCTGTGCTCCGCGACGGGAGAGGCCACAACAGTGAGAGGCCCGCGTACCGCAAAAAAAAAAAAAAAAAAAAAAAAAAAAGATAATGATCTCTACTGCTACGTCTTCTCCGACTTCCCTTAAATGGTCTACAGGCCCAATCTGGCAAAGCAAAAAGTATTGACAGCAACAACAAATACACAGACGCAACACACATGAGAACAGAAACCTTCAAAGTCTAGGAAGCAGTTAAGGTCATGAAACCGCAGGGTAATCCTGTACAGAAGACAACATGAAGATCTTTTACCTGAAGCTTAAACATTTCATCCAAGTGAAACCTGGACCAGCTCCACCCACAATTCAGCTGGATCCCTTGTCTGTCCACCTTAAACTAGCTTGGAATTATATATTTGTGTAATTATTTGATTAATATCTGCCTTCCTCTCAAGTGTAAGCTCCAGAAAAGCAGTCACCATAGCTATCCTGAACCCCTAGCCCACAGGGTGGTGCCTGTCACTTAGCAGGTACTTAATATACACTACATAAATAATTCAAATGCAGTATCTGATTGGGAAGGCACCATCTGATTTTTTTTTAAGTTTATTTATTATCTTCAGATAAATTCCAAGAAATAGAACTGCTGGGTCCAGAGGCACGTATATTCTTTTTTTTTTTTTTTAATTAATTAACTAATTTTATTTTTGGCTGCATCGGGTCTTCATTGCTGTGTGTGGGTTTTCTCTAGTTGTGACGAGCGGGGGCTACTCTTTGTTGCAGTGCGTGGGCTTCTCATTGCAGTGGCTTCTCTTGTTGTGGAGCACAGGCTCTAGGTGCACAGCCTTCAGTAGCTGTGGCACGCGGGCTCTAGAGCGCAGGCTCAGTATTTGTGACACACGGGCTTAGTTGCTCCGGGGCATGTGGGGTCTTCCTGGACCAGGGCTCGAACCTGTGTCCCCTGCATTGGCAGGCAGATTCTTAACTACTGCGCCACCAGGGAAGTCCCGACTGACTTTCATAAACATGTACTGCTAAGGTTATTATTATGTTTTATCTCAGCCAGATGAATTGAAGAGGCAACCCCAAAAGAATACAAGCTAGGACCCTGCTGGATTTAAGTATTTTCCATAAATAATATATAAATGGATAATTGAAAGAACTGAATACGTATCAGTTGTTTGCAATGGTCAAAATGTACGTAGTCATTTTGTGTGAAATGAAGCAGAAAGGATGTTTTCAAGACAGCATCCCCATCATCACGTAGCCCCTATGCAACCCATCACAAGTTTTCTTTTCAGAAGGCTCTAAAAGGCTAACCTTTTCAAGAGCAGTTCTTTTTTACAGTTTTTTTTTTTTTTTTTTTTTTTTTTTTTTTGCGGTACGTGGGCTTCTTACTGTTGTGGCCTCTCCCGTTGCGGAGCACAGACTCCGGACGTGCAGGCTCAGCAGCCACGGCTCACGGGCTCAGCCGCTCCGCGGCATGTGGGATCTTCCGGGAGTGGGGCATGAACCCGCGTCCCCTGCATCGGCAGGCGGACTCTCAACCACTGCGCCACCAGAGAAGCCCAGTTTTTTTTTTTTTAATAAATTTATTTATTTTTGGCTGTGTTGGGTCTTCGTTTCTGTGCGAGGGCTTCCTCTAGTTGTGGCGAGCGGGGGCCACTCTTCATCGTGGTGCGCGGGCCTCTCACTGTCGCGGCCTCTCGTTGCGGAGCACAGGCTCCAAACGCGCGGGCTCAGTAGTTGTGGCTCACGGGCCTAGCTGCTCCGCGGCATGTGGGATCTTCCCAGACCAGGGCTCGAACCTGTGTCCCCTGCATCGGCAGGTGGATTCTCAACCACTACGTCACCAGGGAAGCCCTCAGGAGCAGTTCACTTAAGAAAAACCAGAAACCAAAGCCTATGGACATTTTAGCCCTGATTCCTTACCACTCCCAGACACCCCCATCTCTTGCATTTAAGAGGGTCCCTGTGCTTTAAAGAAGGGGACAGCGGATCACAGCATATTTATCCTGCTTTCACGTGTCCAGGTCTCGCTGCTGAAAGCAGACACAGTCCTGGGAAGTACGTGAGGCTCTGTGAGTGTGTGTGTGTGTGTTGGGGCGGGGCGGTTCGTTGGGCTGTCCTGCCCACGCTATTAGGATCTTTCCGCAGAAGGAGTCAGGACAGGGCAGGGAGGCTGGCAAGTGGTTTAGTGGGTGCAGAGGGGTGATGGATAAGAGAGAGACAGCAGTCTGCAGAGCTCTGAGTGCCGCGGGAGAGCTGAGGACAAGCACGGGGGTGCTGGGAAGAAGCAGACAGCCTTAAGATGACTGATCCGGCCACGCAGGGAGGAAAGCACCCTGCAAAAGGGTCCAGGGACAGAGAGATGAGGACTGATGGGACATGCGCTCTAAAGAACAACATGCTCAACCCAATACGAAAGAGAAAACCAACAGCAGTAGATGAAGCACCTGCAAACAGCTGTGAGGCAGTGAGAGCACCCCCAGCAGCCGATCCAGCCCAGCAGAACCAAACTAGACCCAGCATCCTGGGCTCCAGAAAGGCCAGGTTCTGATAACACAAAAAGTCTCCTACTCGCCAGTTTCTTCCTCTTTGTCCTGTCAACCATCTCGTGTATGTCCCAGAAGTGCCTGAACCCCAAGACCCACGTGATATCCAAACAATGGATCGTGGTGGTCTCTAAATGTTGCATTTTAGGGAACCCTCCTACCCTGTTGGTGGGAATGTAAATTGGTGCAACCACTACGGAGAACAGTATGGAGGTTCCTCAAAAAACTAAAAATAGAGTTGCCATGTGATCCTGCAATCCCACTCCTGGGCATATATCCAGACAAAACTGTAATTCAAAAAGATATATGCACCCCGCTGTTCACTGCTGCACTATTCACAATAACCAAGACATGGGAGCAACCTAAGTGGTCCACTGACAGATGAATGGATAAGATGTGGTACACATATACAACGGAATACTACTCAGCTATAAAAAAGAATGAAATAATGCCATTTGCAGCAACATGGATGGACCTAGGGATGATCCTACTAAGTGAAGTAAGTCAGACAGAGAAAGACAAACATATATCACTTACATGTGGAACCTATGATAGGATGTAAATGAATTTATCTACAAAACAGAAACAAACTCACATAGAGAACAGACTTGTGGTTGTCAAGGGTGGAGGGGGCGGGATGTGGGGAACAGGGGAGGGATGGACTGGGAGGTTGGGGCTAGCAGGTGTAAACTATTATCTACAGGATGGGGAACAACAAGGTCCTACTGTACAGCAGAGGGAACTATAGTCAGCATCCTATGATAAACCAGAATGGAAAAGAAAAAAATAAAACGTTGCGTTTTCTTTCACCATTCCGATGAGATCAACGCAGGCAGGATGTTTTTAAGCCCATTCCACTGGATTTCTCTCTGAAAACTGCAGGGACAAGGAGTTCAAGACACAGACAACATTCTGTTCTCAGAGAAATACATCATCTGTGGCTCATGAACTTCTCCCATTCGGCTGGCTCCCTGCCCTTAGCAGGAGGCCCATTAGTCGGGAATCCCGGGGCAGCCGCAGGTGCAGCAGCCTGGTTGAGCTCCAGGTCCTGAGGCCGCCGCTGAAGTACCAGCTGCCTCTGTAGGCCCTCGGGGCTCCTGAGCCACTGGTGGCGGGGGGTCCGGCCAAAGTCATCACACCTCTGTGGGGACGCAGGGCTGCGGACATCCGAGAGGGCATCTCACATCCTTCCCAAGTTCCATTTACCATATCCTCTTCTCCTCCAAACTGCGGGGAGACAGTCTGTGAAGGCTGTCACATTGATCACCTCCCCCCCCCCCCACCCAAGTGCACACAAAAAACAAAGCAAAACAAACAAACAAAAACCCACCACCTGAAGGAGGCAGGCAAGACCTCATAATGAACCAGTTCCCTAAGGACCTTTTTCTATACTAAATTCTGAGTCCAAGGATGTACTGGAAGCATGGCATGGTACGAGGAAAGGAGAGATGCAGAAACAAGATGATCCAGCAAGTTTTATTGTTTTGGAAACGAAAAAGGAGGAGATCAGAACGAAAGCAAAGGACAGCAGAGACCCGAAAAATATCCAGTTGGAATAGAAAAAGGAAAGGAAATAATGAGAAGCACCAAATAAAGGCGGATTACTGAGTGACCCAGGCTGGGGAAAACCAGAGGTCCAGGCTCATAGCTGCGTCCTTAACCTCTCCCCATCCTGTCTGCCATAAAATGATTAGATACAAGCAAGGCATGCAGCCGAGCACAACCCCGTTGACATCAGAACTTGGTAGTGAAGAGGTGATGGGATCCAGCACACTGGAGCACACTGTCATCTTCCAAAGAATTAAAACACCGCTGAAAGTCAAGCTGCTGGGACTTGCCGGCCAGGCTCACATCTGCAACCCAACATTCGGGAAGCTGGGGGCTGGGGGAGGGAGCACGCACAGATGCAGTCTCAAAAACAATTAAAAAGGCACACAAACAAGTACAGCTCTCAAAAATAAGGCTGAAGTTTGATTTTTTTTTCCTAACAAGGGAAAAGTAAAGACTTTTTAACAGAACAGTGTGTTCAAGGTTACATAAGCACACGCAGAAAACAAGAAGTGATTTCCTCCCTGCCAATTTTTCATGGTAATAGGTTACACCCAAGATCCCACTCAATCCTGTCCATATTTTGTAGCTCCTCTGGCTTCCAATACAGAAACAGCAGCAGAGACAAAGAAAGGGCTGTAAAATAGCTAATTTCTGGTTTCCTGACAATTCCACAACGTTGTGCTCCCTGTCATTCATTTAAATTAGGCATCCTGTACTTAGAACATTTACATCAACACGTTTATGTGCGTTTGGGGGTTTTTAACCAACAAATTCATAACACCTACACTCGTAATTACACTCGGTGAATAAGAACCAGATTGGCTGCAACAGAAAATGCCAGAGCTCTGTGGTAGATCACGTTAAAAAGTTTGGGTGGCCCCTGGAGAAGAGAGGAAGAAGACAACGTTTTAAAATTCTACCTTCCATGTTTTACGCATGTGTTTTCACAGCTCGGTGGATGTTAACAAGCATAACATTGCCATCAAATGGGGGTGATCTAACTCTTCCCAGATGCCAATATCCCTCACATGTGTGGGTGGTCAGAGGCGGGGATAAGACAGCAAACTAGGATGGGTGGCACTAGAACACTCACTCACCAGCGGCCACCCTGAAATGAAAAGCTGAATGGCACAAAATAACTGAGACTGCCCTACCTTCAGAGAGCCAGCCATCTCTTTATCAAGTCTATGTGTGGTTTCATCTCTCACCACTTGTCTATATGGGATCTTGCGACAACTAAAAATGCACATCCTGTTCATTGCCAATTTTTAAACAGTGGCAACAGCCCAAATGCAAAGGAAACAAAAAGGCAACTTTTCTCTTGTGGGTCCTCCAGTTATAAAACTTCCCTTTGACGGTGTCTCAGAGATTAATAGCCTCTGAAGCCCAAAATATACTTCCTTGGCATTTCCTAGTGACTGAGAAAATGGGGTGACACACAGCATATTGCTAACTGCAATACAGCCTTGGGGGTGTTGGGGGGAGGGATACAGGGAGAACAATTAACTTGGAAGTGTATAAACCAGCAAGAAACAATTCTTACACATGAACTTACGGCTTCGTGGGCTTGTTTAAAATATGAATGACTGAGTTTCAAATGACTATTAACTTGATTTTTCCATGATTTTGAAAGCTGACATCTGGGAGGGGAGGAAAAAACCATGACCTTTCTGCATGATTTCACCCTAGAATTGCATTTAGCAATAGAATGCCGGATGTACTGGGCAGTGGGATTTTGTCTAAATATCAACAATGTTGCCGGATGTACTGGGCAGTGGGATTTTGTCTAAATATCAACAATGTGAAATGAAAATTTCTACATTCTAGGAAAATTTAACCAGGAATCAGCATTCAGTGTAGCCACTGTGGCAGTCAGTAGTGACAGAATTACTGACAAACAGGATCTCTAGTACTGTACATTTTCTAAAAAAGAATTAATTGTTTTTTCTGCTTCCAAAAGGAACCAAAATTGTGTCGCTGGTATCTGCACAGAAGACCAGCTTTCTACATCTTATACCTCTGAGGCTTCTTTAGGAATCCAAGATGATGATAGTACACAGAATGTTCACACAGTACTCCCCAAAGTCTGTTGTGAATAACACTAATACCATAAGACGCTCTACCAAAAGCTCCCATGTCGAAGAGTCTAGAAACACCCCTCTCCCATATCTACAAGGCCTAAAACCCATATTAAAGATTAGTCTTGAATGAAGAATTAAAGATACTTGTTTACCTTTATTTAAACCTGTGATCGCTAAGCTTTACTTCTGCCACTGAACACTTTTCATCCATATAACATCCTTCGAGTGTTCCACGGAACCTACTTTGCAAAACACTAATCTAAAACCCGAACTCATGTGTTGGCTGAAAGCAAAGAATGAAAATTATACTCAGAAACTCAGTGGAAAAGATATTCAAAGGTCTTTAATATCTTTGCATAGGAGACTCCCTTGTAAGTGGTAATGGGTCCGTGGAAACTGAAACATTTTTTTTTCTATTTTATCGAAGGAAAACATCACTTTCCTCTAAAATTTGTTGATGTTCAAATAGAACTTTAAAGGATGTGAAAAACCACCCCCTAAAATTCTTTTCTGGTGAAGGAATACCCAAGTGCTCGCACTCAGAAAAATGAGATAGAAATAAACAATGAATTTGGCAATATAATTCCAAACTATCCTTCTTCTACAAGTCCAGTTGGTTTTACACCACTTCCCTATAAATCATTTTCCTCTCCCCAGGGACTCCAACAAATGTTAGCTTAGTGAAGGCACTTTCAATCAAATTTAAAATCTTAGAAAATGAAGTTACAAGCCCAGGGCTCTGGCTTTCGATTAAGGGGGTGGAGGGACCAGTGAAATGAGATGGATGTCAAGGGACTTAGAGAAGCTCTCTGGGAGGTAAAAGAATTCTCATGCACGTACTGGTTCTGAGGATTCCTTCCGATGTCTATGATTACTGTTCTGTCTAGAGAGACTCGAGAAAGGAAATGAGGAGAAGCTTGGACTAGTTGAAAATAACAGCACATCAGGGATCCAGAAGCCATGAAAATGAGCACTGAGCCCACACGCCCAGGACATAAAAGAAATCAGGACAGTCTTAATGAGAATCAGGCAGGGCACCTAATGAGAACCTTAATATACTTTATCTTCCTTTCATATTTCACCTCAGTGGCCTCAGACGAAGCAAACCAACAAGTATATTTACTGAGTTTATACCCTGTACCCAGCTCCAGGCCAGCAGCCTGGGGAGATCTCCAACTGCCCGCAGCAGGGCTTCACATCTGATCTCCTGACCAGAAGCAACAGCAACACCTGGGAGCTCGTTAGAAATGCAAATTCTCAGCCCCACCCTGGACCACTGAATCAGAAAGTCTGGGGCTGGGCTGGGCTTTCGGGGGTTTCCATCAAGCCCTTCGGCGCTGCTGGGGCACGGTTCTGTCTGAGAACCTCGTCAGACAGTCTAGCTGAGGAGGCATGAAATCATTAAGCAGCAGCTGCACATCAGAACCGAGTGGAAAGTCTGGAAAGCTCGGGCAGGCTCCCTGCACGTGCAGACTCTTCGTGACCAGGTCGTTGCCTTTAAAAACAAACCCGGGGCATTTTCAATTCTGGGTTTGCTCTCTCACTGCCACCCCCAGAGGCTTGGATTAAGAAGAGGGAGAAAATGTGAACTCCCATTATAACAGCTAAATGAGCACGGAAGCTAATGGTTATTCTGAGTGTCCTGGCCAGAGTCGCTGCTACAGAAAGATCCATTTTTGTTCCCTAAATAGGCTATAAGCATATATGTTACCTTAAGGGGGTCTCTTTCTGTATTATTTTGTTACATTGTGTTCAGCAGCAGCCCAGCTCTCTTTTTCCAGGAGCTGAATGAGATACAGTTGGTGCGGGGGAGGGGGGAAGCAAAGGGAATATATCTGCATTTTATTGCCCTATTTAAAGCCCTTTTTACTACTCTACCTGATATCCTTCAGCAAAGCGATGCTACAATGACTATTTCTTCAGCCAGAGTGCGCAAATGTTTTAAGATAGTAATAGTACTAATAAGTGCAGTTAACATTTATTGCCCATCTTATTACCAGCCGGGTACTTGAAATGAATCATCTCTCTTAACTCTCACACAACCTCAGCAAGTGGCTACTGCTACTCATCCCATTCCTACAGACGAGGAAATGGCAGATTAGAAAGAGACGGTCTCATCAGTACATAGTGCGTTCAGGACTAAAGTCGAGACTCAAACTTAGGTAAACCTGACTGTAAAAGCAAGTTCTTCCCCGCTGCATCATATTCTCTTGAATTATTTAGTCTACTGGAAGGCACTGGAACATTATCTTCACCAAAGTTAATATCAGCCTCACTTATTTTTGGCAATTACATGACATGGAATAAACAGACGAAAGGAAGGTTGGAAGGCACCTGAACAATGTGGAATTTTAAGGAATGATGTGCAACACAGCAAGATGAATGAATTAAACTCTGCATGTTCAGCTTACATACATGGATATATTTTGTCGATATCCTGTTTGGTATCTTATGTTTTACACAAGATTCTCAACAGCAGATTCTCACCCCTGGATGTTTATTAAAAAACTACTAGAACTCTATGCGTATATTAGTGAGATCTTTATCGGCAGGAGCACTGTAATAAGATATTATTACATTACAATATTATATCCTAGGGTATTATAATGCAAGGAGATTATCACATACTTGGCTAATAGGGTCCATACTGTTTATTAAAACCAGCCTGACTAATAAAAATGACAACATAATCATAATCTTTGGTACTTGGGGCGGAAAACATTTTTCAGATAAGGTCTCAAAGCACCTGCCTAGCATGCTTGCAAATTTATATACGAAGGAACTGTGCTATGGAAAGGCTTGCACAAATTTATACACGACTATAGGGAAGTCTTTTTGCAAAATGTAGGAAAGATTAAAAGCTCACCCAATACAGGCTGACAGCAAAACGATTCTGAATGATGCCAGGAGGAATAAAATAACCTGCTCATTCAAAAGTGATTTATTGAGTTCCCAGCACGTGCTAAGTCTGATCTCAGGCTATGAGGGTAGAGCAGTAAACAAACCCAAGATACGAAGTGTCTGCTACCTCAGAGCTTACATCCCAATAGGTAGACAGAAAATAAACAAATAAGCAAATAAACATATATTGGCATCTTTGGAGGACAGCTAAGAGCTAGAAGCTGGATGGCTAGAGTAGACCAAGGAGAAAACAGCAGGAACTGAGAGGTGTGGGGCAGTCAAGGGCTACAGGACAGTGTGAGGATGTTCGATTTCTTTCTAGGTTGGAAAAGAAGCCATGGGCGGGGGGGTGGGGGGGTGGGGTTTGACCAGTGGATCTGCAAGATCTTTAGTCCAGTGAGAGAGGATGTCTGGGTGAGATGACAGTGGTTTGGTCAAGGGAGTGACAACGAAGGGGCCTGAACAGAAGTGACGATGGGATGAACCGGCAGGATTTGGTGATGGGCTGGACGTGGAGGATGAGAGGATGAGAAGTTCAGAAGCATTTCAGGGTTTGGCCCTGAGCAGCTGGGTACCATTCAGTGAGATGGGGAACGGAATGGGGAGGGGAGCAAGAGTTTGGTTTGGGCCGAGTTTGAGATGCCAAGTACACACCCAGGTGGAGACCGGCAAGGAAGCAACTGGCTATTCAAGGTTAGTGTTCAGAGAAAAGGCTGAGGTTGGAGACACACGACTGGATAATGAAGAAACAAAACGCTCTGTTCCTGTGGTGGGGATATAAAAATAGATTGATTCCAGAATCATTATTTTTCCACATCTGGTTTTCCTAAAACACAGGGTGGCAGAAAAATAGTGACTATGATCAGGAAACACAAATCCCATCCCTGGCCCTACCTATGACCCTCTGAGGGTTTGACTCTTACCTTCTATATCCTACACTTCTCATCTACAAAATAAACGTAACTAAGAACAATACTGCAATAGACAGTAACAAAAGTCGGTGAGAATGTAGAGAAATTAGAACCTCATACGCTACTGGTGGCAAGGCAAAATGGTGCATTCACTCCGGAACACTGTCTGGCAATTCCTCAAAAAGTTAAACACAGAATTACCCTATGACCCAGCAATTCCACTCCTATTCATATCTCCAAGAGAACTAAAAATATATGTTCACACAAACACCTGTACAGAATGTTCATAGCAGCCTTATTCATACCAACCAAAACAACTTAAATGTCCATCAACTGATGAACAAATAAACTGTGGTCTATCCATACAATGGAATACTACCCAGCCATAAAAGGAATAAAATACCGATAAAGGCTATAACATGGTGAACCCTGAAAACATTATGCTAAGAAGCCAGACACAGGAGTCCACATATTGCATGACAGCATTTATGTGAAATGTACAGAACAAGCAAAGCCACAGACACAGAAAGCAGATGAACGGTTGCACAGGCTCACAGACTGGGAGGGGGTGCTGGGAGGTGATCACGACGGGTAAGGTAGGGTTTCTTTTCGGAGGTGATGAAAATTCTGAAAATAGACAGTGATGATGGTTGCACAACTTTGTGAATATACTAAGAACCACTGAATTACACACTTCAGAAGGGTGACTATCTCAGTAAAACCAAACCAAACAAACGATACTGAGGGATGCCAGGTGGGGTGGGGGTGACAGCCAATCACAGTTTCTCATATAAAAAGAAAACCAGGTTGAAATCTATTGTTAGGAGAAACTCAGTGTGACTCTTTGAAGTCCAGGGGGACTGTCAGATCATTTGTACACTGGGATGGCCACGATGCCTGCCAACTGTGTCCTCATTTCCACCTTGACTATGACCCTGGCTTCCAAAGAACCTGGACCTTTGATTTCCCAGTTAAAAGTTATTCAACTTATAGCAATGTTTTCATGCTCTCAAAAGCTCTGAATTAAATATAGTGTCTGTGGAATAATAACAGAAATATGAAAGGTCAGGTCATAAATATAAAACTTCCCCTTTTCCCCCAACAGAAAACCAACCTCTTGGTAATTTCCTGAAATATCAACCCCACGCTAAGCCCCAGCTTTCCTTTTCATTTCATTTTACTAATGAGATTCTGATCATATTTCTGATGAAAACAGTTCACCACAAACATTCTAGTCTATGCTGCTAACCATGTACCCATAACTGTGTCCCCAAGGAGATCCTAACATAATTTTAGTGAAAACCAGATAGAGGATAATGGAACTAATCTCAGAAAGGTATAGCTAGGTATGCACCAAATATATGAAAGTCCAAAAAACCCTGACAGAATTCTTTTTATATATAGTAACAGGGCTGTGAACATCCAAATATATCAGCTTAAATACTGCAAAATCTCTGGGATGCATTCAATTTTAAAGGGATTACTGTTATGTCCTGGATTACAGAGATCACACTCGGTAAACATCATGGAAAAGGGTCCAGAGAGATCTCTTTACATGAGGTAATTTTGTCAAGAAAATGATCTGGAAAACTGGATGAGAAAAGTTCCTGTAACTTGACTGAACAGAAATTAAACACGTGTTAAGAAAACTAAGAAGTAGGAGTCATATTTTTAACACGAGGCCTTACAATTTCAGTACCATCGACACCTGCAATGTTCACGTTATTTTCTCGGCCTTGTGAAACAAGAGGGTTTAGGAACTTCCTCTGATATGGCTTTCCAAGTGCTCCGGCTCCAAGTGTGAAAGGGAAATCCCAAAAAAAGTGTGCTAATAGTGGACCACTATTCATAGCTAATGGGCCCTGGTGTTATACTATCACCTTCCTAACTCTATCCCACTTATTAGCAGTATAGACTGTGGTTGCTCCACCTCTTTTCAGGTCTGCTTCTATGTCTTGGTAGTGTCACTATCTGTTATGGATGGAATGTTTGTATCCCCCACCAAATACATATGTTGAAGGCCTAACACCCAAAGTATTTGGAGGTGGAGCTTTAGGGGGCTAATTAAGTTTAGATAAGATTAGAGGATGGGTCCCCATGATAGAATTAGTGCCCTTACAAGAAGAGGAAGAGACATCAGAACTTCTCTCTGTCATGTAAGGATGCAGCAAAAAGGCAGTTGTGTGCAAACCAGGAAGAGAGCCCTCATCAAGAACCAAATCTTGCCAGTGCCTTGATCTTGGACTTCCCAGTTCCCAGAATTGTGGGAAATACTGTCTGTTTTTTACACACCCAGTATGTGGTATTTTGCTATGGCAGCCAGAACTAAGACACTACTAAGGGCAGGAGGCTAGAAGAGCAACTAAAATAACCTATCACAGAGATGGAGGTAAACAGCAGGTGCAACACAGCTGGATCATGGAAAACTCTACACAGTAGAAGGTGAAATGGATGGAAGAAGGGAACTCACAAAATAGGAGGCAAGTAAAAAAGCATCGTTTCTATGAATGAGGCTACAACTTGAGGATGCAGGGTTCTCCCAGCACCTAAAGCGGTCACTGGCACATAGCAAGTATTTATTAAATGCCTGCCTGAGCCAAGAAACAACAATTAAAATCATCGTATAGGGAAAAGGGAGTGACCAACCAGACCAGAATGACAAAAAGCTGCAACACAATAAGCTACTACACAGGAAATACAGCATAAAATAGGTTTTTCCTGATGGCGCACTGTTCTGTTGCTCCGTAATTAAAATTCCATACAAATTATACCTTAAAGTTCCTATAAACTATTGTTAGTTCGATTATATGCTGCAATTTATCAGATGTGAAAATGTTATTATAGCAGATTAAGATCTTATCGAGCACTAACCATCAGTTGGTGTGTTTATAGAACAGAACCTATTTTATTTCTTCTCCAAAACACTGTGTCTGGGTCTTGTGAATGCTTGTTTTGAATTATCTCCATATTGTTGGAGACAATTTGCACAGAGAACATCATGAAGACGCGGTTAAACACAGGAATGCCACTCTTTCCTTCTGCTTTGCACTGGCACGGGATTTCTTTCACTTCCTCCTGCCCATTTCCCTTAGAATCACCTGGTCCCCTTGCCAATGACATTGAAATGATACATTTTTTCAAAATTTACATTTTCCTAAGAGACACCGAACTCCCAGAAAATGGGAAATCTTCAATTAAAAACTGGTTTCTAATAGCCCAGATCAACACATTTTGTTCTTCTTGATCCCTAGAATGTCTCTGAGATTCCCTTCTGTAGAGGTGACATAATAATATTAGCTTCATAAAATCATAACAGAGAAAATAATACCACTGTCTTCCCTGCCCCAGCCCCTCAATGTATATTATGTTCTGAAGTCATAAGCGATTTAAAAAATTCTCTATCTGCATATTTGAATTGCTTGGGCCTGTGGTCTCCTCCAGGGCACTGGCATAAAAGTGTAAAATGTAGGAAATATATAATTATCCCTTATTCTGTAATGAAACTAGCCTGAAAAACTGGTATGCAAGTTCCTACTTCAATGACCAGAGTTATGAAGGACACTTAACACCTGTTTTCCACTGAGTGACTTTCAATAAAGCTTTAAAAACAAACTTGTGATTCTTAATTTTTTTTCTTCAATAACGTGCATTTAGAAGTTCATAACACTTACGTAAGGACTCAAACGTACACCTGGACAAATACGGCAAAGTGGTGCCTCTAGAGGCCAATGACTAAGTCCACAGCCAAGGAGCCCTGAAGTTCAGTTTTAGGGCACTCAGCCTGGTGCCCTAAGAGTCTGAACTCAAGGATCTCAGGAAGTGCCGACGTCAGCTCCGATGACATGCTTTTGCCTGTGTGTCCCACACCCTGGCCTCTGGCAGGAGCTCCAGGAGAATTTGCTCAGTTCATTTCAATCCTAGCAATGCTAGTTCTCGACTCTTCTTCCTTTTTCACGTAATGTGATGCGCCCTCACCTGAGTTGTATGATGTTCTAGGTGCTGGGGGCATCAGCTCACTGAGTCTTGGTTTCTGATTTCAGGGTACTATAGTCTAATGGGAGAGATGGGACAGGACTCAGGATGCTGCTGCGGGCACACAGGTACAGGAGGCCAAGGGAGTACGGGGTGCTCGGCTGTGGGGGGCAGCGGTGGGGGGGGGATGGAACGAGACGGCAAGGCAGTCGGCTTCCCACCGAAGGTGCTACCCCCCCTCCCTCCATTTCCAAGATTCTGTAAAGCTTTCCAGTTTTAATTCCAAAATCACGTTTAATAATGGAGTTTCATCCCTGCCAGAAATGCTTTAATAAAAATGAACCCAATCTGTATAATTTAGCCTAATTATCTGATTTCAAGCCCATACCTGGGGGTTCCAAATATTAAAAGAGTTTTATGTGGGACATTTATACAAAAGGTTATATAGCACATTTTAAAACCATAATCCTTGGGAGTCTGGGATGAGCAGATGCAAACTATTATATATAAAATGGATAAACAGCAAGATCCTACTGTATAGCACAGGGAACTATATTCAATATCCTGTGATAAACCATAATGGAAAAGAATATGAAAAAGAATATATATACGTATAACTGAATTACTTTGCTGTACAGCAGAAATTAACACATTATAAATAAACTCCACTTCAATTTAAAAAAAATCCTTAAGAAAGAGCATTGAACCCCACCTCCATTTGTAATTTATGTCTGCTCTCTACATGGATGGGTATATTACGTACAAAAGCAGTGCTGCAATGGATATTCTAAGTTTCACTCCAGAATTCATTTTGATGGCTGTGTACCGCATAATATTGAATTGATCCCATAAATTCTGCCAGGATCCCTTCTGTCCCAGCACCATTAACTCTTTTAATGCATTTGCGGTAGGAGAGTAATCACTTTCTAATAGGATTATCTTCACACCTTGCCTAAGTCGACAACCCTCCTGTATCAATAACTTAATAAGCCCCCCAGTTTCACACACCACATACCTCCACCAGCACAACCTGGCAACTAACACAGTGCAAATCACCTGCCACACATTCTTTCTAAGAATTAGAAGCTTTTTTTTTTCCCCTTAAGAATATAGGCCAGATGCAAGAGGATTTCACAAACAGAAGCCGGAATGCAGGTGGGGTAGAGGGAAGTCATTTCTCCAATGAGGCTGAAGTGGGTCGTTCCCCGCCCATGCCCCAGTCTGAGCCGGGCTCCTCCTTGCCCAGTGTGGCTTGGTCCCTCCAGAGGCAGCCACCTCTAGCAGCTGAGGGACAGACAGCACTGCGCATGCCTGCCTTTGGCATCTCTTGCTATCAGAGATGGTAGATTTCTAACTTAGCACGGCTATCTACTGGAGGTCTAGGCACTGTCAAGCTTTTTTTTAAACATCTTTATTGGGGTATAATTGCTTTACAATGGAACGGTGTGTTAGTTTCTGCTTTATAACAAAATGAATCAGCTATAGATATACATGTATCTCCGTATCTCCTCCCTCTTGCGTCTTCCTCCCACCCTCCCTATCCCACCCCACTAGGTGGTCACAAAGCACTGAGCTGAACTCCCTGTGCTATGTGGCTGCTTCCCACTAGCTATTTTATATTTGGTAGTGTATATATCACCATGCCCCTCTCTCACTTCGTCCCAGTTTACCCTTCCCCCTCCCCACTGTCAAGCATTTTGACAAAATCCACTAAAAACCACGAACTAACATCACTTTGGTTTTCCTATAAACCTAAACTCAATAACGAAGGATTTAATGCTTTTCACTTTGCCCTGTTCATTAATTCAACCTATAGCTTGGTTCTTTCTTGCTCTCTACCTTTATGATTTTTAAAAAAACTTTTGGGGCTATGGAACAGAAGCACATCATGACACGAAAACCAACTATTATGGCAGATCCATTTCAAAGAGGAGATGGAAATGTCAGTAAAAAATGGAACAGCCCAGCCTGGGCTGGGAGGTAACTTCATCTTGTGAAATATCACGTCTAATAAATAAATGAACAAACAACTCTCACTTTTTTCAGTAAATTACCAAACCCTTCCTGAGATTCATAATGCTCTTAATAAATTCTTGAAATGAAACTACGGCCAACTCAAGGGTTCTCACTCAGGAAGTAGTCAACACCGAGCAGACGGACTCCATCCACCAGCTCCCACGATTGACTCGAAGCCCGGCCACTGAGGCAGAAACACCGCTCACCAAAGGACACCCAGATAGAAACCCAGATCAAACGCTGAGACACAGTTTCCCCCCACCCCAGTCAGGCTGGACAGGTGAGTTGAGGATATAAGCCGTCTAGAAAAGGAAGGTTGAGAACGACAAGCTGAGAATCAAAGACTGAGTAATGCAAGATGCCTAATATCTAGAAGACATGCAATGCGTACTTAATGACACAAAAGACACTGAGCCATGCTGATGTTTCCCTCGGCCACCAGTGGGGAATGAGGCTAATTTTAAATCCCCAGAGAGGCTGTGGGGTAAAACTAAGAAAGGAACAGACCCTGGGGTACCATCTTCTCACCAGAAACTGGTCTAAGAAGGCTAAAAAAGATCAAGACACCACCAGATGGCAACACAGAGCCAAGTATGATTCCCATGTATTTCTCTGGGATACACAACAACACTGGATCATAGGAATGGCCAATGTATCACTGGAATGTCTACTTTTATGTTTAATAAAAGATAAGATTAGAGAAATAAAAATCAGTCCCCAGAGAAACATAAATATTGAGGCTGAAGAAGTCGCTTCTCACTGTACAGAACAGACCCTCAATTAGTAACTGCACCTTTGCTGTGTAAATGGCAGGGGAATGTAATTAACAATTAATAGAAGCTGCCCTCAATTTAAAGCCTCCGAGGGAAGTAATTAAATTTGGTAGAAGCTGTAGCCTCTAAACAAAGATACATCATACAAATACAAAAGGAAACACAGATTTGAATAAATGCAAATTAGAAACAAGGTCTGACTACAGACGGCAGAGAAATGATCCTAAAATGATTTTTCCTAAGAAATGTTCTCTTCAAGAGACTAGTTTGTGAACCTATTTTAATCTGGGCCAAGGTTTGATATGAATCCTGGCTGATGTTTCTTGAGAGCAACCTTACTTCCAGAGTATTTATGCATGCAGATCAGACAGCTTCCTGCCGCCTGAATTAGCGGTACAAGTACCTTTCATATCAGTGTGGATGTACTTGATATATACAGTGTCAACATTACTACCAGGGATGGAGCTTGCAAACACTGCTCTGCTTGTTGGTCGTGAAATACAATTGCCAGGCAGAATGTGTGTAGCTCCAGAGGGTAAATTAATGCCGGCAACCTGGTTATCAGCAGTCTTTAGCCTGCCTCTCTAAGCTTCTAATGGAAACATTTAGGGAGCAGAAGCATTACATCTGACTACAGCTGCACATTACATGGTCCATTGAGACTCGGATGCTGATGGCTGCACTGAATAACAAACAGCTGGGTATAAATGTTAAAAATCAGGAAATCGATTTTAAACACAGATTGCACAAATCCTCTGAAGTTCCAGCACCAAAGGAGAAAGACCAATTAGTGTGGAAGAGGACAAAAAAGCATACCAGAGATTAAAACTCAAAAATATAGGTGGGCACCCTGGGGTCATCATTAATACCTTGGCTGGGCTCCGGCTGCTACTGTCTCACCACGGGCAGTGTGAGGACAAACAAAGCCTGCGCCATCAGATCATTTTCTGGCCCTCGTCACGCTCTAGCTGAATCTTAACAGAACTCAGCCACCTAGTTGAGCTTTACAGAATGGGGCAAAGTTATTTCATGAACTTAACGGAACTGACGGGAAACGCAGCTTTGTAAATCTGGTCTCAGGGTCCTCCAACACTGAACCCATGTGCTGGGGGAAGGGTGATCGGACAAAGCCGTCCACGGGAATTTCCCAGGACAAGAGATTCTGGTTAGAAAGAAACATAAGTTAATGAGCTAGCCTGTCCCAAAGGTGCCCAGCAGGGTACTAACACATTAAAAACAGCGAGGAAACTTCTGTTCAATTTTGAATAACTTTAGGTAAGGGAATGGGTCAGAGAAAGAGAGGTCAGAAATTGCTTTTTCTGAACGTTTCAAAGCATGGATAATCCTTTTTGTGCAAAGGTTGGGGTTAGTCCTATGTATAGACTTTTAAAAGCTGGCAAACATGTTTATATTTAAGAAAGCTAGTGATACAGGATCAGACATGAGAAGGGGGGCCACGTAATTTATCATCCAAACTGGGACACTTTTTAGAGTGAAAGGCGGATGCTATTAGTGATGACGCCAGGATGATAGGTACAAACTGGGAGTATCCTAGCAAACCAGGACACATACGCACTGTGTTTTGAGTTCCAACCTGGGCGTCATAACTGGAGCACCAGTTAAGTGGCTGCTACGCCATCAGCTTATTCTCACTCTCCACGCCTACTTGCTCTCGAGATTCTAGACCTAGAGTAAAATCAAGAGTTTGTCTAAAGGAAGTTGAGGGAGCAAAAGGTTCGACAGGATAAAAAGCCAGATTTCTTTGCTTGCACAGTCATTTCTGTGGATCATACCCGATCCAGTCAGACCTAATGGAGTAGGTAAGGCACTATTACTCTTGCAGCTTTTTTAGATGGGAAAGAACTGCAATATTACAGATTTTGGTTAATGTTGTTTTCCCCCATCTCTCAGGCTGCCTGGATTCTACAATCCAAATGGCCAAGATCATAAATGTACATGCACATCACCACCAAGAGACCATGTTTCTTCCACTTAGTGTTCTTAGTAATATTTGTAAGGTTTCTAGGAAGGATCTAGGTATAGCAAAAAAAAAATTGATGAGGCAATATCATATTTCCCTCATCTGATCTACAGGATGCTGAACGAAGGTCTTTTTTGTTTTTCCCACATCTTTATTGGAGTAGAAATGCTTCACAGTGTTAGTTTCTGCTGTACAATAAAGTGAATCAGCTACATGTATACATATATCCCCATATCCCCTACCTCTTGAGCCTCTCTCCCTCCCTCCCTATCCCACCCCTCTAGGTCATCACAAAGCATCGAGTTGATCTCCTTGTGCTAGGCAGCAGCTTCCCACTCACCATGAAACTTAAAAGCTTTTGCACAGCAAAGGAAACCATAAGCAAGATGAAAAGACAACCCTCAGAATGGAAGAAAATATTTGCAAATGAAACAACGGACAAAGGATTAATCTCCAAAATATACAAAGGTCTTCAGAAAGACGTAACAGTTAAATTTTTATTTCCCAACAAGAAAATCCTTTACTAATTTAACAGAACCCAAAGCAAATAGTGCAAAGCCTTCTTCATCTTAAACCAGTATATCCCAGAAAAAGAAACAAAGTGATAGACAAAAGCTCAGAGTAACCAAATGTTTAACTTAAAATATGAACCACTGTTAACACTCTAGAAGATTTTTGTAACACCAAGAACAGGCAGTAACCATTCAGTACATTATGAGACTTCAAATGTTTGTGTTGAGGTTGACAATACACGCTGCGACTCTTGTTCACTAGCAGGAATTTCAGAGTTATAAAAAGAAAAAAAAGAAACAGATTTCAGTACAGAAAATGTTTAGGTGGTTTCCACAGAACAACTGATCGATTCAGCCAAATAATAGGTCAGCTGTGACTCATAAATCCTCAACTCCTCAGCTGTCCAACTTAATTTTAACTATTCAATCTGCAGGACAAACTGTAAAAGGACTACACACTTCCTGGCTCCCGCTCTATCTACTACACCACAGTGGAATCAATTTGCTATTGTAGCAGCAAACAAGAAACCCCGAGAAGCAGACAACTTTAAAAGCTAATTAACTTTGGTTCTAGGCTAATTACATTTCTTAAAGTAAGTTGTGCTGATTGGTTAAGAACCCAAGCTATTGGAAGCCCAGGCACTTACAGACATAAACACATAACCTGTCAAAAAAAAGTATGCTGCTGAACATGAAGGGGTGTTTGTAATCCAAAGAGAGAATTGATGACATACACAAATTAAGCTGCCCTCATTTGTACCTCACAATCGGGCAATTATATTATGGAGACTGGCTAGGTCTCACAGTTTCCGCTGCAAAAGAAGCGTCAACAGCTACAACAATCCCTTTACATTTTTAAAAATGAAACACACACAACCCTTGTTGATGCACTGTATTACATAGAAAGCCCTTTACTTGGACCTCCAAATTATCTCATTTCAGCTTCATGAATGTTAAAAATACTGAACGTAACTTTATTATTACAGTATAAAGTGGTCTGTCCAAAATCCAACTGTACACGTTTAAGTGTATAATTTATGTTAGAAAAGGTAACATACATATATATGTGTGTATATGTACGTACACACACACACACACACGGGAGCATCCAATTCACCAGGTATACACCAGAACTAAATGGATTTCAACTGTCCACACTTTAATTATGACCTGCTAAACATTTATTTGATGACATGGGGGTCCCACCTGAAAGGGCAGCACTCGACAGAATCAGGAAAGGCTGGTGGGTTTTCTGAGCGGCCTGACTCTGCTCCTTTTCTGGATTAAAGCATCACAATGATTTTTTCCTTTAGTTTTGCTAAGAGTTTGAACTCTACTAGGGCCTAGAGAGTGAGTTGTGATTTTATGAACCATCATGAAAATGACAAGTTTAATACCTTATAAACAAATTAACAGTAACAACGTCACCGTAATTTCTTCCTCCCGTTTGCTTTCCACCCCAAAACCAGGGAACGTTTTCTATTTCATGGGTTCCCTGGATTTTCAGATGCTAATCAACGATGAGCAAAATACTAAGGTCAGACACGTCAGATTCTCTTTTTTTAAATTCCACGTGGCTTAAGCTCTCACTGAAATTAGACATGGGGTCTTATCCTGTGTCTAGAAGAGCAAGGTTGGCCAGAATGTTTTCTTCGTCCCATGGCCAGGCTCTAAGACCAAGGTAAGAGTTTACCTTGCAGTAAAAATCTTTTTTTTTCTTTAATTGCACCCTAGGTGGGAGGTGAGGCTGCTTGAAGACAATACAATGTTGTACAGATATAACAGTATCTGTCCCAGGAAGGCAACAACGTCTTCACCTCAACCAGCTCCCTCAACTTGGCCCACCATGCCTGGATCTAAATCAAATCGTGGTTTCTGGTTTTACATCCTGGAAAGAGAGGATTTGGGAGAGGCGCTGTCACTGTGACAGCGTTGACAATGGAGCCAGCAAAGTACTAAAAGAGTAACAACATTTTCCTCCAATTTTATGATCATCATTGGGAACCCAGAATTTTGACGAAGTGTTCAAACATCAGAGAATGGAGTTGGTATCATGTTGTTGAGAGCCACGGCACTGGGCCTTATAGTTTGATTTCTGAAAGCCTTATAATGAGGGTGGAGTGGATATACATTCCATTCTTTGGCTGTATTTTTGTTCAACAAAGCCTGCAATTTTCAGTCACTTGAAAATGTAATTACAGATAATGTTTGCATCAGTAGCAAGAATACAATAAGCACATGGGGCACGAAAACTCCACTCCAATCACATCCTCTTAGGTTACAACGCGCGGCGCCTGCTAAGAGTAAAGGCATTTCGACAGGCTAATATCTGGTATGAAATGGTGGTGTGGGTTAGACCAACCCAGGCATGAATTCTGCGCTAACTTTTCTATTGTCCGTTCCTTTACTCTGGATAGCTACGCAGGAAACACACATCTCTGATTTGCTGAAAACCCAGAGTCCCATCAAATGTTTATGCACTTGAGCAAAATGCTATGGAAAGGTCAAAGGTGTACTGACACTTGAAAGGGACCAGGGGCCACGGCTGAGTTGGTCACCACTGTCGATCATCTAAAATCCATGTGTTATCATGTTCAGAGACACTTATTCTACTGCCGACCCCTCTGGCTCATTTATGAAGGAGGACGTAAAACTCCAAGTAACTGCAGAAAGGACACAGCAGCAGGTCACCACATGAGGGGGACAATGGGGACCGAATGCCACCCAAGAGCTTTATTCTAATTCACAAGAAGGCACACTATGGGCTGGAGGCACCCTGAGAAAGGTGTTCCTCTAAATCAATGCAAAAATCAGGAAGTTGGAAGTAAATGCAGGGTGGGATGCCAGGTGTCTAATGAAATCCCCCAAAGAAACTTCTTCCTGGAAGAGGCAGTTCATTCTCTCTTTTTAAAGTTTATTTATTTATTTTTAACATCTTTATTGGAGTATAATTGCTCTACACTGGTGTGTTAGTTACCGCTGTATATCGAAGTGAATCAGCTATACGTATACATATGTCCCCACATCTCCTCCCTCTTGTACCTCCCTCCCACCGTCTCTAACCCACCCCTCTGGGTGGTCACAAAGCACGAAGCTGATCTCCCTGTGCTATGTGGCTGCTTCCCACTAGCTGTCTATATTACATTAGATAGTGTATATATGTCATTGCCACTCTCTCACTTCGTCCCAGCTTACCCTTCTCCCTCCCCATGCCCTCAAGTCCACCCTCTACATCTGTGTCTTTACTCCTGTCCTGCCCCTAGGTTCTTCAGAACCTTTTTTTTTTTAGATTCCATATATATGTGTTAGCATAGATATTTGTTTTTCTCTTTCAGGCAGTGATCTTTTTAAATGAAGAATAAGGAGCCACCTTAACATTCAATGTTAGTTGCTTCCTTATCTCAGCTGTAAGACCCTGCCTCTAGCATTAAGGTATCTTGGGCTTTGCTATGGTGCCCCTTTCTTCTGACAACTTTTACAACACTCTTGCCTTCTAAACCCAGAAACTGGTCTGGCTATGAAACAAAACCAAGAAATTTATGTGAAAGAGCATATAAAAAGGTTATTATTATTAGGTCATAGCTAAGAAACTATTTCATACTCAGGATCCACAAACTCAGCTGCAAATTCGCCAACACACCTAGAAGTTCAACCTGTTTATGGTCATACAAGGTTCTAAGGATCCCTCGAAAGACAAAGCAACCTTCTGGGCCAGAATGGAAGGTGGCGCAGTTGAAAGAGCTCAGGCTCTGGAAATGGATACAGATACATGCCTTTACCTTCTAGAACCTCCCTTTTCTCATTTGCAAAATTGGAACAATACAACTTATCTTACAAAAGTTTTCTGAAGATTACTGATAATTGATACAAATCTCTTAGCTTAATGGCTAACCCACAGTATATCCTAAATCAAGAACAGCAAATGGCATAAAACATTTCAGAAAGCGTACCCACAGGAAGGCAACATCCTTTAAAGCATTAGGAATCAGAATTAGGAGAAACATACTAAAAGGAAGTATTTCACTGTCAAAGAATTACAGTTTTGTTGACACCAGAAAACATATTTTGGCTTCTAGGTAGACATCATTATTTTATCGAACAGACAACTCAATCAATTTGGATCAGAAGTATCACGTTCTGAGTAGACCTGAAAAAAACAAGACAGTCAGAGGTGAGATCAAGGCCATCCCGTGGCTTCTGAGGCTGACAAGAGTCTCATTTTGGTCACTTTTTATGATAGCTGGGCACAAAATCTTGGCCCAATTCAAAGGCTGCCTATAAAGTCAATTAGACGACCTTGACGCTAAAGATAAAAATGTGCCAATTACAAAGAACTTATCAATTTGTAGAAAAACATCTGTAGTATCTGCAAGGCAGACCCTTCTCGAAAGATTCTGCCACATTTCATCCACAGACCTCATGTTCCTCTCCCAACCATGTCAGAAACAGCTGTCACCCGGGATAGTGCCCGAGTTCAGCCTAGCGCAAAGTGGTTTGCTACGGGGGCAACGGATTCTTGGTTCGGGAGGTCACGTTCATGGCCGGGGGGGGGGGGGGGGCGGGGGCGGTGTCTCACAGGCAACATCACTCTCTTGGCCAGAGTGGGTGCTGCGTGGCCTCTGGCCCACCATGGAGGACATTCCTCAGCTAAATGGACTCAGAGGAGGCTCTGAGCTTCCCAACTGAATCTGATCATGTCTGATCTTAATCAAGTGACTTAAAATGTTAGGAGCAAACCTTCACACTAGCTGTAGCAGCTCTGGCTTCTCTGGACTTCAAGGACCTTACCGGCTATGTCAGGAGAACAAGGGCCTGTATAGTACAGCAGGAAAACAATAACTATGATGAATCCTGTGGCGGGATGCACACCTCCACCCATCGTGCCAACTCCTAAAATCACCGATTCCTTTTCCAAGTCCTTTCCTCCTTCAGAGACTCTCCTGGCATGTTGTGGCCTGAGCACCGAATGAGGCCCGCAGGTGGCAGGGTCTACAATACTCGCCACCACGTTCACATCATTGAAATTGTTTTCTTAAGAGTTGGGTTTCTGCGGGGGTTAGGAGTCCCATCACGTGAGAAGCAGCCTTCCTACGGTGCAGCTGAGACTCCTCCCATAAGAAAATCAAGATCTATTTCAGCTGATGTAGAGATGGGCTTTTTCCAAATGCATTTACGGAGATACCGGGATGGAGATATTGCTTTTTGCTTCACCCCATCCCAGAATGCAAGGTCTGACCACGAGTTCACAGTTGGAACACAAACTGTATTTTATTTCTCAATCATCAAGCAGAAAGAGGAGAGAGAGAGAAAAAAAAAAAAAAATCAGTCTTCTTAATGTGGTCCTGGGGACGGAGCATTTTCTGCACGTCTATATGGAAGCCATACTGCTCTATGGGTCTTTGGCTGAGACTTTAAAGCATGAATGTTCTGAGGGAGAAAACATTAACTGGTCAGCTGTAATCAAGTTTCCCTGAGTTTCACTCTCCCAGGAAAGGCAGGTGAACTTGCAGTCGATCTTAAGTACCACAAAGCTGTAAAATACTTAGGTTATAACTCCTCTCCCGACATTAGCTTCACAGTAATTCTGGGGCACAGGTAAGAAGCATATCTTATTATCCTTATTTTCTAGATGAGGAATCTTGACAAGTCACCTGAGACTTGAAAGGGGCATGGAACAAGTCAGAAGACAAGCCAGGAGAAGGCAGGAGACTCCTGTTGAGTAAAGGACCCTTAGCCTTCAAGGATGACCTTCTAACGCATTGCTGGAGAGACCATAAAGCCGTGTCGCTGGTGATGCCATTCTGCTACACACAGCAGATCTCGACGCAGGGCAAGCGTCCCCGACAAGCAGAAATGACCCATGAGGAAGTTCTAACTCAAGGTTAAAACTCAGACACAGCCAACAGAATTTAAATGGTTTCTATACAAAGAACAATCTTTCCTAAAATCTTCCTGAGAGAAAAGAGGATTCTGTGGCAGGGGCTCAACTAACAGGAAAAAAAAAAAGCAGCTCTGCCTTTAAGTCTCCTCTTCAACACGGTGCTCTGTGAGGGACCTGGAAACACCGGAAGTAAGTAGAAACCTGCTCGGAAGTGCTCTAGTAATACAGAAACGGAAGAAATATTATTGCCCGTCAGGAGATGCTCGCAGCAACTTTTTGCCGTCGAAGAGGAAGACAGAAGTAGGAAAAAAGAGGAAAATGTGGGCTTTTTGTGAAAAGAAAGAAGTACCTGACAGGTCGCATTAGAATGTAAAATGTAGGTGACTTAATATTATTGTCTCGAGATGGAGCTGCCAGTCGTGTTAACCAGCCGTCAGGGCTTGCGTGTTGCCTTTGAATCCTGATGCCCAGGCAAGATGGCGGGGTGGACCCCGGGAGTCACAAGGAAGGATGCTACAAGCACGAACTGAAGGGAATAATTGCAGTTGGAGGCCTCCTGGTGACAATTTTGAGAAGGCAAACACAGCTGCAGCACAGCCAAATATAGCGGGCCAAGACAATGACATCCATAAAGTTAATCATTCGAAATATGCTGCCCTTCTGCCCAACCAGAAAACTCAACACCCCTTCTATAGCCTAGGAAGTCAAAATGTAGTTTTATGCACAGAAACACACAGCTGTGCCAGTGGAATTTACTGCAAGTGATGACCGAGGTGTTTGGACGCTGTCTTCCCTCTCAAGGCTGTGGTTCTGAGAGCTGTGCTGTAGACGGATGTGGCCCCTTCTCTTGAAATTTAGGAAACTGCTCAGAAGAGGGATAATTAATGGGGCTTAGAGAAGCCCACTGAATCTTAGAGAAGATTCAAATAAAAGAACAGAAAAGATATACATCAGGAAAACCTAGGAAAGGCAGAAAGAAAACTTCAGGAAGAGCTGTTCTGTTGATGACCTAAAGAAGCCTGAGTTAGGGTACAAAGAATCAGGAGCGCTGAGTCGAAGCATAACAAAATGAATACCGTTAGTCCGCTACCAAAAGCTTTCCTTCCTTACGCTTTTTCCTATTATCTTTCACTTTTGTTATTCCCCAAAGATTTTTTTTCCAAGGAGAAAATGAAATGTCAGATTTCAGCCTGCATTTGCTTCACCTGTGTGACACCCAAGGTCTACTCTGGAGATGCACAGAGAAAACAACTGGGTGAGAGGTGTGCATGCATGTTGAAGAAGGTTTACACCAATTTACCTCCTTACAGCTGCACAGATCTCCCATAGCTTTAGCCTTTTTAAGATGTTCAGTTGATGTGTTGGAGTCCCACTAGACACAATCAAAATTTTGAGTTCTCCTTTCAACAGCGATAGGAAGCTATGGGATAATGGCATGGACCATACAAGATGGCGGCAGCAGGCAAGAAGCACACGGTGAGGAATTTGGTCTGGTGGGCACCAGCGTGTCTACACGAAAAAATATCAGTGGAGGGTCTACTGTCAGGCTTCTGTGAAGTCTTTCTTTCTTCCTACTTGAAGCCTATAAGGTCTTGACAGTAGCAACAACTCAACTGCAACTGAGAAACGTCCCCAAGTCTGGGGACTTTGTGGCAAGGAGAGAAAAGCCACTCAACTGGGTGGGAAGAGTCTCAGCTTTTCACCCAGAAATTATGACAGGACCATCACAGTGACCCTCTTTTCTGTCCTTTAACAAAAGCTACTCTGAGGTTCTGGGCCAAAGAGTCAAAACAAAGACCTAAGAACTACTTCTAGCAGTGTCACTAATATGAGGTACATCTTTGGTCAAGATGTTAAACCTTCTGGAATCTTAAACGTTTCAGTTATGAACGTAAGAATCCATTAAACACATGTTACATTGTACACGTATTTCCTAACTTTTAGAGCCAAAGGCCATTAAATGGAAGATATTTTAAGAAAGTGAGGAATTATGCCCAAGCTAGTTTTCCATATATATATATTTCACCTAT